>NC_134083.1:15304306-15947118 GCF_000715075.1 Nicotiana tabacum | reverse complement strand
TTGAAGGAGGAGCCACATGTACTGGAAGAACTATTGTAGATGACATGGCATTTGGGTTTGTTCCTGAACTTTCCACTGGTTAAAGTTTGACTCTTTTCTAAAATTAGTATGCACAGGATGCAGGATCCTGAATTTAAAATTTGGAAGTATGTGCTGAAGTGCGAGTTAGTTGTTAATTTTTTGGCTAGTGTTAGGTTTCCCATTTGTGTCGTGGTACACATATTTCTGCTGCACTTTATAGTCTTTCTCGTGTTGTTGATTATTCCTGTCATGTTATTACTGTACAGTATTAGTGGAGAACATATCCACTACGATACTCCAACAAATCCTGCTGCTCCCGCACGGATTCCAGGAGGATCATCTAGTGGAGCTTCTGTTGCTGTGGCTGCAAAGTTTGTTGATTTTTCCTTGGGTGAGTCTTTCATATCTCAAACTATGTCGATCTGTTGCCAAATATTTTTGTGTGGATTAAGCGTGCATCATAGTGCATCATGTTTATAGGAAATGAATATAGACTAATTACTGGTAGGCTCTTCTGAGTTACAGTACAATTTGTTATCCAGGAACTGATGCTGTTGGAGGTGTGAGAGTACCTGCTGCATACTGTGGAGTTTTAGGGTTTCGGCCATCTCATGGAACTGTTGCTCACACTGGCGTAATTCCAGTTTCAGCTAGTCTTGACACAGTTGGTATGTGTTGTCAATATATTCACTTGAGATGTGCTATAAAATGCTTCAGTGAATGGCATCTTCTATTCATTTTCACGTCTTTTAACTTCACTTTCTTCTTCTACAAAGTCTTGTGAGCATGACATGTTGGGACTGTAAGAGTATTAGCATTGTCACTATGGAACTTATTTTATTCCAACTTAAGATGACTCAGCATAACGTGTACTCAATTGTGGACTTTCTCATACAGAGCGGACATCGTAGCTGATTTTTCTGGTTTTGAGGGGCAGTAGTAGCTGAACATATTTACATTTGAATGAAAATGCTGTCAAAGGCCTTTTAAAGGGGAAAAAAGAGTGGGAATGCTGGCAAAAGTTTCCAGCAACTCGGTCTTGTACTTTTCTTACCATAACTTGCTCTTTAGCTCGAGTGAAAAGCAGCCCCCCTTCAACCTTGAGGTTGGGGGTTCAGGACACCAAAAGAGTAGTATGGGAAGGGTCACTTTTGACTCCTGCGGAAGAGGGTTGAGGGTGGGATAGATGTCAATGTTACTCTTTTTCGAACATGTTTTATGTTGCTATTGTTAAGTCTTGATTTTAATTTAGGTACTATGAATTTACAAAATACCTAAGTTGAATGTCATGGCTGTGCCTGGTATTCTGTGTTTAGCTATAGTGAATTTGGACCAACTGCAGGATGGTTTGCTAGAGATCCCAGCATATTGCGTCGTGTCGGGCATGTCCTGCTGCAGGTTCCATTTGCTAGTCAGCGTAATCCCAGGAATGTCGTGATAGCAGATGATTGCTTTCAGTCAGTAAATTCTGGTGATCGCGTCAGTCAAGCGGTGATCAAAGCTGTCGAAAAGCTGTTTGGAAGTACGTGTTTGTAGTTTGTGAATCTTATGGCAATTTCTTTTTTATACACCTTCTGAGAATCACCTCTTGCAGGACAAATCATAAGGCATGAAAATCTGGAAGCCTACCTAAACTCAAAAGTTCCTAGCTTAAAACAGTTTGCTAGCAAAAAGTCCAATGGTGAAAGGAAATCTTCTGCAACAAACTTGCTAGCAAAAGTTATGCATACACTTAAGAGGTGAGATTTATCTTGTTGTCGCAGAGATCACTAGACACAGTTATTACTGGTCTGAAGCTTGGAGCATGTTATCTGATGGAAGCTGCAAAAGTAGTTGCGACTTTCTAATCATTTTGTGCTAGTTTTTGCCATGTTTTGGTCACCTGCACCTTGAGTGACTTGCTTGAATAGTAGGGTGGTTATGGGTTTCTGTGCACACACTGAGCTGTGATGAGAAGAAGTTCTAATGTTCTGTCCTACTCTTCCTCAACTATTTTTAAAGCATTTACATGTTAATGCATAACTGACCTACCTGTTGTTTCTTTTAGTGGGGTAATTCGTAGTGTATTATGATGATAATGACATTTCTTGCAATGCCTATCTAAAATTAGTTTTAACGGTTTGTGCACAGACATGAGTTCAAACAAAATCATCTGGAGTGGATTAATGCTGCAAAGCCGAATCTGGACCCTGTTATTTCCGCACAAATGCAAGGAGGACCGGAGATCACAGATTCAAATATTGAAAACTGCCATGCAGTTAGGAATGAGATGCGCTCAGCTCTAAATGATCTTTTGAAAGTAAGTAGTATTGGTATTCATTTAGTTAATGTTGCTTATTATAATGAGTTGCCCGGTTTCTTTCCAACCCATCCCTTGAGTAAGTATTATTACTATTCGTTAGTTGAAGTTGGGATTGCCTGATTTCTTGCAACCTACCCCTTGATTTGGAGGACTAAACTTTGACAAATGCTTGTCCATGTGGATTATGATTTTCAGCTAGTAACTTTATCATATCATATTGTTAAAGTTTGGTAACAATTAAGACCCCTTGTGGCCATTGATTCGTTAAAATTTCTTTGTTATTGACTGTGTCCTTTGTGTTAGGCATTTCATGGTAAAAGCATAAATGCAGTTACTACTTCATGTGGTTTTTTTGTTCGATGAAATGTTGAGAATAAAAGATGAAACTCTGCATGACTTGAATACCTGTTTTGTATGGTAGAGTCTGTCATTTACCTGACTAATTCTCTACCTCAGCTCATTGGATATGTGTAAGTAATCTTGATGAAAAGTGTCTCTTAATATGTCCTGTCTCACGCTGTCATCTCACTCTTGCTGACATTATTGTTTCAATAGGATGATGGAATTTTGGTTATCCCCACAGTTGCTGAACCTCCTCCAAAGATTGGTGCAAAGGAGATTCAGTCCGAGGACTACCAGATTAGGTCATGCTCATTTTCAAGCATAGCTAGCATGTCAGGTGGCTGTCAGGTGAATGGCTTTCTCTCTTGTGCTGCTGTACCCTAAGCACGCAAAAATTTAAATTGGCCTTGGGTACAGTTGAGTGTTGAATCAGATTTATATAATGCTATGTGCTTCCCTGCCGTAGGTCTGCGTACCAATGGGATTTCATGATAAATGCCCAGCTTCCGTGTCTTTCGTGGCGAGGCAGGGGGGTGACAGATTTTTGCTCGACACTATTCAGAGCATGTATGCATCTCTCCAGGAACAGGCAGAAGTAGCCACGAAATCATCAACATCTGGTAATGCCATTAGCAAGGAAGCATCTGCTGAAATGGCTAAAGAAAAGGTACACCCAGGATAACCTGTTGTGGATCTTTAGAGGGACATTGTTGTCAATTTCTTGAATGTAGAGTGGGCGTTTGCTGTAACCATCACTTGGCTTTATCTGCTCTATTAAGTACTTACTAAATTTTTTTATTGGAGCTTGTCACTTCTTGCATTTGTCCTGAACCCTCCCACTTTTAGACATCAGGCCTTTTATGGTGTCCATTATGCTTGATACTTGCAGAAAGTGATTAGCATTTGCATGATGCCCATAGTTTTTTTTCTCTCAATTTCAATGCTGAAACTGTTCGCCAGTACAAACATTTCTAGGCGGATCAAAAGTCCCGTTAGCACCCTATGTCAGTTACATGGTTCATCCTACCACCTCATTGCGACATCAAGAACTAGAGGAACATTAGCAAATTAGTGCTATGTATCCTATCTAACAGATTTCTAGAAAGGAATAAGGTGATGTGACCAAGTTTGTTCAGCCCTTTGGCAGGCTATGAAATTTTTTAGGATGAAGTCATTCATAAGCCTAAGAGTGAGAGTTCTGTGATGTAAGCTGGAGCAATTCCGAACCCAGCAGAAATAAGCCTAATGAACCTTCACTACTGCTGTGCTCTGTCATTTTTTGGTTATTTGGGAGCTCCCTTAATATACAGATTTGGTCCTTATACTATATGGTTTCCTCACAGGGTAACCAAGCCTACAAAGATAAACAGTGGCAGAAAGCCATTGGCTTCTACACAGAGGCTATCAAACTCAATGGTAACAGTGCGACATACTTTAGCAACAGGGCTGCAGCTTATTTGGCGATGGGAAAGTAATTTGCTTATCTATTTTCCCCTTTTTTCTACTGCCGTGCTTGTCAAATGCTTATTTTCTAATTTTAATTCTCCATCCAGCTTCCTCCAGGCTGAAGCAGATAGCAGTAAAGCTATTGATCTTGATAAGAAGGTGTGCTC
This sequence comes from Nicotiana tabacum, assembly GCF_000715075.1. Classification (NCBI taxonomy): domain Eukaryota; kingdom Viridiplantae; phylum Streptophyta; class Magnoliopsida; order Solanales; family Solanaceae; genus Nicotiana; species Nicotiana tabacum. The sequence goes on along the minus strand of NC_134083.1, from coordinate 15,942,840 downwards.
TCCTATCTCAGCAACTCCTGCGTGTTTAGCTAGTATATGTTCCTGTTTAATCCATTTTAACCTAGTAAACCTCAATTTGTTTTCTTATGTGTTCAGCATACGTGTGATTTGAGTGTTCTAGTTCTCTTTAGAAATTTGTTGCTTTAGTGATCCTGAAAAAGGATGTTGTGAGGTAGATATGGAGTTAATTATTGGTAGACTTTTTGGCTTATTTTTTTGGGGGGTTTGGGAGGATAGGGGAAGAAGAATTTGGGTACTGCACTGAGGAATGAGGTTTATTAGTGGACTTGTGTATCTATATTTCATGGTAAAGAGTGACAACTGGCTGAAGCTGGTAGTGCCATATAAATGTGTCTCCTTTTTAAAGCTTGTGATTCCATTTGCTTTATAACTTGATCTAGCTCACGTTTCTTATGCTTTTCTGAGGAGAACATTCTTTCTCTTTCTTTCCCATAGAATGTGAAAGCTTACTTAAGAAGAGGAACAGCACGAGAAATGCTGGGCTACCATAAAGAGGCAATTGAAGGTGAGTCTCAGTAACTTAAGCTGATAATTCCTTCAAAAGTAAACTTTACGGTTGAATCACCTGAGCCACATGCTTCCACATTTAGAATGTTGTGAAGAAAAAGTACTTTAAGATGGTCTGTCAAATGCTACTTCAACGTGAACTAAATACTTAGTGCACTTTAGTAGGAAACTGAAGAAGAAAAGCATGTGCTGAAGGATTTAGTTGGTTTGATGGAAAATTGTACTCAATCTTTGGAGATCGAGGTGCTTGTGAAAGTGATGGCCGGAACTCATAAATGACCTGTCCATCCTAAAACTTTTGAAATATGTTGCAGTGTTCTCTTACATTCTCTAGTTTCCTTGTGCAGATTTTAGATACGCACTGGTTCTTGAGCCAACCAATAAAAGAGCATCTCAGTCTGCTGACAGGCTGAAGAAGTTGTTTCCATAGGTCTTTAGAAGGTAAACAGCTTTAGCTGCTTGTTGTTGCTGAACCCTTTGTGTCGAAGCGGGTGATCTCAGCAGGAATATGAAGAATTGAAAGATTGAAAATACGAGGAATTGAAGGCTTGCGATGAAATTCTTTCTTTTACTGAGTAATTTGAAGATGAGGAGCAACCCTTGATCTCGGCATAGTTTGGTGGCTTTAGTTTATGATATACTAGCGTTTGCGAGTCTAGTGCAATTTTGTTTAGATTATGTTGCATTCAAATTGTACCTCTCGAGCTCTTCATATTTCCGACATAACCAAATTATTTATTGGAATGATTATTCTGAAGGATGGAACCCTAATAAAGGTACTCCTGGGGTTATGCATGGGAAGCAAAGTCATCCTCTCATTCTAAGAATTAGTTCATGTATTGTGTTTAATGTGTGCTGAAAATCTTCCTTTTGGGATTTTGGATAGAAGAATGAGGTCTTCAGAAATAAAAAATGTGTTCAGTCGGGTGTTGCAAAATGAATGATTTTAGGACGTGAAACTTGCTGAGTTCTCTAGGCTTCCGCTTAAAGAAAAACATGCTTTATTCATGTTACCGTTGTAAAGCTCTGCAGAAAGATGTGGATGTGCATTTGTCACCGGCACTTACCAGCATTTTAAGGCTTGATGTTGGCGCACCAGCTTACTAATTCTCGGTAGCTGGCTCTTTTTTGTATCATTGAACCTCCACCAGCAGTTAAATCACAACTAGATTCAATGTTCCGTCAAATATCTTTGAGACCGAATTTACCACCAAAATAATAAATGTAATGATTATGCTGGAGACTGATGATATATGGACATCAAAATAGTATAAAGGACCTAATTACACCAGAAAGCTTGAAAACTGGTGATTAAAATGATGAAGAACTAGGGATATCAAAGTAGAAAGGATTTGATTGCACTTTACACGAATATAAGGGATTTCTTTCAGGGTTAACTGGAAACTAAGCCAAAGTGAACAAAATTTTTTAGAGTAAAGAACATTCATCATCCTCGCAGGCAAACAGTTCGTCAAGCTGTTCATCTGTCCACTGAAGCTGTGACACCTTCGACACAATTGATTGTTTGTAATCCTTAACTTCATCAGCTATCTGAATTTCTGGATCAAAGTGGTTCTTCGTTGAACCAGCTCTTTTGTTCCCCGGAGAGAGGGAACCCGGAAAATTCTCTTCCATTTGCTGATTATTGTTTTCGTGGAGAGTCCCTCTGTTTCTGTCTGTTCCTTCAAATCCTTTGGCAGCACTTTGCATCTGCTTGTGACATTCTTTGTCTACAATGGATGTCTCATTGGAGGTTCTAATTTTGTTGCAAATGTAGCTACTTGGAACTAGATTTTCCTTGTCCATTTGAATCTCCTTATGCAAACTTCCACCTGCAAACATGCATTCTGTGGTCCTATGATCTATGATTTCTTCAACAGTTTCTTTATATGGGATGGAAATCTTCTGTAGTGCACAAGCTTTTCTAGCAGAGGCTGATAAGTTTATATATGAAAATAATTAGCCAGGTGAAATACTAGAAGCCTTTCTCATAAACCATTAATAGTGCTACTGTCAAAAGAAAATCCTCCTAATATACAGACTTGGCATAGTACAATAAAAAGAACGGAAAAAGTCCAAATATGCCCTTCTACTATACGAAATTGAACACATTTGCCCTTCGTTAATACTTTAGCTCAAATATGCCCTTACCGTCACATAGTTGGTCCATATATGCCCTTAGAGTTATACAGGTGGCCCATATATGCCATTTTCGAAACGGAATCCACCCAAACCAATTAACTCTTTCGTTAATTGTATTAAAGTGTATTACAAACACTATTTCCTTTTCATTAGTACTTTTTTTCTTTACCTTTCTCTTTTCTTTCTTCTTTTTTTTTCTTCTCTTTTTTTTTCCTTTTGTCTTTCTCCCTTATTCGATTTCCTCAATTACTGATATCTTCTCCATTTTCGTCACCAATTTCACTTGACAAAACTGCATGAATTCCAATTACTAAGAAAATTCTCCCATAAGAATATTTTAATAGATCATATGTATGTCAATCTTTTAATTTTTACTGAACATATATTTAGTTCTAAAAAATTTAACAAAGTAAGATTGAAATAATATTTATATAACAAAAAACCCAAAAATCCAACAAAACCGAACAATCCAAACCGATATAATGGGTTTGGTTTGGTTTTGATAAAAACCGAACCAACCCGTTCCATGTACACCCCTAATTTACATAGTTAATAAAAAAAAAAATGTCCAGCTGAAAAAAAATAAAAAAAGACTAACAACTCAAATTTATAACACTACAACTTGAACTCTAGGCTTTTAATCATTAAATTATCTTTCTGGAAACAATTTAAATATTTTGGTCTTTTGAGTATTGTTAAAGGTTGAGATGTTTTTATTATTTTAAAGTTTAAACCATAATTTTTGGAACAATTTAATTTCGTTTATTTAGAGGGACAGTGAAATTGGAACTTGATTACCTTATGGAAGAATTTTCTTAGTAATTGAAATTCATGAGTTTTGTCAAGTGAAATTGGTGACGAAAATGGAGAAGACATCAGTAATGGAGTAAATCCGATAAGGGAGAAAGAAAAAGGAAAAAAAAAAGAGAAGAAAAGAAAAAAGAAGAAAGAAAAGAGAAAGGTAAAGAAAAAAAAGTACTAATAAAAAGGAAATAGTGTTTGTAATACACTTTAATACAATTAACGAAAGAGCTAATTAGTTTGGGTGAATTTCGTTTCGAAAAGGGCATATATGGGCCAACTGTGTAACTCTAAGCTGGATCAGGGGATTCTCTACTTGTGTAAATGGGCTCTCCACTATTGACATCTCACATATTTTATACGCGGATGACACTTTGATTCTATGTGATGCTGCTGTTGATCAAGTTCTTTATCTTAGAGTGATTCTTTTGGCTTTCGAGGCAGTGTCGGGTTTGCATATCAATTATCTAAAGAGCCATTTGTTTGCTATCAATGTGGTTCCTAATATGCAACTTCTGGCTGATATTATGGGTTGCAACATCGGTTCTCTTCCTGCAAATTATTTGGGCCTTCCTCTTGGGGCCAAATCTAATGCTATATCTATCTGGAGTGATGTGTTAGAGAAATGCGAGAGAAAGTTGTCTACTTGGAAAAGACAATATCTCTCACTGGGAGGGAGATTGGTGTTGATCAACAGTGTTCTGGATTCTTTACCCACTTACACCATGGCTCTTTTTCCAATGCCTGTAAGTGTCTCCAAAAGGTTGGATAAATTTCGTAGGGACTTCCTTTGGCAAGGTAACAAAGATAGGAGATGCTTTAACTTAGTCAAGTGGAACACAGTCATCAGAAGTAAGAAGTTTGGAGGACTGGGGATTAGGGATTTGAAGGCGCATAACAGTAGCCTAATGTGTAAGTGGATTTGGCGTTTCAATCAAGAAGAAAACTCTCTCTGGAGGGCTGTAATTAGCTCCAAGTATGGTTTTCTTGATCCATGGACCACCAAACCTACTCCTACTCCTTTAGGACTTGGTATCTGGAAACATATCAGGATGTTGCGGGATTTCTTCATGTTGCACTCTTCAATAAAAGTGGGCGATGGTAGAAAGACTAAATTCTGGCATAATATTTGGCATGGCAACTCTCCTATTAAAGACAGCTTCCCAGACCTTTACAGAATCACTTCCTCGACAAATGCTCTCATTTCGGACTTTAGATTGGATCATGGTTGGCACATCAATTTCAGGAGAAACCTAAACGACTGGGAGGTGGATAGGTATCTGAGTCTCTTGGACTTTCTCCATAGATCCTCTTCTTCTTCTCCTGCGCCTGATTGCCTCATCTGGACATCAAATTGGAAAGGCACATTCTCGGTGAAATCATGTTATGTTATTCTGACACAATCTAACCCACTAAATACTCCTTGGCCTTGGAAACCCATCTGGAAGGGGCTGGCCCCTCCCAAGGTTAAATGTTTTTTCTGGTTGGTATCTAGAGAAGCTTGTCTCACACAAAGCAACCTACAGAGAAGGGGTATGCAACTTGTCAACAGATGTGTGTTATGTGAAGAGCAGCTGGAGGACGTCAACCATCTTTTCCTCCACTGTAAATTTACCTCCCAAATTTGGGACCTTTTCCTCAATATCTTGGGCATTTCTTGGTGTATGCCCTTTTCAACTCTTCGGTTGTTGCAAGGGTGGCACAAATTAGATATTCAACGACCTTCTATCAAAATTTGGAATACTATACCGGCTGCAATTTGGTGGTGCATCTGGAAAGAGAGAAATGATAGGTTGTTTGATAGTAGGAAGAATAGAGTTATTGATATTAAACTCAACTGTATTGTTTTGCTTAGTTTTTGGTGTAACATGGCAGATGTACGTGTTTCTGACACTTGTGCCATGTTTGACTTTATTAGCACACTACACAATTTGTAACGTAGTTTCATTTCTTGTAACCGATCCAGCAACTTCTTCTTGCTGGTTTTATTATATATAATGCTCTTTACCGATCAAAAAAATATATATATATAGACCAACTATGTGGCGGTAAGGGCATATTTGAGTTAAAATATTAACGAAGGGCAAATGTGCTCAATTTCATATAGTACAAGGGCACATTTGGACCTTTGCCCTAAAAAGAAATATCAACCCTCACCAATTTCAGGATCACTGTGGTTGACTTCATATGCTGTTGAGCTGTGCATTGATGGAGGTCCACTTTCCTTGCAGAAAACCTGAAGGTATGGAACTTGAAGCTCTTAACTCAAAGATTTATCAATCATGAATTCATGACGCAAGTTTTTTATAAGTCGATCATGATACAAGATTATGATTATGAACCTTATGTGGTACCTAGTGAGTGTGCATAAGAGGCTAAGTGCTCACCTACAATACCAGATTAGAGAATACAAGAGAAAGAATACCAACTTACAGGAGTCTTCATCTGAAAGTTTGGGCAGTTCTTGAGGGGTTTTGTGTGTGTGTGGTTGGGGGGGGGGTTGTGGGGGGGGGGGGGGAGCGCTATAGAATGTTATTACACGGGATGAAGGGGGATACTCATATTTGGCAGAATAATGCCTCAGGCAACCACGTCCATCACACGGGCAAAGTAACATAACCGCTTATGCAGACTATTTAGGCACACAGAAGTATGGAGATCACGAACAAATAAACGGTGATACTACTATTAATCTGATAGTCCTCAGCACGACTTCCACCAATTTTTTACATTTACTATGCAAGTTGCGTTAAGAAGAGATGAGGTCAATTGACAGTGAAAAGATATAGTTTCCATTTTTTGTTTAACTTGAATTTTGAAACACAAAACCTTATCCATATAATACGTGGTGGAGCGATCAATAAATTTTGCCTACATGGGGACCTGATGAAAGCACCTATATAACACTTTCTCTAGCAATTGTTGTTTCATAAAAAGAAATGAACCAAGCCTATGATCATTTATGTGTCAACATACAGGATTTATAGCTGGTGCTTATAATTGAGCTTTATGATCACATGGAAGGCATTCCCAATGGAACCTGGTTTTTCATCCCTAAAACACAACTTCTGACATGGAACTACAAATCAGTACATGATTGGGGGGAAGCTGGTTCAGCTAATTGCAGACATATAACTTCATGAAACAAATGAAAACAAATTTCACACTTATATGTTTTTCTTCCTGAAAGATTGCAGTCTTAGTGATAGCTATGCATGGATGTAAGAATTGCTGTTACAAAATAGTAGGCTAAGCATGTGCACCTTTGTCAGATTCCCGAGTGTTATGTTAAGATAATACGATGAACTTGAAGTTGAAGGGCAAAACACAGCAACCTGGAATTCCAAAATTAGGTAAATAGTTTTAAAGTCAAATGTGGATATATCGCACATTATGTTCCATATGCTTTTTAAAGTAACATGGAGAAGACAAGTGGAGCCTACACCTCTAACCAAGAGGTTGAGTTTTGACTCTTGAATGGAGCCAAGAGGTTGGGTCTTCGAGTAATATACCTTTTGTAGTATCAAAACTGAGCCAATGCAAATGTCCTTTCCATACTGACTCTCATTAAGTACTTTGTGATGAATGCTAGCGCCAATTGAACCTGTAGGATCCTAAATTTGGAACTAATTAAATCAGTCGCAACTTTGGCAAACTCCTTCCAGTGTTATCAGCATTATGCTCGAAAGAACTGTACCTTCAAAGTCACCATCAGACCGCCAAGACCATTATGTGTACAAGACTTAACAACCGCCACAACCTAACAAAAACAATAATTGCCAGGAATTAGGGCTATCGCGAAAACAGAGTTCACAATACTGACTAATAGAAGCCAAAAGGCCTTTTGCACTCTTTATGGTGATATTAGCTTTTATCTCATCATATATTCTTACCACTGAGACAGGCAATAGGAAAAATAAGTTATACAAGTAGCTGACCATCTATATATGTATGCATCGAAGAGTAAAATTACTTGAATTAAAACTTCATAAAGACTATCAGAAAATGTACAATCTGGGACCCAGTACTTCAACTATGGTCCCATTTCTCTCTGGAAAAGAGCATTTGCTGTTTTCATTTTTCTAATACTCGCTCTTTTCTCAAGTGATATGGCACTATTATTATTTGGAGGATCAGATAAGTTTTTCTTTGACTATCATTTCTGTACATCTTTCTAAATACTTTAGTTATAGAAGACTACTTACCTTTTACCAAAATTTTCTAAGTTAGTACATTGTATTTCAAAATATAAAAATTAAACATATGCCTCCAATTGAGACCAATAATTGTATGGTTTAACATCGTAGTCAAATGGAACAGTTACATTCATTTTCTAATGATGCCTTTATCCATGAATAGAGTAGGGAAAAAGTTAAAATACCTGATCAACCCTAGAAGCTTTTAGGCATTTATTGACAGAGCTCAAAGGCGTACAAGGATTTATTCCGTTCTCCGTACCTGAATAAACATACACGTACACCTAATTCATGAAAAGATTGACCAAAAAAAACGAAATGATAATAGTACCAATAAGCAAAAGCTCAAATCCCTAATATACATACCAACAAATTCAAGGGCACGACGCCATGGATTGGATTGGAAATCATAGTCGAAGTCGGAAGAATTTTCGACGGCTCTCCTAATATACTCTTGCGTAGGTATCAGATTATCACCTTGAGAGGTCATGAGACTATGAGATTGACGATCGTAAGTTCGTTGGATCATTGCAGCTTGTACGGCACCTGCCGGTCCGGGAATGAAGCGTTGAGGCGGCGACTGTAACTGATGTTGAGAATTTTGTGATTGTGAGGATTCGGAAGATTGAGAAGACGGCGGCAGAAGCGGCGGAGAAGTTGAAGTGGAGGTGGAGAGATTAGAGTTATGGTGGAGACGCTTACAAGGGCGGAGGAGAGAATGGAGGTCAGAATCGTCTACATCCAATGCTTCCCATGGCTCCATCCTTGCAGTACAATCTTTTGGAGGGAAAATCAGGAGAGGCCAGAGACTAACGGGATGGATTTTGTAGAGCTGGACTCCCACGCACTCTTATTCAGTGGACTTGGCCCATGGTCCCGTGAAGGCCAGCCCAATATCTATGACTGTTGCAACTCAAACTATAGATAGAGATATATAGCGAAAAATTCATAAATAGCCATTTTACGCCTAGTCAATCAAATTTAGCTACATAATCAAAAGTCAACCTTATTTAGCCATTAAATTAGCACGAAAAACTATTATTGACTAAATTACCCCTACTCTATTTATAAATTTACGCAACACGACCTCACACTCTGTTTCAGCAGAATATTGCGGCGTAATCTACAGATTGAAGTAAGCTCTCAATTATTCTTCTGATTCTTCGAATTTTCTGGTTTGATCTCAATGCTTTAATCTGTGCTAATCTCGAATTTTCTCAATGCGTTAATCTGTGCTTAATTGTATAATATATTTTCTTGTTTGTAATACAGATCGTAACTAATAAAATCTGCATTGTTCTGATATTATTATAAATTTCATATGAAAAATATTTATTCTGTACTTAATTGTATAATATATAAATATAATTTAATTTAAAGTAATTTATGATATTCTATAAAAGTAACTGACAAGAGTGGGTTGCTCTAGTGGTTAGCACCCTCCACTTCCAACCAAGAGGTTATGAGTTCGATTCACCCCAAGAGCAAGGTGGGGAGTTCTTGGAGGGAGGGAGCCGAGGATCTATCGGAAACAGCCTCTCTACCCCAGGGTAGGGGTAATGTCTGCGCACAAACTATCCTTCCCAGACCCCACTAGTGGGATTATACTGGGTTGTTGTTGTTGTTATGATGTTCTTTAAAAAATAACATATGCTATAGTACTGGAGGTATCTTTAATTCAAAACCACAAAATATAACATAAAATGGTGCAGAACAAAAATCCAGTATAATATGCTGGACTTTACTTAATTAATATCTAAAACTCAGAAACTTCCAGCTGATTATACTGGAAGTATCTGTGATTCAAATAAGAATAACACATCTAAGTTTTTAAGGTTCCCCTAATGTCTTGAATAAAATGCTAGACTTTTATGATTACATATGTCAAAACTATAAAGTCTGCAGCATATAGTACTGGAGGTATCTTTAATTCAAAACCAAAAAAAATACTGCATAAAATGATGTTACAGTGCTTGATTCAAAATCAGAACAAAACACAAGTATAATATGCTGGATCTTTCTGAATTAATATGTAAAACTCATAAAATTCCAATGTATTATACTGGAAGTATCTTTCATTCAAACTACTACAAAAAATTATGAATAAAATGGCATAGAACAAAACACCAGTATAAAATACTACACTTTTCTTAATTTAATATGCAAAACTCAGAAAATTCCAGTAGATTATACTGGAAGTATCTGTGATTCAAACAAGAAGAAACACATCTAAATTTTTAAGGTTTCCCTAATGTTGTGAATAAAATGCTAAACTTTTATGATTACATATGTGAAAGATACAAACTGTGCAGCATACAATACTGGAGGGATCTTTAATTCAAAACTAGAAAAAATAATACATCAAATGGTGCAAAAAGATAACCCCAGTATAATATGCTGGATTTTTCTTAATTAATATCAAAAACTCAGAATCTTCCAGCTTATTATACTGAAAGTATCTGTGATTCAAATAATAGATTAGAGCTTTCTGAATTGATATATAAAACTTATAAAATTCCTAAAATCTAATTATTTGTGTACATTAAATGCAAGATGCATTACAAATTTCTTGATTATTCCTTTCGATGGCAAATGGACACCATATTACAAGTATTTAGATCATAAAATAATGCTCCTGCTTATAAATGATGGGACTTCATTTGAAGAATTCATGAATAAGATTTTTCAAGTTATGGAGTTCGACAAGAATAAGTTTGAAGCAACAATATGGCTTAATATCAATCTAGGTACTGTCAAGGGAATACACGTGACAAAAGATGAAGAACTTACTTCCTGTACGATACTTTTAAGAAACGATCCATACTACAAAGGTTCCAAATTTGTTGTTGATATATCAGAAATACTTTCTGAAAACATTATTAGAGATCAACAACAAGAAAGTAATGCAATAATGGAGATTGACAATCAACAGTTATTGAAGGGAACCACATATGTTCCAGAAGAGCAACTGATGTTGATTTCTGAAATACCAGAAGAGCAAGACATTCCGATTTATGAAATTACAATGGAAAATAAGAGTGTAATTCCTATAGAAGATCAACACTTTAAAACACTAGACACAATTGAAGGGAAAAAAATTAAATCAAAAGGAAAGGCAAAAGAATCCACATTAATAATACTAAAGGAAAATTATAACGACCCGGCCGGTCGTTTCGAGAGTTATAGCCCCGTTTTCCCCACTTCTACTTCTTTTTATGTTATTCAGCTATATTATGTTATATCGGGTTAGTTGGTTCGGGTCCGGAAGGAACTCAGAGTAAATTGAGACACTTAGTCTCTTAAGTAGAAACTTAAGTTAGAAAAGTCAATCGGATATTGACCTATGTGTAAACGATCTCGGATTTGAATTCTGATGGTTCTCTTAGCTCCGTTAGGTGATTTTGGACTTAGGAGTGCGTCCGGAATGTGATTTGGAGGTCCGTGGTAGAATTAAGCTTGAATTGGCGAAATTGGAAATTTGACGATTTCAGTCGGCAGTGAAAAATTTGATATCGGGGTCGGAATGGAATTCCGAAAGTTTGAGTAGGTTCGTAGTGCCATTTGTGGTGTGTGTGCAAAATTTGAGGTCATTCGGACATGGTTTGGTTGGTTTCGACATCGGTTGCCGAATTTAGAAAATTTAGAAGTTCTTAGGCTTGAATCCGAGGGTAATTTGGTGTTTGGATGTTGTTTTGAGTGATTCGAAGGTTCGACTAAGTTTGTATGTTGATATATGACTTGTTGGTATTTTTGGTTGAGGTCCCGAGGGCCTCGGGGTGATTCCGGGTGGTTAACGGAGTTGTTGAAGTTGGAAAATGCAGATGGAGCTGCTGTTCTGGTGTGTCCGCACCTGCGGATTGGGAACCACAGGTGCGATGATCGCATGTGCGTTGAAGGCTCGCAGATGCGGAAATGTTCACAGATGCGAAGAATGGGTCGCACCTGCGGGCTCGCAGGTGCGAGGAGACTGCCGCAGGTGCGAAGTCTGGTCAGCTAAGTGGAATGCGCAGGTGCGCACCTGTGTCCGCAGATGCGGAAGCGCAGGTGCGAGAAAGGGTCCGCAGGTGCAAAAAACCTGGGCAGAATCCTTAAATAGAACCCTTCGTGAATTTTGGTCATTCTTCACAATTTCAACTCGGTTTTTGGAGCTTTTGGAGGGGTTTGAAGAGGGAATCAAGGGGATTTCGTTGAGGTAAGTTAATTGAGCCCTAATACTTGTATATATGGTGATTTTCCGTTGTTTAATCATGGTAATTAGTGAAAATGAGGGGTTAGGGCTTGAAAATTTTGGAAAAAGTAATTTAAGGATTTGAAGGACCAAACGATGTCATATTTTGATGAATTTGGTATGGTTAGACTCGTGAGTGGATGAGCTTTCTAGTTTTGTAGATTATGTTGGATTTTGAGACGTGGGCCCGGGGGCTGGGTTTGAGCTAATTTCGGGTTTTGGTCTAATTTTGTAGTTTTTCTTGTGGAATTCATTCCATTTGCGCGTATTGATGGTATTGTACTGATTGTGAATAGATTCAGAGCATTTGGAGGCTGAGTCCAGAGGCAAGATCATTGCGGGTTAGAGAATTGACCGGTTTGAGGTAAGTAACGATTGTAAATCTGATCCTGAGGGTATGAAACCCCGGATTTCGTATCATTCTATTATTTTGAAGTGACACACATGCTAGGTGACGGGCGTGTGGGCGTGCACTGTTGGGGATTTGTGACTTGGTCCGTCCCGTCGCAACTGTAAAGTTGCATACTTTGTTGAAACCATTGATACTTATATGTTTTAGAAAGATTTTCTGTAAATTGGGCTGAATGCCATGTTTGGGCCTTGCGCCAATGCTGTTTGGACCCTTAGGGGCTGTTTCTTACCATCCTCTCACTGTTTTTGATTGAAAATTCTATACTCAATCATGTTTATACTTGTTTACCGCATAACTCAGTTTTATGACTCTATTTTGATGCATATAAATATTTTGAGCCGAATGCCCTGTTTTACTGAAATGCCCGAGTGGCTTGATTTGTGAGAATGAGTGTGGATCGGGGCTGCCTGCCTGCAGCATACTTTATGACCGAGTGAGGCCGAGGGCCTGATTTGTGAGGATGAGTGTGGATCGGGGCTGCCCGCCTGCAGCATACTTTATTATTATCGCACGTGAGTTGTCTGTGCAGATTATAGCACTTGGGCTGAAGGAGCCCCTCCGGAGTCTATACACACCCCCAGTGAGCGCAGGTACCTACTGAGTGCGAGTGCCGAGTACCGAGTGCTAAGCGACTGGGAGGCATGAGTGATTGTGAGGTATGCCTGAGTGGCAAGAGTGATTGTGAGGTATGCCCGAGTGGCACGAGTGATTGTGAGGTTTGCCCGAGGGACTGTATATGAGTGATGTTTTGCCCGAGGGGCTGTTTATGATTTCATCCTTTTTGCTCACTTTTGCATTGAGCCTTCGTTTGAAAAACTGTTGAAAAAATATCTTTAAATGATTTTTACTGGAACCGGGTTTAAACAAGATGTTTGGTTCAAATCCTGATTTTAAAAGCATGTGGTATTTTACTGAGATTTCCTGATGAACGTTATATGGTTTATTGCTCGTCACTACTGCTCAGTCTTTATTTATTGTTGTTACTTACTGAGTTGGCATACTCACGTTACTCCCTACACCTTGTGTACTGATTCAGGTATAGCTGGACATGGTAGCGGTTATTGAATGTTCTAGTTGCAGATTTTCTTGGAGATAGCAAGGTAGTTGTTTGGCGATCACAACCCCTGCTCTTCTCCCTCTTATCTTCCTCTAGTTGTATTTAGCTATTTTCCAGGATGAGTTAGCCTTGATATTGTTAGACAGATTGTAGTAGATGCTCATGACTAGTGACACCCCGATGTCAGACTTTTCTTTTCTGCACTTTTGTTTTTCTTTGATTTGAACTCTTTTAATGGAGGTTTTATGTCAAATAACCTTGAAATTATCTTTAAAAATGAAATATCGGTTGTTTTGGAAATGAGTTGGCTTGCCTAGTTCCACGATAGGCGCCATCACGATAGGGGTTAGTTTTGGGTCGTGACAGATTGGTATCGGAGCTTAGGTTACATAGGTCTCATGAGTCATGAGCGAGTTTAGTAGAGTTTTGCGAATCGGTACGGAGACGTCTGTACTTATCTTCGAGAGGCTGCAGAACCTTTAGGAAACTCCACATTTTTGAATTCTTGTCGTGCGAATCTTTTGATTCTAGTAACTAAACATCTGTTGTTTCATTCTCTCACAGATGGTGAGGACTCGTACTACCGGTCAGGAGGGCCAGTCACCAGTACTACCAGCCAGGGCTGCGAGAGGCCGAGGCTGCGGTAGAGGCCGTGGTAGGGGCAGAGGTGCAACCCGTACAGTAGTTGGGGCAGTGCCTACAGATCCACCGGTTGTCCTAGATCAGGACCAAGTTCCAGTTGTTGATGCACCAGCTCAGGCACCACCTGTGCCTATTGTGATTCCAGGCCTTCAGGAGGCCCTAGCTCAGATTCTGACAGCGTGTACTGGCCTTGCTCAGGCGGTCTCTATTTTGACAGCCGCAACCACTTCTCAGGCTAGGGGAGGCACTCAGACTCCCGTCGCTTGCACACCCGAGCAGGTTATTCAGGGACTTCAGACACCAAAGCTACCACCAGCCCAGCCGGTTGCTGTTGCTCAGGATTATGTGTTTCCTGTTATGCTTGAGGATGATCAGCGTAGGTTGGAGAGGTTTGGGAGACTTCAGCCACCACCTTTCAGTGTCACAGAGAGAGAGGATGCTCAGGACTTTTTGGATAGGTGTCAGAGGATACTCCGTACTGCTGGTATTTTGGAGACTTGTGGAGTCTCATTCACTACCTTTCAGTTTTCTGGGGCTGCACTCAGATGGTGGGAGACTTACGAGAGGCGTAGGCCTGTTGGCGCATCACCCCTTACTTGGCAGCAGTTCTCCGTGGTCTTTTTGGAGAAGTTCGTGCCTCGATCCCGCAGAGAGGAGTTGCATAGACAGTTTGAGCAGCTCTGCCAGGGTGATATGTCCGTGACGCAGTATGAGATGCGGTTCTCCGAGTTGGCCCGTCATGCTATCTGGTTGGTTCCCACGGACAGAGAGGGGATCATGAGGTTTATTGATGGCCTCACTTATCAGCTACAGTTGCTCATGACCAGGGAGCGGGTTTCGGGTACTACCTTTGATGAGGTTGTTGACATTGCTCGGCAGATTGAGATGGTTCGCGGTCAGGAGAGGGTTGAGCGGGAGGTCAAGAGGCCTCGTGGTCAGGGTGGATTCAGCGGTGCTCCTTTTAGGGGTCAGATCCAGCATGGTAGAGGTCATCATTTCAGACAGGCTTAGTCAGCTCGGCCATTTCATCGGGGTGCATCATCTGTCCATGGTTCTCACAGTTCTCATCAGGGCCACTCATCACTTAGTTCCCTTCCAGTTCAGAGTTCGTCCCGTGCTCCACCTGTTCAGGGCTCTTCCATGCTGGGTTCTTCTACATCCCGGTGTTAGGGGTTCCCTTCAGTTTCCACTGCCAGCACCAGGGAGTTATTTTGAGTGTGGGGAGCTTGGGCATATGTGGAGGCAATATCTTCGTCGTCATGGAGGTCCATCTCAGCAGAGGAGTCAGCCTCCGACTACAGCACCAGCTACCTCACCACCCGCCCAGTCAGCTCGGGGTAGAGGTCAGTCAGCTAGGGGTCGCCCTAGAGGGGGAGGCAGATCAGGGGGTGGTCAGGCCCGTTTCTATGCTCTCCCTGCCAGACCAGATGCTATTGCTTCAGATGCTGTGATTACAGGTATTGTCTCAGTTTGCCACAGAGATGCCTCAGTATTATTTGACCCTGGTTCCACGTATTCATATGTTTCCTCGTATTTCGCCCATTTTCTGGATATGCCCCGTGAGTCCTTAGTTTCATCTATACATGTATCTACTCCTGTGGGCGATACTATTATTGTGGACCGCGTATATCGGTCATGTGTGGTGACTATTGGGGGTCTGGAGACCTGAGTAGATCTATTGTTGCTCAGTATGGTTGACTTTGATGTGATATTAGGTATGGATTGGTTATCTCCATGTCATGCTGTTCTATATTGTCATGCTAAGACAGTGACGTTGGCTTTGCCGGGAATTCCGAGGGTTGAGTGGAGCGGTTCTATAGATTATTTACCAAGTAGGGTGATTTCATATTTGAAGGCTCAGCGTATGGTTGAGAAGGGTTGCCTATCTTATTTGGCTTTTGTGAGGGATGTTAGTGCAGAGACCCCCGTCATTGATTATGTTCCGGTGGTACGTGATTTTTCGGATGTGTTTCCTGCAGACCTGCCGGGCATGCCGTCTGATAGGGATATTGACTTTGGTATTGATTTGGTGCCGGGCACTCAGCCCATTTCTATTCTACCGTATCGTATGGCACCGGCGGAGTTGAAGGAATTGAAAGAACAGCTTCAGGAACTCCTCGATAAGGGGTTTATTCGGCCTAGTGTGTTACCTTGGGGTGCACCGGTTCTATTTGTGAAAAAGAAGGATGGTTCCATGAGAATGTGTATTGATTACAAGTAGTTGAACAAGGTCACAGTCAAGAATAAGTATCCTTTGCCTCATATTGATGATTTATTCGACCAGCTTCAGGGAGCGAGGGTGTTCTCCAAGATTAATTTGAGGTCCGGCTATCACCAACTGAAGATTCGGGATTCAGATATTCTCAAGACAGCTTTTAGGACCCGATATGGCCATTATGAGTTCTTGGTGATGTCTTTTGGGCTGCCCCAGCAGCGTTCATGCATTTGATGAACAGTGTATTCCAGCCCTATTTGGACTCATTCATCGTTGTATTCATTGACGACATCCTGGTGTACTCCCGTAGCCAGGAAGAGCACGCTCATCATTTGAGGGTTGTATTGCAAAGATTGAGGGAGGAGAAGCTTTATGCAAAGTTCTCTAAATGTGAGTTTGGCTCAGTTCAGTAGCATTCTTGGGGCACTTGGTGTCCAGTGAGGGTATTCAGGTGGGTCCAAAGAAGATAGAGGCGGTGCAGAGTTGGCCCAAACCGTCCTCAGCCACGGAGACTAGGAGCTTTCTTGGTTTGGCGGGTTACTACCGTCGCTTTGTGGAGGGATTTTCATCTATTTCATCGCCCTTGACCAAATTGACCCAAAAGGGTGCTCCATTCAGGTGGTCGGATGAATGTGAGGAGAGCTTTCAGAAGCTCAAGACTGCTTTGACCACAGCTCCAGTGTTAGTTCTGCCATCAGCTTCAAGTTCTTACACCATGTATATTGTGATGCCTCGAGGATAGGCATTGGTTGTGTTTTGATGCAGTAGGGTAGGGTGATCGCCTATGCCTTGCGCCAGTTGAAGACCCATGAGAAGAACTATCCTATCCATGATCTTGAGTTCGCAGCCATTGTTCACGCCTTGAAGATTTGGCGTCATTATTTGTATGGGGTTCATTATGAGATCTATACTGATCACCGGAGTCTGCAGTATCTGTTAAAGCAAAAGGATCTTAATTTGCGTCAACGGAGATGGTTAGAGCTTCTTAAGGACTATGATATCACTATTTTGTACCATCCGGGGAAGGCCAATGTGGTGGCCAATGCTTTGAGTCGCCGGGCAGAGAGTTTGGGGATAGCATATCTTCCAGCAGCAGAGAGACCTTTGGCATTAGATGTTCAGACCTTAGCAGGCCATCTTGTCATATTGGATATTTCGGAGCCTAGTCGGGTATTGGCTTATGTGGTCTCCAGGTCTTCTCTTTATGACTGTATCAGGGAGCGTCAGTATGATGACCCTCACTTGCTCGTTCTTCAGGACAGGGTTCGGAGAGGTGATGCTAGGGATGTGACTATTGGTGATGACGGGGTGCTGAGAATGCAGGGCCGGACATATGTGCCTAATGTAGATGGGCTTCGAGTGTTGATTCTTGAGGAGGCCCACAGCTCGCGGTATTCCATCCATCCGGGTGCCGCGAAGATGTACCAGGATTTGAGGCAGCACTATTGGTGGAGGCGGATGAAGAAGGATATAGTTGGGTTTGTGGCTCGGTGTCTAAACTGTCAGCAGGTTAAGTATGAGCATCAGAGACCGGGTGGCTTGCTTCAGAGGTTAGAGATCCCAGAGTGGAAGTGGGAGCGGATCACCATGGACTTTGTAGTTGGGCTCCCACGGACTTCGAGGAAGTTCGATGCTATTTGGGTTATTGTGGATCGGCTGACCAAGTCCGCGCACTTCATTCCAGTTGGTACTACTTACTCTTCAGAGCGGTTGGCTGAAATTTACATCCGAGAGATCGTTCGCCTGCATGGTGTCCCAGTTTCCATCATTTCAGATAGGGGTACTCAGTTCACATCGCAGTTTTGGAGGGTCGTGCAGTGAGAGTTGGGTACTCAGGTTGAGTTAAGCACAACTTTTCACCCTCAGATGGACGGGCAGTCCCAGCGCACTATTCAGATATTAAAGGACATGTAGCGCGCTTGTGTCATTGACTTTGGGGGTTCATGGGACCAGTTTTTGGCACTCGCGGAGTTTGTATATAACAATAGTTATCAGTCGAGTATTCAGATGGCTCTGAGGCTTTGTATGGGAGGAGGTGTAGATCTCCGGTTGGATGGTTTGAGCCGGGTGAGGCTAGGCTCTTAGGTACATACTTCGTCCAGGACGCATTAGATAAGGTGAAATTGATTCAGGAGCGGCTTCGCACGGCGCAGTCCAGGCAAAAGAGCTACGCGGATAGGAAGGTCCGTGATGTATCTTTTATGGTTGGGGAGAAGGTTTTGCTGAAGGTATCACCCGTGAAGGGTGTTATGAGGTTTGGGAAGAGGGGAAAGTTGAGCCCCCGGTTCATTGGGCCTTTTGAGGTGCTTTAGAGGATAGGAGAGGTGGCTTATAAGCTTGCCTTGCCACCCAGCTTGTTGAGTGTGCATCCAGTGTTTCATGTTTCCATGATCCGAAATTATATTGGAGATCCGTCCCATGTTTTGGATATCAGCACGATTCAGTTGGAGGGTGATATGACTTATGATGTGGAGCTGATGGCTATTTTGGATCGGCAGGTTCGAAGGTTGAGGTCAAAGGATATAACTTTAGTGAAGGTGCAATGGAGAGGTCAGCCTGTGGAGGAGGCCACCTGGGAGACCGAGCGGGAGATGCGGAGCAGATATCCATGCCTATTCGAGACTCCAGGTATGTTTCTAGACCCGTTCGAGGACAAACGGATGTTTAAGAGGGGGAGGATGTAACGACCCGGCCGGTCATTTCGAGAGTTATAGCCTCATTTTCCCCATTTCTACTTCTTTTTGTGTTATTCAGTTATATTATGTTATATCGGGTTAGTTGGTTCGGGTCCGGAAGGAACTCGGAGTGAATTGAGACACTTAGTCTCTTAAGTAGAAACTTAAGTTGGAAAAGTCAACCGAATGTTGACTTATGTGTAAACAATCTCGGATTTGAATTCTGATGGTTCTGTTAGCCCCGTTAGGTGATTTTGGACTGAGGAGTGCGTCCGGAATGTGATTTGTAGGTCCGTGGTAGAATTAGGCTTGAATTGGCGAAATTGGAAATTTGACGATTTCAGTCGGCAGTGAAAAATTTGATATAGGGGTTGGAATGGAATTTCGAAAGTTGGAGTAGGTTCGTAGTGTCATTTGTGACGTGTGTGCAAAATTTGAGGTCATTCGGACGTGGTTTGGTTGGTTTCGGCATCGGTTGCCGAATTTAGAAAATTTAGAAGTTCTTAGGCTTGAATCCGAGGGTAATTTGGTGTATGGATGTTGTTTTGAGTGATTCGAAGGTTCGACTAAGTTTGTATGTTGATATATGACTTGTTGGCATTTTTGGTTGAGGTCCCGAGGGCCTCGGGGTGATTCCGGGTGGTTAACCGAGTTGTTGAAGTTGGAAAATGCAGCTGGAGCTGCTGTTCTTGTGAGTTCGCACCCGCGGATTGGGAACCGCAGGTGCATTGAAGGTTCGCAGATGCGGAAATGTTCGCAGATGCGAAGAATGGGTCACACCTGGGGGCTCGCAGGTGCGAGGAGACTGCCGTAGGTGCGAAGTCTGGTCAGCTAAGCGGAATGCGCAGGTGCACACCTGTGTCTGCAGATCGGAAGCGCAGGTGCGAGAAAGGGTCCGCAGGTACGAAAAACCTGGGCAGAATCCTTAAATAGAACCCTTCGCGAATTTTTGTCATTCTTCACAATTTCAACTCGGGTTTTGGAGCTTTTGGAGGGGTTTGAAGAGGGAATCAAGGGGATTTCGTTGAGGTAAGTTACTTGAGCCCTAATACTTGTATATATGGTGATTTTTCGTTGTTTAATCATGGTAAATAGTGAAAATGAGGGGTTAGGGCTTGGAAATTTTGGAAAAAGTAATTTAAGGATTTGAAGGACCAAACGATGTCGGATTTTGATGAATTTGGTATTGTTAGACTCGTGAGTGGATGAGCTTTCTAGTTTTGTAAATTTTGTTGAATTTTGAGACGTGGGCCCGGGGGCCGAGTTTGAGCTAATTTTGGATTTTGGTCTAATTTTACAGTTTTTCTTGTGGAATTCATTCCATTAGCGCGTATTGATGGTATTGTACTGATTGTGAATAGATTCGGAGCATTTGGAGGCTGAGTCCAGAGGCAAGATCATTGCGGGTTAGAGAATTGACCAGTTTGAGGTAAGTAACGATTGTAAATCTGGTCCTGAGGGTATGAAACCCCGAATTTCGTATCATTCTATTATTATGAAGTGACGCATATGCTAGGTGACGGGCGTGTGGGCGTGCACTGTTGGGGATTTGTGACTTGGTCCGTCCCGTAGCAACTATAAAGTTGCATACTTTGTTGAAACCATTGATACTTATATGTTTTAGAAAGATTTTCTGTAAATTGGGCTGAATGCCATATTTGGGCCTTGCGCCAATGCTGTTTGGACCCTTAGGGGATGTTTCTTACCATTCTCTCACTGTTTTTGATTGAAAATTCTATACTAAGTCATGTTTATACTTGTTTACCGCATAACTCAGTTTTATGACTCTATTTTGATGCATATAAATGTTTTGGGCCGAATGCTCTGTTTTACTGAAATGCCCGAGTGGCTTGATTTTTGAGGATGAGTGTGGATCGGGGCTGCCCGCCTGCAACATACTTTATGGCCGAGTGAGGCCGAGGGCCTGATTTGTGAGGATGAGTGTGGATCGGGGCTGCCCGCCTGCAGCATACTTTATTATTATCGCACGTGAGTTGTCCGTGCAGATTATAGCACTTGGGCTGAAGGAGCCTCTCCGGAGTCTGTACACACCCCCAGTGAGCGCAGGTACCTACTGAGTGCGAGTGCCGAGTGCTGAGTGACTGGGAGGCATGAGTGATTGTGAGGTATGCCTGAGTGGCAAGAGTGATTGTGAGGTATGCCCGAGTGGCACGAGTGATTGTGAGGTTTGCCCGAGGGACTGTATATGAGTGATGTTTTGCCCGAGGGGCTGTTTATGATTTCATCCTTTTTGCTCACTTTTGCATTGAGCCTTCGTTTGAAAAACTGTTGAAAAAATATCTTTAAATGATTTTTACTGGAACCGGGTTTAAACAAGATGTTTGATTCAAATCCTGATTTTAAAAGCATGTGGTATTTTACTGAGATTTCCTGATGAACGTTATATGGTTTATTGCTCGTCACTACTGCTCAGTCTTTATTTATTATTGTTACTTACTAAGTTGGCGTACTCACGTTACTCCCTGCACCTTGTGTGCAGATTCAGGTATAGATGGACACGGTAGCGGTTATTGCGTGTTCTGGTTGCAGATTTTCTTGGAGATAGCAAGGTAGCTGTTTGGCGATCACAGCCCTTGCTCTTCTCCCTCTTATCTTCCTCTAGTTGTATTTAGCTATTTTCCAGGCTGAGTTAGCCTTGATATTATTAGACAGATTGTAGCAGATGCTCATGACTAGTGACACCCCGATGTCGGACTTTTCTTTTCCGCACTTCTGTTTTTCTTTATTTGAACTCTTTTAATGGAGGTTTTATGTCAAATAACCTTGAAATTATCTTTAAAAATGAAATATTGGTTGTTTTGAAAATGAGTTGGCTTGCCTAGTTCCACGATAGGCGCCATCACGACAGGGGTTAGTTTTGGGTCGTGACAAAAATGCATCATTGGATGATGTAAAACTGGGGTCTGTTTTTCAAGACAAAAATGCTATGATTAGATGTTTTTTCTTAGCAACAATAAAGGAGAACTTTGAGTTCTATGTTAAAAGATCAAGTAATATAAGATACTCTTTGGTATGTACTGATGAAAAGTGTGGTTGGACTGCTCGAGGTTCAAGAATTAAGGAATCAACACTTTTTAAAATAATTAAATTTCAGAGAACACATGACTGCTCGGTTGACATTAGAAAGTCACATCCAAGACAAGCAACTTCAAATGTGATTAGAGATTACATGATTGACAACTTAAGAGACATAGCTACTGAAGTAAAGCCTAAGTTTGTCATTTCAGAAATGAAAAGAGCACATGGAATAGATGTTGGTTATGGAAAAATATGGCGTGCTATTAAAAAAGGGATATCTTTTTTAAGAGGAACAACAGAAGAAAATTATGAGCAGCTGCCATCATATTTGTATATGATCGAACAAAAAAATCAAGGATCATATACTAATATTAAGAGAGATGCAGAAAATAGGTAAATTTCTTGTGTTTGTAGCCACACATGTGCTAATATCCTTTATTATTCAGCTTGTCATATAGTAAAACTAAATTTTATTTACTTTTCAATGTAACAGGTTTGTTTACATGTTTTTTATGTATGGGCCATCAATTTCTGGGTGGAAGTATTGTAGACCACTTATTGCTGTTGATGGAGCATTTCTAAAAAAATAAATATATAGGTGTTCTATTAGTGGCAGTTACAAAGGATGCAAATAACTAGATTTTCCCTATAGCATTTGGGGTAGCAGATTCAGAGAATAACGAATCATATGAATGGTACTTCAGAGAATTAAGAAAAGCAATTGGTATTCATAAAGATTTAATGTTTTTGTCAGATCAACATAAGGCCATTGCAAATGGAATTGCAAAAGTTTTCTCTGAGTGCTACCATGGTATTTGCATATATCATTTAGAGAAGAATCTAAAGCAAAGAAGAGTGAGACTTTGTGTATCACTTATATGTTATCCCTATTGGGAGATTCGATGAGGTTAGCCCGTGTCTATCATTTTTATTTTGTACACCATTGAGAACTATAAGTCCAAAAGTGACTTTCTGTTACTCACTACAGTGGGCTTTGATATAAATTCGGGATAGTTTGGTTAAAATTTATGAATTTTATGCCCTACCGGTATGGAGTTCATTATGTGATATGAAATTTTATTTTTATCAGAATTTATGAGAAGAAAAAACAAATCAGTTGGCACAATGTGTACAATATTTGTGATTTAGAGTTGAGGACGAGATCCTTGCATTTTTATATGATGTGAAATATTTAAACCGGGGTACAAGCCGCGTGACGAGGTCCTTGTGGTGAAATATTTATGAGTTTAAATTCTCCTTTTGTGAAGTTTAATTTATACTATAGTACTAATAGGGAGTTATGCCTGATAGGCTTATGTGATAATTCTTTTATGTGTTTCTGTGCCATAATTGTGCTGTAATTATTGAGTTTTAGCCTACGAGGTGAGTGCCCAGGTGGCGTTAAATGTGATTCGTTAACTCGAGTAAATAAGTATGAGGTCTTCATGCCTCGCGTGTTGCAGTCAGTATTGTGAAAAAAAATTAGATATGAGATTTTGGTTAAGATGAGATTAATTGAGGATGCTGAAATTAATTATAAACAACTATTATGACCAGAGATGTGGTTATGAACATACATTGTCACGACCCAAAAATCTCACCGCAGGCGCCGTGATGGCACTTAGTCTCTAAGACTAAGTAAGCCGATTATAATCATAATTCAAGCCATTTTTTTGAAAGAGATAAACGAATTCACATGTCGAAACCAACAACGGAAATAATTTTAAAAACCTCCCAAGACTGGTAATACCGAGCCACTAACTCTAACTGAATACATGAAATGATCTCAAGGATCGAATACTCAATACTGTTTGAATAATAATTAACAGTACAAGAAAATAAAAAGACTCCAAGGAACTGCGATGACCAAGCAGTTCTACCTTGAATCCTTGAGATCTCACTTTAACTCCGTCCGAGTCCGATAGCTCCAATACCTGGCTCTGCACAAAAATGTGCAGAAGTGTAGTATGAGTACATCACAGTTGGTACCCAGTAAGTATCAAGACTAACCTCAGTAGAGTAGAGACGAGGTACAGTCAAGACATTCACTAGTCTATTAACCTGTGCAATATAGTATACAAAATAATAGGAAACAAATAACAATAAGGGCAACACAAATCAACCATTAATATTGCTCAACAAATGATAACTACAAGTACACCCAATTAAATCAAGTTCTTCAAATAAATATCTTTCACATATAATTCCTCCAAATAACTCTCTTTCAAATATAATTTCCTCAAATAAATATCTTTCAAATATAATTCTTTCAATAAATCTTTTTCAAATATAATTTTCTCAAATAAATATCTTTCAAATATAATTCTTTCAATAAATCTTTTTCAAATATAATTTTCTCAAATAAATATCTTTCAAATATAATTCTTTCAATAAATCTTCTTCAAATATAATTTCCTCAAATATATATCTTTTAAATACAATTCCTTCAAATACTACTTTTTGAATAAAAATCCTTCCAAATAAATACTTTGAATATAATTCTTTCAATTAAAAGTCACCATGTGACACCTCATTTCATAATCATAAAAATACAGGTCTCAGCCCTTTTTATATTTTCACGGCACTTCGTGCCTAGAATTAAATTATAATATTTCTCCGGCACCTCATGCCCATTTTTCATATCATATCTGCACGGACAATTCACGTGCCAATATTATTATTATTTACTCATGGCACCTCGTGCCCACATTTCTTTCCATAATCCACCTGGCAGTAGCCACCGGCTCCCAATTTCAACATAATTCAGACTATTATCAATTTACCACCAACAAGACAAATTGCACAAGGTATAAAAATAAACACAAGAAAAATCACAATATCACATAAAATCACCGATACAACCACTCCACATCATCAGATATCATCCCTGACAATAGCCACGCTTATCTCTCCTATAGCCACCCTTATCACTCCTATAATAGCCTCCCTTATCCCTCCGCCCTGACAATATCAATAGCCACCCTTATCACTCCTATTGCCACCCTTATCTCTCCTATAGCCACCCTTATCGTTCCGCCCAGACAATATTCCAACACACATAACAACATTGAAATGCCACCCTTATACCCACATAATATCAACAATGAAATGCCACCCTTATGTCCTCAAAATAATAACTCAAATAACACAACAATTTACACGGAATATTATCACGGCAACATACAAAATCAATTCATATCACGATTTTCCCAATGGCCACAAGCAATTCCAAAGATATAACAAAATCAATTAATTTCACAACAAATAGCCCAAGGCTCCACACAACGTGTATAAAATCTCAAAAATAATCAACAGAGATAGAAATTAATCAGCATAGGGCAATGCCTTCATTAATCCAAATTTTGCTAATTATATTTAACACTTCTTCTTAAGCTTGTTTAATTAATTATTTGCATAGGGAAAATTTATAATAAAATTAAATTCCAAGAAATATCAAACCATCGAACTCACGGAATTCACATAAATATACAAGTAATAATTACATCGAATTGTCGTATAAAAACAAGTTCAATAAATGTGATTTGAGGCATGGCAATTAGATGATTAAATATATGCCAACAATTATCCAATTTACTATACAATATGCCCAAGACTTTAACTCAATAAATTTTGCACATATAAACCCGGGTACGTAATCGTCCCATCGCGTACACGACTTTTCACATTTCACAAATGGCACATAAGACTCGATGCCTAAGGAGTAATTCCCCCACTTGAGGTTAGGCTAAACACTTACTTTTTTGACGTTATACCGATATTCCAAAATCGCCTTCTTGCTTGAATTGACCTCCGGACCGCTCAAATCTATTCAAATCAATTGTATAACTTCATTAAAATTCATCGGAAATAATTCCGGATAATAAACGTCGACTTAAAAATTTATTCCAAAAAGTCAACAAAAGTCAACACGGGACTCGCCTCTCGGAACCCGACATAAATTTCATGAAATCCGAACTCCCATACCGATACGAGTTCTACCATACCAATTTTACTCAAATCCGACATCAACTCGACCCTTAAATCTCCAAATTAAACCAAGAGGGTTTTCACAATTTTTCAACTTAATTCACCAATTAAATGTTAAAAACAACCATGGATTCGGGTAATTTAACCAATATTGAGTTAAGAACACTTACCCCGTTATTTTTATTGAAAAACTCCCGAAAATCGCTTCTTCCTGAGCTTTAATCCGTCAAAAATGGAAAATGGGACGAAGTCAGAATTGGATTCCGACCCCGATATCAAAAGTCAACCCCCCGGTAAAACTTTCCAAAAATTCATCTTTTGGCATTTCAAGCCTAATTCCACTACAGAGCTCCAAATAATTTTCCGGACACGCTCCTAAGTCCAAAATCACCATACGGAGATATTGGAATCATCAAAACTCCATTCCGGGGTTGTTTACACATAAGTCGACACCCGATCACTATTTTAACTTAAGTTCTTAACCTTGGAACTAAGTATTCCAATTTATTCCAAAACCTCACCGGACTCGAACCATTTACCCCGGCAATCCACACAACAACTGTAAAGTACAATTTGAGCAGTAAATGGGAAAATGGGGTTGTAATACTCAAAATGACCGGCTGGGTCGTTACAACTTACCCCACTGTTTTCCTTGAAAAACTCCCGAAAATCGCCTCTTCCCATGCTCCAATCCATCAAAAATGGATTTTCAGAACTTAATCTCACTGCCCAGACTTTTCTTGTTCGTGAACGCGGCCACTGCCTCGCGTTCGCGAAGCACAATTTTCGTTCTGCCCAAATTCCTCCTTTGCGACGCGGCATCTACTTCGCGTTCGCGAAACACAATTGCTTCTGTCCCAAATCTTCTACGCGAACGCGATCAACCACTCGCGAACGCAGACCTTTACTGACCACTCTCATTGCGAATGCGACCTCACCTCCGCGAACGCGTAGAACAAATGTAGGGGGTCCCCTGTTGCCTCTTCTCTTCTTTGCGAACGTGTAACACCTCTCGCATTCGCGATGCACACCCTGTACACCCTTCGCGAACACGTCCTTATCTTCACGAACACGAAGAAAAAATATTGTCAGCCTCTCAGTTCCTCTTCGCGAACGTGATGCTCCACCCGCGAACGCGATGAAGGAAACCAGATGGTGCATCAGAAAAATTCCAGCAGAGTTCCAAGTCCAAAATCCAACCCATTAACCATCCGAAACTTACCCGAGGCCCCCGGGACCTCAACCAAATATACCAACAGGTCCTAAAACATCATACGAACTTAGTCGAATTCTCAAATCACATCAAACGACATCAAAACGATGAATCGCACCTCAAATCAAAATCTATGAACTTTGAACTTTCAAATTCTATATCTTGTGCCGAAACACATCAAATCAATCCGGAATGACTTCAACTTTTGCACACAAGTCATAATTGACATAGCGAAGCTATTCCAATTTCTAGAATCAGATTCCGGCCCCGATATCAAAAAGTCAACCCCCGGTCAAACTTCCAAAAAATTCAGCTTTCGCCATTTTAAGCTTAATTCCACTACAGACCTCCAAATAGTTTTCTGAACACGCTCCTAAGTCCATAATCACCATACAGAGCTATTGACATCATCAAAATTCTATTCCAGAGTCGTTTGCTCAAAAGTCAACTCTCCGGTCAACTCTTTCCATTTAAGCTTCTAAATAAGGATTGTTCTTTTAATTTAATTCCGAATCTTCAGTAAATCAAACTCAACCATGCCCGCGGGTCATAATACATATTGCGAAGCTGCTCGAGACCTTAAGTCATTGAACGGGGCGTTAATTCTTAAAAATGACAAGTCGGGTCGTTGCATTCTCCACCTCTTAAACAAACGTTCGTCCTCGAACGTGCTAAGAATTATTCTGAGGTTACCAAATTGATGATTTTACTTTTACACATATACTCACGGTTGATCCCATGTTACCGCGTTTGAGACAAACCCGACAACACCATCTCAATTGAGATTATTTCTTTTATCCATATTTGTAAACTATAAGACCAAATTTATTACACTCCAAACATTTTTAAAAAGTCCGATTTTTTCACATCAACGCACAGTGTTAGTATCAACTGGCTATAACAACTCATGCCTACGCACACATCAACTTATCAGAAATTTCGGTATAGTCTCTCCGGTAATTGGGCCTATCCACCTGCCAGAGTAACACCAAAACAACTCCTAACAACACATCCACAACCCCACAAAGCACCACAATGTATATATCAATAACACTAATCTCAACATTACAAGTACTACATTATCATAATGATATCAGGACATGAAGCACATCATATGTATGCCCATCACCACATCTCTGGTCTTAATAGTTGTTCATAATCGATTACAACATCGCCAATTAACCTTATATTAACCAAAATATCGTTTCAAATTTTTCACAACACTGACAGCAAAATGTGAGGCATGAAGACCTCATAACTATTTACCCGACTTAATGAGTCACATTTAACTCCACCTGGGCTCTCACCTCGTAGGCTAAAACTCAATAATTACAACACAATTATGGCACAGAAACACATAAAAGAATTATCACATAAGCCTATCAGGCATAACTCCCTATTAGTACTATTGTACAAATTAAACTTCACAAACGGAGAATTTAAACTCATAAATATTTCACCACAAGGACCCCATCTTATATAACTTCTACTGCGGCTTGTAGCCCGATTTTAATATTTCACATCATATAAAAATGCGAGGATCTTGTCCTCAATTCCGAATCACAAGTATTTTGCACATTGTGCCAACTGAAATTTCAATTTCCTTTCTTTCTTCTTTTCAATAAATTTCGTAAATATTTTTCTTAACACATAATGAACCCTCATACCGATAGGAAATATAATTCATAAAATTGGAATCAATTATTCCGAAACACATCAAACCCACTACAATGAATAATAAAAATTACTTTTGGACTTATAGCCCTCAATGGTGCCCAAAAATAAAAATGACGGACACGGGCTCACATCTTCAAATCTCCCAACAGGGATAAACATATAAGTGGGTCACAAAATTATGAAGCTCACCCATAAGCGGAGCATAATAGGAGGACTCATCTCAATATTCAGATCCGAATCAAATTAAGGGAAAATATTCTTTTATAACAAATCGGGATCGTACCTGTAATGAAACCATCTGGTGTATCGGCCTCAGCCAAATCATAGCGATTATATCAATGGGTCGGGCCTCCACCTCTTAGGCTCCCTCTACCCATCTGTCCTACACCCCTAACCGGCTATGCACGTAGGGTAGTAGCTGCACTGGGGCCCATAGTCTGAGTGTTCTGATGAAATCCACCCATCCCAAGTCTGGGACAATCTCTCATAATGTGCCTAGTGTCACCACACTCATAACAGCCCCTCTGAGGTTGCGGTTGCTCATACTGAGTCTGTACCGGATAACTGGAATAACCATTATAGGAATCCCGTGCCGGTGGTGCATTGTAAGAACTTGCTGGAGCACTCCGAGTCATCTGATGTGCGGACTAAGCTGGCCGACTGCTCGAGCCTCCGCTATAATAGGTCCTAGCTGAAGAGTAAAATCCACTAAACCCTCCAGAGCTTCAAGACCTTTTGTCCTTCTTTGACTCCATTTCCTCGCCTAGAACACCCTCAATCTTCCTCGCAATCTCCACTACTTGTTGAAATGGAGTATCAGTTTGCAACTCTCGAGACATGCATATTTTAATATCATAATCGAGCCCCTCAATGAATCTACGGACCCGCTCTCTGACTGTAGGAACCAATATAGGTGCATGACGGGCTAACTTACTGAACCTGATAGCATATTATGACATTGTCATAGTGCCCTAATGCAACCGTTCAAACTCTATGTGCCACGCATCTCAGAGAGTCAGGGGAACAAACTCTTTCAAGAATATTTTCGAAAATTGAGCCCAAGTTGGTGGTGTTGCATCGGCTGGTCTACCTTCTTCATAGATTTGCCACCACTGATACACTGCACCTGACAGTTGAAATGTAGTAAAGGCAACTCCGCTCACTTCCACAATACCCATGGTGCGAAGAATACGGTGACAATTTTCTAGAAATTCTTGGGCATCCTCTGTAGCTGTGCCACTGAAAGTAGGTGGACTATACCTCTTAAACCTCTCAAGTCTCTTTTGTTCTTCTCCTGATGCCTCTGGCCTAACCTCAGGCCAAACCGGAATAACAGGTTGAACTGGTACTACACCCGGAACCTGACCAACGTGAACCTGCTACTTAGGAGTTGTGGTAGGAGTTTGAGCTACTCCCCCAATCCGTGAAATATTTGGTGCAACAGAGATCAATCCCGCCTGAGTTAATATACCAAACATAATCAGGAACTATGCTAAAGTCTCCTGAAGCCCGGGGGAAACGACATGTGCTTCTGGTACCTGTCCCCTAACTGGAGCTACTGGCGGCTCCTCAACTGCTGTTCTGACAGGTGCTCTAGTCGCGGCACGTGCCCTTCCTCGACCTCTACCTCGGCCCCGGCCTCTTGCAGCCCTAGCAGTATGTGCGGATGCCTGCTCAGCTAACCCGGTAGCACGTGTCCTCACTATCTGTGAGAGAATAGAGATACAAAGGCTCAAATTCCAAATTCAACAAATTCTGCACGACAGGAATAAAAGAAGTGGAAATTTCCTAACAGTTCTGTAGCCTCTCGAAGATAAGTACAGATGTCTCTGTACCGATCCGCAAGACTCTACTAGACTCGTAGAACCTATGAACCTAGAGCTCTAATACCAGCTTGTCACAACCCAAAAATCCCACCGCAGACGTCGTGCTAGCACTTAGTAAGTAAGCCAATTATAATCATAATTCAAGCCTTTATTTTTGAAAGAGATGATCAAATTCACATGTCAAAACCAACATCGAAAATAATTTTTAAAACCTCCCAAGACTAGTAATACTGAGTCACAAACTCTAACTGAATACATGAAATGATCTCAAGGATCGAATACTCAATACTGTTTGAATAATAATTGACAGTACAACAAAATGGAAAGACTCCAAAGAACTGCGACGACCAAGCAACTCTACCTTGAATCCTTGCGATCTCACTTTAACTCTGTCCGAGTCTGATAGCTCCAATACCTTGCTCTGCACAAACATGTGCAGAAGTGTAGTATGAGTACACCACGGTCGGTACCCAGTAAGTATCAAGACTAACCTCAGTGGAGTAGAGATGAGGTACAGTCAAGACAGTCACTAGTCTATTAATCTATGCAATATAGTATACAAAATAATAGGAAACAAATAACAATAAGGGTAACACAAATCAACCATTAATATTGCTCAACAAATGATAAATACAATTACACCCAATTAAATCAAGTTCTTCAAATAAATATCTTTCACATACAATTCTTCCAAATAACTCTCTTTCAAATATAATTTCCTCAAATAAATATCTTTCAAATATAATTCTTTCAATAAATCTTTTTCAAATATAATTTCCTCAAATAAATATCTTTCAATAAATCTTTTTCGAATATAATTTCCTCAAATAAATATCTTTCAAATATAATTCTTTCAATAAATCTTCTTCAAATATAATTTCCTCAAATATATATCTTTCAAATACAATTCCTTCAAATATTACTTTTTGAATAAAAATCCTTCCAAATAAATACTTTGAATATAATTCTTTCAATTAAAAGTCACCATGTGACACCTCATTTGATAATCATAAAAATATGGGTCTTGTAACGACTCGGCTCATCATTTTGAGAATTTAAGTTCCGTCCGGCGGCATAAGGCACTGAGCAGCTTTATATTGTGTATTGACTTGCATGCATGGTTGAATTTGGTTACCGGATGTTTCAGAGTGATTTGGGACACTTAGTCCCTAAAACAGAAGCTTAAGTCTTAGGATTTTAACCGTAGTCGGAACTATGTGAAGACGACTCCGGAATGGAGTTCCGTCAGTTCCATTAGCTCCGATGGGTATTTTGGACTTAGGAGCATGTCCGGACTGTAAATCCGAGGTCTGTAGCTGATTTAGGCTTGAAATGGCAAAAGTCAAATTTTTGAAGATTTGGACCGGAAGTGGACTTTTTGATATCGGGGTCGGAATGAGATTCTGAGAGTTGGAACAGTTCCGTTATGTTATTAGGGACTTGCCTGCAAAATTTGATGTCATTACGGGTTGATTTGATAGGTTTCGGCACGAATTTTAGAAGTTGAAAGATTTGAAAATTTATAAGTTCAATTCATGGTGCGATTCATAGTTTCAATATTGTTTGATGTGATTTGAGACCTCGAGTGGGTCCGTGTTAGAGTATAGAACTTGTTGGTATGTTTGGACAGGGTCCCGAAGGCCCCAGGTGTTTTTCGGACGAGTTGCGAATGATTTCCATGGTTTTGGGGAGGTCTGAGTTCTGATGTAATCGCACCTGCGGACCTTGGGTGCAGGTGCGATGGTCGCAGGTGCGAGAAGAGCTGGACTTGGCAGTCTTCGTAGGTGCGGAGAATTTTGTGCATCAGCGAACTCGCACGTGCGGAGATAGAAGCACAGATGCGAGAACTGAAAGTTGGCCTTGGGTCGCAGGTGCGAGGAAGTTCCGCATCTGCGATGCCCGCGGATGCGCAGAAGGCTCGCAAGTGCAGAGACTGTGGGAGTTAGTGACTTATGTAGGTGCGACTGGTTAGACCGCAGGTGCGGTAGGAGCAGGTGCGAGAAATGGTCGCAGGTGCGAGGATTGCTGGGCAGAAAGGGGTTGGAATCGAGGGTTAGTTCATTTTCACTCCATTTTTGATTTTTAGCTCTGGAGAAGGCGATTCTTTGAGGGACTTTAAGAGGAATCTTGTGGGTAATGATTTCTTACTCGAATTTGGTTTTATTGCATTAATCTACAGTTGTTTCTCCATTTAATTTCGAAAATTGGGAAAAATTAGAAGAACTTCTTCAATAAAGAGTTTGAGTTTTGAAGGGGGATTTGTGGTCGGATTTGAGTAATTCTTATATGGTTGGACTCGTGAGTGAATGGGTGTTCGTATTTTATAATTTTTATCCGATGACGAGATGTGGGCCCGGGTCGACCTTTTAGGGTGAATTACGGAATTTTTGTTAAAATATTGATTTCATTGATTAGATGAGTCTATTATTGTTGTAATCATGTTATGCAATTGTGTTTGGCTAGATTTGGGCCATTCGGAGCCGGATATTTGTGGAAAAGGCATTGTGACCGATTGTTTGAGCTTGATTCGAGGAAAGTATCTTGCCTAACCTTGTGTGGGGGACTTCCCCTTAGGATTTGAGTCTTCTATGTTGATTGTAGTCCGTGTACACGAGGTGACGAGTGCGTGCACGAACTTATTTGTGGAAAGTTGGCCTTTTAGGGTTCTTAGGTCCTTGTATTCATTGAATATGCAGTTGTTCTTGTTATGATCATATATCTTAATTACTAGATTCACATCTACCTGTTTAATTAGAATCAATTGCTTCATGACCCACTATTATTGTTACTTGATTCATATGTGCCTTAATTGAAACTGCTATCTCTTTTATAGCCATGCTATCTTTTTATAACTGCTTATCTTTATTTGGAATTTATATTATTTCATCCTATAATTGTTCAGTCTTAATTGAGGTTATGATTATCTTTTCACTGCTTATCCTTAATTGAATTGTTGAATATCCTTCGTAATTTTCTCAACCTTAAAAGAAGTTTAGATATCCTATATCTTAGTCGACTTATTTTATTTGGCATTATTTGTTTCGTGTTAGTTTCCCTGTTGTTGAAGTGTATATTGTGGGATCGTTGCTATACATTAGTTTTCCCTTTGTTGAGCTGTTCTCTTTACGCCTAGCATTCTTTACTATGGTTATTCCTTGTGAATTGGTTCTACCGTTTCTTTGTGAATTTAAGTTCTTGATTTGATTTACTTGTCGTACTTTGTATTATTGTCATTGTTGCTGTTGTACTTGTTGTGGTGATGCATGAGGTTTCTACCGTGCAGTTGTTATTATTGTGATGCATGAGGTTTCTGCCGTGCGGTTGTTATTATGGGGTTGCACGAGGTTTCTGCCGTGCTATTGTTAACATTGATATTTGCACATGCGGCGTGACAAGGCGGGATATATATATATATATATATATATATATGTGGGTTGCGCATGTGGCGAGACAAGGTGGGAACATTATTATGCACGTGTGGCGAGACAAGGCGGGCATTTATGTTACTATTGCACACGTGGCGAGACAAGGTGGGCTGTGTCAGGGATTGATTTGTGATGATTTGTGGCCTGGGGGCATTCTTGTTGTTGATATTTGTGAAGTAGTATACATACCTGTGTGTGCTTTATCTTGTGAAAGCTGTGAGAAAATATTCTACGTGCTGTCCGTTGTTTTTCCTTATGCTTATTTGCTGATATGGACTATGGTAGGACACTTGCACAAGCATACACGTAGTTAAGCACTATTATCGGATAAGAGATGTTCTTGATATTGTTGAGCATAGATGCTCACCCTTGTTTACTTGCCTTCTATGTGAGAATGGCTCTATTGGCACGTGAGTCATTAGTGCGGTTATGAGGTGTTATGAGGGCACAAGATGCCAAGTGTTAGGGTTCAGGTATTGAGACCCGTGAATTGTGAATTGTCCGAGGTTCGGTACCTCGTGGAGTTGTTGGCTAAAACCTGATGTAAAAGCGGTTGTAGTTGCTGAGTTATTACTTGTCCTTGCTGTATTTGTGATTCCAGATTTAGGTTGGGTTCCATTCATTTTTTTGTGTCATTTTCATGATATTTCGCCGACACTGGTTGTTTCCTTCCTTATTGCCATTACTGTACTGTGAGCCATATTGCATAGTCTTTATGTAGACATCATACTTCTGCTGCTCATATATTTGTACCTGTTTAGTTTATTAGACCAGTGAGTGTCTTGACTATTCCTCATCACTACTCCACCGAGGTTAGTCTTGATACTTACTGGACACCGCTGTGGTGTGCTCATGCTACTCTTCTGCACATATTTTTGTGCAGATCCAGGAAAGTGTTTGTTAGCTAGCTGTGTGGACTTTTGCTGCGGAGACTCAAGGTAAGCCTACCGATGCGTTCGCAGGCTTCGGAGTCACCTTCAAGTTTTCGTTTTGCACTGTTTATTTGTATTTCTGGACAGTTGTATTTAGAGACTTTCTTTTTTTTGCAAACACTCTGTAGAGCTTATGACTTGTACTACCGGTTTTGGGAATTGTAAGAGATTCTATTTAAATAATGTTGTTGTTTTAATTATTATTAGGCTTACCTAGTCATTAAGACGAGGTGCCATCACGATACCCAAACGGAGGGGAAATTGGGTCGTGACAAGTTGGTATTAGAGCTCTAGGTTCATAGGTGCTACGAGTCATAAGCGAGTTTAGTAGAGTCTTGCAGATCGGTACGAAGACGTCTGTACTTATCTTCGAGAGGCTATAGAACTATTAGGACAATCTCACTTCTTTCATTCCTATCGTGCGAGCTTATTGATCTCGGAGTTTGAACTTTTATCATTCCATTCTCTCACAGATGGTGAGTACACGAGCTACAGTTATAGACGACGCTGCTCCTGGAGCAAGTATCGCTAGAGGCAGAGGCAGAGGCCGACGAGGAGAAAGTGTCGCAGCCAGAGCACCTACCAGAGCAGCAGTTGAGGAGCCACCAGTAGTTCCAGTTAGGAAGAAGGTACCAGAGGCGCATGTTATTACCCCCAGACTTCATAAGACCTTAGCGCAATTCCTGAGCATGTTTGGTACATTGGCTTAGGCGGGGTTGATTCCGGTTACACCAGCTACTTCACAGACCGGGGGAGGAACCCAGACTCCCGCCGCCCACACCCTAGAGTAGCGAGTTCATGTTGGTCAGGTTCCAGGTGTCATGGCGACACAGCCTGTGGTTCCAGTTCAGCTCGTGGTTAGGGCAGCAACATCTGAGGAAGAGCAGCTTAGACTTGCAAGGTTAAACAAATATGACCCTCCTACATTCAGTAGTTTGGCTTTAGAGAGTACACATGGTTTTCTGGAAGAGTGTCACCGCATTCTCCGTACTATAGGTATTGTGGAGATAAGCGCGGTGGCTTTTACTACGTTCCAGCTCAGGGGAGCGGCTTACCAGTGGTGGCGGGCATATGAGTTGGGTAGCCCAGCCGAGTTAGCTTCACTTACGTGGGTTCAATTTTCAGAGATGTTCCTGATAGAGTTTGTACCTCAGTCCCTTAGAGATGCATGGCGCGCGGAGATTGAGAAGCTGCGCCAAGGCACTATTTCAGTGTCAGAGTATGCCGTGAGATTCAGTGATTTGGCCAGGCATGCGCCTGCTTTGGTCGCCACAGTCATAGAGCGTGTCCGCAGATTCATTGAGGGATTCAGGCATGATATTCAGTTCAGCATGGCTCGGGAGTTAGAGTCAGATGTTTCATTTCAGCAGGTGGTAGGGATCGCTCGCCGTCTAGAGGGCATGTGGGATCAGGAGGAAGAGGACAGACGAGGCTATGAGAGAGAGTACAAGCGAGATCAGGAGAGAGAGGATAGAGAGGTGAGGAGGCCTCGTAGACCAGAGAGATATACTGGTCTTTATTTTGGAGGCAGGGTACGATATGGTAGAGGTTTTGTGGGTCAGCCAGTTTAGTTTGCACTTCGGGCTTCGCACAATGTTTCAGGTGCTCCTGGGTCTCAGAGTACCCGTACCGTACAGTTCCCACAACCACGTCAGCAGAGTGGTTGCTTCGAGTGTGGAGATACCAGCCATAGGGTGAGAGATTGTCCTAGACTCCGGATAGGTATGTTATAGCAGAGTATTCAGGCGAGTAGAGGGCGCCCAAGAGGGGACGACCCGACCCGTTGATATGTTTCATATAGTAGGCTTGAGGCTACTGCGCCAGATGATGTCATACATGTATTATTTTTATTTGTTACGGAGGGGCACCATTCGTATTTTGATTCGGTCCTGCTTATCGGGGCGAGTTCCCCTACTTGTTGTCCCACCTATGGGTGAGTTTATGACTTAGTATTATGTTTAGATATTTACCCCGTTGGGAGATTATATGAGTGATAGCTGTGTCTATCATTTGTTTCTATTCATTATTGAAAGTTAAGAGACTATAAGTGAATTCACATTGTACATTATGGTAGGTTTGATGTGATTCCTGAGTAAATTGGTTATAGTTTGTGATTTGATACTCTACCGGGGTGAGAGTTTAGCAAGTGTTGAGATTTTATTGGCAGAATTGAGTTAGTGGAAGATTTCCATTGGTATGATGTGTATTCGACTTATGTTTCAGAGTTGAGGGTGAGACCCTCGCGACTCCATGTGATTTGATATGTTTGAGCCGGGCTACGTGCCACGGTGAAGGGTGATACCGGGATGAGATCCTTATGATTTGTTCATGTACTTTGTTTTTTCCTTTTGAATTGATTCGTAGTAGGATATTGTTAGAGAGTTGTGCCTGTCGGGCTTGTTTGATATTTATATTATGTGTTTCTCTTTACATATTTAGTCAATTTTGTTATGTTCTTCTTGAGTTTTGGCTTGCGGGGTGTGTGCCCGGTGGTGTCAGTTGTGACTTGTTGATTCAGGTGTATAGTTATGAGGTCTTCGTGTTTCTTGCATTATTGTTAGCGTTGTGGAGGTTTGAAACGGGTTGCTAACGGATATGGGTCTAATTATCGGTGCTGGTTTTGATTTCGGGCAGCTAATGTGATCAGAAATGTTATTATGGGCCTATATGTGGTGTGTCGTGTTGTGTGGTCGTACCTTGTGGATGTAGGCATGAGTTGTTACAGCTGGTTGAGACTGATACCGATTATGGATTTAGAATCGGGTCTTTTGAAGATAAATGGAAGGTGAGAATTTTTGACTCTAAGGCTTATCGGTGTTGGCAGAAAGGATGAATTATAGTTGGGATGGTGTCGTCAGGCTTATGTGGATTGGGGTGACGTGGAGTCACCCGCAAGTGTATGTTGGATATGTACTTCAGTGATTCGAAGGCTTCGAGGCGATTCTTAGCATGTTCGAGGACAAACATTTGTTTAAGAGGGGAAGGATGTAACGACCTGGCCGGTCGTTTTGAGAATTTAAGTCTCGTCCGGCGGCATAAGGCCCTAAGCAGCTTCATATTATGTGTATTGACTTGCGTGCATGATTGAATTCGATTACCGGATGTTTTAGAGTGATTTGGGACACTTAGTCCCTAAAACGGAAGTTTAAGTCTTAGGATTTTGACCACAGTCAGAACTATGTGAAGGCGACTCCGGAATGGAGTTCCGTCGGTTCTATTAGCTCCGATAGGTGATTTTGGACTTAGGAGCGTGTTCGAACTGTAAATCCGATGTCTGTAGCTGATTTTGGCTTGAAATGGCGAAAGTCAAATTTTTGGAGATTTGGACCGAAAGTGGACTTTTTGATATCGGGGTCGGAATGCAATTCTGAGAGTTGGAACAACTCCGTTATGTTATTTGGGACTTGCCTACAAAATTTGACGTCATTCCGGGTTGATTTGATAGGTTTCAGCACGGGTTTTAGAAGTTGAAAGATTTGAAAATTTATAAGTTTGATTCATGGTGCGATTCGTAGTTTCAACGTTGTTTGATGTGATTTGAGACCTCGAGCGGGTCCCTGTTAGGGTATAGAACTTGTTGGTATGTTTGGACAGGGTCCCGAAGGCCTCGGGTGTTTTTCGGACGAGTTGCGGATGATTTCCATGGTTTTGGGGATGTCTGAGTTATAGTGTAATCGCACCTGCGGACCTTGGGCGCAGGTGCGATGGTCACAGGTGCGAGAAGAGCTGGACTTGGCAGTCTCCGCAAGTGTGGAGAATTTGTGCGCATCGGCGGACTCGCACGTGCGGAGATGAAAGCTCAGATGCAAGAATTGAGAGTTGGCCTTGGGTCGCAAGTGCGAGGAAGTTCCGCATCTGCGATGCCCGCTGATGCGCAGAAGGCTCGCAGGTGCGGAGACTGTGGGAGTTAGTGACTTCAGCAGGTGTGACTGGTTAAACCGCAGGTGCAGTAGGAGCAGGTGCGAGAAATGGTCGCAGGTGCGAGGATCGCTGGGCAGAAAGGGGTTGGAATCGAGGGTTAGTTCATTTTCACTCCATTTTTGATTTTTAACTCGGGAGAAGGCGATTCTTTGAGGTACTTTTAGAGGAATCTTGTGGGTAACGATTTCTTACTCGAATTTGGTTTTATTGCATTTATAGTTGTTTCTCCATTTTATTTCGGATTTTTGGGGTTGAAATTGGGGAAAATTGGAAGAACTTCTTCAATAAAGATTTTGAGTTTTGACGGGGGATTTGTGGTCGGATTTGAGTAATTCTTATATGGTTGGATTCGTGAGTGAATGGGTGTTCGTATTTTGTGATTTTTATCCGATTCCGAGATGTGGGCCCGGGTCGATATTTTAGGGTGAATTACGGAATATTTGTTAAAATATTGATTTCATTGATTAGATGAGTCTTTGTATTCATATTATGAAATTGTGTTTGGCTAGATTTGGTTCATTCGGAGTCGGATATTCGTGGAAAAGGCATTGTGACCGATTGTTTGAGCTTGATTCGAGGTAAGTATCTTGCCTAACCTTGTGTGGGGGACTTCCCCTTAGAATTTGAGTCTTCTATGTTGATTGTAGTCCGTATACACGAGGTGACGAGTGCGTGCATGAACTTATTTGTGGAAAGTTGGCCTTTTAGGGTTCTTAGGTCCTTGTATTCATTGAATATGCAGTTGTTCTTGTTATGATTATATATCTTAATTACTAGATTCACATATACCTACTTAATTAGAATCAATTGCTTCATGATCCACTATTATTGTTACTTGATTCATATGTGCCTTAATTGATACTATTATCTCTTTTATAGCCATATTTTTGTTTTAAATAACTGCTTATCTTTATTTGGAATTTATATTATTTTATCCTATAATTGTTCAGTCTTAATTGAGGTTATGATTATCTTTTCGCTGCTTATCCTTAATTGAATTGTTGAATATCATTCGTAATTTCCTCAACCTTAAAAGAAGTTTAGATATCCTATATCTTAGTCGACTTATTTTATTTGGCATTATTTGATTCGTGTTAGCTTCCCTGTTGTTGAAGTGTATATTGTGGGATCGTTGCTACACATTAGTTTTCCCTTTGTTGAGCTGTTCTCTTTATGCCTAGCATTCTTTACTGTGGTTATTCCTTGTGAATTGGTTCTATCGTTTCTTTGTGAATTTAAGTTCTTGAGTTGATTTACTTGTCGTACTTTGTATTATTGTCATTGTTGCTGTTGTACTTGTTGTGGTGATGCACGAGGTTTCTACCATGTAGTTGTTATTATTGTGATGCACGAGGTTTTTGCCGTGCGGTTGTTATTATGGGGTTGCATGAGGCTTCTGCAGTGCTATTGTTACCATTGATATTTGCACATGCGGCGTGACAAGGCGGGATATGTATATATATATATATGTGGGTTGCGCATGTGGCGAGACAAGGTGGGAACATTATTATGCATGTGTGGTGAGACAAGGCGAGCATTTATGTTACTATTGCACACGTGGCGAGACAAGGTGGGTTGTGTCAGGGATTGATTTGTGATGATTTGTGGCCTGGGGGCATTCTTGTTGTTGATATTTGTGAAGTGGTATACATACCTGTGTGTGCTTTATCTTGTGAAAGTTGTGAGAAAATATTCTATGTGCTGTCCGTTCTTTTTCCTTATGCTTATTTGCTGATATGGACTATGGTAGGACACTTGCACAAGCATACACGTAGTTAAGCACTATTATCGGATAAGAGGTGTTCTTGATATTGTTGAGCATAGATGCTTACCCTTGTTTACTTGCCTTCTATATGAGAATGGCTCTATTGGCACGTGAGTCGTCAGTGCGGTTATGAGGTGTTATGAGGGCACAGGATGCCAAGTGTTAGGGTTTAGGTATTGAGACCCGTGAGTTGTGAATTGTCCGAGGTTCGGTACCTCGTGGAGTTGTTGGCTAAAACCTGATGTAAAAGCGGTTGTAGTTGCTGAGTTATTACTTGTCCTTGCTGTATTTGTGATTCCGGATTTAGGTTGGGTTCCATTCATTTTTCTGTGTCATTTTCATGATATTTCGCCGACACTGGTTGTTTCCTTCCTTATTGCCATTACTGTACTGTGAGCCATATTGCATAGTCTTTATGTAGACATCATACTTCTGCTGCTCATATATTTGTACCTGTTTAGTTTATTAGACCAGTGAGTGTCTTGACTATTCCTCATCACTACTCCACCGAGGTTAGTCTTGATACTTATTGGGCACCGCTGTGGTGTGCTCATGCTACTCTTCTGCACATATTTTTGTGCAGATCCAGGAAAGTGTTCGTTAGCTAGCTGTGTGGACTTTTGCTGCGGAGACTCAAGGTAAGCCTACGGATGCGTAAGCAGGCTTCGAAGTCACCTTCAAGTTTTTGTTTTGCACTGTTTATTCCTATTTCTGGACAGTTGTATTTAGAGACTTTCTTTTTTTGCAAACACTCTGTAGAGCTTATGACTTGTACTACCGGTTTTGGGAATTGTAAGAGATTCTATTTAAATAATGTTGTTGTTTTAATTATTATTAGGCTTACCTAGTCATTAAGACAAGGTGCCATCACGATACCCAAATGGAGGGGAAATTGGGTCGTGACAAGTTGGTATTAGAGCTCTAGGTTCATAGGTGCTACGAGTCATAAGCGAGTTTAGTAGAGTCTTGCGGATCGGTATGGAGACGTCTGTACTTATCTTCGAGAGGCTACAAAACTATTAGGACAATCTCACTTCTTTCATTCCTATCGTGCGATCTTATTGATCTCGGAGTCTGAATTTTTATCATTCCATTCTCTCACAGATGGTGAGTACACGAGCTACAGTTATAGATGACGCTGCTCCTGGAGCAAGTATCGCTAGAGGCAGAGGCAGAGGCCGTCGAGGAGAAAGTGTCGCAGCCAGAGCACCTACGAGAGCAGCAGTTGAGGAGCCGCCAGTAGTTCCAGTTAGGGAGTAGGTAACGGAGGCGCCTGTTATTACCCCCGTACTTCAGGAGACCTTAGCATAGTTCCTGAGCATGTTTGGTACATTGGCTCAGGCGGGGTTGATTTCGGTTCCACCAGCTATTTCACAGACCTTGGGAGGAACCCAGACTCCCGCCGCCCACACCCTAGAGTAGCGAGTTCATGTTGGTCAGGTTTCAGGTGTCATGACGACACAGCCTGTGGTTCCAGTTCAGCTCGTGGTTAGGGCAGCAGCATCTGAGGAAGAGTAGCTTAGACTTGCAAGGTTCAAGAAATATGACCCTCCTACATTCAATGGTTTGGCTTCAGAGAGTGCACAGGGTTTTCTGGAAGAGTGTCACCACATTCTCCATACTATAGGTATTGTGGAGATGAGCGGGGTGGATTTTACTACGTTCCAGCTCAGGGGAGCGGCTTACCAGTGGTGGCGGGCATATGAGTTGGGTAGCCCAGCCGAGTTAGCTTCACTTACGTGGGTTTACTTTTCAGAGATGTTCCTGATAGAGTTTGTACCTCAGTCCCTTCGAGATGCATGGCGCGCAAAGATTGAGAAGCTGCGCCAAGGCACTATGTCAGTGTCAGAGTATGCCGTGAGATTCAGTGATTTTGCCAGGCATGCGCCTGCTTTGGTTGCCACAGTTAGAGAGCATATCCGTAGATTCAATGAGGGACTCAGGCATGATATTCTGTTCAGCATGGCTCGGGAGTTAGAGTCAGATGTTTTGTTTCAACAGGTGGTAGGGATCGCTCGCTATGTAGAGGGCATGTGGGATCAGGAGGAAGAGGGCAGACGGGGCTATGAGAGAGAGTACAAGCGAGATCAGGAGAGAGAGGACAGGGAGGTGAGGAGGCCTCGTAGACCGGAGAGATCTACTGGTCCTTATTTTGGAGGCAGGGTATGACATGGTAGAGGTTTTGTAGGTCAGCCAGTTCAGTTTGCACTTCAGGCATTGCACAGTGTTTCAGGTGCTCCTGGGTCTCAGAGTAACTGTACCGCACAGTTCCCACCACCATGTCAGCAGAGAGGTTTCTGCCGTGCAATTGTTACCATTGATATTTGCACATACGGCATGACAAGGCGGGATATGTATATATATATATGTGGGTTGCGCATGTGGCGAGACAAGGTGGGAACATTATTATGCACGTGTGGCGAGACAAGGCGGGCATTTATGTTACTATTGCACACGTGGCGAGACAAGGTGGGCTGTGTCAGGGATTGATTTGTGATGATTTGTGGCCTGGGGGCATTCTTGTTGTTGATATTTGTGAAGTGGTATGCATACCTGTGTCTGCTTTATCTTGTGAAAGCTGTGAGAAAATATTCTACGTGCTGTCCGTTCTTTTTCCTTATGCTTATTTGCTGATATGGACTATGGTAGGACACTTGCACAAGCATACACGTAGTTAAGCCCTATTATCGGATAAGAGGTGTTCTTGATATTGTTGAGCATAGATGCTCACCTTTGTTTACTTGCTTTCTATGTGAGCATGATTCTATTGGCACGTGAGTCGTCAGTGCGGTTATGAGGTATTATGAGGGCACAGGATGCCAAGTGTTAGGGTTCAGGTATTGAGACCCGTGAATTGTGAATTG
Organism: Nicotiana tabacum; assembly: GCF_000715075.1. Classification (NCBI taxonomy): domain Eukaryota; kingdom Viridiplantae; phylum Streptophyta; class Magnoliopsida; order Solanales; family Solanaceae; genus Nicotiana; species Nicotiana tabacum. The sequence goes on along the minus strand of NC_134083.1, from coordinate 15,899,295 downwards.
TCCGAGGTTCGGTACCTCGTGGAGTTGTTGGCTAAAACCTGATGTAAAAGCGGTTGTAGTTGCTGAGTTATTACTTGTCCTTGCTGTATTTGTGATTCCGGATTTAGGTTGGGTTCCATTCATTTTTCTGTGTCATTTTCATGATATTTCGCCGACACTGGTTATTTCCTTCCTTATTGCCATTACTGTACTGTGAGCCATATTGCATAGTCTTTATGTAGACATCATACTTCTGCTGCTCATATACTTGTACCTGTTTAGTTTATTAGACCAGTGAGTGTCTTGACTGTTCCTCGTCACTACTCCACCGAGGTTAGTCTTGATACTTACTGGGCATCGCTGTGGTGTGCTCATGCTACTCTTCTGCACATATTTTTGTGCAGATCCAAGAAAGTGTTCGTTAGCTAGCTGTGTGGACTTTTGCTGCGGAGACTCAAGGTAAGCCTACCGATGTGTTCGCAGGCTTCGGAGTCACCTTCAAGTTTTCGTTTTGCACTATTTATTCCTATTTTTGGACAGTTGTATTTAGAGACTTTCTTTTTTAGCAAACACTCTGTAGAGCTTATGACTTGTACTGCCAGTTTTGGAAATTATAAGAGATTCTATTTAAATAATGTTATTATTTTAATTATTATTAGGCTTACCTAGTCACTAAGAATAGGTGCCATCACGATACCCAAACGGAGGGAAAATTGGGTCGTGACAGGTCTCAGCCCTTTTTATATTTTTACGGAACTTCGTGCCCATAATTAAATCATCATATTTCCCCGGCACCTCGTGCCCATTTTTCATATCACATATGCACGGACAATTCACGTGCCAATATCATTATTATTTACTTACGGCACCTCGTGCCCACATTTCTTTCCATAATCCGCCTGGCAGTAGCCACTCGCTTCCAATTTCAACATAATTTAGACTATTATCAATTTACCAACAACAAGACAAATTGCACAAGGTATAAAAATAAACACAAGAAAAATCACAATATCATATAAAATCACCGATGCAACCACTCCACATCATCACATATCATCCCTGACAATAGCCACCCTTATCTCTCCTATAACCACCCTTATCACTCCTATAATAGCCTCCCTTATCCCTCCGCCCTGACAATATCAATAGCCACCCTTATCGCTCCTATTGCCACCCTTATCTCTCCTATAGCCACCCTTATCACTCTGCCCAGACAATATTCCAACACACATAATAACAGTGAAATGCCACCCTTATACCCACATAATATCAACATTGAAATACCACCCTTATGTCCTCAAAATAATAACTCAAATAACATAACAATTTACACGGAATATTATCACGGCAACATATAAAATCAATTCATATCACGATTTGCCCAATGGCCACAAGCAATTCCAAAGATATAACAAAATCAATTAATTTCACAACAAATAGCCCAAGGCTCCACACAATGTGTATAAATTCTCAAAAACAATCAACAGAGATAGAAATTAATCAGCATAGGGCAACGCCTTCATTAATCCAAATTTTGCTAATTATATTTAACACTTCTTCTTAAGCTTGTTTAATTAATTATTTGCATAGGAAAAATTCATAATAAAATTAAATTCCAAGAAATATCAAACCATCGAACTCACGGAATTCACATAAATATACAAGTAATAATTACATCAAATTGTCGTATAAAAACAAGTTCAATAAATCTTATTCGAAGCATGGCAATTAGATGATTAAATATATGCCAACAATTATCCAATTTACTACACAATATGCCCAAGACTTTAACTCAATAAATTTTGCACATATAAACCCGGGTACGTACTCGTCACCTCGCGTACACGGCTTTTCACATTTCACAAATGGCACATAAGACTTGATGCCTAAGGGGTAATTCCCCCACTCGAGGTTAGGCAAGACACTTACCTTTTTAAAGTTATGCCGATATTTCAAAATCGCCTTCTTGCTTGAATTGACCTCCGGGCCGCTCAAATCTATTCAAATCAGTTGTATAACTTCATTAAAATTCATCGGAAACAATTCCGGATAATAAAACGCCGACTTAAAAATTTATTCCAAAAAGTCAACAAAAGTCAACACGAGACCCGCCTCTCGGAACCCGACATAAATTTCATGAAATCCGAACACCCATTCCGATACGAGTTCAACCATACCAATTTTACTCAAATCCGACATCAACTCAACCCTTAAATCTCCAAATTAAACCAACAGGGTTTTCACAACTTCCAACTTAATTCACCAATTAAATGTTAAAAACAATCATGGATTCGGATAATTTAACCAATATTGAGTTAAGAACACTTATGTCATGACCCAAAATCCAACTAGTCGTGATGGCACCTAATCCAACCCGCTAGGTAAGCCAACTTTCAATTATCCAATTCCAATAACAATTATAAAAGCAATTTAAGTAAATAAAGATTTTAATCTTATACATGCCCCAAGAACTGGTAGTATAAATTATGAGCTTCTAAGAATAGAGTTTACAAAGCGGAATGAAATAAATACATAGTCTGTTTGAATAGTACATAAAAGCTTTTTATAAATCTAAGGCTACCATGAACAAGAGGCAGCTACAACAGGAACGCAGGTACATTTTTGAATCCCGCAACCATCGAGCACAACAACAACAATAGCCAATATCTGCACACAATGAAGTGTAGTATCAGTACAACCGACCCCATGTACTGAGTAAGTAACCAACCTAGCCTTAGGTTGAAAGTAGTGACGAGCTTCTACCAAGGTCGGGTCCAAACCAATAGTCCACCACAGTCCATAATAACGTAAAACAAATAATACGAGAAGTAACTCAGAGATAAAATGCTCAGCTAAATCATGATTTCAAAAATAGTTCTTCCTTTCAAGTACATCAGTGAAAACCCAAAATATGAATAAGTTTGAAAACAATAATTTTCCCAAAAATCCTTTCAATAATAAAAGAGATGTTTCATTTTCTTTCCAGATAACCCGTGTAAAACAAATGCATCGCTATGCCCATATGTCAAAATGTGTGAGAAATCATGAATGATGTGATGTTGTACAGCATGAGGAAAATACATCTCTATGCCTGTATGTCATGTGTGCATGCCAATGCGATGTAACTCAGTGATAAAATCATAAACAGCCCCTCGGGCATACCTCACAATCACTCGTATACAGCCCCTCGGGCTTACCTCACAATCACTCGTATACAGCCCCTCAGGCTTACCTCACAATCACTCGTAAACAACCCTTCGGTCATACCTCACCATCTCTTATGCCTCCTAGTCACTCAGCACTCGGCACTTGCACTCAGTAGGTACCTGCGCTCACTGGGGGTGTGTACAGACTCCGGAGGGGCTCCTACAGCCTAAGCGCTATAATCTGCACGGACAACTCACGTGCTACACGGACAACTCACGTGCTATAATATCATATCAGAATCTGCACGGACAACTCACGTGCCATAATAAGCCAATAAGGCCTGCTGCAGGCGGGCAGCCCCGATCCATATAATAGTAATAATATATATATAAAGCCAACATGGCTTGCTGCAGCGTGCAACCCGATCCCAAAAATATCCTCACAATCAAGTCCTCAGCCCAAAAATATCCTCACAATCAGGCCCTCGGCCTCCCTCAGTCATCAATCTCTCCAGTCTCTCTCTCATGGGCTCACAATGTCATGAGAATAGCCCAAAAATGATGATATGATGTATCAATGAATAACAACCGAGACTAAGATATGATATGTAATGAAATGGATATAACTGAGTATGAATTTTTAATTTAAAACAAATAATTCACAACAATATGACCTCTGTGGGTCCCAAAATACTGGCACATAGCCTCAACATAATTTTTAATATGCTTTTCAGCTCAATTTCCTTAACACATAAAACCGCATGAAAAATACCAAGATTATTTAACTACAAAATTTCACAGAAATAATTATGTCACAATTTCTATAGTGCACGCCCACACGCCCATCACCTAGCATGTGCGTCACCTCCCAACAATTCACATAATATATATATTCAGGGTTCATACCCTCAACTGCAAGATTAGAAGAGTTACTTACCTCGAACAAGCCCAAATCCAATGCCGAGCAAGCTGAACAATGCTCCAGAAATCCCATTATGTGCATATCAACTTCCGAACGGCTCGAATCTAGTCACAATTAATTTGATTCAGCTCACAAAAATTTATAGGAATTAATTCCATATCAAATTATTAATATTTTCCACAAAATTCGAAATTACGCCCCAAAAATACTAGTGGGTCCCACGTCTCGGAATTCGACGAAACTCACAAAATACGATAACCCATCCAATTACAAGTTCAACCACACTAATTTGATTCAAATCCGACTCCAAATCAGTATTCAAACTTGAAAAATTCCTTTTGTGACATTATAGAAATTTCCTTCTATTTCTCTTGAAGATTCAATAATCTTACACAAAAAATGAAGATTAATTCATGAAATATAACCACAAGAGAGTCAAGAACACTTACCCCAAGTTGTGTGGAAACATTCCTCTCCAAAATCGCCCAAACCGTGCTCCAAAATCCGAAAAATGGGTGAAAATGTCGAACCCTCGAACTTAAAGGATTCTGTCCAGTCGATCTGCACTTGCGGACAAGATTTGCACCCCTGCACCTCCGCTTGTGTGAGCAAAACGTCGCATTTGCGGACTTCACTCACCTGCCCAGTTTTCGCTTTTGCGCGTATCTTTCCGCATTTGCGGTCACGCAGGTGCGGAATTTTCCCTCGCACCTGCGACCAATGCCTCACAACCCTCTTCCCACACCTGCGCTCCTTCTTGTGTAGGTGCGATTCTGCACCTGCGAAGCTCCTTCCACACATGCGCACCTCGCTTCAGCACACCCCTGTGACTACTTTTTTGCAACTGCGATTACACCAGAAAGCTTCAATTCCAGCAGTCTTCAAATTCAAAAATAAATCAATCCGTTAACCATTCGAAACTCACCCGAGGCCCCCGGGACCTCAACCAACTATATCAACAAGTCCCATAACATAACACGGACCTACTCAAGGCTTCAAATCACACCTAACAACACTGAAATGACGAATTACACCTAACTTCAAAATCAACGAACTTTGGACTTTCAAATTCTACATCTTGTGCCGAAACACATCAAATCAATCCGGAATGACTTCAAATTTTGCACACAAGTCACATTTCACATTATGGACCTATTCCAATTTCCAGAATTGGATTCTGACCCCGATATCAAAAGTCAAACCCCCGGTCAAACTTTCCAAAAATTCAACTTTCGGCATTTCAAGCCTAATTCCATTACGGAGCTCCAAATAATATTCCGGACACGCTCTTAAGTCCAAAATCACCATACGGAGTTATTGAAATCATCAAAACTCCATTCCGGGGTCGTTTACACATAAGTCGACCCCCGATCACTATTTTAACTTAAGTTCTTAACCTTGGAACTAAGTGTTCCAATTTATTCCAAAACCTCACCGGACTCGAACCATTTACCCCATCAATTCACACAACAACTGTAAAGTACAATTTGAGCAGTAAATGGGGAAAGTACCATGGTTCGGGTAATTTAACCAATATGGAGTTAATAACACTTACCCTGTTGTTTTCCTTGAAAAACTCCCGAAAATCACCTCTTCCCGAGCTCCAATCCGTCAAAAATGGAAAACGGGACGAAGTCCCATTTTCAGAACTTAAACTCACTGCCTAGGCTTTTCTTCTTCGCGAACGCGGCCACTGCCTCATGTTCGCAAAGCACAATTTTTGTTCTGCCCAAATTCCTCCTTCGCGAACGAGACATCTACCTCGCGTTCGCGAAGCACAATTGCTTCTGTCCCAAAATCCTTCTACGCGAACGCGAACGCGATCAACCACTCGCGAACGCGGACCTTTACTGACCACTCTCATCGCGAACGCGACCTCACCTCCGTGAACGCGTAGAACAAATGTAGGGGGTCCCCAGTTGCCTCTTCTCTTCTTCGCGAATGCGTAACACCTCTCGCGTTCGCAATGCACACCCTATCCACCCTTCGCGAACGCGTCCTTATCTTCGCGAATGCGAAGAACAAATATTGCCAGCCTCTCAGTTCCTCTTCGCGAACGCGAGGCTCCACTCGCGAACACGATGAAGGAAACCAGATGGTGCATCAGAAAAATTCCAGCAGAGTTCCAAGTCCAAAATCCAACCCGTTAACCATCCAAAACTTACCCGAGGCCCCCCGAACCTCAACCAAATATACCAACAGGTCCTAAAACATCATACGAACTTAGTCAAATTCTCAAATCACATCAAATTACATCAAAACGATGAATCGCACCTCAAATCAAAATCTATGAACTTTAAACTTTCAAATTCTATATCTTGTGCCGAAACACATCAAATCAATTCGGAATGACTTTAAATTTTGCACACAAGTCATAGTTGACATAACGAAGCTATTCTAATTTCTAGAATCGCATTTTGGCCCCGATATCAAAAGTCAACCCCCCAGTCAAACTTTCTAAAAATTCATCTTTCGCCATTTCAAGCCTAATTCCACTACAGACCTCCAAATAATTTTAGGACACGCTCCTAAGTCCATAATCACCATACGGAGCTATTGACATCATCAAAATTCTATTCCAGAGTCATTTGTTCAAAATTCAACTCTCCGTCAACTCTTTCCATTTAAGCTTCTAAATAAGGATTGTTCGTTTAATTTAATTTTGAATTTTCAGCAAATCAAACTCGACCACACCCGCGGGTCATAATACATATTGCGGAGCTGCTCGAGACCTTAAGTCACTGAACGGGGCGTTAATTCTTAAAAATGACAAGTCGGGTCGTTACACAAATATGATGTGTTTCATGTCCATATATCATTATGATAATACAGTGCTTGTAATGCTGAGATTAGTGTTATTGATATATACATTGTGGTGCTTTGTTAGGTTGTGGATGTGTTGTTAGGAGTTTTTTTGGTGTTCCTCTGGCAGGTGGATAGACCCAATTACAGGGGAGACTCTGCCAAAATTTCTGAAAAATTTGGGAGTTAGTAAAATTTGGGGGATTAAGACGTGCGAAAGAATAGATAAGTTATGTTATGTGTTTAAGGGCGGACTCTACTTCTCATTTAAGGGCGAATGATCGTAAGTGGGGGAGAATGTAATACCCCGAAGAAATTTTGAAGTACTTCAACACAATCAAGAAAGTTGATGTGTGCGTAGGCACGAGTTGCTATAGCCAGTTGAGATTAATACCGTGCGTTGATGTGAAGATTAGGCCTTAAGAAAATGTTTGAAGTGTAAGAAATTGGTTTTAAAGTTTATAAGTATGGATAAAAGAAATAATCTCAGCTGAGATAGTGTTGTCGGACCCATGTTAAATTGCGAAACATAGAATCAGCCGCGGGTATGTGTGTAATAATACACTCGGTACTTTAATGTCCTCAGAATAATTCTTGGCACGTTCGAGGACGAACGTATGTTTTAAGAGGGGAGAATGTAACGACCCGACTTGTCGTTGTAAGAATTTATGCCACGTTCAACGACTTAAGGTCTCGAGCAGCTTCGTAAGATGTATTATGACCCGCGTGTGTTGTCGAGTTTAGTTTTCGGAAGATTCAGAATTTAATTTAAAGAACAATTCTCATTTTTGAAGTTTAAATGGAAAGAGTTGACCGGAGAGTTGACTTTTGAGTAAACGACCTCAGGATGGAATTTTGATGATTTAAATAACTCCGTATGGTGATTTTAGACTTAGGAGTGTGCCCGAAAAATTTATTTGGAAGTCCGTAGTGAAAGTTGAAATTTTGGGAAGTTTGACCGGGGAGTTGACTTTTTAATATCGGAGTCGGAATCCAGTTCTGAAATTTTTTATAGATCTGTTATGTCATTTATGACTTGTCTACAAAATTTGAGGTCAATTAGAATTGATTTGATACGTTTCGGTGTAAAATATAGAAGTTGGAAGATTTGAAAACTCATAATTCGATTCGATGCGCGATTGGTAATTTCGGTATTGTTTGGCGTGGTTTGAAGCCTCAACTAAGTTCGTATTGTATTTTGGGATATGTTAGTATATTGGTTAAGGTCCTGAGGGACCGGGTGGATTTAGGAAGGTTAACGGAATGGATTTCGGACAAAAGGAGCTGTTGGAATTTTTCTTCTGCAGAAGCTGTTTTTGGACAACAACTGGTACAATCGCAGAGCCGACTCTGGAAGCTTATATCTCGAAATTTATAAGGAATCTAAAATTTTCAAAACATGAAAGTTGTATCCCTTTGATTCTAGTTTCCAGAAAGTTAAACCATTCATCATTTGGACATTTGTACAGAAAGTTATGGTCGACTGTAAAATAGTTTCGCCAGAAATTTTGGATGTGTGGAGCCGACTTTGGAAGCTTATATCTCAAAATCTATAAGGAATCCGAATATTTTCAAAACATGAAAGTTGTAGCCCTTTGATTCTAGTTTCCAGAAAGTTAAAATGTTCATCATTTGGACATTTGTATATAACGTTATGGTCGACTGAATGAAGACTGGCAAAACAGTTTCGCCAAAAATTTCTGGTTGGAAAGTTGAAGTAGGTCGCATTTTAAAGATGCGACCTACCTTGGCAAAAGCTATATTTTGGGGTTTCGGCCATTTTAACATATTTGGAGCTATGGAGCTCGGATTGAAGCAATTTTTGAGGCGATTTTCACCATATGGATTGGGGTAAGTGTTCTATATCCAAAAGTGATTATATTTCATAAATCCATGGTTATATTCATTATTTATTTCAGATTTAAATGGAAGAAATCAAGATTTTTGCAAAACTTTTCAAGAACAAAAATTTTAGATTTGGAGGTCGAGTTCTTATCGGAATTTAATAAAATTGGTATGGGTGGACTCGTAATTGAATGTGTTATCGAATTTTGTGATTTTCGTCGGATTCCGAGAGGTGGGCCCCACGAGCGATTTTTGAGTTAAATTTCGAATTTTGTTCGAAAATTAGTATTTTCATATGGAATTAATTCCTATAATTAGTATTCACTGAATTGAATTAATTTGTTTAGATTTGAGCTATCCGGAAGTCAATTCAAGCAAGAAGGCGATTTTGGAATATCGGCCTAACTTCAAAAAGGTAAGTATCTTGCCTAACCTTGTGTGAGGAAAATTCCTCTTAGGCATTGAGTCTTATGTGCAATTCGTATAATTAAAAACTATGTACGCGAGGTGACGAGTACTTACTTGGTTTATATATACAAATTACATTGGTTAAAATCCTTAGACGCTCTTATGTATTAAACTGGAAATTATTGGCACTTATTAAATCCTTTAATTGTCTTACCTAAATCCTTGTTTTGTTGGATTTATTTTTATATGATAATTTGGTGTGATTGCCACCTTGATTTTTATATGAAATATTATTTTGTTGAGTTGTTCATTCCCGGATATATTTGTTAAGATTTTGTGCACATTATGGTCGAGCCATGGGCTCCTTATTGTGGAAAATAATGTATAGTTGATTTCTTTGGAAAGTTGTAATATTTGAGCACTTGATGTGCAATTTGTGATATGTTGTAATATCTGAGCACTTGATGTGCAATTTGTGATATGTGTGCAATTTCTGATATGTTGTGATATGTGAGCACTTGAGATGCAAGTTATATTATGCTGTGATATTTGGGCACTTGAGGTGCGATTTGTGAAATATTGTGATATTGATACGCATGTGGTGATATGAGGTTAGGGTGTTGAAACGCATGCGGTGAGATAAGGGTGGCTTGAAACGTGTGGCTAGTAGGGGAACTACTAGAAGTCATGCGATGTGATAAGGGTGGCTAAAACGCGGGATGCTATTTCGGAAAAAATAATTTCTTTAAATTAAATGTGATGGCTCCTGCGGTGATATAAGGAAATGAGATATTGTGAATTTATTTATGATTTGGGACTACGAGGCGGTACCTCGGGAGTGCCCTGTTGATATTTCTTTATTTATGTTCTTGTCTTGGGTGATTTTGTTTCATTTAATATGTAAATTCTTGTCTTCTTCCGTGATATACTAGTTGACTTTATTATTATGTGTTTTGTGCTCCTAGTTGTATTGTGTTGGCTTTGGCTTTTTAGCACGAGACTCTAAAGAAGTATATTTCTGGTTTTTCTTACTGATTTTTGATGATTGAGTTGATTTAAATAAAATGAATTATTATTATATTTTAAATTAAATAGTTTTACATCCAAATCAGTAGTTTATCTGATGCTTTAATTTAAGTGCAATGTTATTTTTTTCACCCAAATAATTTCTAAAATAAATTCATTTCTTTGTTGATTTCTTACTTGATTTAAAAATTATAAACTAACTTCAGTGGAAATAAATTGATCATGTGGATCTTATATACATTGATATTATTAGCACGTGAGTTGTCCGTGCAGTTGTGATAGAAATATGGGCACGAGGTGCCGTGAAGATATGGAAGTGGGTTGAGACCCGCATTTTTATAATTATGAAATGAGGTGTCACAAGGTGACTTTTATTTGAAAGAATTATATTCCAAAAATATTATTTGAAAGAATTATAGTTGAAAGAAATTTATTTGAAGGGAGTATATTCGAAATATATATTTATTTGACAAGGTTATATTCTAAGGATTTTTATTGAAAAACTTATATTTGAAAGATTTATACTTGAAGTACTTACATTAGAAAGACGTATATTTGAGGGAATTGATTGATTGGTTGTATTTGTGTTTCTTATTCGTTTGAGCAATATTTATGGTGTTCTTGTTACCTTGTTGTTTACATCATTTATTTATTCTTGTTGCCATCATTGTTATTATTATTATTATTATTATTATTATTATTATTATTATTATTATTATTATTATTATTATTATTATTATTATTATTATTATTATTATTATTATTATTATTATTATTATTATTATTATTATTATTATTATTATTATTGTTATTATTATTATTATTATTATTATTATTATTATTATTATTATTATTATTATTATTATTTGACTGTACCTCGTCACCACTCCACCGAGGTTAGCCTTGATACTTACTGGGTACCGACCGTGGTATACTCATACTATACTTTTGCACAATTTTGTGCAGAGCCAGGTATTGGAGATATCAGACTCGGGCAGAGTTAGTGTATTGATCGTAAGGATTCAAGGTAGAGCTGCTTGGTTGTCGCAGTCCCTTGGAGTCTTTCTATTTTTTTTTACTGTTAATTATTATTCGAACAGTATTGTATATTCAATCCTTGAGATCATTTCATAAATTCAGTTAGAGTTCGTGACTCAATATTACCAGTCTTGGGAGGTTTTTTTAAAAATTATTTTAGCCGTTGGCTTCGACACGTGTATTAAATTATATCTTTATAAAAAAAGGGCTTGAATTGTAATTGTAGTCGGCTTACCTAGTCTTAGAGACTAAGTTCCATCACGACGCCTGTGGTGAGATTTTGGGTCGTAATACCTTATCTCTCCTATAGCTACCCTTATCACTCCTATAATAGCCTCCCTTATCCCTCCGCCCTGACAATATCAATAGCCACCCTCATCACTCCTATAGCCACCCTTATATCTCCTATAGCCACCCTTATCACTCATATAATAGCCTCCCTTATCCCTCCGCCCTGACAATATCAATAGCCACCCTTATCGCTCCTATAGCCATCCTTATCTCTCCTATAGCCACCCTTATCGCTCCGCCCAGACAATATGCCAACACACATAACAATAGTGAAATGCCACCCTTATAACCACATAATATCAACAGTGAAATGCCACCCTTATATCCTCAAAATAATAACTCAAATAACACAGCAATTTACACGGAATATTATCACGGCAACATAACAAAATCAATTCATATCACAATTTGCCCAATGGCCACAACCAATTCCAAAGATATAACAAATCAATTAATTTCACAAAAAATAGCCCAAGACTCCACACAATGTGTATAAAACCTCAAAACAACAACAAAGATGGAAAATACTCAGTATAGGGCAACACCTTCATTAATCCAAATTCTTGATAATTATATAACGCCTCGGTTTAAACTTTCGTTAATTATTTATAGATGGAAAATCCATAATATTATTATTTCCAGAAAATATCAAATCACCAAACTCACGGAATTCACATAAATATACAAGCAATAACCACATCAAATTGTCATATAAAATCTAATTCAACAAACGCGAATTGAGGAATGGCAAATAGATGATTTAATAAATGCCAACAATTATCCAATTTACTATACAATATGCCTAAGACTTTAACCCAGTAAATTTTGCACATATAAGCCCGAGTACGTACTCGTCACCTTGCGTACACAGCTTTTCACATTTCACAAATGGCACATAAGACTCGATGCCTAAGGGGTAATTCCCCCACTCAAGGTTAGGTAAGATACTTACCTTTTTGAAGTTAGGCCGATATTCCGAAATAGCCTTCTTGCTTGAATTGACCTCTGGACAGCTCAAATCTATCCAAATTAATTGTGTAACTTTATTAAAATTCATCGGAAACAATTCCGGATAATAAAAAAACCAACTTAAAATTTTATTCTAAAAGGTCATCGCGGGGCCCGCCCCTCGGAACCTGACAAAATTTTAACGAAATCTAAACACTCATTCCGATACGAGTTCAACCAAACCAAAATTATCAAATTCCGATAACGGATCGCCTTTCAAATCATAAATTAAAGTCTAGAGGATTTCTACCATTTTCAACCCAATTCACTAATTTAGTGATAAAAACAACAATAGATTCATGTAATTTAACCAAAATCAAGTTAGGAATTTTTACCCCAGTGTTTTCCTTGAAAAACTCTCAAAAACGCGCCTCACCCGAGCTTCCTTTGTCCAAAAATGTAAGAATGAGACTTTCTGGACTTTATTCTGCTGCCCAGGGGTTTGTTCTTCGCGTTCGCGACCCTCCCCTTGCGTTCGCGATGAACAAATTCTCCAACAACCATTTTCAAACTCTTCTCAGATAGTCTCTAGTATAATGGTCATAACACTTTGTACAAAATTCCAAATGATGAATGGTTTAACTTTCTGAAAACTAGACTCTAAGAGCTATAACTTTTATTTGTTGCTAATCTCCAATTCCTTATAGATTATGAGATATAAGCTTCCAAAATCATCCTTATGCAATAGAGATTTCCAAACTCTTCCCAGACAGCCTGTAGTTTATCCATCATAACCTTTTGTACACAACTCCAAGTAACAAATGGTTTACCTTTACGAAAACTATACACAAAGGGCTACAACTTTTGTTTTTGGATCATCTCCAAATTTCTTATAGATTGCGAGATATGAGCCTCCAAAGTCAGACGACAGACAACAAAAATTCCTTCTTCGCGAATGCGAGAGCCTCTTCGCGAACGCGAAGAACAAAGTCCCAACGACAAAATCCTTCTTCACGAACGTGATAGGCTCCTCGCGAACGTGAAGAACAACACCATAACCAGCATCCAGCAGCATCAAAACACCCAAACTTGGTCCGAAACTACCCTGTATCAAACCCGAGGCCTCCGGGACCCCGTCCAATCATACCAACCAGTCCCAATACATAACACGAACCTGATCGAGGCCTCAAATCACATCAAACAATATTAAAACCATGAATCACACACCAATTCAAGCTTTATGAACTTTAGAACTTCAAACTTCTACATTTGACGCCGAAACCTATGAAATCAAATCCGACTGGCCTCGATTTTTGCACCGTGATTACCTAAAAGGTCATCTTTAAATTTAATAATTATTTCTGTATTTTAAGACCTCGAAAAGTACTATTCATTATTCCTCGACTTGCGTGCATAGTGCGTATAATTTTCTGAAAAGGTTTTATGTGAAAAATGGATTAAAATGTGAAATAGAGCCTTAACACTCAACTGAGTTGACTTTGGTCAACATTTTAAGCAAACGAACCCGGATCAGTGTTTTGACAGTTCTAGTAGATCCGTATCGTGATTTAGGTCTTGGGCGTATGCCCAGAAATTTATTTTGAGGTCCCTAGATCAAGTTATGGCAATTTAACGAATTTGACCACGGATTTGACTTTTTGATATCGGGATCGGAATCCGATTCCAAAAATTTGAATAGCTCTATTATGTCATTTATGACTTGTGTGCCAAATTTGAAATCATTCCGGATTCATTTAACATGTTTCGGCACAAGTTTTATAAATTAAAAAGTTTGAAACTCAAAAGTTCGAATCGAGGTGTGAATTGTAATTTCGATGTTATTTGATGTGATTTGAGACCCTCGAGTAAGTACGTGTTATGTTTTAGGACTTGTTGGTATATTTGGTTAAGGTCACGGGGACCTCGGGTGAGTTTCGGAGGGTTAACAGATTGAATTTGGACTTAGAAGAAAATCTGAAGGTTTCTGCCATTTGATGTAATCGCACCTGCAGAATTTCCATCACAGGTGCGAGCTCGCAGAAGCGAGCCTTCCATCAAAGATGCGGGACTGGGCTGGCCCGGGGTCTTCACATGTGCGACCATTTTTGCGCAAAAGCGCGACCGCAAAAGCGGAGGCTAGGCAAGTGAGGTTCGCAGAAGCGAAACTCCTTCCGCAAAAGCAGATGCGCAGGTGCGAGCCCAGGCACCGCAGGTGCGAAAATGCTTGGGCAGTGTATAAATCGAAGAGTCCGATATTTTTCTCATTTTTAGACATTTCAAGCACGGATTTAGGTGATTTCAAAGGGATTTTTTACGACTTTGAATTGTGTAAGTGTTCTATAACCAAAAGTGATTATATTTCATAAATCCATGTCTATATTCATCATTTATTTCGAATTTAGATGGAAGAAGTTGGAATTTTTTGTAAAAATTTCCAAAAATGAAAAATTAAGATTTGAAAGTTCATTTGACATCGGAATTTGGTAGTTTTTATATGGCTGGACTCGTCTCGGAACGAGTGTTCGGATTTCGTAAGTTTTTCGAGATTCGAGACGTGGGCCCCACTGATGAGTTTTTAGATGAATTTCGGATTTTAATCTAGAAAATTAGTAAATTCATATGGAGTTAATACATACTATTTGTATTGAGTATAGTGAATTGTTTATGACTAGATTTAAAGATTTCGGACACGAATTCGTGAAGCAGAGGCTTATTGGATTCTTGAATTTGGTTGCAAGCGAGGTAGGTGTCATGGTTAACCTTGACTTGAGGGGGTAGGACTTAATTGTCTATTTGCTACATGATTTAATGTGTGGTTACAACGTATATGTGAGGTGACGAGTACTTATGCGTTGTGGTTGAGTCAAAACATGCGGGTGGAATTTGTTTATTGTGAATAACTATCTATTTAATTAAATGTATTCCCGTTTAAGTTTATTATTGATTATTTGATCATTATTCATGAAATTATTATTTATTTAATTATTGTTGATTATTTTGGAAGGTGAAGTCAGTATTTTGGTATTGAATTGATTGATAAGTGTATATCCTCGCATTTAAATACTCTTTCGAATTTATATTATTATTTTCATGGTAAGGAATAGTGTAAAAGCACGAAGGGTGTTGCAGTGCCATTTGTGAGTGTAAAAGCACGAATGGCGTTGCCGTGCCAATTGTGAGTATAAAAGCACAAAGGGTGAGGCCGTGTCAAATGAGAGTAAAAGCACGAAGGGTGGTGCCGTGCTATTTTCATATTATCATTTGTTCATTTTATTGTTGATAAATTAATTGGTTGCTAAGTGATACTTCTCCTGTTGAAATTATTATATCTTCCCCCTTTACATGTACCCTTCCAATTTATAAATTGTTATTTATTGTATTATTGTTACTTCGTATTTGTATATACTTGTATAGGTTGTTTATGTACGTGTCTTGTCATAGCACCGTCACTACTTCGTCGAGGTTAGGCTCGATATGTCACGACCCAACTCCATGTCAGGCTGTGATGGCGTCCAACACCGTTGCTGGACAAGCCAACAATGAACAACTTAGTGATTTCCCATTGTTTTTTTTGTTTATTAAGCAATTCCAACAATTAGCTTTACTTACATTTAAAGCATTTGATAAATAACGGATTTTAAGGCAAACAAACGGAAACATCTAAAAGCAGTTATAACTATTGAATTACAACCCAAAAATCAAAGTCTACTAATACGTGCCAAGATCTAGCGTCACAAGCGTGTGGGCGACTAGTAGAATATACAAAAGATGACTATCCTACTGTCTGAAACAGAATAGACAGATAAAAACAAAAGAGAAACTCTGGAATGCTGCTGAACGGCTTAGAAGGGGGCAGCTCACCGTGAAGTCTCGGTCCAAGATCAGGTATGCGCGCCGGGCAGGTAGCTAGATGCACTAGCCTCATATCCTATACAATTAAGTACAGAAGCATAGTATGAGTACATAAACAATATTTACCCAGTAAGTATCCCGCCTAACCTCGAAGAAGTAGTGACGAGGGGTAGACTTGACACTTATTAGGGCCAATAATAATGTAATTAAAGTGTTATGCTAAGCATAGATATCATGAATAATTCTGACAGTTCAATAACGGGAAGAGATAAGTACTTCTTTCATAAATTTAAAATTTCAATCTCGGTCATATCATTTAACCACTTACATTTCAAGATATTCAAGCAGTATAAATCACGGAGAGTTCCAAATAATTAACATCCGCAATTATGCCGAGGTCGTACGACCCGATCCAACATAATATTAAATTGTGTACTGCCGGAGGGTCGAACTACGTGAACCATAGATGTATCTATTTACTACCGAGGCTCTCGGCCCGATCCACAAATAATAATTATTTTCAAGAAAATACAAGTTTCTCATTTACAGTCAAGTATCTCATACAAACATTCAAGTAAGTGAATGTAACCATTACAATTCTTTTATCAATTTCTATCATGACTTAAGTGATTATATTAGCAAGTAAGGGCACAAACATTCCAAGTATAGCATGATACGGGTCCTAAACTACCCGGACAATAGTATAATAGTAGCTATGTACGGACTCTCATCACCTCGTACGTACGTAGCCCCTACAATTAGGTACAAACATTTATTTAATTCACCTATGGGGTTAATTCCCTCTTACAAGATTAGAAAGGAGACTTACCTCGCCTCAAAGCCTACTTCCCAATTCAAGAACGCGCTCAAACCTCCAAATTTGATGCCAAACGACTCGAAACTAGTCAAACATTACATAAACTAGTCAATCTATGCTCAAAAGTTCATATTTCCACTATTAAGGTGATTACCAAACCCAAATTGCAAGATTCCTAAAATTCACCCCCGGGCCCACATGTTTGGATTCCGGAAATTTCCAAAGAAAGTTGTTACCCATAACCTTAGGAACATAAATATATAATTTTTACTAAATTCCATAACACATTTCGTGGTTAAATATTGTTTTTATCAAAACCCTAGGTCTTCCTCTAAACCCTTGTTTTTCACTAATTTCCACATGTTAATCTACCCATAATCTAAGTATTTAATTCACATTTGTAGAAATTACTTACCTCTAAAAGCTAGGTGAAAGCCCCTCTTAAGAAGCTCCAAGAATCGCCCAAGAAGTGAGTGAAATGAGTAAAAATTGGTCTAAGTCCCGTATTAAATCAATCTCACTGCCTCCAGTTTTTCCGCACCTGCAGTCAAGGGACCGCATCTGCGCTCTCGCTTCTGCGGACGAGAGTCTGTTTCTTCGGAAGTTCCTGGGCCGACTGGGCCGCTTCTGCGGGCATTTTACCGCTTCTACAAAATTTGGGGCTTCCCTCATTGGCCGCATCTGCGAGGCTTGGCCCGCATCTGCGAGCTCGCACCTGCGGCTAACCAACCGCAGGTGCGGTTATGATAGATCTGGTGCACTCAGTTGTAGTTCCAAATTGTCAACTTAGTCTGAGCCTCGTTTGATTGGCACTCGGGGCCCCCGGGTCCTCGCTCGAACATACCAACAAGTTTGGAATCACAAAACGGACTCGCTCGAACTCACAAAATGCCAGAAACAATAATAAAACTAAGAATCACACCCTAAAACCAATTGAATCAAACTTAAGAACTTCAAGTTCTTCAATTTACTTTCAATGTGCCGAAACGTACTTATACTACTCGAAATGACACTAAATTTTGCATGAAAGTCTTAAATGACATTACATAACTACTCCCGATCCTGAAATTCAATTCGGATTTTGATAACACCAAAATCCGCTCCAAACCAAATTTTAAAGAACTTCTAAAACCTTCAAGAACCAACTTTCACTATTAGGTGCCGAAACGCTGCCGGTTCATCCAAAACCCAATTCGAGCATACGCCCAAGTCTGAAATCATCATACAAACCTATTGAAACTGTTAGATCCCGATTCCGAGGTCGTTTACTAAAAATGTTGACGAAAGTCAAATTTGGCCTTTCAAGCCAACCTTAAGGAACCAAGTGTTCCGATATCAACCCAAACTCTTCTAAATCCCGAACCAACCATCCCCCCAAGTCATAAATCAGTAAAAGCAAATACGGGAAGTCTTATTTAGGTGAGCGGGGTTCTAGCAAGTAAAACGACCGGTCGGGTCATTAGATTCTCCACCTCTTAAACAAATGTTCATCCTAGAACAGGTTTAGATTCATATCTGAAGTGCTGAATAAGTGTGGATATCTGCTCCGCATATCCTTCTCGGACTCCCAGGTCGCCTCCTCGACTGGTTGGCCCCTCCACTGAACCTTTACCGCAAAAATCCTCTTGGACCTCAACTGGCGATCCTGTCTAGCAACAATATCAACTGGCTCCTCCTCATAACTGTAATACCCCGGAAAATTTCTAAGTGTTTTAAGACCATTAAGAAGATTGACGGGTGCTAATTATATCAATTCAGGTATGAACAAGACTGATAATTTGAATGATATCAATTGATCATGATAATATATGTATGAGGTGAATTAAGAATGGTTTATGGTCTAAGAAGAGCCCAAAGGCTAAGTCAAGTTGAAATTTATATGATGGGATAAAGTTTCAAGTGAGTTTGCACAAGATATAAATTCAAACGAGCATAACTCTTAGGATATGAAGGGTTATATGGTGTATAACCTATCCAATTAAAGCCCTTTTAGTGTAGTTTCCAACACATCAAACTATTCATTATTTGGATATGTATAGAGAAAGTTATAGCCATTTTACTGGACCAGTACCATATGCGCGCCCAGATGCGCGGCCGCGCATATTTGAGACTTTCTGCCTCAGGTGCGCGGCCACTTGCCCAGGTGCGCGAACGCGCACGTAGGAGCTCATTTAATACCCCCAAGGCCAGTAGGGAGAGGGGTAAGTCATTTTTGATCTAAAACCTGATATTTTAGAGAGATGTAAGAGCATTTTTAGAGAGAGGAGTAAACCTAATATTCCAATCATCCAATCTTGCACCAATCTCCAAGAATCAAGGAAGCTAATTTTAAGATATTCATCAAAGAGGTAAGGTTCCATACCCCAGTTTTCAATTTTTGGATTTGGATTAAAAGTAGTTCATAAGAAGTATGATTCTTGGGTTTGAGAGTATTATGTATACATGTATGGATTTATTATGGAAATATGAGTATGAATCAAGTATTGAAACTCATGGTATAGTGATTGGAAGCAATAAATTCTCAATTTAAATGAATACCTACTGTATAAATTGAAAGGTGATTATTTGATGGAATTTTGTTGGTTGGGTGAGAATGGTTGGTCACACATGTGATGTTAGGATTATAAGTTGTTAAAGAATGATGGTGGGATGAATTGTTGGTAAATTATGGTAGTTGGAAGAACTATTTCTATGGTTAAGAAATGTATAAATGTATGCCTACTAGATGTTTGATAAAATGCCTAAATGACCAAATCTGGAAATATGTTTACTAATATTGGTCCAATTGAATTATGTTGATGTAGATTGAAGTTGTAAGAGTAGTGGGATTTCTTAATATCACTAAAGAGTAGAATTAAGAAAGCTCGATTTGTGGCGATCTTATTATCGAGGGATTTTCAAGGAAATCATCGGGATTTGATTTGTTCGGAGGTTGATATGCGCGGAATGGAATTTTCGGAGTATTGTACAGCTTGCTCGGTATTGGATTTGGCTTGTTCGAGGTAAGTAACTCTTCTAATCTTGGAGGTGAGGGTATGAACCCTGAATTATACGTGTTATGTGTTTGGTATTGAGGTGACGCACATGCTAGGTGACGGGCGTGTGGGCGTGCACCGTGTGAACTGTGACTCCGTTATTCCTGTGGTACTATGTAGTTACCTGAACTTATCTAAAATCATGAAAATGTCTACGTACTAGAGCTATTGAGCTGAGAATCATATTAAAAATCATGTTAAGGCTATGTGCCAGTATTATTGGGACCCACAGAGGTCATATTAATGTGAATTATTTGTTTTAAATTAAAAATTCATACTCAGTCATATTTATGTCATTACATATCATATCTCAGTCTCTGTTGTTATTTATTGATACATCATATCATCATTTTCGAGCTATTTTCATGACATTGTGAGCCCATGAGGGAGAGACTGGAGAGATTGATGACTGAGTGAGGCGAGGGCCTGATTGTGAGGATAATTATGGGATCGGGCTGCACGCTACAGCATGCCATATTGGCTTTATATACTTTATGATTATGGGATCAGGCTGCATGCCGCAGTAGGCCAGATTGGCTTATTATAGCACGTGAGGTGTTCGCGTGGATACAGATATTGATACTATAGCACGTGAGTTATCCGTGCAAATTATAATGCTTGGGCTGAAGGAGCCCCTCCAGAGTCTGTACACCCCCCCAGTGAGCGCAGATACCTACTGAGTGCGAGTGCCGAGTGATTTGGGAGGATTGAGTGACTGTAAGGCATGAGTGACTTTGAGGATTGAGTGATTGGGAGAACTGATGACTGAGAGGATTGAGTGACTGGGAGGACTGAGTGAATTGATACTCTGAGAGTATGCATATGGTTTTATCACTATGTTGCATTACATTGGCATGCACATTGACATGTAGGCATATAAAGATATACTTTTCTCATGCCATTTCAAAATGAAATTTCCTATTGTGGAAGAAAGTTTTTGGGAAAAATCACAGTTTTCAGACTTACTCATATTTTGGTGATTTCAGTGAAAAGAATTGAGTTTTACTATTATACTTGAAAATAAAATGTTTATTTTTTCCCGAAAATTGTGAACGAGCTGAGCATTTTATTATTGAGTTATTCTTTATGTTGCCTTATTTTATTGTTATGAGATGTTACTGGATATTGGTGTGGACCCTGACCTTTGTTCCAACTCGTCACTACTTTCAACCTAAGGTTAGGTTTGTTACTTATTGAGTACATGGGGTCGATTGTACTCATACTACACTTATGCACCTTGCGTGTAGATTTTGGATGTTGATGCTGCTACACATGGTGGAAGCTGGATCTGAAGACGTACCTGCATTCCAGTCATTGATGCCTCTTGTTCATGATAGTCTTAGATTTATAAAAATCTGTTTATGTACATTTCGAACAGATGCTGTATTTATTTCATACCAGGTTTGTAATTTCCAATCTTAGAAACTCATGATTTGTACTACCAGTCCTTGGGAAATGTATATGATTCAGATAATTTTAATTTCTTTTACTTAATTGTCTTATTAAATATTATTGGAATTGGTTAGTTGCTAATTGGCTTACCTAGCGGGTTGGGTTAGGTGCCATCACGACTAGTCGGATTTTGGGTTGTGACAAGTTGGTATCAGAGCTCTAGGTTCATAGGTTCTACAAGTCATGAGCAAGTGTCTAGTGGAGTCTTGCGAATCGGTATGATAACGTCCATACTTATCTTTGAGAGGCTACAAGGCATTTAGGATAATTTCCCATCTTTCTTTTCCTCATCGTGCGAAATTGATTCAGCTTGAGACATAACTCTTTGAATTCCTTCCACACATTCATGTACGTATGTGAGTGCTCGGTATCAGCTGTGCATCACCGGATTGTGATTCCATGAATGAGTTTCGAAATGTGTATTCTGTGTTTTGGTGATGGGCCAGTCTGGAGGACTTGAGGCCATGATTAGACCGCAGCTTAGGCTCGTTAGTTTTATTTGTGTGAACTTGTACAATTAGACTCATATGTCTAGTAGTGTTCCTATGAGTGAGATTTATGGCTCGATGAATGGCTGGGTGACCATATGATGATTATATTGTGACCACGAGATGTGTTCAGATGGTTTGAAAAACAAATGCTTGAGATGTAAAAAAAGGACTATTGAGTATTTGACTTCTGTCTCGATTTGACGTAGAGTCTCGAGTTATGAATTTGTTGAAGGATTTTTCATGTGGTGTAATTGTGGAACAAATTAAATTTTTATGTCTTGTTGATGAGTTAAAAGTCATGAAGGTTAAGTGATTACGTAGGAGTTGTGGCAGTAAAAAGGGTATAGAAATATGCCAGTTTGAGGATAAACATGCGGGTTATCACCTGCGGAATAAACTATAGAGGTGTGATCTTTATAATGTTGTGTGGAGAATCTTCTTTTCTACCAGTAGGGTAGATGTATTGGGATTTGAATTTGAATTGGTCAAGAAAGTTGACCTGACCGTCACGAGAATAAAGGCGAGCTTAGTAGACGATTTGAGGTACCATATAGGTTGTGATGCATGAGCTTGGGGAAGAATTTAGTTAAATCTCACTATGGTATTATGGCAGTAATTAAATATGGGTATTGTGAATTATTGAATGTTTGGATCTATGGCTTTGAGCCAAGTAGGGGAGCCTACTATCGACAATTCGATTTCATGGTTATAGGTTAAATTAAGTTTCGGCCCGAGATATACTTGTGGAGCAGTTATGACTGCAGAGGATGAGATCGAGGATTACTCGAGTAAGGAAATTTCCTGAATACGAGATATAATGCACTTATGAAAATATGAAAAATCATGGAATGATTAAGTTGTAAATTGCGAAGAATGTAGTACGCATCGAATATGAATTTGGCCAGTAGTGTTAATGTAGGGTTATTTCTTTGAGTGTTGTTGTGCTAATGGGGTATGTGTCTTTTGGCGTGTTTGGGTGGTGCAATTCAATTTTGAGCCGAGTGGGTGACTCTTGAGAAGGTTCTAATGGGTCCGAGATTTATATATAGCAATTAAAAAAAATTTCCGGACTTGTGTATGGATAGAATCTAAGATTTGCATTTGATGGTGCCGGGACTCGCGATAATTCAGTATGACTATGGATTCTACATTCCAGTATAAGAAAGGTAAAAGAACAATTTTAAGTTCACATAAGGTCTCTTCAGAGTGGGTGTCTCGGTGGTGGTACTTATGGGGTGCTTAAGAAGGAATACAACGACTTATGGGCCTTAGGGCAGTGTGGTTCTAAGTTAGGAGTTCTTATAATGAGGCCTTACGAGTGTTTCGTGGCAATACTCTAGGATTTGGCGACAAGCGTGGCTTGGTTGAGTTAGAAAGATACAATTCTTATAGCTTGGTTATGTGCAAATGGATTTCAAAGTGTTCTTGATTGTTTGAACCAAATAGTTTCTACCTGTATGAGGAACATGTTGTGTATTGTGATTTCCTCCTTGAAGGGAGCAAATAGAAGGTTTCTAACTAACCGGGTATGCAATTTGCTAGTGACTCAGAGTTGATAATGAGATTCTCGTGCCTTTCACATGATGGTATGATAGATGTGGTGTGTTGTGCGGGATTAAGACTTACATTTGCAAGGTGGCAGTTTAGTCTTGAATGGAAGGTCACAAATTTTGGACAAATGGTCAGTTTTAGACACTTAGATGAATGCTATAACTGCTCGATAAATCCTAAGAATGGTGCGTATTTCAAAAGGCACATTATGTTTTGACTTACGAATGTTCATTGGTATTGCGATACTCACCTGGTTGATAGACTGCTGATATTCAAATTATTGTTATATGGCACGAAAGAATTATGGAAGTATTCCTAATGGGATGATCTGGCATGAAGGGTGTGTTAGTCATTCAAGTGTTGGTGTTGGGATCGGCTATATCGGTTTATATGTTATGTGGATTTGGGGACTGGGAGTTTTCAGAAGCAAATTGTTTGAGGCCACAGACTATGAAGGTGTGGGAAAGTTAACTAGATAATAGTACGGGTTATGGTTAAGTCATTGAAGAGTTTTTAGAGGGCTATTTATCCATGCTCAGATTGCGTTTGGGCTATAATAAGCCTAGAATCGATTGTTGAGCTTTAAGCGAGTGATGTTAATGTGAGCTTTAGAAGAGCTGGTTACTGTTATTAAATTCGTGTGTCTTGGTTCTACTATATATAATGAGCTTATAGCATTGCAGTTGTGGTGGTGCTTGTTGGACTTGCAATACGGTTCTCTACTTTAAGATATCTTCCATTTTGGGTACAAGGTTGCGCAGTTGTGGCTTGAGTTATATTGGTGTGGCATGTCAGTGAGATAGTTGTGTTTAATAATATATGGTCATTGGACCTAGAATGAGTACTATCGAATTTGATTACGGTATATTTGGGAGAATAACATCGGCAGTGTACGAAGGTTTTGGGAATGAGGTTTTGTTTGATATGAGGTTTAATACTAGTACCGAGTTGGTTTTGAGTAGTTACTGTGATCGAAAATGGTGCTGCGAGTATGCGAGTTGTGTAGTATGTTATGTGATTATATCTGGAGTTATGGTTATGGCGTGATACAACTTGTTCAGATTTATACAGTGTATAGATGTGAAATTCGGGTCTTTAAAAAACGTTTTTGGATGTTGGAAATTGAATTCCAAGGTTTATGGGCTAAGGCTAAATTAGTAATTTTCAATTATGTGGTGTCGTCAGGCCTATATTCTATAGGGTGACGTGGGATCACCTCGGGTATACATGTGTGATAAGGTGAAATAGTGATTTGAAGGTTCAAACATCTCAAAGAAGAAGCATCACTCCGTGATCGAATATATATTGGATAGAAACTTTTATGGTCATTTTCATACTAGAACATCTTAGAGAAATTTTTGGAGGTCGCCAAAGGTTTAGTTTGGGTGTTCGGCATAGAGATTTAGAGTTGAAGAAAGTGAACGGGTTATTCTCAAGATTTTCTCTATGAATATATTGGGTGAATTGTTAAGAAAGGTAAAGTATGTGTAGTCACATTAGGTCTTATGAAATCTTGAAGGAAATAGGCCAAACTATGAGTAGGATGTTTCCCTATTATTGTCCTCCATGTATTCGGTGTTTCATGTGTCTATGTTGAAGAAAGTAGTTGGAGACCCGACACTCATTGTTCCAGTTGAGACTATTGAGGTTAATGAGAAATTGACTTATGAAGAAATTCCAGTTTCTAATATTGATCGGCAAGTCCTAAAGTTGAGAAATAAAGAAATTGCCTCCGTGAAAGTGTTATGGCGAAACCAGCAGGTTGAAGAGGCCACTTGGAAAGCCGAGGAAGAAATGAAGAAGAAGTACCCTCATTTGTTTGAATAGTCATGTATTTATAAAGTTGTGTTCTACGAAAATGCTAAGAGTTACCTTCTATGAATTATGTATCAACTGTATAGTTGATGTTAAAGGTGTTCATTTTTGGTAGTATACTGCTCGTAAGGCCACGGTTGGCATTGTTTTAATGTTATGTTGCGTCGTTGGTTCATGTATATATTGTTAGGACTGGTTTTGGTGATTATCTGGTAGGTGGTTAGGCCCAATTGCAGAGGACACTCTGCCAAAATTTCTGAAAAATTTGGGAGTTAGCCAAATTTTGGGGCCTTAAGGAAGTTGAAATGGTGGAAGAATATCTAAGATCTATATGAAGCCAATAACGATTAAAGATGATGGTTAAGGTGAAAAGAGGATAATATTTTGCCTAATAATGACTTGTAAAACATTCGAGGATGAATGTTCTTAAGTGGGGGAGAATGTAACACCCCGAAAAATTTCTAAGTGTTTTAAGACCATTAAGAAGATTGGCGGGTGCTAACTATATCAATTCGGGTATGAACAAGACTGGTAATTTGAATGATATCAATTGATCATGATAATATATGTATGAGGTGCATTAAAAATGGTTTAGGGTCTAAGAAGAGCCCTAAGGCTAAGTCAAGTTGAAAATTATATGATGGGATAAAGTTTCAAGTGAGTTTGCACAAGATCTAACTTCAAACGAGCATAACTCTCAAGATATGAAGAGTTATATGGTGTATAACCTATCATATTACATCCCTTTTAGTTTAGTTTCCAACGCATCAAACTGTTCATCATTTGGATATGTATACATAAAGTTATGGTCATTTTACTGGACCTGTGTCATATGCGCGACCGCGCATATTTGAGACTTTCTGCCTCAGGTGCGCGGCCGGATGCGCGGCCACTTGCCCAGGTGCGCGAACGCGCACGTAGGAGCTCATTTAATACCCCTAAGGCTGGGTAGGGAGAGGGGTAAGTCATTTTTGATCTAAAACCTGATATTTTAGAGAGATGTAAGAGCATTTTAGAGAGAGAAGGAGTAAACCTAACATTCCAATCATCCAATCTTGCACCAATCTCCAAGAATCAAGGAAGCTAATTACAAGATCTTCATCAAAGAGGTAAGGTTCCATACCCTGGTTTTCAATTTTTGGATTTGGATTAAAAGTAGATCATAAGAAGTATGATTCTTGGGTGTGAGAGTATTATGTATACATGTATGAATTTATTATGGAAATATGAGTATGAATCAAGTATTGGAACTCATGGTATAGTGATTGGAAGCCATAAATTCTAAATTTAAATGAATACCCATTGTAGAAATAGAAAGGTGATTATTTGATGGAATTTTGTTAGTTGGGTGAGAATGGTTGGTCACACATGTAATGTTAGGATTATAAGTTGTTAAAGAATGATGGTGGGATGAATTGTTGGTAAATGATGGTAGTTAGAAGAACTAATTCTATGGTTAAGAAATGTATAAATGTATGCCTACTAGGTGTTTGATAAAATGCCTAAATGACCAAATCTGGAAATTTGTTTACTAATATTGGTCCAATTGAATTATGTTGATGTAGATTGAAGTTGTAAGAGTAGTGGGAGTTTTTAATATCACTAAAGAGTTGAATTAAGAAAGCTCGATTTGTGGCGATCTTATTATCGAGGGATTTTCAAGGAAATCATCGGGATTTGAGTCGTTCGGAGGTCAATACGCGCGGAATGGAATTTACGGAGTATTGTACAACTTGATCGGTATTAGATTTGGCATGTTAGAGGTAAGTAACTATTCTAATCTTGGAGCTAAGGGTATGAACCATGAATTATACGTGTTATGTGTTTGGTGTTGAGGTGACGCATATGCTAGGTGATAGGCGTGTGGGCGTGCACTGTGTGAACTGTGACTCCGTTATTCCTGTGGTACTGTGTAGTTACCTGAACTTATCTGAAATCATGAGAATCTCTACGTACTAGAGCTATTGAGCTGAGAATCATATTGGAAATCATGTTGAGTCTATGTGCCAGTATTATTGGGACCTCCAGAGGTCATATTGCTGTGAATTATTTGTTTTAAATTTAAAATTCATACTCAGTCATATTCATGTCATTACATATCATATCTCAGTCTCTGTTGTTATTTATTGATACATCATATCATCATTTTCGGGCTATTTTCATGACATTGTGAGCCCATGAGGGAGAGACCGGAGAGATTGATGACTGAGTGTGGCCGAGGGCCTGATTGTGAGGATAATTATGGGATCGGGCTGCCTGCCGCAGCAAGCCATATTGGCTTTTTATACTTTATTATTATGGGATCGGGCTGCATGCCGCAGCAGGCCAGATTAGCTTATTATAGCACGTGAGTTGTCCGCGCGGATATAGATATTGATACTATAGCACGTGAGTTGTCCGTGCAGCACGAGAGTTGTCCGTGTAGATTATAACGCTTGGGCTGAAGGAGCCCCTCTGGAGTCTGTACACACCTCCAGTGAGCACAGGTACCTACTGAGTGCAAGTGCCGAGTGCGAGTGCCGAGTAATTTGGGAGGATTGAGTAACTGTGAGGATTGATTGATTGGGAGAACTGAGTGACTGAGAGGATTGAGTGACTGGGAGGACTGAGTGAATTGATACTCTGAGAGTATGCATATGATTTTATCACTATATTGCATTGCATTGGCATGCACATTGACATGTAGGCATAGAGATGTACTTTCCTCATGCCATTTGAAAATAAAATTTCCTATTGTGGAAGAAAGTTTTTGGGAAAAATCACAGTTTTCAGACTTACTCATATTTTGGTGATTTCACTGAAAAGAATTGAGTTTTACTATTATACTTGACAAGAAAATATTTATTTATTTCCGGAAATTGTGAACGAGCTGAGCATTTTATTATTGAGGTATTCTTTGTGTTGCCTTAATTTTATTGTTATGAGATGTTACTGGATATTGGTGTGGACCCTGACCTTTGTTCCAGCACGTTACTACTTTCAACCTAAGGTTAGGTTTGTTACTTATTGAGTACATGGGGTCGGTTGTACTCATACTACACTTATGCACCTTGGGTGTAGATTTTGGATGTTGATGCTGCTACACATGGCGGAAGCTGGATCTGAAGACGTACCTACATTTCAGTCATTGCTGCCTCTTGTTCATGGTAGTCTTAGATTTATAAAAATCTGTTTATGTACATTTCGAACAGATGGTGTATTTATTTCATACCAGCTTTGTAATTTCCAATCTTAGAAGCTCATGATTTGTACTACCAGTCCTTGGGAAATGTATAGGATTCAGATAATTTCTTTTACTTAATTGTCTTATTAAATATTATTGGAATTGGTTAGTTGCTAATTGGCTTACCTAGCGGGTTGGGTTAGGTGCCATCGCGACTAGTCAGATTTTGGGTCGTGACAATAACCCAAGCTCTCATCTAGATGAATAGTACTAAAGCCTAACACATGAGACAAGTCGGTGTGATACCTCCGGAGCATAGACACGTGAAAAACTGGATGAACCCCTGATAGGCTGGGAGGTAAAGCAAGCTCATAAGCAACCTCCCCAACTCGCCTCAATTCCTCAAATGGGCCTATAAACCTTGGGCTCAACTTGACCTTCTTTCTGAATCTCATAATACCCTTCATCGGCGAGACTTTCAAGAGAACCTTCTCGCTGACCATAAATGATACATTGTGCGCTTTCTGATCCGCGTAACTCTTCTGTCTGGACTGTGCTGTGCGAAGTCGCTCCTGAATCAACTTTACATTTTCCAAGGCATCCTTTACCAAATCAGTACCATATAACCTAGCCTCGCCGGGCTCAAACCACCTGATGGGAGAACGACATCGACGACCATATAAAGCCTCAAATGGAGCCATATCGATGTTGGACTGATAACTATTGTTGTAAGCAAACTCGACCAAAGGCAAGAACTGATCCCACTGTCCCCCAAAGTCAATCACACATGCTCTTAGCATGTCCTCCAATATATGAACTGTCCGCTCTGACTGGCCGTCAGTCTGTGGATGGAATGTTGTGCTGAGCTCTATACGGGTCCCCAACTTACTCTGTACGGCCCTCCAGAAATGTGAGGTGAACTGAGGGCCTCTATCTGATATGATGGAAATAGGCACACCATGAAACCGAACTATCTCCCGAATATAAATCTGGGCCAACTTCTCTGAAGTATATGTAGTCACAACCGAAATGAAGTGTGCCTACTTTGTCAATCTGTCGACAATGACCCAAACTGCATCAAACTTCTGCAAGGTCCATGGCAACCCAACTACGATGTCCATGGTAATGCGCTCCCATTTCCACTCAGGTATAGTCATCTGCTGAAGTAGGCCACCTGGCCTCTAGTGCTCATACTTGACATGTTGGCAATTTAGACACTTAGCCACATACTCAACTATGTCTTTCTTCATCCGCCGCCACCAGAAATGCTGTCTTAGGTCACGATACATCTTTGTAGCACCTGGATACATAGAATATTGAGAGCTGTGTGCCTCCTCTAGGATCCTCTCCCTCAAGCCATCGACATTAGGAACACATAGACGACCCTGGAGTCATAGAACACCATCCTCGCCCATCGAAACCTCCTTGGCACTATCCTGTAGTACCGTCTTTTTGAGGACTGCCAAGTGCGGATCAACAAACTGTCGAGCCTTGATCTGCTCCAATAGTGAAGACTGGGCAACAACACATGCAAGAACTCATCTGGGCTCTAAAATATCCAACCTCACCAGTCTGTTAGCTAAGGACTGAATGTCCAAAGCTAGTGGTCTCCCCTCAGCTGAAATGAATGCCAAACTACCCATACTCACTGCCTTCCTGCTCAAGGCATCCGCGGCTACATTCGCCTTACCCGGATGATAAAGAATAGTGATGCCATAGTCCTTCAGTAACTCAAGCCATATGCGCTGCCTCAGATTTAGATCCCTTTGCTTGAACAAGGGATGCAAGTTGCGGTGATCAGTATAAACCTCACATGACACCCCATACGGATAATGCTTGCATATCTTAAGAGCATGAACAATCGCGGCTAACTCTAGATTGTACACAGGGTAATTCTTCTCATGAATCTTCAGCTAACGTGAAGCATATGCAATAACTTGCCCCTCCTACATCAATACACAACCCAAGCCAACGCGTGAAGCATCGCAATATACCGTATACATCCTCGAGCCGGAAGGCAACACTAGAACCGGTGCTGTAGTCAAAGTTGTCTTGAGTGGGACAAGGCCAACGGAACAGAGCATCCTTTTGGGTCAATCTAGTCAGAGGTGCTGCAATAGATGAGAAACCCTACACAAACCAGCGATAATAACCTGCCAACCCCAGGAAACTCCTTATCTCGGTCGCCGAAGTGGGACGAGGCCAACTCTGAACTGCCTCAATCTTCCTGGGATCCACCTTAATACCTTCTCCTGATACAACATGCCCCAAGAATGCCACAGAATCTAACCAAAACTCACACTTAGAGAACTTAGCATATAGCTTCTATTCTCGCAAGGTCTGAAGTACCACTCTCAAATGCTGCTCGTGCTCCTCCATGCTACGTGAGTAGATCAAAATGTCATCAATGAAGACAATGACAAACGAATCAATATATGTTTTGAACACCCGGTTCATCAAATCCATAAACATCGTTGGGGCATTAGTCAAGCCGAAGGACATCACTAGAAACTCATAATGACCATATCTGGTACGGAAGGCAGTCTTCGGAACATCTGAGTCCCGAATCTTCAACTGATGGTACCCCGATCTCAAGTCAATCTTAGAAAACACCCTAGCACCCTGAAACTGGTCAAACAAATTGTCACGACCCAAAATCCAACTAGTTGTGATGGCACCTAACCCAAACCGCTAGGTAAGCCAACTTTCAACTATCCAATACCAATAACAATTATTGAAGCAATTTAAGTAAATAATTATCTTAACCTTATACATTCCCAAAGAACTGGTATTACAAATCATGAGTTTCTAAGAATAGAGTATACAAAGCGAAAATGAAACAAATACATAGTCTATTTGAATAATACATAAACAGAGCTTTTATAAATCTAAGGCTATCCTGAACAAGAGACAACTACAACAGGAACGCAGGTACATCTTCAAGTCCCGCAACCATCGAGCACAACAACAACAGCAGCCAACATTTGCACGCAATGTGCAGAAGTATAGTATCAGTACAACCGACCCCATGTACTAAGTAAGTAACAAACCTAACTGTAGGTTGAAAGTAGTGACGAGCTTCTACCAAGGTCAGGTCTATAACCAATAGTCCACAACGGTCCATATCAACATAAAGCAAATAATACCAGAAGTAACTCAAAGATAAAATACTCTACCAAATCATGATTTCAAAAATAATAGTTCTTCCTTTCAAATACATCAGTGAAAACCCAAATTGTTTGCCGAAGTTGCCAAAAATATGAATAGTTTGAAAACAATAATTTCTCCCAAAATCTTTTCAATAATAAATAAGATGTTTCATTTTCCTTTCGGATAACCCATGTAAAACAAATGCATCACTATGCCCATCTATAAAAGAATGTGTGAGAAATCATGAATGATGTGATGTTGTACAACATGAGAAAAATACATCTCTATGCCTGTATGTCATGTGTGCATGCCAATGCGATGCAACTCAGTGATAAAATCATAAACAGCCCCTCGGGCAGAACATCACTCATATACAGCCCCTCGGGCAAACCTCACAGTCACTCATGCCTCTCGGGCATACCTCACAGTCACTCATGCCACTCGGGCATACCTCACAATCACTCATGCAACTCGGGCATACCTCACAATCACTCAGCACTCGGCACTCGCACTCAGTAGGTACCTGCGCTCACTTGGGGTATGTACAGACTCCGGAGGGGCTCCTTCAGTCCAAGCGCTATAATCTGCACGGACAACTCACGTGCTATAATCATAAAATATATAAAGCATGTTGCAGGCAGGCAGCCCCGATCCACATAATAATCCTCACAATCAGGCCCTCGGCCTCACTCGGTCATCAATCTCTCTAGTCTCTTGGGATCACAATGTCATGAAAATAGCCCCAAAATGATGATATGATGTATCAATAAATAACAACAGAGACTGAGATATCATATTCAATGAAATGAATATGACTGAGTATGAATTTTTAATATAAAACAAATAATTCACAGCAATATGACCTCTGTGGGTCCCAATAATACTGGCACATAGCCTCAACATGATTTTTAATATGCTTTTCAGCTCAATTTCTTTAACTCATAAAACCGCATGGAAAATGCCAAGATCATTTAACTACAAAATTCCATAGAAACAATTATGTCACAATTTCTATAGTGAACGTCCACACGCTCGTCACCTAGCATGTGCGTCACCTCCCAACAATTCACGAAATGCATATATTGAGGGTTCATACCCTCAAATCCAAGATTAGAAGAGTTACTTACCTCGAACAAGCCGAATCCAATGTCGAGCAAGCTAAACAATGCTCCAGAAATCCCATTATGCACATATCAACTCCCGAATGGCTCGAATCTACCACAATTAACTTGATTCAGTCCACACAATTTATAGTAATTAATTCCATATCAAAATGCTAATATTTTCCACAAAATCCGAAATTACGCTTCAAAAATCACTCGTGGGGACCACGTCTCGAAATCCGATGAAACTCACAAAATACGACAACCCATTCAATTACAAGTTCAACCATAGTAATTTCACTCAAATCCGATTCCAAATCGATATTCAAACTTGAAATATTCGTTTTGTGACATTATAGAAATTTCCTTCTATTTCTCTTGAAGATTCAACAATCTTACACCAAAAATGAAGATTAATTCATGGAATATAATCACAAGGGAGTTAAGAACACTTACCCCAGGTTGTATGGAAAATTTCTTCTCCAAAATCGCCCAAACTGAGCTCCAAAATCCGAAAAATGGGTGAAAATGTCGAACCCTCGAACTTAAAGGATTCTGCCCAGCACTTTCGCACATGCGGCCAAGAGGTCGCACCTGCGACCCTCCCTTCTGCGGAAAACAACTCGCTTCTGCGAGAATAACATTGCCCAGCAACACCCGCACCTGCGGATACCATATTCCGCTTCTGCGATGAGCTTCGCACCTGCGCTTCCAAGTCTTGCATCCGCGTGCCTGCAGGTGCGCGACAAAATTCGCTTCTGCGGTCCATTCCAACAATGCCTTCCTTCTCTTTTGCGATCGACTGTCCGTATCTGCGGACTCGCATCTGCGTGCCTTCTTCCGCAGATGTGGAAACACCAGAATCAGCAGCCTTCAGCAGCAGCAACATGAAGAAGAATGATCTGAAATCAAATCTGAAACACACCCGAGCCCCTCGGGACCTCGTCCCGATATACCAATAAGTCCCATAACATAACACGGACCTACTCGAGGCCTCAAAATACACATAACAACATCAAAACGACGAATCACACCACAATTCGAAATCATTGAACTTTGAAACTTCAACTTCCACAACCGATGCCGAAACCTATCAAATTACGTTCGATTGACCTCAAATTTTGCACACAAGTCACATTTGACATTATGGACCTGCTCCAACTTCCGGAATCGAACTCCGACGCCGATATAAAAAAAGTCCACTCCCGGTCAAACTTTCCAAAGTTTAAACTTTCGCCATTTCAAGCCAAACTTTACTACGGACATCCAAATAACAATCCAGACGTGCTCCTAAGTCCAGAATCACTCAACAGAGCTAACGAAATTATCAGAAATCCAATCCGCGGTCAATTACTCAAAAGTCAAAACTTGGTCAAACCTTTCAAATTTAAAGCTTCTAGTTGAGAATCATTCCTCCAAATCAATTCCGAATAACCTGAAAACCAAAATCAACGATTCACATAAGTCATAATACATCATACGGAGCTACTCATGTCCTCAAATAACCTAGCGAAGTGTAAATGCTTAAAACAACCGGTCGGGTCATTACATCCTTCCCCACTTAAACATATGTTTGTCCTCGAACATGCCTAGAGTTTTTTCAAAAGCCATCAAATCGCTGTGTAACCTTCCCATGCACATACCCGGGGTGATCCCACGTCACCCTATCCCATACAGGCCCGATAGCACAATATAACTGAAATTTCTCAATTCAACTTATCCCACAAGCCTTCGAATCAATCTCCAGCATCCGAAATTTCCTATAAGATCAGAATTTAGCATTTACATACCGTATGAGTCTAAACAAGCTGTACTAAAAGTCGTAACCATAACCCAAATACTCAAATTCAAATACCACATAGCTCGAATGCTCGAAGCACTAATTTCTAATCACAGTAGCGGCTCAAATCAACCCAATACCGGCAATAAACCTCATATCAAACAAAACCTCATTCTAAAACCTTTGTACACTACCGATGATGAAAGAAACATGCCGAATTCATATCCATTCATTAGACCAACAGGTCATGGAGCTCTCGCTCCTTCCACAAGAACAATGGCCAATTTCAAAGCCGACTTCTGATGTTATCATCCCAAATATACAACAATCAAATCTGATAGCATCCATTCTAGGTCCAATGACCTCGTCTAATCCAACACGACTACTCTAGTGACATGACACATCAGTACAATCTAAAGCCACAACTTGTGCAATCCGTGCACCAAATGGAAACATTCCAAATATACTCAATCGTGAGATCTCGCAAGCTCGACGGGTACCACTCCGACGCAATGCTAAGAACCCAGCACACACTGCAAAACCATAACACAAGAATCTAACATAAAGGATCATATTTCCACATACTCTACATTAATACGTGACCCTATCCAAATACTGATCCATATGAAACACCTTAAGCCACCCTGCTAAAATCAATAACCATGCGCAATTCGACATCAAGTACCCAAAGTGCATTACCATAACCACGGTGAAGAAAATGACACCATGCCACACAAAACCCGAAAGAACATGACCAATACGTCATCAACCAAGCAATCTCTGATACTATTCTCGCTCAAATTCCGCTATAAGGTCGCAATAGAACCGCACTATATGTGCATGTAACTAACGAATCACAACTCCTCATAGCATAGAAGAGTAACTCACAGATCATTCCAGATCACGAATAAGTTCAACATCAACCGAATGACACCTCCCTCAACAAAAGCAGTACTGACCCAACCATTCCGTCTCGGTGTAGAATACACATCTTAATTAGGCCTACCAATGGACCCCCAAGTCAACTCTGGTCACCCACAAATAGACAAATAACCCTCCAAAAGTCCACAACGACTGAATCATAATACATACTATCATCTAGCTAGCTTCGGCCACGACCTCATAGTCCACCGCCATGAAACAATCTACTCCTGACAACACCCAGTCTCCACCGCCCGAATGCCTAACACCTCTCTCATACATGATCATCCCACGAGAAATACTTTAAAAGTTCTTCCATGCCACTTGGCAAAATTTGAATATCAGCAGTCGATCAACGAGGAAAATGCTGCAATACCTATGAGATATCCATAATTCAAAACATTGTGCGCCTTCTGAAATGTACACTCTACTCACGCAATACCAAATAGTTATAGCATTCATCTAAACATTGAAAACTGTTCATGCCCTCTAAGAATTTATGACCTCCCTTTCAAAGCTAAACCATGACCTTGCACACGCCAACCTTAATCCCACACAACATACCGCATCTATCATGCCATCATTTGAAAAATACGAGAACCTCATAATCATTCTGAGTCACAAGTAAAATACATATTTGATCAGCCAAAAGCCTTACATTTGATCCCATCCGGTATAAAATCACAATACTCAACATGCTCCTTAGGCCGGTAGGAAAATACCCATCTCAAACCGTGGTAGAAAACCTCGAGAATGCTTTGGAATCCATTTGCACATAATCAGGCCATCAGAGTTGAATCTCTCTAAATCAACCAAGTCATGCAGGTCGCCAAGACCAGGTGTATTTCCACAAAGCACCTGTAGAAAACCCCCACATCATAAGCACCCAAAGAACCGATCATATCCATTACCATACTGATCCAACCTACTACCTGTTTGTCTTATTTTCTCCGAGTTTCTTCCGAATCTGTCTTCAAATTAATACTTCTCCTTGCTAAAACGCCACGATCTTTAGCCACAGCTCACCCCACAGACCTAGCATAGAACCATAATGCCCTACGACCCATAAACAATTGTATTCTTCTTAAGCACCTTCAAAAATACCACAACTATAACACTCACTCTGAGAAAACCTTATGTGAATTTGAAATTGTTCTTCTTACCTTCCTTATACAAAAAAATGTAGAATCCATAGTCATATAGAATTTCCGCAAGTCCAGGCACCATCAAACGCAAATCTCGGATTTTATCCATACACAAGTCCGGAAACATTCTCAATTGCTATATATAATTCTCAAACCCACTGGAATTTTCTCGGGAGTCACCCACTTTGCTCAAATCTAATTGCACCGCCCAAATGGGCCAAAAGACACATGCCCCATTAGCACCACAACACTCAAAGAAGTAACTCTACTTTAACACCACATATCAAATTCATTCTCCGTGCGCACTACGTCATTCACCAATAACAACTCACTCATCCCACGAATTTCATATACTTATACGTGCAATATAATTCTTAACCAGGAATTTCCTTATTCGAGTCATCCTCGATCTCAACTTCTACAAGTCATAGCTAACCCACAAGTATGCCTCAGACCAAAATTAAAATTTAACACCTAACCATGAAATCAAATTGTCAATAGCAGTCTCCCCCCACTTGGCTCAAAGCCATAGATTAAAACATTCCATAACTCACAATACCAATACTCTCTTACTGCCATAATGCCACAGTCAGTCCAAAGAAACTTCTTCCCAAGTTCATACAACGCCAACCATAAAAATACCTCAATCATCCACTAAGTTCGTATTCATTCTCTTAACAAACAAGTCAACTTTCTCAACCAGATTCAGATTCAAATTTCCACCCATACACCCCGTTGGCAGAAAAGAAACTCTCTACTCACATCATAAGGAATACACCTACGTAGATTACTCCGCAGGGGATAATCCACCTGCTTAGCCTCAAACTGGTATCTTGTTATATCCTTTCACAGTCATAATTACTACGCAATCACTTAGTCTATCTGAGTCCAAACTCATTAACCAGACATGAGAGTTTGGTCTGTCCCAAAATTTAACAATGTGAAAGATCATTCAAAACATTCATTACTCGAGACTGTACGTCATATCAAAATGAAAATCAAGCATCCAATGTCCTTTCCTTTACATTTTACGGAAACACTTCTCATCATATTCAATGCGTCTTAACACATCCCGTAGTTACATCGTACTCATCACAAGGTCATTCCAATGCTTATCGATCCACAAATTCCACCTATAGGGACATTACCGGACATATGAGTCCAAATGTATAAGTTATAATTGAAGCTACCGAGCTTAAACTGCATTCTAACCATGGCCTCAAGTCCTCCAGACTGGCCCATCACCAAAACATAGAATACACTTCTCGCACATCATCCCTGAAATCACAAGCCGGTGATACACAGATAATACCGAGCGCTCATGTGTGCATATGAATGCGTGGAAGGAATTCAAAGAGTTATATTTCAAGCTGAATCAATTTCGCACGATAAAGAAAGAAAGATGGGAAATTATCCTAAATGCCCTATAGCCTCTCGAAGATAAGTATGGATGTCATTATACCGATTCGTAAGACTCTACTAGACACTTGCTCATGATTTGTAGAACCTATGAATTAATACCACCTTATCACGACCCAAAATCCAACTAGTCGTGATGGCACCTAACCCAACCTGCTAGGTAAGCCAACTTTCAACTGTCCAATTCCAATAATAATGATTGAAGCAATTTAAGTAAATAATTATCTTAACCTTATACATTCCCCAAGAACTGGTAGTACAAATCATGAGCTTCTAAGAATAGAGTATACAAAGCAGAAATGAAATAAATACATAGTTTGTTTGAATAATACATAAACAGAGCTTTAATAAATATAAGGCTACCCTGAACAAGAGGCAGCTACAACAGGAACGTAAGTACATCTTCAAGTCCCGCAACCATCGAGCACAGCAACAACAGCAGCCAACATCTGCATGCACTGTGCAGAAGTGTAGTATCAGTACAACATACCCCATGTACTGAGTAAGTAACAAAACTAGCCGTAGATTGAAAGTAGTGACGAGCTTCTACCAAGGTCGGGTCCATAATCAATAGTCCACAATAGTCCATATAAACATAAAGCAAATAATACCAGAAGTAACTCAGAGATAAAATGCTCAGCCAAATCATGATTTCAAAAAACAATAGTTCTTCCTTTCAAATACATCAGTGAAAACCCAAATCGTTTGCCGAAGTTTCCAGAAATATGAATAGTTTGAAAACAATAATTTCTCCCAAAATCTTTTCAATAATAAATAAGATGTTTCATTTTCCTTTCGGATAAACCGTGTAAAACAAATGCATCACTATGCCCATCTGTAAAAGAATGTGTGAGAAATCATGAATGATGTGATGTTGTACAACATGAGAAAAATACATCATTATGCCTGTATGTCATGTGTGCATGCCAATGCGATGCAACTCAGTGATAAAATCATAAACAGCCCCTTGGGCAGAACATCACTCATATACAGTCCCTCGGGAAAACCTCACAGTCACTCATGCCTCTCGGGCATACCTCACAGTCACTCATGCCACTCAGGCATACCTCACAATCACTCATGCAACTCGGGCATACCTCACAATCACTCATGCCTCCCAGTCACTCAGCACTCGGCACTCGCACTCAGTAGGTACTTGCGCTCACTTGGGGTATGTACAGACTCCGGAGGGGCTCCTTCCCAAGTGCTATAATCTGCACGGACAACTCACGTGCTATAATCATAAAATATATAAAGCAAGTTACAGGCGGGCAGCCCCGATCCACATAATAATCCTCACAATCAGGCCCTCGGCCTCACTCGGTCATCAATCTCTCCAGTCTCTCGGGATCACAATGTCATGAAAATAGCCCCAAAATGATGATATGATGTATCAATAAATAACAACAGAGACTGAGATATGATATGCAATGAAATGAATATGACTGAGTATAAATTTTTAATTTAAAACAAATAATTCACAGAAATATGACCTTTATGGGTCCCAATAATACTGTCACATAGCCTCAATATGATTTTTAATATGCTTTTCAGCTCAATTTCTTTAACTCATAAAACCGTATGTAAAATGCCAAGATCATTTAACTGCAAAATTCCTCAGAAACAATTATGTCACAATTTCTATAGTGCACGCCCACATGCCCGTCACCATGCATGTCTGTCACCTCCCAACAATTCACGAAATGCATATATTGAGGGTTCATACCCTCAACTCCAAGATTAGAAGAGTTACTTACCTCGAACAAGTCGAATCCAATGTCGAGCAAGCTAAACAATGCTCCATAAATCCCATTATGCATGTATCAACTCCCGAACGAATCAAATCTATCACAATTAACTTGATTCAGTCCACACAATTTATAGGAATAAATTCCATATCAAAATGATAATATTTTCCACAAAATCCGAAATTACGCCCCAAATATTACATGTGGGGCCCACATCTCGAAATCCGACGAAACTCACAAAATACAACAACCCATCCAATTACAAGTTCAACCATACTAATTTCACTCAAATCCGATTCCAAATCGGTGTTCAAACTTGAAAAATTCATTTTTTGACATTATAGAAATTTCCTTCTATTTCTCTTGAAATTCAATAATCTTACACCAAAAATGAAGATTAATTCATGGAATATAATCACAAGGGAGTTAAGAACACTTACCCCAAGTTGTGTGGAAACTTTCCTCTCCAAAATCGCCCAAACCGAGCTCCAAAATCCGAAAAATGGGTGAAAATGTCGATCCCTCGAACTTAAAGGATTTTGCCCAGCACTTTTGCAGATGCGGCCGAGAGGTCGCACCTGCGACCCTCGCTTCTGCCGAAAACAACTAGCTTCTGCGAGAATAACATTGCCCAGCAACACCCGCACTTGCGGATACTATATTCCGATTCTGCGGTGAGCTTTGCACCTGCACTTCCAAGTCTTGCATCTGTGTGCCCTCAGGTGCACGACAAAATCCGCTTGTGCGGTCCATTCCAACCATGCCTTCCTTCGCTTCTGCGATCCACTATCCACATCTGTGGACTCGCATCTGCGTGCATTCTTCCGCAGATGCGGAAACACAAGAATCAGCAGCCTTCAGCAGCAGCAACATGAAGAAGAATGATTTGAAATCAAATCCGAAACACACCCGAGCCCCTCGGGACCTCGTCCCGATATACCAACAAGTCCCATAACATAACACGGACCTACTCGAGGCCTCAAAACACACATAACAACATCAAAACGATGAATCACACCTCAATTCGAAATCATTGAATTTTGAAACTTCAACTTCCACAACCGATGCCGAAACCTATCAAATCAAGTCCCATTGACCTAAAATTTTGCACACAAGTCACATTTGACATTACGGACCTGCTCCAACTTTCGAAATCAAAATCTGACCTCGATATGAATAAGTCCACACTCGGTCAAACATTCTAAAGTTCCAACTTTTGCCATTTCAAGCCAATCTTTACTACGGACATCCAAATCACAATCCGGACGCGCTCGTAAGTCCAGAATCACTCAATAGAGCTAACGAAATCATTAAAAATCAAATCCGAGTACAATTGCTCAAAAGTCAAACTTGGTCAAACCTTTCAAATTTAAAGCTTCTAGCTGAGAATCATTCCTCCAAATCAATTCCGAATAATCTGAAAACCAAAATCAACGATTCAAATAAGTCATAATACATCATACGGAGCTACTCATGCCCTCAAATAATCGAGCGAAGTGTAAATGCTTAAAACGACCGATCGAGTCGTTACACAAATCATCGATACGCGACAACGTGTACTTGTTCTTGATAGTAACCTTCTTCAACTGGCGGTAATCAATGCACATCCGCATAGTCCCATATTTCTTCTTCACAAATAACACTAGTGCACCCCAAGGTGATACACTTGGTCTCACAAAACCCTTTGCTAACAACTCCTCAAGCTACTCCTTCAACTCCTTCAATTCTTTCGGAGCCATACGGTACGGTGGGATAGATATAGGCTGGGTGCCTGGAGCCAAATCAGTATGAAAATCAATATCATGATCTAGAGGCATGCCTGGAAGGTCAGAAGGAAACACATCGGTGAACTCTCGGACTACTGGAATTGAATCAATCGCCGGAAACTCTTCGGTGGTGTCCCGAACATAAGCTAGATAAGCCAAACAACCCTTCTCGACCATATGTCAAGCCTTCACAAAAGAGATAACCCGACTAGCTGTACTAACCGAGGAACCATTCCACTCCAATCTTGGTAATGCTGGCATCGCTAAGATAATAGTCTTGGCATGATAATCAAGGATGGTGTGATGTGGAGATAACCAGTCCATGCCCAAGATGACATCAAAGTCGATCATATCAAGTAGTAGAAGGTCCGCCCTAGTCTCATAACCACAGAATGTGACCACACAGGACAGGTAGATCTGATCCACAACCACAGAATTGCCCACAGAAGTGGACACATAAATAGGAGTACCCAAGGACTCACAAGGAATATCCAGAAAATGAGCAAACAGAGATGACACATACGAATAGGTAGACCCTGGATCAAATAATATCGAAGCATCGCTACTGCATGCCGAAATAATACTTGTGATCACGGCATCTGAGGCCAATGCATCTGGTCTAGCCAGAAATGCATAGAATCTGGCTGGAGCGCCAGTGGGCTGGCCTCCGCCTAACTGAACAGTAGCTGACTGGCCTCCCCCTGCCCTAGCCTCCACCTCTAGGACGGCCCCTGCCAGCCTGCCCTCCGTCTTCTGGGCGGCCGGACAGCTGATGTTGTAATCATAGGCAGCTGACCCTGCTGCACTGCCTTGCCCCGAAGCCTGGGCAAAATCTCCTCATGTAACCGAGATCTCCGCACTCGAAACAACCCCTCAGTATGGTGATCTGCTACCCTGATGTCTGATCCTGATGGCCTGTAGACCCACTGGAAGAAGCCTGAATAGCCGGTGGCCGGTATAAACTCTCCCACATGGCACAAAGATAAGAGCTGGAAGAACCTTGGTGACTTGAGTACCCACTGGAAGAACCCTGGAGGGATGGTGGGTAGTAAGAACTCTCAGGTGTGGCACGGAAATAGAGGCACGCTGGAGCACCTTGAGGAGGTGGTGGTGATGAATATGGGGGCCTACTAGGCTGACCCCTCCCAAACTAACATCTGCCCCTAGCCGGGGCACCTCTAAACTCTCCAGAGAAACGAGCCCTCTTGTCCTGCTACATCTGCTCTCTCCCTCTCTGACGGTAGCCCTCAATCCTCTAAGCAATCTCCACTACCAGCTGATAAGAAGTCCCCAACGCAACCTCTTGGGCCATATTGGCCCTAATACCGGAGTGTAGCCCTACAATAAACCTCCCTACTCTCTCTGCGTATGTAGGAAGTATCATAAGTGCATGGAGAGACAACTCAGAAAACCTCGCCTCATAGTCGATCACTGACATCTAACCCTGCTCAAGATGATCAAACTGATACCGTAACTCTTCCCTCTCCGAGGGCGGAATATACATATCCAGGAAAAGCTGTGTGAACTGGCTCCAAGTCATGGGAGGAGAACCCGCTAGTCTGCCAAGAAGATAAGACTGCCACCTTCTATGGGCCCTACCCTCCAGCTGGGAAGTAGTGAAGTCAACCCCATGAGACTCCAGTATCCTCATGTTATACAGTCTGTCCCTGCACCTATCTATGAAATCTTGGGCATCCTCATGGTCGCTCACCCCCGAAGAAAGGAGGGTGTAGCCTAGTCCATCTGTCCAATAACTTCTGCGGATCACTGTCCATAGCCGATCTAGTTTCAAGTGCCACTGCTGTAATTGGCTGGGCCCCGTCCATGGGTAATGTACCCGGAGTCTGATACACT
Organism: Nicotiana tabacum; assembly: GCF_000715075.1. NCBI lineage: Eukaryota > Viridiplantae > Streptophyta > Magnoliopsida > Solanales > Solanaceae > Nicotiana > Nicotiana tabacum. The sequence continues at coordinate 15,855,828 of NC_134083.1, read as the reverse complement.
GCAGCTGCATGCCCAGGAGCCTGAGCAGTAGGGGTCTGTGCTCCCCCTCCCGCCTGAGATGTGGCTGGGTCTGCTGGAAATATACCAGCCTAGGTCATAGAATCCATGAACCGCAGTATACGACCCATGATCTCCTGAAAGCCCGGTGCTGTCATGAAATCTACCGGGGCTGGCTCTGCTGCGGGCACCTCGCCCTGCTTCTCAATAATGGGATCCTCCACTGGATCCGCTGGTTGTGTGACTGGGGCATCTCTGGGATGCCCTCGTCCCCTACCTCGGGCTGGTGCCCTCCCCCTGCCTCTAGCAATGGGGGGAGTAGCTCCTCCTGGGTCTGGAACATCCATCGTATGCGTCCTCACCATCTGTGAGAGAATAGAAGGAAGAAACTTAGTGTACCATCAATTGCACGATAGGAGATGAATAAAAAGTAGTTTCCTAACATCCTATAGCCTCTCGAAGATAAGTATGGACATCTCCGCACCGATCCGCAAGACTCTACTAGGCCTGCCCATAACTTGTGAGACCTACGTGAACATAGAGCTCTGATACCATGTGGTCATGACCCAACTCCATGTCAAGCCGTGATGGCATCCAGCACCGTTGTTGGACAAGCTAACAGTGAACAACTTAGTGATTTCCCATTTGTTTTTGTTTATTAAGCAATTCCAATATTTAGCTTTAATTACATTTAAAGCATTTGATAAATAACGGATTTTAAGGCAAACAAACGGAAACATCTAAAAGCAGTTATAACTATTGAATTACAACCGAAAAATCAAAGTCTACTAATATGTGCCAAGATCTAGTGTCACAAGCATGTGGGCAACTAGTAGAATATACAAAAGATGACTATCCTACTGTCTGAAACAGAGTAGACAGATAAAAATAAAAGAGAAACTCCGGCATGCTGCTGAACGGCTCAGAAGGGGGCAGCTCACCGTGAAGTCTGGGTCCAAGATCAGGTATGCATGCCGGGCGGGTAGCTAGATGCACCAGTCTCAGATCCTGTACAATTAAGTACAGAAGCGTAGTATGAGTACATAAACAATATGTTCCCAGTAAGTATCCCGCCTAACCTCGAAGAAGTAGTGACGAGGGGTCGACTTGACACTTACTAGGGCCAATAATAATGTAATTAAAGTGTTATGCTAAGCATATATATCATGAATAATTCTAACAGTTCAATAACGAGAAGAGATAAGTACTTCTTTCATAAATTTAAAATTTCAATCTCAGTCATATCATTTAACCACTTACATTTCAAGATATTTAAGCAGTATAAATCACTGAGAGTTCCAAATAATTAACATGCGCAATTATGCCAAGGTTGTACGGCCCGATCCAACATAATATTAAATTGTACACTGCCGGGGGGTCGAACGGTGCAAACCATAGATGCATCTATTTACTACTGAGGCGCTCGGCCCGATCCACAAATAACAATTATTTTCAAGAAAACACAAGTTTCTCATTTACAGTCAAGTATCTCATACAAACCTTCAAGTAAGTGAATTTAACCTTATGCAATTCTTTTATCAATTTCTATCATGACTTAAGTGATTATATTAGCAAGTAAGGGCACAAACATTCCAAGTATAGCATGATACGGGTCCTAAACTACCCGGACAATAGCATAATAGTAGCTACGTACGGACTCTCGTCACCTCGTACGTACGTAGCCCCCCACAATTAGGTACAAACATTTATTTAATTCACCTATGGGTTAATTACCCTGTTACAAGGTTAGAAAGGAGACTTACCTCGCCTCAAAGCCTACTTCCTAATTCAAGAACGCGCTCAAACCTCCAAATTTGATGCCAGACGACTCGAAATTAGTCAAATATTACATAAACTAGTCAATCTATGCTCAAAAGTTCATATTTCCTCTATTAAGGTGATTACCCAACCCAAATTACAAGATTCCTAAAATTCACCCCCCGGGCCCACGTGTTCGGATTCCGGAAATTTCCAAAGAAAGTTGTTACCCATAACCTTAGGAACATAAATATATGATTTTACTACATTCCATAACACATTTCGTGGTTAAATCTCGTTTTTATCAAAAACCTAGGTCTTCCTCTAAACCCTTGTTTTTCACTAATTTCTACATGTTAATCTACCCATAATCTAAGTATTTAATTCACATTTGGTAGAAATTACTTACCTCCAAAATCTAGGTGAAAGCCCCTCTCAAGAAGCTCCAAGAATCGCCCAAGAAGTGAGTGAAATGAGTAAAAATTGGTCTAAGTCCCGTATTAAATGAATCTCACTGCCTCCAGTTTTTCCGCACCTGCGGTCAAGGGACCGCATCTGCGCCCTCGCTTCTGCAAACGAGAGTCCGTTTCTGCGGAAGTTCCTGGGCTGACTGGGCCGCTTCTACGGGCGTTTTACTGCTTCTGCGGAACTTGGGGCTACCCTCATTGGCCGTATCTGCGAGGCTTGGCCCGCATCTGCGAGCTCGCACCTGCGGCTAACCAACCACAGGTGCGGTTATGATAGATTTGGTGCACTCAGCTGTAGTTCCAAATTCTCAACTTAGTCTGAGCCTCGTCCGATTGGCACTCGGGGCCCCGCCCAAAGATACCAACAAGTTTGGAATCACAAAACGGACTCGCTCGAACTCACGGAACACCTGAAACAATATTAAAACTAAGAATAACACCCTAAAGCCAATTGAATCAAACTTAAGAACTTCAAGTTCTTCAATTTACTTCCAATGCGCCGAAACGTACTTATACTACTTGAAATGACACCAAATTTTGTGTGCAAGTCTTAAATGATATTACAGAACTACTCTCGGTCCCGAAATTCAATTCGGACCTCGATAACACCAAAATCCGCTCCAAACCAAGTTTTAAAGAACTTCTAAAACTTTCAAAAACCAACTTTCACTATTAGGCGCCGAAACGCTCCCAGGTCATCCAAAACCCGATCCGAGCATACGCCCAAGTCCGAAATCATCATACAAACCTATTGAAACCGTCAGATCCCAATTCCGAGGTCGTTTACTAAAAATGTTGACCAAAGTCAAACTTGGCCTTTCAAGCTAGCCTTAAGGAACCAAGTGTTCCGATCTCAACCCAAACTCTTCTAAATCCGGAACCAACCATCCCTACAAGTCATAAATCAGTAAAAGCAAATACGGGAAGTCTTATTTAGGGGAATGGAGTTCTAGCAAGTAAAACGACCGGTCGGGTCGTTATACGATACTTACCAGTACATGGGGTCGGTTGTACTGATACTACACTCTGCACTTCTTGTGCAGATTTCGGAGTTGGTCCCAGCGACGTACTGTAGATTCGCCCGGATACAGCTACCAGCGGAGTTTGAGGTATAACTGCACAGCATTTGCAGTTCTGAAGTCCCCTCCTATCTTATCTCAACTGTGTATTATATTTCAAATAGCTTGAATTTTATTCAGACCTTTATATGTATTATTCTAGAAGCGCGTGCACTTGTGACTCCAGTTCTGGGATGGTATTTAGAGTTCGCGATTATTATGGATTACTCACTTTATTTCAGACTTCATTTTTGCATTTGTTTCTCTGTTATTAATTAATTTAAAATTGTTTTAAAATGGCTAATATTATTCTAATGTTGGCTTGCCTAGCAAGTGAAATGTTAGGCGCCATCACGGCCCCGAAGGTGGGAATTTTGAGTCGTGACATGCACACAAGTCATAATTGACATTACAGACCTACTCCCACTTACGGAATTGGAATCCGTCCCCGATATCAAAAAGTCCACTCCCGGTCAAACTTCCCAAAAACCTTCAAATTTTCAACTTTCGCCAAAGGACCCCGAAATTACCTACAGACTTCCAAATCCACATCTAGACGCTCCCCTAAGACCAGAATCACTATTCACTATCGATAACATCAAAATCCACTTCAACCCAAACTTAGGAAATTTTTAAACTTTAAAAATGCCAACCTTCAATAATAGGCACTGAAATATCCCCGGGCCACCTGATACTCGACCTGAACATACGCCCAAGTCCGAAATCATCATACGGACCTACTGGAATTATCATAATTTTATTCCAAAGTCGTTTGCTCAAAAGTCAAACTCCGGTCAACTCTTTTCATTTAAGCTTCAAAAATAAGAATTGTTCTTTCAATTTAAATTCTGAATCTTCTGAAAATCAAACGACCGCACACGCAAGTTATAATACGTATTACAAAGTTGCTCGGGATCTTAAGTAGCTGAATGGGGCATAGATTCTTAAAATGACAAGTCGGGTCGCTATAAAAACACACTATAAAAAATATAAACTCCAATCCGTCAATCTTTATTTCAATCAATAAATCGCTTCAAATCTAGCAAAAAAGAAAAACAAAAACTGGATTGTACACATCCAGGATAAAATACAGGAGAAAATACTTTCAGGTGATATATCTCCAGGATAATATATAGGAAGAAAAATTTTAAAGTCTTTAACTCCAGCAAATTATTCTGGATATAACTTCTACATTGTTTTACACTTCTCCGTTATAATATATTGGTTTATAGCGCTTCATAAGTAGCATTTCCACTGTAATATACAGGAACTAAACAAAATAACAAATCCAATTAATTATAATAGAATAGCACCAACAAAAATTATGTAATCCAACTTATTATCCATAAAAATACACCATAAAAAATATAAACTCCAATCCATTAATCTTTATTTTAATCAATAAATCGCTTCAAATCCAGCAAAAAAAAATGGATTGTACACATCCAGGATAAATTACTGGAGAAAATACTTTCAGGTGATATATCTCCAGGAAGAAAAATTTTAAAGTCTTTAAGTCCAGCAAATTATTTTGGATATAAGTTTTTCATTATTTTACACTTGTCCATTATAATATACTGCTTTAAAGTACTTCATAAGTAGCATTTCCAATATAATATACAGGAACAATACAAAATAAGAAATCCAGCTAATTATAATAGAATAGCATCAACAAAAATTATGAAATCCAACTTATTATCCATAAAAATACACCATAAAAAATATAAACTCCAATCCATTAATCTTTATTTTAATCAATAAATCGCTTCAAATCCAACAAAAAAAAAACTGGATTGTACACATCCATGATAAAATACTGGAGAAAATACTTTCAGGTGATATATCTACAACAGAATATACAGGAAGTAAAATTTTAAAGTCTTTAACTCCAGCAAATTATTCTGGATATAACTTCTACATTGTTTTACACTTCTCCGTTATAATATACTGGCTTATAGCGCTTCATAAATAGCATTTCCAGCACAATATATAGGAACCAAACAAAATAAGAATTTTAGCTAATTATACTAGAATATCATCTACAAAAATTATGTAATCCAACTTATTATACATAAAAATACACCATAAAAAATATAAACTCCAATCCACATTATACATAAAAATATAAAAATAGAAACACAAACACATGCTAAAAATATTCCAGTATATTAATCTACATTTCAATCCAAAATATCTTTTAAATTACAGTAAAAAACAAAAAACTATTTATTGGTATATGTGTTGCGCCTTTTTGAAACGCAAGGTTTGTCTAATCTTCCAGTGGCCTCATCTTCACTAACCAGATATTCCATCTGCTTCTTCTTACCATAATTGTATTATAATGCTCCATATCTGGTTCGTACACGTGTAGGATGAAAGATGTTCTTGTCAACAGGTATCTTCTTGCCTTCAATGAAATATTCCGCAAATGCAGAACAATATATACCACAATTACAACATACAAAACACATATTAAGAAAGAATAAGATAAACAATAAAGGAGTAAAAACTGAAGAATATGATATAAAAAAATATTGCAACTTGCGCCTTTTCCTGTTGAGGCAAGTCATCCATTGATATAAGAGGAAATGGTTCAGATAGATCCTCTTTTCCCAAGTAATGTGATCTATTCATTGCAATGTCACTTCTTTGCTCATAAAAATATAGTAGTGTTGAGCAATAATGGTATCATTACAGCAAATGAGTGCAATGCTTTACGAACTACAACATCATGTCTTGGGGATCTCATTGAATCATATACGTATATGCATCCATCATGCAAAGATAGAACGTCCAACACCCAATGCCATGCATCTTTTACATTGATTGGCATAAGAACATAATCAACGAAAAGCCAGAGAGTGTTACAAAGAATGTAAAATCCAAGCACATACTTTTTTAATTTCTTTGTCAACTCAAATATCTGTTTTTTACATTCATGCTATCTATGATTGATTTATTGTACACCTCTTCAATGGAAGAACTGAAATAGTTATCGGTAGTTGTCATCCTTATGTTTTCATATTTTGCTTTCTTCCAGAGGTAATAGAATATAACATCAATATGCTACAAAAAGAAAACAGATATCAATCGAATATACACACACATACCGATACTAAAACAAAACCAAAAAAAAAAATGTATGTTGACATACCGTCTCATTGATACCTATACCAGCATAATGAAGTTCAAAAAATCATGTCCTTTCAACTATAAATGCAATTCCAAGATCAAACTGTTCCTCCAGTATATCATCCTTCTTTTCGTACCCCTTCTTCCTAAAAAGATTTAATAAATATATAAATATAATAGTCCAAACTATCATTATAAAGAAAATACAATCAAAACATAAAGAAATATGTAAAATTACCTGAGAGTTTGAATTAACTTTGTTTGAACAAACTTACTAAACTCATCACTAATTGATACATGAATTTCTTTAGTAATTGACGTTTTAAAAGGGTGATCCCCTTTCACAATAACACGAGGTACAACATGTTTTCTTATTCTTGTTGTATCTTCTTGACTAGAGTCGTCCAAAACCTCATAAGATTGGACACCTTCAAAACTTGACTGAATAGGCAAGGAAGAAATCGCAGCATCTTCAGGTGTAGAGCATTTTGGAATAGATGACATTATAGGACCAACACCTATGGACTCATTAACAAACTCGGAAGTTAATTTATGAATCTGATAATCAATCTGAGAGTCATCTCAATTTCATGATTTGGAATCATCTTGGTTGATGATATTTTATAAACCTCTACAGCTGGAACATCTTCATTGCATGACTATTTAGTCATCTTACCAGATGAAATATCTTCATTTATTGTTTGGTTACAAAACTCAGCTGTTAATTTATGAGCCTCTGAATCACACATTTCTAACCATTTATCTTCATCCGGAATTCCAACATCAACAAAACCATATGCTACATAACATATGCATTAATATGTTAGAAAATATAAATAAAATAAATTTTAATATACAACTTTATGTTTCAATACCATAAATCCATTCCCTTTATCACTTCTAAATTAAAATCTTCTAATTTTCCATGTTCATTATTGACATCATGTTCTTTGATATCATGTGAATCCTCTGCAGAACCAGAAATTAAATAATTAAAAATAGTATATTTTATACTCATCGTCTAAATTATACTAATCCAGTATATAAAACTGGACAACATTCCTTTGGACATTACACTTCCAGTATAATATACAGTATACTAGTATACCTTCTTTATTTTCATTGACTGCATCCTGGTTCCTATCACCATCACCTTCTACATATTTTTTCACATCTCTATTGTGTTGATGCTACATCAAAAAGTTTAAATAAAATGATATCAGCTTTAAAACTACCAAAATATAGAAAACAATACAGACAATAAGTACTAGTATACCTCTAACGTGTTCTTCTTCATTGAATCAATTGCATTGAACACCTCAACAAATTTTTCAGCAAGATAATTTTTTAAAACTACTAGTTCATCCTTGTATTCCTTCTTTAATAATGATACTTCTTTCTTCAATTACACTTGGCCATCTTGACAAATCTTAAACTGAACATACCACTCACTATCTTTAGGTGATGAGTCGACAGAGGCTTTACCTATACTTTGATGTTTGTCATGAATATTCTCCACAACCTTCTTCTCCAAATCATTTGCAAATTTATTTTTCATTTTTGATTTTCCAGGTGTAGGATCGACAAGGTCATTATTTGCTGCCGTAACTTTAGAATATTTTTTTATTTTTTCATTTGTAGCATTGACATAGACATTCTCTATCATATGCTTCTCCAAATCATTAGCAGCCACACTTTACATTTTTTATGTTTCACGTTGTCACGATCCAAAACCTAACCCGTCATGATGACGCCTATCGTCGTACTAGGCAAGCCGACCTTTCCAAAATACTTTCAAGAATTTAACAAGAGTGAATTCAGCATTTTGCATCGCCTTTTTGAAGTCTCAGGTGGATGATCAACAAAATCATCATCTGAACTAAGGTGTTTCTAATCAGCATTATCCACCATTTCATTCTCAAGAGATATATTCCTTAAATTCAACTACATAAACATACATTTTAGTAAATTTTATTAACAAAATTATATATAGCAAAAGTAACTGTTAATACATGACAAAATAAAAAGAAATTAATTTACCTTCTCAGAAGGTAGTTTGTCATTTAACTCCTCAAACTTTAGCTGCTGTGTAACCTTCCATCTAAGAATTCGTGGAGAGGTATTTTGACACCGAACGGCGATAGAATTATGCAAATATCCACAACATTCATAGAACCATATCTGAATATCATAAGAAAATCCCGAAATCCAATAATATTGTCGATGCTTGTCCAAAATACATGACATTATTCTCACGGTTTCCTCATATACATCTATTCCCCATGAATAACTATTGTAATCACCCTCGTTAACCAAGTCCAATGTAACGACCCGATCGGTTATTTTGAGTATTATAATCACGTTCCCCCATTTACTGCTCAATTTATGCTTTACAATTGATTTATGACTTATCGGGTTAGTTGGTTCGGGTCCGAAAGGATTTCAGAGTGAAATGAGACACTTAGTCTCATAATTGAAAACTTAAGTTGAAATAGTTGACCGGATATTAACTTATGTGTAAATGACCTCGAATTTGAATTTTAATGATTTCGATAGCTCTGTGTGGTAATTTTGGACATAGAAGTGTGTCCATAAAATTTTTTGGAGGTCCGTAGTGGAATTAGGCTTAAAATTGCGAAAGTCAAATTTTTGGGAAGTTTGACAGGGGGGTTGACGTTTTGATATCCGGGTCGGAATCCTGTTCTGAAAATTTTCATAGTTTTTTCATGTCATTTATGACTTTTGTGCAAATTTTGAGGTCAATCAGAATTGATTTGATAGGTTTCGGCATCAAATGTAGAAATTGGAAATTCTTAAGTTCCTTAAGCTTGAATTGGGGTATGATTCATGGTTTTAGCGTTGTTTGATATGATTTGAGGTTTTGACTAAGTACTATGATGTTATAGGACTTGTTTGTATGATTTGACAGGTCCCAAAGGGCTTGGGTGTATTTGTTTTAGGATCATTGGTTGAGAGACTAGTAAGGTTAGGAAATTTGGGAGTTTGACCATAGTCAATATCAGGTCAAGACGACCTCTTTTCAGTGTTGTGAGTGCGCGAGCAGGTCCATAGCGTGTTTTATGATTGAAATTCATATATGATTTGTGTTCGGGAGGTTTCAGGTGAGTTTCGGATGGTTAACAGATCAAATTTTAGACTTAAACAGCTGCTAGAAATTTCTGCTGCTGGAAAAATCGAGGCCCTGAAAAACCGTGGTCATGAAAAATCGTGGTCATGAAAAAATCGAGGTCATAAAAAAATTGAGGCTGGAGAAAATCGAGGTCGAAGACCGAAGGCCGAAGACCGAAGACCAAATCCAGAAAACCTAAGACCGAAGGCCAAAGTCAGAAAACCGAAGGCAGAAAATCGAAGGCCGAGGGCCTGGACAGAACCAAAGGCCGAAGGTCGAAGACTGAAGGCCGAAGACCGAAGGCAGAAAATCGAAGGCCGAAGACCGAAGGCAGAAAACCGAAGGCCGAAGGATGAAGACCGAAGGTAGAAAATTGAAGGCCGAAGGACGAAGACCGAATGCAGAAAACTGAAGGCCGAGGGCCTGGACAGAACTGTAAGTTATTAAGCAGGGGACGTCGTCCCATTTTCCATTTTTGTCAAATTGGAGCTTGGGGAGAGGCAATTTTTGGGAGATTTTCAGAGAAAACGTCGGGGTAAGTGTTCTTAACTCAACTATGGTTAGATTACCAGAATCCATCATTTATTTTCACCCTTTAATTAGTGTTTTGAGATTGAAATTTGGGAAATTTTAGAAATCTTATAGAAACAAACTTTTGAGATTTCGGTATCGATTCGGTGTCAGATTTGAGTAAAAATGGTATGGTTAGACTCGTAATTTAATGGGTTGTCAGATTTTGGGAGTTTCGTCGGATTCCGAGATGTGGTCCCCACGGGCGATTTTTGAGCTAAAATTCAGATTTTTATAGAAAATTAGCATTTGCTTATGGAATTAATTCCAATAAATTTTATTGATTGAGTCGAATTATTTGTGGCTAGATTCGAGGCGTTTGGAGGCCAATTCATGAGGGAAAGGCTTAGCGGAATAAGAATTTCACGGTTTGAGGTAAGTAATAGTTATAAATATGGTCCTGAGGGTATGAAACCCTGGATTTTATGCCATGTGATTATTTTGGAAGTGACACACATGCTAGGTGACTGGCATGTGGGTGTGCACCAAGGTGATTATGACTTGGTCCGTCCCGTGGAAATTGTAAAGTTGAATAACTTGTTGTTAGTTATGCGCTCTCTATGTGTTGTGGAAATTTGACTATAAGTCATGTTAGAAACCATGTTTAGGCTATATATTGGTACTGTTGGGACCCACAGAGGTCGTGTACATGATGAATTATCTGCTAAATTGTTGTTTTGTACTCAGTCACAGTTCACTTGTTAATTTATCTCAGTCTCTATTGTTCCTTATTGATGCATCATATTATTGTTGTTTGGGCTGATTATCATGACTATTGAGAGCCCGAGAGACTGGAGAGATTTATTACTGAGTGTGGCCTAGGGCCTGATTGTGAGATATTATACTATAGCACGTGAGTTGTCCGTGCAGCATATGAGTTGTCCGTACAGATCCTTATATTATACTATAGCACGTGAGTTGTCTGTGAGGATGCAGATATTTATACTATGGCACGTGAGTTGTCCGTACAACACGTGAGTTTTCCGTGCAGATTATAGCGCTTGGGCTGTAGGAGACCCTCATGAGTCTGTACACCCCCAGTGAGCACGGGTACCCATTGAGTGTGAGTGCTGAGGGCTGAGAGCCGAGTGGTTGAGCTGTTGTGACGAGTTGAGTGACTGTTTCCCTGAGAGGCTATACCTGCTTTTCATTTGTTGTTGTACTTAGTTTCTATCTGTCATTGTTGTGAAATTCTCTGAAAGATTTTATATCCAGATTACATGAACTTGAATTGTATAAAACAGATTTGTCTTAAACTGCTGGAATTACTGAAAATGAACTATAACTGTGTAGCTTGTCACTATCTTCAGTTCCTTATTTATTATTTTTATTTGCTGAGTTGGTTGTACTCATACTACACCGTGAAATTTGTGTGCAGATCCAGGTGTTCCCGGATATAGTGGGTGTTGATTCTTTGGCACAGTTGACTTTTTCGGAGACTCAGAGGTAGCTGTCGTATTCCGCAGACCTTACCTCTCCTTCCCTATCTTCTTATTTACTGCATTTGGTCTCAGACTATTATGGACCGTATTTTCAGACTTGTAATCATATTAGATGCTCATGTACTCAGTGACACCAGGTTTTGGGAGTATTTATATTTGTACTTGTGAGATTTCTTTCGCTGAATTTAATCATTCTCTTTTCAAATTTAAAAGAATACGTGGTTTATTGAGATTGTTGGCTTGCCTAGTATTGAGATAGGCGCCATCACGAAGGGTGGGATTTTGGGTCGTGACCAGTTGGTACCAGAGCCTAGGTTACATAGGTCTCACGAGTCATGAGCAGGTTTCGTAGAGTCTTGCGGATCGGTATGGAGACGTCTGTACTTATCTTCGAGAGGATGCAGAACCCTTAGGAAAATTTCTCTTTCTTTTATTCTGTCGTGCGAATTTGTTGATTCCGGAAACTAAATTTCTGTTATTCTATTCTCTCACAGATAGTGAGGACACGTACTACAGGATCAGACGGTCAACCACCAGTGCCACCAGTTAGGGTCGCGAGTGGCTGGGGCCGAGGTATAGGTCGAGGCATAGCTCGTGCAGCAATTGGAGCAACACCTGTAGTACCACCAGTTGCTCCAACTCAGGAGTAGATTTTGGATACAGTTGAGCCGGCAGGACCAGCTCAGGCACCAGCTACACCTATTGTGATTCCAGGCCTTTAGGAGGCTCTAGCCCATATATTGACAGTTTGTACTGGTCTTGCTCAGGTGGTTTCGGCTCAGGCCGCACCTGCCACTTCTCAGGCCGGGGGAGGTACTCATACCCCTGTTGCCCGTACTCCAGACCAGGTAGTACAGGGACTTCAGATACCGGGGGCACTCCTAGCCCAGCCGGCTGCAGCTGCTCAAGCCCTAGTAGTTCCTGTTATGGTAGATGATGATAGCAGAGGAGACTTGAGAGATTTGAGAGGCTTCGACCTCCACCATTTAGCGGTACTGAGTTAAAGGATGCTCAGGGTTTTCTGGATAGGTGTAAACGGATGCTTCGGACAGCGGGTATACTGGAGACCAGTGGGGTCTCGTTCACTACTTTTTAGTTTCCTGGGGCTGCCTTCAGATGGTGGGAGGTTTATGAGAGGCACATGCCAGTTGGTGTAGTACCACTTACATGGCAGGAGTTCTCTGTTCTCTTTTTGGAAAAGTTTGTGCAGTCTCGTAGAGAGGAGCTGTGCAGACAATTTGAGCAGTTACATTAAGATGGTATATCTGTGACGCAATACGAGATGAGATTTTCAGAGTTAGCTCGTCACGCAGTCTGGTTTGTTCCCACTGATAGGGAGAGGATTAGGAGGTTCATTGATGGCCTTACATATCAACTGCGGTTACGTATGACTAGGGAGAGGGTCTCTGGTGCTACTTTTGATGAGGTAGTTGACATTGCTCAGCAGATAGAGATGGTTCATAGCCAGGAACGTGGAGAGAGGGAGGCCAATAGGCCTCGTGGTCCAGGTGATTATAGTGGTGTTCCTTCAGGGGGTCAGTTTTACCGCGGTAGGGGTCGTTCTTACAGACACGCTCAGACAGGTCGTCCAGCTCATCGTGGTACATCAGCTAGCCACGGCTCTTATAGTGCTCACTCAGGCCAGTCTTCATTTAGTGCACTACCAACGCAGAGTTCTCATCATGCCTCGTCCGCTCAGGCTTCTACAGGTAATTCTTCGGGTTATCAGGAGCAGCAGTTCTGTCAGAGAAGGGGTTGTTTCGAGTGCGGAGAATTTGGTCATTTCAAGAGAGATTGTCCTAGGCTGTTGAGTGGGACTCCACAGCAGAGTTCTCGACTGACGGCACCAACACCAGCAGTTCTACCACCCGCCTAGCCAGCTCGGGTAGGGGTCGCCCAAGAGGGGGAGGCCGATCAGGTGGCGGTTAGGCCTGATTCTATGCTTTCCCTGCTATGCCAGATGTTGTTGCTTTAGATGCAGTGATCACAAGTATTGTTTTAGTGTGCCACATCAAAGCTTCTATATTATTTGACCCCGGTTCCACTTATTCATATGTATCATCATATTTTGCTTATTATCGCCCATGACTAAATTGACCCAGAAAGGTGCTCCGTTCAGGTGGTCGGATGAATGTGAAGAGAGCTTTTAGAAGCTCAAAACAGCTTTGACTACAGCTCCAGTATTGGTGTTGCCTACAGGTTCAGAGTCTTATACAGTGTATTATGACGCATCGCGTATTGGTCTCGGCGCAGTGCTTATGCAAGATGGTAGGGTGATTGCTTGTGTGTCCTGACAGTTAAAGGTACATGAGAAGAATTACCCGGTCCACGATCTTGAGTTAACAACTATTGTTCATGCCTTTAAAATTTGGCGGCATTACTTGTACGGTGTCCAATGTGAGGTATATACCGATTATCGGAGTCTACAACATTTGTTTAAACAGAAGGATCTTAATTTGCGGTAGTAAAGGTGGTTGGAGTTGCTTAAGGATTACGACATTACCATTCTCTATCATCCCGAAAAGGCCAATGTAGTGGCCGATGCGTTGAGTCATAAGGAGGAGAGTTTGGGCAGCTTAGCATACTTACTGGTATTAGAGAGGCCTTTAGCCTTGGATGTTCAGAGCTTGGCTAACCAGTTTGTTAGATTGGATGTTTCGGAGCCGAGTCGAGTTTTGGCTTGTGTGGTTTCTCGGTCTTCTTTATATGATCGCATGAGAGAGTGCCAGTATGATGATCCTCATTTGCTTGTCCTTAAGGACACGGTTCAGCACGGTAATACCAAGGAAGTCACTATTGGAGATGACGGTGTATTACAGATACAGGGCAGGCTATGTGTGCCTAATGTAGATGGTTTGCGTGAGCTGATTCTCCAGGAAGCTCACAGTTTGCGGTACTCCATTCATCCAGGGCCGCGAAGATGTATCAGGATTTGAGGCAGCACTATTGGTGGAGGCGAATGAAGAAAGGTATAGTTGGGTTTGTAGCTCGGTGTTTAAATTGTCAACAGGTAAAGTACGAGCATCAGAGACCGGGAGGATTTCTTCAGAGACTTGAAATTCCAAAGTGGAAATTGGGCACCCAGGTTGAATTGAGTACATCATTTCACCCTCAGACGGACGAACAGTCCGAGCGTACTATTCAGATATTAGAGGATATGATATGCGCTTGTGTCATTGATTTTGGGGGTTCATGGGATCAATTTCTGCCACTCGCGGAGTTTGCTTATAATAATAGCTACTAGTCAAGCATTCAGATGGCTCCTTATGAGGCTTTGTATGAGAGACGGTGCCGGTCTCCGGTGGGTTGGTTTGAGCCGGGTGAGGCTAGGCTATTGGGTACTGACTTGGTTTAGGATACTTTAGAGAAGGTCAAAGTGATTTAGGAATGGCTTCGCACGACGCAGTCTAGACAGAAGAGTTATGCCAACAGGAAGGTTCGTGATGTTGTTTACATGGTTGGGGATAAGGTTCTGCTCACGATTTCACCCGTGAAGGGTGTGTTGAGGTTCGGGAAGAAGGTCAAGTTGAGCCCTCGGTATATTGGGCCTTTTGAGATACTTAAGAAGATTGGAGTGGTGGCTTATGAACTTGCTTTACCACCTAGTCTATCAGGTGTTCATCCAGTTTTCCATGTATCCATACTCCGAAAGTATGTTGGGGATCCGTCTCATATTTTGGATTTCAGTACATTACAGCTGGACGGTAATTTGACTTATGATGTGGAGCCAGTGGCTATTTTAGACCGGCAGGTTCGAAAGCTGAGGTCAAAGAATATAGAATCAGTAAAGGTACAGTGGAGAGGCCAGCCAGTCATAGAAGCTACTTGGGAGATTGAGCAGGATATGCGGAGCAAATATCTACACCTATTTGAGACTCCATGTATGATTCTAAACCCGTTCGAGGACGAACGTTTGTTTAAGAGGGGGAGAATGTAACGACACAGCCGGTCATTTTGAGTATTATAGCCCCGTTGCCCCATTTCTACTTCTTTTTGTGTTCTTCAGCTATATTATGATATGTCGGGTTAGTTGGTTCGGGTCCGGAGTGGTTTCTGAGTGAATTGAGACACTTAGTCTCTTTATTAAAAGCTTAAGTTGGAAAAGTCAATCGGATGTTGACTTATTTGTAAACGATCTCGGATTTGAATTTTGATGGTTCCGTTAGCTCAGTTAGGTGATTTTGGACTTAGGAGCACATTCAGGATGTGATTTGGAGGTCTGTGGTAGAATTAGGCTCGAATTGGCGAAAGTTAGAATTTTGGCGATTTTGGCCGGTAGTGGAAATTTTGATATCAGGGTCGGATTGGATTTCCGGAAGTTGGAATAGGTTCGTGGTGTCATTTCAGACTTGTGTGCAAAATTTGAGGTCATTCGGACGTGGTTTGGTAGGTTTCGGCATCGTTTGTGAAATTCAGAAATTTCTAAGTTCATTAGGCTTGAATCCGTGTGTAATTCATGTTTTTGGTGTTGTTGGAGGTGATTTGAAGGTTCGACTAAGTTCGTATGATGTTATGGGACGCGTTGGTATGTTTGGTTGAGGTCCCTAGGGCCTCGGGTGAGTTTCGGGTGCTTAACGGATCATTTTTGGCCTTGGTCAAATAGCTGATCTTCTGTGGTATTTTGGTTCTGGTTTCCTATTAAACGTTCGCGAGAGGGGGCTCGCGTTCGCAAAAAGTGTTTCTGAGATAGTGAATTTTTGTTCTACGCATTCGCGAAGGTGAGGACATGAACGCGAAGGGTAGGGCAGTGTGTGCATCGCGAACGCATGAGTGGTGTCGTGTTCGCAAAGAGGAGTAAGGCTGTTGGGACCCCAGGTCCTTGGTATACGCGTTCGTGAGGTGAGGGTCATATTCGTGAAGGTTTGAGCTGATAAGGCATCGCGTTCGCGAAGCAGTTGTCGCATTCGCGAAGAATAAATCGGAGAGGCAGTCTAAGTTGGTCTAAGCGAACGCGAGTGGACGATCGCGTTCACGAAGAAGGAACCTGGGCAGACAGTGTTAAATTCAAAAATCGAGGGTTTGATCTCATTTTTCATATTTTAGCTAGAGATCACGGATTTGGGCAATTCTTGAAGGGATTTCCGCGGAGTTGATTGGGGTAAGTGTTTCTCACTTGGTTTTGGTTAAATTCTATGATTATATCTTGATTTTTATCATCTAAATTGTGATTTTGGGTGATTAATTTGGGAAAATTTGGAAGAGTTCTTGAGATGGAATTTTGAGGTTTTGAAGGGGATTTTGTTGTCGGATTTTGGTAAATTTGGTATGACTAGACTCGTGAGTGAATGGGCTTTCGATTTTTGTGACTTTTGTCGGATTTCGATACGTGGGTTCGGGGACCGGGTTTGAGCCGATTTTGGATTTTGTTATAATTTTGTATTTTTCTTGTGGAATTGATTCCTTTAGCCTATATTGATTGTATTGTATTGCTTGTGGCTAGATTCGGGACGTTTGGAGGGCTATTTGAGAGGCAAAGGCATTGTGGAGTAGGAGTTTACTCGGATTGAGGTAAGTAACAGTCTTAAATCAAGTTTTGAGGGTATGAAATCCCGAGAATTTGTATTATGTGAATATTTGGAGGT
Organism: Nicotiana tabacum; assembly: GCF_000715075.1. NCBI lineage: Eukaryota > Viridiplantae > Streptophyta > Magnoliopsida > Solanales > Solanaceae > Nicotiana > Nicotiana tabacum. The sequence continues at coordinate 15,838,692 of NC_134083.1, read as the reverse complement.
GACACACATGCTAGGTGATGGGCGTGTGAGCGTGCACCATGAGGGATTGTGACTTGGTCCGTCCCATGAGACTGTAAAGTCGAATAGCCATTGTTATTACTTGTTTTTCCTTGTCTTTGAGCAATTGACTGCCTTTCATGTTAGAAACCATGCTTAGGCCATATGAAATCACTATTGGGACCCGTAGCGGTCGTATACTTGTTGAATTGACTGCTAATTGTTGTCTCGTACTCAGTCAAAGTCTTATTGTGTGTTATATCTCAATTTCCTCTCATTTCTTGTTGATACTTGTTGTATCCTCTGTTTGGGCTGGTTATTATGATATCTTGTGAGCCCGATGGGCTGGAGAGGTTAGTGACTGAGATAGTGCCTGAGTGTCGGGTTGAGAGCTATGTGAGATATATTGGATCGAGCTGCACGCTGCAGCAATATTGGATCAGGTTGCACGCCGCAACAAGCCTTCGGGCCATATATCGGATCGGGTTGCATGCCACAGCAATATATGGATCGGGTTGCACGCCATAGCACTATTGGGTCGGGCTGCACGCCGCAGCAATATATAGCGCTTGGGCTGTAAGAGCCCCTCCGGAGTCTGTACACCCCCAGTGAGCACAGGTACCTTTGATTGTGAGTATTGAGGCTGGGAGCCGAGTGATTGAGCTGTTGAGATAGATGAGTGACAGTAGCCCTGTGAGGCTGTACTTGCTCTTAATTGTTGTTGCACTTCGTTGCTAATTGTTGTTGTTGCGAAATTTTCTGGAGGGCTTATATTGTTGTACCTAAGCTCGAAATGTTTTGATTTAAAACACCGGATTGAAAGCATGCCTATTTTCCTTGCTGAAATTACTGAAATGAACTGCATTTGTGTAGCTCGTCACTGCTTCTCAGTTCCTTATTTAATTTTATTACTTACTGAGTTGGAAGTACTCACATTATTCTCTGCACCTTGTGTGCAGATTCAGGTGTGACTGGACGTGGAGGTTATTGAGTTCGTGCGCAGTTGATCTTCCGGAGATTTACGAGGTAGCTGACGGCGTTTGCAGACCTTGTGCTCCTTCCTTATTATCTTTCTTTCTCGGTATTGATATCTAGACGCAGACTATTGTAGACACTATCTTGTAGATTGAGAGTCTAGTTGCTCATGACTTAGTGACACCACGATGTCGGGCTATTTTTCTGTTCTTATGTTTTGTTTGGGTTTTACCCCGTATTTATGAGAAACTCCGATTATTTTAAATGTCTTAATTCATTTTTGTTAATTATTTTGAAAGTGTTTTGGAAAGGTCGGCTTGCCTAGTACCACGATAGGTGCCATCACGACGGGTTAGGTTTTGGGTCATGACAATACTACACCCTGCACTTCGTGTGCAGATCCAAGTGTTCCCGGATATAGCGGGTGTTGATTCTTTCACACGGTTGACTTTTTCGGAGACTTAGAGGTTGCTGCCATGTTCCGCAGACCTTGCCTCTCCTTCCCTATCTTCTTATTTATTGCATTTGGTCTCAGACTATTATGGACCATATTTCCAGACTTGTATTCATAGTAGATGCTCATGTACTCAGTGACACCAGGTTTTGGGAGTATTTATATTTGTACTTGTGAGATTTCTTCCGCTGAATTTAATCATTCTCTTTTCAAATTTAAAAGAATACGTGGTTTATTGAGATTGTCGGCTTGCCTAGTATTGAGACAAGCGCCATCACGACGGGTGGGATTTTGGGTCGTGACAAGTTGGTATCAGAGCCTAGGTTACATAGGTCTCACGAGAAAAGAGGAACAAATTTATAACAAAATAACACTGCCATCTTAATAGAATCTTCATTAGAGTCAAATGTTTTTGTAAGAAAACAATGCACAAGGTGTTTTTTAGAAACAGAAGGGTAATCCACAAAGTACTTTCCAATTGAACGATTATTCTTTTGCGTAGCTTCACTAGAAAGTTGTACATCACCGGTACATTTTAATCCACTCACACAAGCAAACTCAGCCAAACCAAAACGTAGCTTAACCCCATTGACAAGAAACACCATTTCATTCCCATTCCCCTTTTCAACCTCCTTGGTTAACAAATAGTATATCAATTGTGTTTGCAGTTTTATACTAGGAAAATCCAACAAATAGCCAAAACAAGTTGACTTAAAAAGTTCAAGTTGTGTTGTTAATAATTTTGTTTTCAAATTGCTAACAATCTCAGAATTGAAGTCACGGCCAAGTTTCGGTCTATCACTTGCACTAAGCTATAATAGAATACATTGTGATGACCCAAAAGGTCATCTTATGTTTTAGAACTCGAATCTGTGCTCTTAAGCCTTAAAAATCTCATTTTTACCCTCCTTGATTTGCGTGCGCAGTTCGGGCAGGTTTCAGGAAAGCTTTTATGTTGAAAATTGATGAAAATAAGAATTTATGCCTTTAAAAGTTGATTTTATTTGACTTCGGTCAACATTTATGGTAAACGGGCCCAGATCCGTATTTTGACGATCTTGTTGGGTCCGTATCTAATTATGCGACCTAGGCGTATGCCCGTAATCGAATTCGGAGGTCCCTAGCATGAGTTATGAATTTTTGATGAAAATTAAAAGTTTGAAAATTATTTATTTTTAAGAATTGATTGATATTTGGCATTGTTAGTACCGGGTCCGTATTTTGGTTCCAGAGCCCGGTACAAGTTCGTTATGATATTTAAGACTTGTCTGTGAAATTTGGTGAGAAACGGAGTTGATTTGACGTGATTCGGACGTCCAGTTGAGAAGATAGGAATTTTAAAAGTGTTTTGAGAATTTCATTTGATTTGGTGCTAAATTCGTAGTTCTAAGTGTTATTTTGGCGATTTGATCGCGCGAGCAAGTTCGTATGATGTTTTTAGACTTGTGGGCATGTTTGGTTTGGAGCCCCGAGGGCTCGGGTGAGTTTCGGGTAGGCCACAGGATGTTTTGGACTTTGAAAATCTAGTATTTTGCTGCAGCAGGTGTTCTGGCAGGTCCTTCTTCGCGTTCGCGAAAGTGCTCTCGCGAACGTGAAGAGTAAACTGAGCAGCTGAAGTTTTCTTCTTCGTGAACACGAAGGCTGAGTCGCGAACGCGACCAATTCCTCGCGAACGCGTAGTGTTAGGCACACCTGGGGGAGGGTTGGTCGTTCCTTCATCCCAAACGCGAGCAATGTCTCGCGAACGCGAAGGCCTGGGGGGAGTAACCATTGCGAATGCGAGCAGGGTCTCGTGAACACGATGGCTTGGCAGCCAGTACCCTTCGTGAATGCGACAGTGGCCTCGCGAACGCGATGCACACTGTCGTCCAGTGCATAAAACAGAATCAAACACGGGTTTAAGCCATTTCTTCAACATTTTTCAAGAACCAAACGGGTAGAGGCAATTTTCAAGAGTCATTTTCTTCCCCAAATTGTTGGTAAGTGATTCTAAACTATTTTCTTTCAATTACCCATTACATTTCTTGAATTATCAATCTAAAATCTAGAGTTTTCATGGTAGAATTAGGGGTTAGGGTAGAAACTAGAAATTTCGGAACCTCGGGTTTTGACCAAGCGGGTCCGGGGTCGATATTTCGACTTTTTGGAGGAAAATTTAATTTATGCAATATAATTGATTTCTTTAGCAATATTTGATATTATTGAGTCATTTTTGAATAGATACGAGTAGTTTGGAGGTGAATTCCAAAGAAAAAGCTGTGATTGAGAATTAAGTGGCCTTCGGAATAAGGTAAATGTTGTGTCTAACACTGACTTGAAGGAATTAGAAACCTTAGATTATTTTCTAAGTGAAATTTATGAGAGCGGCGTATATGTGAAGTGACGAGTACTTATGCGCTGCCAATTTACCTGTTTTTCCATGTTTCTTCCGTTTTTTTATATTGTCTCTTCCTATGCCTAATTGCTACATGTTTATACTAGTGTTGTTAAATTGATCGGCATTATCATGTTTACGGATTTTTTGTCGGTAATCGAGTATTTATTTAAAAGTTGAGATTTATATTGTGGAACCAAATGTTGAAGTAAGGTTTGTACTTGTTATTTTATCTCTCTGTTGTTATTTATGCATTGCATTATGGTAAGGGGGAGTGTTAATAAGGGTGATGCCGTGCCATATTATGAGTGTAAAAGCACGAAGGGTGATGCCGTGCCATGATACGAGAGTTAATGCACGAAGGGTGATGCTGTGCCATTTCTATTGATTTTATGGTGAGATTGAGAGTAAAAGCACGAAGGGTGATGCCGTGCATTTTTTTCCTTACTGTATTTACTATTCCTGTTGATTCATGGTATATTGACTGCTCCGGTTATCATTATGTTGTAGTTCTTTATCTTGTATTCCCCTCAGTATGTTCCCCTCCTGACATTTCCTGTTTAGTTCTTCATTTCTGTTATTTGTATATACACTGTTAAATTGTACAGGTTGATTTGCAGGTGCCTTGCCTTAGCCTCGTCACTAATTCATCGAGGTTAGGCTCGACACTTACCAGTACATGGGGTCGGTTGTACTGATACTTCACTCTGCACTTTCTGTACAGATTTTGATGCCGGCTCGAGTTGATCAAGATTTTGTTATTGGTCCGCTGTCCGGAGACTCAAGGTAGATCTGTCGGCATTCACAGACCTTGAAGTCCCCGTCTATCTAATCTGTTCTACTGTTTCTTTCATTCAGACAGTTGTATTTCTTTCAGACTATTACTTGTAGTAAATTCTAGAATGTTTGTGAATTGTGACTCCAGATCCGGGTGGTAGTAATTAATACAGTTTTATAATATTCCGCACTTATTATATTTCATCTTAGTTAATTATTGTTATTTACTGAATGGAAAAAAGGAATTGGTTTAATGATTCTCTAACGTTGGCTTTCCTAGCAAGTGAAATGTTAGGTGCCATCACGGTCCCATTGGTGGAAATTCCGGGTCGTGATAAGTTGGTATCAGAGCACTAGGTTGCCTAGGTCTCACGATTAACAAGAAAGCTTAGTAGAGTTTGGAGGATCGGTACAGAGACGTCTGTGCTTATCTTCCAGAGGCTATGAAGTTTAGGAACAAGTTTCACTTCTATTCTTCTCTATCGTGAGATTTTGCTTTCTCAATGCTGATTGAACTCTTTTACTCTTATTCTCTCGTAGATGGCGAGAACATGAACTGCTTCCTCAGCTGAGCAACAGCCAGAGCCTCTAGTGGCAGCTCCTACGCGGGGTAGAGGTCGAGGCCGAGGCTGTGCCAGAGGCCGAGGCAGGGGCAAGGCTCAGCCTAGAGCCCGAGCAGCAGCCCCAGCAGTGGAGCCTCAGATAGATCTTGATGAGGAGATTCCAGCACAGACTATTCCTGCCGGACCAGCTCAGGTTCCGGAGGGGTTCATTGCTACTCCAGTACTTCAGGATGCTTTGGTCCGTTTGGTGTGCCTTATGGAGAGTGTGGCCCAGACTGGCGCATTTCCCATGGCATCAGCAGTCTCTCAGGCTAGAGGAGGAGCCCAGACTCCCACCACTCCTGCTCCGGAGCAGATAGCTCCCCAGTATCAGGCTCCAGCAGCTCAGCCAGTTGGATCAGTTCAGCTGGTTATTGCGGCACAGGTCAGAGATGGGCCAGCTATGTCTTCTGAGGCTTTATGGAGATTGGACAGGTTTACCAATCTCTTTCCTGTTCACTTCAGTGGTAATCCTTCAGAGGACCTCCATGAATATCTTGACAGCTGTCACGAGGTCCTACAAAACATGGGTATAGTGGAGACCAATGGGGTCGATTTTGCTGCATTTCAGATGACTGGTTCCGCCAAGAAGTGATGGAGAGATTACTTGTTGACGAGACCAGATGAGTTGCCTGCTCTTACTTGGGACCAGTTCTCTCAGCTCTTCATAGAGAAGTTTCTGCCTATCACATTGAGAGAGGAGCGTCACCGTCAGTTTGAGCGTCTCCAGTAGGGCGGTATGACTGTTACTAGTATGAGACCCGTTTTGTGGATTTGGCTCGTCATGCTATTCTTCTACTTCCCACCAAGAGAGAGAGGGTGAGGAGGTTTATTGATGGACTTGCTCAGCCTATCAGATTGCAGATGGCTAAGGAGACTGGGAGTGAGATTTCTTTTCAGGCGGTTGCTTTTGTCGCCAGACGAGTTGAAATGGTTCTTACTCAGGGAGGTCAGGGGCTGACAAGAGACCTCGTCATTCCGGTGAGTTCAGCGGTGCCTCATCTAGAGGCAGGAGTACTTTTGGTAGAGGCCATCCTCCCAGGCCGTTTCATTCAGAGCTCCAGGCATCCCACGCTGCCTCAGGTGGTCGTGGCCCTCAGATGCATTATTTCGACCAGCTAGCCTATGGTGCACCACCAGCTTCTATTAGTGCACCTCCACTCCAGAGTTATCAGGGTGGTTATTTAGGTCGACAGGGTTAGTTTCAGGGTCAGCAGTCACATCAGCTGAGGTTATGTTATACTTGTGGTGATCCGAGGCACATTGCTAGATTTTTCCCTCGGGCAACGGGCAACGGGAAGCTCACATCATCAGAGTTCTCGTGCTATGGTTCCAAAACCAGTTGCTGCACCACCTACTCAGCCAGCCATAGGCAGGGGTCAGGCAACCAGAGGTAGAGGCTCAGGCCGTTAGAGGTGGAGACCAACCAGTTAGAGGCCATCCCAGGGACGTAGTTTAGGGTGGTGAGGCCCAGCCCCGGTGTTATGCTTCCTATCCTGGCCTGAGGCTGAGTCATCTGACGTTATCACATGTACTATTTCAGTTTGCAGTAGAGATGCTTCAGTTTTATTTGATCCGGGATCTACTTACTCTTATGTGTCATCCTATTTTGCTTCCTATTTGGTTGTGCCTCGTGATTCTTTGAGTGCTCCTGTGTATGTGTCCACACCAGTGGGAGATGCTATTGTTGTATATCATATTTATCGTTCGTGTGTGGTCACCATTGGGAGTCTTGAGATTCGTGTAGATCTTCTACTTCTCGACATGGTTGATTTTGATGTCATACTGGGTATGGATTGGCTGTCACCTTATCATGCTATATTAAATTGCCATGCCAAGACGGTGACTTAGCCTTGCAAGGTTTGCCTCGATTAGAGTGGAAAGGGAATCTTGGCCATTCTACTAGCAGGGTTATCTCTTATGTGAAGGCTCGGCATATGGTCGAGAAGGGGTGTCTAGCTTATTTGGCTTATGTCCGCGATTCTAGTGCGGAGGTTCCTTCCATGGATTCAGTGCCGGTTGTTCGTGAGTTTCCAGAGATGTTTCCTACAGACCTACCAGGGATGCCATCCGACAGGGATATTGATTTCTGCATTGATTTGGCTCCGGGCACTCATCCTATTTCCATTCCGCCATATCTCATGGCCCCGCTAGAGTTGAAAGAATTGAAGGAGTAGTTGCAAGATTTGCTTGATAAGGGCTTCATTAGACCTAATGTCTCTCCCTGGGGTGCACCTGTGTTGTTTGTGAAGAAGAAATATGGATCAATGAGGATGTGTATAGATTATCGGCAGTTGAACAAAGTCACTATCAAGAACAAGTATCCATTGCCGAGGATTAATGATTTATTTGATCAACTTCAGGGTGCCCAGGTGTTTTCGAAAATTGATTTGAGATCCGGCTAACATCAGTTGAGGATTAGGGCATCCAATGGCCCTAAGACAGCTTTTCGGACTCGGTACGGGCATTTCGAGTTTCTAGTGATGTCATTTGGGATGACAAATACCCCAGCAGCATTCATGGAGTTGATGAACCGGGTGTTCAAGCCCTACTTGGATTCCTTTGTGGTTGTGTTTATTGATGATCATGATCTACTCCCACAGCCGAGAGGAGCATGAGCAGTACCTTCGGATCGTTCCTCAGACTCTGAGAGACACCTAGTTATATGCTAAGTTCTCAAAATGCGAGATTTGGTTGAGTTCAGTTGCTTTCTTGTGTCACGTTATATCAGTAGAGGGTATTCAGGTGGATCCTAAGAAGATTGAGGCAGTTCAGAACTGGCCTAGACCCACATCAGCTATAGAGATCCGTAGTTTCCTGGGTTTGGCGGGCTATTACCGTAGATTTGTGGAGGGGTTTTCATCCATAGCAGCCCCATTGACTAGATTGACCCAAAAGGGTGCCCCGTTCAGGTAGTCACACGAGTGTGAAGTGAGTTTTTAGAAGCTCAAGACAGCTTTGACTACAGCACCGGTATTGGTGTTACCCACAGGTTTAGGATCTTATACGGTATATTGTGACGCTTCTCGTATTGGTTTGGGTGCAGTATTGACGCAGGGGTTCAAGGTTATTGCATATGCTTCGTGGCAGCTGAAGGTTCACGAGAAGAATTACCCTGTTCATGATCTAGAGCTGGCAGCCATTGTTCACGCGCTGAAGATTTGGAGGCACTATCTTTATGGCATGCCATGTGAGGTATTCACTGATCATCGGAGCTTGCAGTATTTGTTCAAGCAGAAGGAACTCAATTTGAGGCAGATGAGGTGGTTGGAGCTATTGAAAGACTATGATATCACTATATTGTATCATCCTAGGAAGGCCAATGTGGTGGCCGATGCCTTGAGTAGAAAGTCAGCCAGTATGGGCAGCCTTGCTTATATTCCAGTTAGTGAGAGACCGCTAGCATTGGATGTTCAGGCCTAGGCCAACCGGTTCGTGAGGATAGATGTTTCTGAGCCCAGCCGTGTTCTAGCTTGTACAGTTGCTCGGTCTTCTTTATTTGAGCGCATCAGAGATCGATAGGATGACGATCCTCATTTACTTTTCCTTAGAGACACCGGTGGTGCCAAGCAGGTTACTGTTGGAGATGACGGAGTTTTGAGGATGCAGGGTCGTATTTGTGTGCCTAATGTGGATGGACTTCGTGAGTTGATTCTTGAGGAGTCCCACAGTTCCCGGTATTCTATTCATTCGGGCGGCGCCAAGATTTATCAGGACTTGAGGCAGCATTATTGGTGGAGACGAATGAAGAAAGACATAGTTTCCTATGTAGCTTGGTGCCTAAATTGCCAGCAGGTAAAGTATGAGCATCAGAGACATGGTGGTTTACTTCTAAGGTTAGAGATTCCTGAGTGGAAATGGGAGCGTATCACTATGGATTTTGTTGTTAGACTCCCACATACTCAGAGGAAGTTCGATGCAGTTTGGGTCATTATGGATAGGCTGACTAAGTCAGCGCATTTCATTCCTGTGGCAGTTACCTATTCCTCAAAGCGGTTGGCAGAGATTTACATCCGGGAGATCGTCCGTCTTCACGGTGTGCCCGTGTCTATTATATGTGACCAAGGTACATAGTTCACCTCACAATTCTGGAGGGCAGTACAACGTGAGTTGGGTAAGCGGGTTGAGTTGAGCACAGCATTCCATCCTCAGACGGACGGGCAGTCCAAGCGCACTATCCAGATCTTGGAGGATATGCTCCGCGCATGTGTTATAGACTTCGGAGGATCGTGGGATCAGTTCTTTCCCCTTGAAGAGTTCACCTACAACAACAGATACCAGTCAAGCATTCAGATGGCTCCCTATGAGGCATTATATGGTAGGTGGTGCCGGTCGCCAGTTGGGTGGTTCGAGCTAGGAGAGGCTCGGTTGTTGGGCACAGACTTAGTATAGGATGCCTTGGATAAGGTCAAGATTATTCAGGATCAACTTCGCACAGCTCAGTCCAGGCAGAAGAGTTATGCCGACCATAGAGTTTGTGATGTTTCATTCATGGTCGGAGAGAGAGTGTTACTTCGGGTACCACCCATGAAGGGTGTAATGAGGTTCGTAAAGAAGGGCAAGTTGAGCCCTAAGTATATCGGACCTTTTGAGATTCTGGAGAGAGTGGGAGAGGTGGCTTACAGGCTTGCGTTGCCACCTAGTTTAGCAGCTGTTCATCTGGTATTCCATGTGTCCATGCTTCGAAAGTATCACGGCGATCCGTCCCATGTGTTAGATTTCAGCTCTGTCCAGTTGGACAAGGATTTGACTTACGAGGAGGAGCCGGTGGGAATTCTAGCCCGGCAAGTTCATCAATTGAGATCAAAGAGTTACCCTTCAGTTTGAGTGCAGTGGAGAGGTCAGCCTATTGAGGCAGCTACTTAGGAGTCCGAGTCCGAAATGTGGAATAGATATCCCCACCTTTTCACCATCCCACGTACTTTTCTATGTCCGTTCGAGGACGAACGGTTGTTTTAGAGGTGGAGAATGTGATGACCCAAAAGGTCATCTTATGTTTAGAACTCGAATCTGCGCTCTTAAGCCTTAAAAATCTCATTTTTACCCTCCTCAATTTGCGTGCGCAATTCGGGCAGGTTTCCGGAAAGCTTTAATGTTGAAAATTGATGAAAATAAGAATTTATGCCTTAAAGGTTGATTTTATTTGACTTCGGTCAACATTTTTGGTAAACAGGCCCGGATTCATATTTTGACGGTCCCGGTGGGTCCGTATCGAATTATGGGACTTGGGCGTATGCCCAGAATCGAATTCGGAGGTCCCTAGCTTGAGTTATGAATTTTTGATGAAAATTAAAAGTCTGAAAATTATTTATTTTTAAGAATTGATTGATGTTTGGCATTGTTAGTACTGGGTCCGTATTTTGGTTTTAGAGCCCGGTATAGGTTCGTTATGATATTTAAGACTTGTCTGTGAAATTTGGTGAGAAACGGAGTTGATTTGACGTGATTCGGACATCCAGTTGAGAAGATAGGAATTTTAAAAGTGTTCTTGAGAAATTCATTTGATTTGGTGCTACATTCGTAGTTCTAGGTGTTATTTTGGCAATTTGATCATGCGAGCAAGTTCGTATGATGTTTTTAGACTTGTGTGCATGTTTGGTTTGGAGCCCCGAGGGCTCGGGTAAGTTTCGAGTAGGCCACGGGATGTTTTGGACTTTGAAAATCTGGTATTTTACTGCAACAGGTGTTCTGGCAGGTCCTTCTTCGCGTTCGCAAAGGCGCTCTCGCGAACGCGAAGAGTAAACTAGGCAGCTAAAGTTTTCTTCTTTGCAAACGCGAAGGCTTAGTCACGAACCCGAAGCGATGGGGGCGTTACCTTTCACGAACGTGACCAGCGCCTCTCGAACGCGACCAGCGCCTATCGAACGCATAGTGTTAGGCACACCTGGGGGAGGGTTGGCCGTTCCTTCATCGCGAACGCGAGCAATGTCTCGCGAACGCGAGGGCCAGGGGGAGTAACCATCGCAAACGCTAGCAGGGTCTCGTGAACGCGAAGGCTTAATACCCTTCGCGAATGCGACAGTGGCCTCGCGAACGCGATGCACACTATCACCCAGTGCATAAAACAGAATCAAACACAGGTTTAAGCCATTTCTTCAACATTTTTCAAGAACCAAACGGGTAGAGGTGATTTTCAAGAGTCAATTTCTTCCCCAAAGTGTTGGTAAGTGATTCTAAACCATTTTCTTTCGATTACCCATTACATTTCTTGAATTATCAACCTAAAATATAGAGTTTTCATGGTAGAATTAGGGGTTAGGGTAGAAACTAAAAATTTCAGAAATTTGGTGATTTAGACCTCAATTTGAGGTCGAATTCCAAAACCAATTATATATTCGGGCTCGGGGGTGAATGAGTAAATTGATTTTGGTCCGAACCTCGGGTTTTGACCAAGCGGGCCCGGGGTCGATTTTTTGACTTTTGGAGGAAAATTTGGGAAATTTAATTTATGCAATATAATTGATTTCTTTAGCAATATTTGATATTATTGAGTCATTTTTAAAGAGATACGAGTGGTTTGGAGGTGAATTCCAAAGGAAAAGTTGTGATTGAGAATTAAGTAGCCTTCGGAGCAAGGTAAGTGTTGTGTCTAACCCTGACTTGAGGGAATTAGGAACCATAGATTATTTGCTAAGTGAAATTCATGTGAGCGGAGTATATGTGAGTTGACGAGTACTTATGTGCCGCCAATTTACCTATTTTTCCATGTTTCTTCCGTTTTCTTATATTGTCTCTTCCTATGCCTAATTGCTACATGTTTATACTAGTGTTGTTAAATTGATCGTCATTATCATGTTTACGGATTTTTTGTCGGTAATCGAGTATTTATTTAAAAGTTGAGATTTATATTGTGGAACCAACTGTTGAAGTAAGGTTTGTACTTGTTATTCTATCTCCCTGTTGTTATTTATGCATTGCATTATGGTAAGGGAGAGTGTTAATGCACGAAGGGTTATGTCGTGCCATATTGTGAGTGTTAATGCACGAAGGGCGATGCCGTACCATATTGTGAGTGTACAAGCACGAAGGGTGATACCGTACCATGATACGAGAGTTAATGCACGAAGGGTGATGTCGTGTCGTTTCTATTGATTTTATGGTGAGATTGAGAGTAAAAGCACGAAGGGTGATGCCGTGCATTTTTCCTTTACTGTATTCACTATTCATGTTGATTCCTGGTATATTGACTACTCCGGTGATCATTATATTGTAGTTCTTTATCTTGCATTCCCCTCAGTATGTTCCCCTTCCGACATTTCCTGTTTAGTTCTTCATTTCTGTTATTTGTATATACACCGTTAAATTGTACAGGTTGATTTGTAGGTGCCTTGCCTTAGCCTCGTCACTACTTCGTCGAGGTTAGGCTCGATACTTACCAGTACATGGGGTCGGTTGTACTGATACTGTACTCTGCACTTTCTGTGCAGATTTTGATACCGACTCGGGTTGATCGAGATTTTGCTATTGGTCCGCTGTCCAGAGACTCAAGGTAGATCTGTCGGCGTTCACAGACCTTGAAGTCCCCGTCTATCTTTTTGTTTTATTGTTTCTTTCATTCAGACAGTTGTATTTCTTTCAAACTATTACTTGTAGTAAATTCTAGAATGCTCGTGAATTGTGACTCCAGATCCGGGTGGTAGTAATTAATATAGTTTTATAATATTTTGCACTTATTATATTTCATCTTAGTTAATTATTGTTATTTACTGAATGGAAATAAGAAATTGGTTTATTGGTTCTCTAACGTTGGTTTGCCTAGCAAGTGAGATGCTAGGCGCCATCACGGTCCCGTTGGTGGGAATTCTGAATATAATACACACACATATATAAGTATATCACATGGGTATACATTATACAAACTATCTATTAATAAATAAGGTGTAATATAATTTACCTTCAAATAGGATTTGGAATGTCTTCTCTGATGAATAGTTGATTCAGAAACCTTCCTTTCTTTTGTAGGCCTTATATTATTTTGAGAAACATCAACTTCTAGTTCCTTTGCACTTTAAGAACCACTAATTTCGCATTCATTAGCACTTTGAGAACGAGTTATTCTAAGACTAGCTTATCCAGAGGCATTCGAAGCTGATCCAGAGGTATTTTGTGCCTTAGCCCTTTGTAAACGTGACCGTCCCAGACTAACAGCTTTTGTTCCACTTGCTGAAGATGATTCTTCAACCGCAAGCGCACTTGGAGCATCTTTCATATAAGACTCTAACATTGTAAGAGAATGATTTTCCACATTCATAACAAAATTAGAAAATTGTGATGATGCTGAGATTGGATGAATAAGTTTTCCACGCTTGAGAGAGTGCTTTCTACCCATAAAACTTCAATACTTTTTACTCGAAATTAAACTTGACATTTAAAAAATTAAAGTTCAAGAATATCCGATTAAACCCTAACAGTTGTGTATTTTGAAATTGAACGTAAATATGTGGGGCACACATGGTATAAACGTACGCTTTAGGGAATGGCGCGTCATTTGGAAAAGAGAGACACCGTACGCTTTTTAGAGTGAAGTTATTTTTTTACTATATAAAAATTGTTGACTTATTAATCTGAAGTTACATTTCTATTTGCATTTATCACCTACTTGTTGTCTTTTACCACCTACTTTTCTTGGAATGTGCAAAAAGTTACATTTCTGAAATCCATATATCTATCAAATTTTCTATCTAATACTCAGTTAAATATACTGGAACTTATTACATAGTATATAGCAGCATATTATACATAATATACTAGATTAGTATAATATACTGATCTAGTATAGTATACCATACAGTATATTATACAGATCGAGTATATTATGCATGAAAGTTTATGAGTTTTACATATCAATTCAGAAAGCTCCAGCATATTATACTGGTGTTTTATTGTTGTTTTGCAATATTTTATGCAACATTTTTCTCTGGTTTTGAAAATTATATGAAAATAACAACTCCAGGATAGAACGATAAAAAATCATGAAATGCAGCAGATTATACAGCTTGTAAAAATAATTGTGCATCAAATAATTATCCAGTATAAAATACTGGATAATATGCTTTCACATGATATATCTCTAGCATAATATACATGAAGCAAAAATTTTGAAGTCTTTAATTCCAGCAAATTGTTATGGATACAACTTCTCCATTGTTTTACACTGCTCCATTTTTTATAATATACTAGCTTATATCGCTTCATAAGTAGCATTTCCAGCATAATATATAGGAACCATCAATCTTTATATACTAGAATAGCATCAACAAAAATTATGAAATCTAACTTATTATACATAAAAACACACCATGAAAAATATAAACTCCAATCCATTAATCTTTATTTCAATCAATAAATCGCTTAAATTCCATAAAACAAAACTAGATTGTAGACATCCAGGAAAAAATACTGGATAATATGCTTTCACATGATAGATTTACAGTATAATATACAAGAAGTATTTAATTCGAGCAAATTGTTATGTATACAACTTCTTCATTATTTTACACTGCTCCACTATAATATACTGGCTTATATCGCTTCATAAGTAGCATTTCCAGCATAATACATAGGAAGGAAACAAAAATAAAAACTCCAGCTAATTATACTGGAATAGCATCAACAAAAATTATGAAATCTAACTTATTATACATAAAAATACACCATAAAAAATATAAACTCCAATCTATATATCTTTATTTCAATCAATAAATCGCTCAAATCTAGAAAAAATAAAACTGGATTGTACACATCCAGGATAAAATACTGGAGAATATGCTTTAAGATGATAGACCTCCCGTATAATATACAGGAAGAAAAATTTTAAAGTATTTAATTCCAACAAATTGTTATGGATACAACTTCTTCATTATTTTACATTGCTCCATTATAATATACTGGCTTATATCGCTTCATAAGTAGCATTTCTGTAATGACCCGGCCGGTCATTTTGAGAGTAATAGCCCTGATCCCCTATTAACTGCTTTCCCCAAATCTTTTTCTGCTATTGTGACTTACCGGGATGATTGGTTTTGAGTTTCGGAGTGTTTTGGGACACTTAGTCCCTAAATGAGAGCTTAAACCTTAGGATTTGGACCGTAGTCAGAACTATATAAAGACGACCCCGGAATGGAATTTCGTCAGTTCCGTTAGATCCGTCAGGTGATTTTGGGTTTAAGAGCGTGTCCGAATTGTGTTTTGGAGGTTCGTAGCTCATTTAGGCTTGAAATGGCGAAAGTCGAATTTTTGGAGTTTTGGGCCGATAGTGGAATTTTTGATATCGGGGTCGTTTTCCGATTTCGGAAGTTGGAGTAGGTCCATAATATTGACTATGACTTGTGTGCAAAATTTGAGATCAATCGGACGTGATTTGATAGGTTTCGGCATCGGTTGTAGAATTTTGAAGTTTCAAGTTCTTTAAGTTTGAATTGGAGGGTGGTTCGTGATTTTAGCATTGTTTGATGGGATTTGAGAGCTCGACTAAGTTTGTATGGTGTTTTAGGATTGGTCGGTATGTTTGGTCGAAGTCCCGGGGGCCTCTGGTGTCTTTCGGATGCTCAACGAGTCATCTTTGGACTTAGAGAAGTGGAAGATTTCTGGTGTTTTATTGCAGAAAAATCCTTCATCGCGTTCGCGAGAGGTGCCTCACAATCGCGTAGTGCATCTGGGAAAGGCAGCAAAGTTGTTCTTCGCATTCGCGATGTTGTTCCCGCGTTCGCGAAGGTGTGGGACCTTAAGCCTACGCGTTCACGATATGTTCTCCGTGTTCGCGTAGAGGAACGGGGCAGAGAAAGCTTCGGGCATTAAGCCTAAGTGTTCGCGAAGAGGTTCCCGCGTTCGCGAAGGGTCCGTCAGTGGAAGGTTCGCGTTCGCGAGAGTCCCCTCACGTTCGCTAAGGACGAATTTTGAGCCAGTGGAAGATTGTTCATCGCGTTCGCGATCGTGATGTCGCGTTCGCGAAGAAGAACGCACCTGGGCAGAATTTAAGGTTCAAAAATGAGGGTTGAGTTCATAACACAAAAATTTGATTGAGAGATCGGTAGAAGGCGAAATTTGGAGAGATTTTCGGAGGAAGTTTTTGGGTAATGATTCCTAACTCTTTTATGGTTATATTCCACTAATCTATGGTTGATTTCATAGATTAGTCTTGGCACTAATCTATTGTGGTGTTGGCACTTACTGGGTACCATTGTGGTGTACTCATGCCCTTCCCTGCATATGTTTTCGTGTGCAGATCCAAGTGCGAGCTATCAGCCTCGGGGTTAGTACGTGTTGCTGATTCTAGGAGACTTCAAGGTACTTCTGCTTGCGTCCGCAGATCTTTGGAGTCCCCTTCTACTCCCTCGCCTAGATACTTTCTTTATTATCCTCAGACTTTCATATAGAGCTAAATAGATTATAGCAGCTTGTGACTTAGTGATATTCCGGGTCTTGGGAAATTATTTTGTATATGCCGAGTGGTACTACTCTTGGCTATTTATAATATGTTATTTATCTTTAAAATGTTGTGTTTCTTTATATTTTTCACAATATTAGACTTACCTAGTCGTAAGGACTAGGTGCCATCACGACACCTTACAGAGGGATAATTTAGGGTCATGACAAGTTGGTATCAGAGCACTAGGTTCATAGGAGTCGCGAGTCACAAGCCGGTTTATTAGAGTATCGCAGATCGGTGCGAAGACGTCCATACTTATCTTCTGGAGGCTATGTAACTGTTAAGAACAATCATATTTCTTTGATTTCCTTGTCGCGCGAGTTATTGACATCAAAAATTCTAAGATTCTATTCTATTCTTTCTCAAAGATAGTGAGGACCCATACTGTGAGGACCAACGATCAGGCACCCGAGCCCCCTGTCAGAGCCGCCAGAGGCCGGGGTCGGGGTAGAGGACGACCACGAAGTGCATCCCAAGCACCAGCAAGAGCTGCATCAGAGGAGCCCCCAGCAGCTCCAGCTGGAGGGCCAGCGCCGGAGATCCCTATGGCTACTCCAGCCCTCCAGGAAACTTTAGCTCAGTTCTTGAGCATGTTCAGCACTCTGGCTCAGTCTAGACTATTTCTGATAGCTCCTGCTATATCTCAGGCTGGGGGAGGGGCACAGACTTCGGCAGCCCGCACTCCTGAGCAGAGGGTCCAGGTTGATCAAGCCCTAGAGTATATTCCTATGCCCCAAGTGGCTCCGGTTCAGCATGAGATCAGGGTAGCTGCTTCTGAGGCAGAGCAGCTCAGACTTGAGAGGTACAAGAAGTAGCACCCACTTACTTTCAGCGGACTAGCTTCAGATGATGCTCTGGGTTTTCTTGAGGAGTGTCATCGTATTCTCCGCACTATGGGCATTGTGGAGACGAGTGGGGTTTCTTTCACCGCTTTCCAGCTGAGGGGAGCAGCATATTAGTGGTGGCGTGCCTATGAGCTGAGTAATCCGGACGAGGTAACCTTACTCACTTGGACTAAGTTTTCAGAGATGTTCTTGCGTGAGTATGTTCCTCAGAGCCTCAGGGATGCTTGGCGCGCAGAGTTTGAGCAGTTGCGTCAGGGTGCTATAACTGTGTCAGAGTATGTAGTCCGTTTCAGTGAGTTAGCTCGCCATGCGCCGGCTCTGGTTGCTACAGTCATAGAGAGGGTTCGTCGCTTCATTGAGGGACTCCACCAAAGTATTCGGACTAGTATAGCCATGGAGTTGGAGATGGACATCACTTATCAGTAGGCAGTGAGCATTGCCAAGAGGGTGGAGGGCATGTTTGCCCGGGACAGAGAGGCGAGAGAGGACAAGAGGTCTCGAGAGACTGGTCATTATTCAGGAGCTCGTGCACCAGCAGCACGCTATGGTAGGGGTTTTGTGAGTCGCCCTGTTCATTTAGCTCTTCCAGCAGCCAGCGGTGTTCCAACACCTCCTAGACCTCAGGAGCCCTATTATGCACCGCCAGTATCCAGTATGCCTCCTACTCAAGGTGCTATTACCGGCCAGTCCAGCAGGCCAGGTCCGAGTCAGTCTCAGCCGCCGCGTCCTCCGAGAGGTTGTTTTGAGTGTGGTGACACTCGTCACCTGGTTAGAGATTGCCCCAGAGCCAGGAGGGGTGCACCTCCACAGACTTATCAGCCTCTACGTGCTCCACCGGGTCCTCCGACCATTCTTTCAGCACCAGCTGCTACCCCACCTCCTCAGCCAGCTTGAGGTGGAGGTCGGGGAGGTCAGGGAGGTTGAGGTCGCCCTAGAGGGGGAGGCCAGGCCAGGTACTATGCCCTTCCAGCCCGTTCAGAGGCCGTTGCTTCAGATTCAGTCATCACAGGTATCGTCCCTGTCTGTCATAGGGATGCATCAGTATTATTTGACCCAGGCTCTACGTATTCATATATGTCTTCTTGTTTTGCTCCATATTTGGGGATATCTCGGGATTCTTTGAGTTCCCTGTTTATGTATCTACTCCTATGGGAGATTCTCTCGTTGTGGACCGCGTATATCGGTCGTGTTTGATTGCTCTTAGTGGTTTTGAGACCAGAGCCGATTTGTTATTACTTAGTATGGTAGATTTTGATGTTAATTGGGCATGGACTGGTTATCTCCTCATTATGCTATTCTTGATTGTCACGCTAAGACCGTGACGCTGGCTATGCCATATTTGTCGAGATTAGAGTGGAGAGGTACCTTATAGTATACTCCATGCAGGGTCATTTCATTTCTTAAGGCTCAGCGAATAGTTGAGAAGGGGTGTGATTCGTATTTGGCCTATGTGGGAGACGTCAGTATTGATACCCCTACAGTCGAGTCGGTTCCAGTAGTGAGGGACTTCCCATATATGTTTCCAGCTGATCTTCCGAGCATGTCGCCCGATAGAGATATTGATTTTGGCATTGATTTGTTGCCGGACACTCAATCCATCTCTATTCCTCCAAACCGTATGACTCCTCCTGAGTTGAAGGAGTTGAAGGAGCAGTTGCAGGAGTTGCTTGATAAGGGTTTCATCAGGCCTAGTGTATCACCTTGGGGTGCTCCGATCTTATTTGTGAAGAAGAAGGATGGTTCTATGCATTGATGATTTATTTGATCAGTTACAGGGTGCCAGGGTGTTTTCCAAGATTAACTTGCATTCTAGCTATCATCAGTTGAAGATTCGGGAGCCGGATATCCCGAAGACTGCTTTCAGGACCAGATATGGTCACTATGATTTTCTTGTCATGTCATTTGGGCTGACCAATGCCCCAGCAGCCTTTTATGCATTTGATGCACAATGTATTCCGACCTTATCTTAATTCTTTCGTCATTGTGTTTATTGACAACATCCTGGTATATTCCCGGTCTCGAGAAGATCATGAGCAGCACCTGAGGACCGTGCTTCAGACTTTGAGGGAGAAGAAATTGTATGCAAAATTTTCTAAGTGCGAATTCTGGCTTGATTCAGTGGAATTCTTGGGCCACATAGTATCTTGTGATGGGATCAAGGTAGATTCGAAAAAAGTGGAGGCAGTGCAAAATTGGCCCAGACCGTCATCAGCTACGGAGATCGGCAGTTTCCTTGGTTTGGCGGGGTATTACCGTCGCTTTGTGAAGGGATTTTCATCCATTGCAGCACCTATGACCAAGCTGACATAGAAGGGTGCTCCATTCAGGTGGACCGAGGAGTATGAGCAGAGCTTTCAGAAGCTCAAGATAGCTTTGACTACAGCCCCAGTATTAGTATTGCCTACAGGTTCGGAGTCCTACACTGTCTATTGTGATGCCTCGAGGATTGGCCTTGGAGCGGTATTGATGCAGGACGGTAGGGTGATTGCCTACGCGTCTAGACAGTTGAAGGTGCATGAGAAGAATTATCTAGTTCATGATCTCGAGTTAGCAGCTATTGTTCACGCCCTGAAGATCTGGCATCATTATTTGTACGGTGTTCCCTGTGAGATTTACACTGACCACCGGAGTTTGCAGTACTTGTCTAGTTAGAAGGACCTTAATTTGCGTCATCGGAGGTGGTTGGAGCTACTTAAAGACTATGATATCACTATATTGTACCATCTGGTGAAGGCCAACGTAGTGGCCGATGCCTTGAGTCGCCGGGTAGAGAGTTTGGGGAGTTTGGCATATCTTTCGGCAGCTGAGAGGCCCTTAGCCTTGGATGTTCAGGCCTTAGCCAACCAGTTCGTGAGATTGGATATTTCAGAGCCTAGCCGGGTATTAGCTTGTGTGGTTGCTCAGTCTTCTCTTTATGAACGTATCAGGTAGTGCCAGTATGATGATCCTCATCTTCTAGTTCTTCAGGACAGGGTTCGACGAGGTGATACTAGAGATGTGACTATTGGTGATGACGGTGTGATGAGGATGCAGGGCCGGATCTGCGTGCCCAGTGTAGATGGGCTTCGGGAGTTGATTCTTGAGGAGGCCCATAGCTCGCGGTACTCCATTCATTCGGGTGTCGCGAAGATGTACCAGGACTTGAGGCAGCACTATTGGTGCAGAAGAATGAAAAAGATATATTTGGGTTTGTGGCCAAGTGTCTCAACTGTCAGCAAGTTAAATATGAGCACCAGAGGCCGGGTGGATTACTTCAGAGGTTAGAGATCCCAGAGTGGAAGTGGGAGCGGATCACCATGGACTTTGTAGTTGGACTTCGATGGACTTTGAGAAGGTTCGATGCTATTTGGGTGATCGTGGATCGGCTGACCAAGTCAGCTCATTTTATTCCTGTGTTGACCACTTATTCTTCTGAGAGGTTGGTTGAGATTTATATCAAAGAGATTGTCCGCCTTCATGGTATTCCAGTATCCATCATTTCAGAAAGAGGTACACAGTTCACATCACGGTTTTGGAGAGCCGTACAGCATGAGTTGGGTACTAGGGTGGAGTTGAGCATAGCCTTTCACCCTCAGAAGGATGGGCAGCCCGAGCACACGATTCAGATTCTTGAGGATATGCTCTGCGCCTGTGTGATGGAGTTCGGAGTTTCATGGGAGCGATACTTGCCACTTGTAGAGTTTGCTTACAACAACAGTTATCAGTCCAGCATTCAGATGGCACCGTACGAGGCTTTGTATGGTAGGCGGTGCCGGTCCCCAATGGGATGGTTTGAGCCGGGCGAAGCCTGATTGTTGGGTACATATTTGGTCCAGGATGCCCTGGATAAAGTGAAGGTGTTTCAGGAGAGACTTCGCACAGCCCAGTCCAGACAGAAGAGTTATGCAGACCATAAGGTTCGTGATTTGGCATTTATGGTTGGTGAGCGTGTCTTGCTTCGGGTATCGCCTATGAAGGGTGTCATGAGGTTCGGGAAGAAGGGCAAGCTGAGCCCAAGGTTCATTGGTCCTTTTGAGATATTGCGGCGAGTTGGGGAGGTTGCTTATGAGCTTGCCTTGCCTCCCAGCCTAGTAGGAGTTCACCCGATATTCCACGTGTCCATGCTCCGAAAGTATCACGGTAATCCGACTCATGTATTGGATTTCAGCTCAGTCCAGTTGGACAAAGATCTATCTTATGTTGAGGAGCCAGTAGCCATTTTGGAAAAGCAGGTCAGAAAGCTCAGGTCAAAGAATATTGCTTCAGTAAAGGTCCATTGGAGGGGTCAGCCGGTCGAGGAGGCGACTTGGGAGACCGAGCAGGATATGCGCAGCCAGTACCCTCATCTTTTCACAGTTTCAGGTATGTCTTTATACTCGTTCGAGGACGAACGATTGTTTTAAGAGGGGGAGGATGTAACAACTCGGCCGGTCGTTTTGAGAGTAATAGCCCCGATCCCCTATTAACTGCTTTCCCCAAATCTTTTTCTGCTATTGTGACTTGCCGGGATGATTGGTTTTGAGTTTCGGAGTGTTTTGGGACACTTAGTCCCTAAATGAGAGCTTAAGCCTTAGGATTTGGACCGTAGTCGGAACTATGTGAAGACGACTCCGGAATGGAATTTTGTTGGTTCCGTTAGCTCTTTTAGGTGATTTTGGGTTTAGGAGCATGTCCAGATTGTGTTTTGGAAGTTCGTAGCTCATTTAGGCTTGAAATGGCGAACGTCGAATTTTTAGAGTTTTGGGCAGGTAGTGGCATTTTTGATATCGTGGTCGTTTTCCAATTTTGGAAGTTGGAGTAGGTCCGTAATGTTGATTATGACTTGTGCGCAAAATTTGAGGTCAATCGGACGTGATTTGATAGGTTTCGGCATCGGTTGTAGAATTTTGAAGTTTCAAGTTCTTTAAGTTTGAGTTGGAGGGTGATTCGTGATTTTAGCTTTGTTTGATGGGATTTGAGAGCTCGACTAAGTTCGTATGGTGTTTTAGGATTGGTTGGTATGTTTGGTCGAGGTCCCGGGGGCCTCGGGTGGGTTTCAGATGCTCAACGAGTCATCTTTGGACTTAGAGAAGTGGCAGATTTCTGGTGTTTTGTTGCAGAAAAATCCGTCATCGCGTTCGCGAGAGGTGCCTCGCGATCGCGTAGTGCATCTGGGAAAGGCAGCGAAGTTGTTCTTCACGTTTGCGATGTTGTTCCCACATTCGCGAAGGTGTGGGACCTTAAGCCTACGCGTTCGCGATATGGTCCTCGCGTTCTCGTAGAGGAACGGGGCAGAGGAAGCTTCGGGCATTAAGCCTACGCGTTCGCGAAGAGGTTCCCGCATTCGCGATGGTTCCATCAGTGGAAGGTACGCATTCACAGAGGAGGAATTTTGGGCCAGTGGAAGATTGTTCATCGCATTCGCGATCGTGATGTCGCGTTCGCGAAGAAGAACACACCTGGGCAGAATTTAAGGTTGAAAAATGACGATTGAGTTTATAACACAAAACTTTGATTGAAATCTCGGTAAAAGGCGAACTTTGGAGAGATTTTCGGAGGAAGATTTTGGGTAATGATTCCTTAATCCTTTATGGTTATATTCCCCTAATCTATGGTGGATTTCATCATTTAATTTCGGATTTGGGGTTTTGATCGAGATTTTGGTATTGGATTTGAGCAATTTTGGTACGAGTAAACTCGTGAGTGAATGTGTGTTTGTATTTTGCGACTTTTACCCAATTTCGAGACGTGGGCCCGGGGTGACGTTTTGGGCGTTTTTCCTAATTTCACGCTTTAGCTTCGAATTAATTAGCTAAATTAGTTACTCGTAGTTATATTTACATTATGCAATTTATTTGAATAGATTCGGGCCATTTGCAGTCGGATACTCGTGGCAAGAACGTGTTTTCGAGGTGATTTGAGCGGTTCGAGGTAACTGGCTTGCCTAACCTTGTGTTGGGGACTTCCCCCTTAGGATATCGTGATATTATTTGGTGTGTGGGCGCCGTGTACGTGAGGTGACGAGTACGTACACAGGCTATTATTGCAAAAATCATGTTTAACCTTTTTAAATCATAAATTGTTTGTCTTATTAAGTCGTACTAATATGTTTAATTATGTAGTTTAGACTAGAAAAGCATGTTTACGTGTTTTAACTGCCTAATTGACATTTTGTGCGTCATGTTTAGCTAAATCCTCATTTTCCTTATCTGTGTCCAGTATAAACTATATAACTCGATGTCATACCTGTCATTTCATCTTGCGTTGCATATTTACTTTGGGACTACGGACGTATTCTGGGAGACCCCCCTGTATTGCATATTTACTTTGGGACTACGGACGTATTCCAGGAGATCCTCCAGCACTACATATTTACTTTGGGACTACGGACGTATTCCGGGAGATCCCCCTGTACTGCATATTTATTTTGGGACTACGGACGTATTCCGGGAGATCCCCCTGTACTGCATATTTATTTTGGGACTACGGACGTATTCCGGGAGATCCCCATGTACTGCATATTTACTTTGGGACTACGGACGTATTCCAAGAGATCCCCCTATACTGCATATTTATTTAAAACTACGGGACGGTATCCCAAGAGAATTTCCCATTGTGTTTACCTTGTTTTGAGCCGAGGGCTCCCTTAACTGTTAAATTTTCGAGAATTTCTCTAACTATGTTACCGTACATTTCACTTATATCTTTTACTGTTTAATTTATTATATTTACTCCGGTAGGGCCTTGACCTGACCTCGTCACTATTCGACCGAGGTTAGGCTTGGCACTTACTGGGTACCATTGTGGTGTACTCATGCCCTTCCCTGCACATGTTTTCGTGTGCAGATCCATGTGCGAGCTATCATCCTCGGGGTTAGTACGTGCTGCTGATTCTAGGAGACTTCAAGGTACTTCTTCTTGCGTCCGCAGATCTTTGGAGTCCCCTTCTACTCCCTCGCCTAGATACTTTCTTTATTATCCTGAGACTTTCGTATAGAGCTACATAAATTATAGCAGCTTGTGACTTAGTGATATTCCGGGTCTTGGAAAATTATTTTGTATATGCCGAGTGGTACTACTCTTGGCTATTTATAATATGTTGTTTATCTTTAAAATGTTGTGTTTCCTTATATTTTTCACAATATTAGGCTTACCTAGTCGTAAGGACTAGGTGCCATCACGATACCTTACGGAGGGATAATATAAGTAGCATTTCCAGCATAATACACAGGAAGTAAACAAAAATAAAAACTCCAGCTAATTATACTAGAATAGCATCAACAAAAATTATGAAATCTAACTTATTATACATAAAAATACACCATAAAAAATATAAAATCTAATCCATATATCTTTACTTCAATCAATAAATAGCTCAAATATACCCAAAAAAAACTGGATTGTACACATCCAGGATAAAAAAACTGGAGAATATACTTTAAGGTGATAGACCTCCAGCATAATATACAGGAAGCAAAATTTTAAAGTATTTAATTCCAGCAAATTGTTCTAGATACAAATTTTCCATTGTTTTGCACTTCTCCATTATAATATACTGGCTTATAGCGCTTCATAAGTAGCAATTTCAGCATAATTTATAGGAACCAACGTATATAAGAAACTCCAACTAATTATACTAGCATAGTTGCATCAACAAAAATTATGAAATCTAACTTATTATTCATAGAAACACACCATAAAAAATATAAACTCCAATCCATTAATCTTTATTTCAATCAATAAATAGCTTCAATTCCATAAAATAAAACTGGATTGTACACATCCAGCATAAAATACTGGATAATATGCTTTCACATGATAGATCTCCAGCGTAATATATAGAAAGCAAAACATTTTGAAGTCTTTAATTCAAGCAAAACATTATGCATATCAATCAACAAAGTATTTATATTTTATATATGATGCAAAAACTAAGTTTATGAATGTATTTACACTTAAGGATAACAAAGTGCTAAAAGATATTTACAAAAGTTATTTCCATTCTCTCCTTAATCATCACCAACCACCTCTGTATGTAATGGCACGGCCGGTCATTTTGAGAATTTAAGTCTCGTTCGACGGCATAAGGCCCTGAGCAGCTTCATATTATGTTTATTGACTTGCGTGGTTTCGAAGTGATTTGGGACACTTAGTCCCTAAAACGGAAGCTTAAGTCTTAGAATTTTAACGTAGTCGGAACTATATGAAGACGACTCCGGAATGGAGTACTGTCGGTTCCATTAGCTCCGTTGGGTGATTTTAGACTTAGGAGCGTGTCCGGACTGTGAATCCGGGGTCTGTAGCTGATTTAGGCTTGAAATGGCAAAAGTCAAATTTTTGGAGATTTGGACCGGAAGTGGACTTTTTGATATCGGGATCGGAATGCGATTCTGAGAGTTGAAACAACTCCGTTATGTTATTTGGGACTTGCCTGCAAAATTTGACGTCATTCCGGATTGATTTGATAGGTTTCGGCACGAGTTTTAGAAGTTGAAAGATTTGAAATTTATAAGTTCGATTCATGGTGTGATTCGTAGTTTCGACATTGTTTGATGTGATTTGAGACCTCGAGCGGGTCCGTGTTAGGGTATAGAAATTGTTGGTATGTTTGGACGGGGTCCCGAGGGCCCCGGGTGTTTTTCGGACGAGTTGCGGATGATTTCCATGGTTTTGGGAAGGTCTGAGTTATGGTGTAATCGCACCTGCGGACCTTGGGCGCAGGTGCAATGGTCGCAGGTGCGAAAAATAAGGCGCAGGTGCGGGAAGAGCTGGACTTGGTAGTCTCCGCAGGTGCGGAGAATTTGTGCACATCAGCGGACTCGCACGTGCAGAGATGGAAGTGCAGATGCGAGAATTTGAGAGTTGGCCTGGGGTCGCAGGTGCGAGGAAGTTCCGCATCTGTGATGCCTGCATATGCGTAGAAGACTCACAGGTGTGGAGGCTATGGGAGTTAGTGACTTCCGCAGGTGCGAGTAGACCGCAGGTGCGAGAAATGATCGCAGGTGCGAGGATCGCTGGGCAGAAAGGAGTTGGAATCGAGGGTTATTTCATTTTTCACTCCATTTTTTATTTTGAACTCGGGAGAAGGCGATTCTTTGAGGAATTTTCAGAGAAATCTTGCAGGTAACGATTTCTTACTCGAATTTGGTTTTATTGCATTAATCTATAGTTGTTTTCTCAATTTAGTTTTGGATTTTTGGGGTTGAAATTGGAAACAAATTGGAAGAACTTCTTCAATAAATATTTCGAGTTTTGAAAGGGGATTTGTGGTCAGATTTGAGTAATTCCTATATGGTTGGACTCGTGAGTGAATGGGTGTTCATATTTTGTGATTTTTTCCCGATTTCGAGACGTGGGCCCGGGTGGACGTTTTAGGGCAAATTTCAGAATATTTTGTTAAAATATTGATTTCATTAATTAGATGAGTCTATTATCGTTGTATTCATGATATGCAATTGTGTTTGGTTAGATTTGGACCATTCGGAGTCTGATAATTGAGGAAAAGGCATTCTTACAGACTGTTTGAGCTTGGTTCGAGGTAAGTATCTTGCCTAACCTTATGTGGGGGACTTCCCCTTAGGATTTGAGTCTTCTATGTTGATTGTAGTCCGTGTACACGAGGTCACGAGTGCGTGCACAGACTTATTTGTGGAAAATTGGTCTTTTAGGGTTCTTAGGTCATTGTATTCATTGAATTTACAGTTGTTCTTATTATGATTATATATCTTAATTACTAGATTCACATATACCTGCTTAATTAGAATCAATTGCTTCATGATCCACTATTATTGTTACTTGATTCATATGTGCCTTAACTGAAACTGTTATCTCTTTTATAGCCATGCTATCTTTTCATAACTGCTTATCTTTATTTGGAATTTATATTATTTCATCCTATAATTGTTCAGTCTTAATTGAGGTTATGATTATTTTTCCGCTGCTTATCCTTAATTGAATTGTTGAATATCCTTCGTAATTTCCTCAACCTTAAAAGAAGTTTAGATATCCTATATCTTAGTCGACTTATTTTATTTGGCATTATTTGACTCGTGTTAGCTTCCCTGTTGTTGAGGTGTATATTGTGGGATCGTTGCTACACATTAGTTTTCCCTTGTTGAGCTGTTCTCTTTACGCCTAGCATTTCAGACTGTGGTTATTCCTTGTGAATTGGTTCCACATTTTCTTGTGATTTAAAGGTTGTTGAGTTGATTTACTTGGCGTACTTTGTATTATTGCCATTGTTGTTGTTTTATTCATTGTGGTAATGCATGAGGTTTCTGCCGTGCGATTGTTATTATTGTGATGCACGATATTTCAGCCGTGCGGTTGTTATTATGGGGTTGCACAAGATTTTTGCCGTGTTATTGTTACTATTAATATTTGCACATGCGGCGTGACAAGGCGGGATATTGTTACTATTGATATTTGCACATGCGGCGTGACAAGGTGGGATATATATATGTGTGGGTTGCGCATGTGGCGAGACAAGGTGGGAACATTATTATGCACGTGTGGCGAGACAAGGCGGGCATTTATGTTACTATTGCACACGTGGCGAGACAAGGTGGGCTGTGTCAGGGATTGATTTGTGATGATTTATGGCCTGGGGGCATTCTTGTTGTTGATATTTATGTAGTGGTATACGTACCTGTGTGAGCTTTATCTTGTGAAAGCTGTGAGAAAATATTTTACGTGTTGTCCGTTCTTCTTCTTCCTTATGCTTATTTGCTGGTATGGACTATGTTAGGACACTTGCACAAGCATACGCATAGTTAAACACTCTTATCGGATAAGAGGTGTTCTTGATATTTTTGAGCATAGATGCTCACCCTTGTTTACTTGCCTTCTATGTGAGAATGGCTCTATTGGCACATGAGTCGTTAGTGTGGTTATGAGGTGTTATGAGGGCACAGGATGCCAAGTGTTAGGGTTCAGGTATTGAGACCCGTGAGTTGTGAATTGTCCGAGGTTCGGTACCTCGTGGAGTTGTTGACTAAAACTTGATGTAAAAGCGGTTGTAAATACTGAGTTATTATTTGTCCTTGTTGTATTCGTGATTTCGGATTTAGGTTGTGTTCCATTCACTTTGTCTGCGTCATTTTCATGATATTCCACTGATACTTGTTGTTTCTTGATTTAATGTCATTACTGTATTGTGAGCCATATTGCATAGTCTTTATGTAGACATCATACTTCTATTATTCATGTACTTATATCTATTCAGTTCATTAGACCAGTGGGTGTCTTGACTGTTTCTCGTCACTACTCCACCGAGGTTAGTCTTGATACTTACTGGGCACCACTGTGGTATGCTCATGCTACTCTTCTCTACATTTTTGTGCAGATCCAGGTACTTGTTCGTTAGCTAGCTATGTGGATTGTTGCTGTGGAGACTCAAGGTAAACCTGATGATGCGTTCGCAGGCTTCGGAGTCACCTTCCAATTTTTGTTTTGCAATGTTTATTCTTATTTCTGGACAGTTGTATTTAGAAGTTTTCTAGCAAACACTCTGTAAAGTTTATGACTTGTACTACCAGTTTTGGGAATTTTAAGAGATTCTATTTAAATAATGTTGTTGTTTTAATTATTGTTAGGCTTACCTAGTCCCTAAGACTAGGTACCATCAGTTACCTAGTGGAGGGAAAATTGTGTCGTGACAAGTTGGTATCAGAGCTCTAGGTTCATAGGTGCTACAAGTCATAAGCGAGTTTAGTAGAGTCTTGCGGATCGGTACAGGGACGTCTGTACTTATCTTCGAGAGGCTACAGAACTATTAGGACAATTTCACTTCTTTCATTCCTATCGTGTGAGCTTGTTGATCTTGGAGTTTGAACTTTTATCATTCCATTCTCTCACGGATGTGAGGACATGAGCTGCAGTTATCGACGACGCTGCTCCCGGAGAAGGTATCGCTAGAGGCAGAGGCCAACGAGGAGTAAGTGCCACAGCCAGAGCACCTACCAGGGCAGCAGTTGAGGAGCCACCAGTAGTTCCAGTTAGGGGGCAGGTACCGGAGGCGCCTGCTATTACCCCCGGACTTCAGGAGACCTTAGCACAGTTCCTGAGCATGTTTGGTACATTGGCTCAGGCGGGGTTGATTCCGATTGCACTAGCTATTTCACAGACCGGGGGAGGAGCCCAGACTCCCGCCGCCCACACCCCAGAGCAGCGAGTTCATGTTGGTCAGGTTCCAAGTGTCATGGAGACACAGCCTGTGGTCCCAGTTCAGCCTGTGGTCAGGACAACAGCATCTGAGGAAGAGCAGCTTAGACTTGCAAAGTTCAAGAAATATGACCCTCCTACATTTAGTGGTTTGGCTTCAGAGAGTGCACAGGGTTTTCTGGAGGAGTGTCACCGCATTCTCCATACTATGGGTATTGTGGAGATGAGCGGCTTATTAGTGGTGGCGGGCATATGAGTTGGGTAGCCCAGCCGAGTTAGCTTCACTTACATGGGTTCAGTTTTCAGAGATGTTCCTGAGAGAGTTTGTACCTCAGTTCCTTCATGATGCATGGCGCACGGAGTTTGAGTAGCTGCCCCAGGGAACTATGTCAGTGTCAGAGTATGCCGTGAGATTCAGTGATTTGGCCAGGCATGCACCTGCTTTAGTCGCCACAGTTAGAGAGCGTGTCCGTAGATTCATTGAGGGACTCAGACATGATATTCGGTTTAGCATGGCTCGGGAGTTAGAGTCAGATGTTTCGTTTCAACAGGTGGTAGGGATCGCTCGCCGTGTAGAGTGCATATGGGATCAGGAGAGAGAGGACATGCGGGGCCATAAGAGAGAGTACAGGCAAGATCAGGAGAGAGAGGACAGGGAGGTGAGGAGGCCTCGTAGACCGGAGAGATCTACTGGTCCTTATTTTGGAGGCACGGTACGACATGGTAGAGGTTTTGTGGGTCAGCCATTTCAGTTTGCACTTCAGGATTTGCACAGTGTTTCAGGTGCTCATGGGTCTCGGAGTACCCGTATCGCACATTTCCCACAACCACGTCAGCAGAGAGGTTTCTTCGAGTGTGGAGATACCAGCCACAGGTTGAGAGATTGTCCTAGACTCCGGACAGGTGTATCACAATGGAGTATTCAGGCGAGTAGAGGGTGCCCAAGAGGGTAAGGCCCGACTCGTTGATGTGTTTCATATAGTAGGCTCGAGGCCACTGCGCCAGATGATGTCATACATGTATGCTTTTGATTTGTTACAAAGGGGCACTATTCTTGTTTTGATTCGGTCCTGCTTATCGGGGCGAGTTCCCCTACTTGTGGTCCCACCTATGGGTGAGTTTATGACTTAGTATTATGTTTAGATGTTTACCCCGTTGGGAGATTCTATGAGTGATAGCCGTGTCTATTGTTTGTTTCTATCCATTATTGAAAGTTACGAGACTATAAGTGAATTCATGTTGTCCATTATGGCAGGTTTGATGTGATTCTTGAGTAAATTGGTTATAATTTGTGATTTGATACTCTACCGGGGTAAGAATTTAACAAGTGTTGAGATTTTATTGGCAGAATTGAGTTAGTGGAGGATTTCCATTGGTATGATGTGTACTTGACTTGTGATTCAGAGTTGAGGGCGAGACCCTCGCGACTCCATGTGATTTGATATGTTTGAGCCGGGCTGCGTGCCGCGGTGGAGGGTCATACTAGGATGAGATCCTTACGATTTGTTCATGTACTTTGATTTTTCCTTTTGAATTGATTTGTAGTAGGGTATTGTTAGAAAGTTGTGCCTATCAGGCTTGTTAGATATTTCTCTTACGTGTTTCTCTTTACATATTCAGTCATTGTCGTTATGTGCTTCTTAAGTTTTGGCTTGCGAGTGTGTGCCCGATAGTGTTAGTTGACTTACTGATTCGGGAGTATAG
This sequence comes from Nicotiana tabacum, assembly GCF_000715075.1. Taxonomy (NCBI): domain Eukaryota; kingdom Viridiplantae; phylum Streptophyta; class Magnoliopsida; order Solanales; family Solanaceae; genus Nicotiana; species Nicotiana tabacum. The sequence goes on along the minus strand of NC_134083.1, from coordinate 15,807,416 downwards.
TTATGAGGTCTTCGTGTTTCTTGCATCATTGTCAGCATTATGGAGGTTTGAAACGGGTTGCTAATGGATATGGGTCTAATTGCCGGTGCTGGTTTTGATTTTGGGCAGCTATTGTGATAAGAAATGTTATTATGGGCCTATATGTGGTGTGTCTTGTTATGTGGTCGTACCTTATGGGTGTAGGCATGAGTTGTTACCACTGGTTGAGACTGATATCTGTTATGGATTTAGAATCGGATCTTTTGAAGATAAATGGAAGGTGAGAATTTTTTACTCTAAAGCTTATCGGTGTTGGCAGAAAGGATAAATTACAGTTGAGATGGAGTCGTCAGGCTTATGCGGATTTGGGGTGACGTGGGGTCACCCACGGGTGTGTGTTGGGTATGTACTTTAAGTGATTTCAAGACTTCGAGGCGATGCTTAGCACGTTCGAGGACGGACATTTGTTTAAGAGAGGAAGGATGTAACGACCCGGCCAGTCATTTTGAGAATTTAACTCTCGTTCGGTGGCATAAGGCCCTGAGCAGCTTCATATTATGTGTATTGACTTGCGTGCATGGTTGAATTCGGTTATCGGTTGTTTCGGAGTGATTTGGGATACTTAGTCCCTAAAACAGAAGCTTAAGTCTTAGAATTTTGACCGTAGTCGGAACTATGTGAAGACGACTCCGGAATAGAGTTCCGTCGGTTCCATTAGCTCCGTTGGGTAATTTTGGACTTAGGAGCGTGTCCGGATTGTGAATCCGGGGTCTGTAGCTGATTTAGGCTTGAAATGGCGAAAGTCAAATTTTTGGAGATTTGGACCGGAAGTGGACTTTTTGATATCGGGGTCGGAATGCGATTCCGAGAGTTGGAAAAACTCCATTATGTTATTTGGGACTTGCCTGCAAAATTTGACGTCATTCCGGGTTGATTTGATAGGTTTCGGCACGGGTTTTAGAAGTTGAAAGATTTGAAATTTATAAGTTCGATTCATGGTGCGATTCGTAGTTTCAACGTTGTTTGATGTGATTTGAGACCTCGAGGGGGTCCGTGTTAGGGTATAGAACTTGTTGGTACGTTTGGACGGGGTCCCGAGGGCCCCGGGTGTTTTTCGGACGAGTTGCAGATGATTTCCATAGTTTTGGGGAGGTCTGAGTTCTGATGTAATCACACATGCGGACCTTGGGCGCAGGTGCGAAGAACGAGGCGCAGGTGCGGGAAGAGCTGGACTTGGCAGTCTCCGCAGGTGCGGAGAATTTGTGCGCATCAGCGGACTCACACGTGAGGAGATGGAAGCGCAGATGTGAGAACTTGAGAGTTGGCCCGGGGTCGCAGGTGCGAGGAAGTTCCGCATCTGCGATGCCCGCATATGCGTAGAAGACTCGTAGCTGCGGAGGCTGTGGGAGTTAATGACTTCCACAGGTGCGACTGGTTAGACTGCAGGTGCGGTAGGCGCAGGTGCGAGAAATGATCGCAGGTGTGAGGATCGCTGGGCAGAAAGGGGTTGGAATCGAGTGTTATTTCATTTTTCACTCCATTTTTGATTTTGAGCTCGGGAGAAGGCGATTCTTTGAGGGATTTTCAGAGGAATCTTGTGGGTAACGATTTCTTACTCAAATTTGGTTTTATTGCATTAATCTATAGTTGTTTTATCCATTTAGTTTCGGATTTTTGGGGTTGAAATTGGAAAATAATTGGAAGAACTTCTTCAATAAAGATTTCAAGTTTTGAAAGGGGATTTGTGGTCGGATTTGAGTAATTCTTATATGGTTGGACTCGTGAGTGAATGAGTGTTCATATTTTGTGATTTTTACCCGATTCCGAGACGTGGGCCCGGGTGGACTTTTTAGGGCAAATTTCGGAATTGTTTTTTAAAATATTGACTTCATTAATTAGATGAGTCTATTATCGTTGTATTCATTATATGCAATTGTGTTTGGTTAGATTTGGACCATTCAGAGTTGGATAATTGAGAAAAGGGCATTCTTACGGACTGTTTGAGCTTGGTTCGAGGTAAGTATCTTGCCTAACCTTGTGTGGGTGACTTCCCCTTAGGATTTGAGTGTTCTATGTTGATTGTAGTCTGTGTACACGAGGTGACGAGTGCGTGCACAGACTTATTTGTGAAAAATTGGCCTTTTAGGGTTCTTAGGTCCTTGTATTCATTGAATATGCAGTTGTTCTTGTTATGATTATATATCTTAATTACTAGATTCACATATACCTGCTTAATTAGAATCAATTGCTTCATGATCCACTATTATTGTTACTTGATTCATATGTGCCTTAACTGAAATTGTTATCTCTTTTATAGCCATGCTATCTTTTCATAACTTCTTATCTTTATTTGGAATTTATATTATTTCATCCTATAATTGTTCAGTCTTAATTGAGGTTATGATTATTTTTCTGCTGCTTATCCTTAATTGAATTGTTGAATATCCTTCGTAATTTTCTCAACCTTAAAAGAAGTTTAGATATCCTATATTTCAGTCGACTTGTTTTATTTGGAATTATTTGACTCGTGTTAGCTTCCCTGTTATTGAGGTATATATTGTGGGATCGTTGCTACACATTAGTTTTCCCTTGTTGAGCTGTTCTCTTTACGCCTAGCATTTCAGACTGTGGTTATTCCTTGTGAATTGGTTCCATATTTTCTTGTGATTTAAAGGTTGTTGAGTTGATTTACTTGGCGTACTTTGTATTATTGCCATTGTTGTTGTTGTATTCATTGTGGTGATGCACGAGGTTTCTATCGTGCGATTGTTATTATTGTGATGCACGATATTTCTGCCGTGCGGTTGTTATTATGGGGTTGCACGAGGTTTTGGCCGTGTTATTGTTACTATTGATAGTTGCACGAGGTTTCTGCCGTGCTATTGTTACCATTGATATTTGTACATGCGGCGTGACAAGGCGGGATATGTATATATATTTATGGGTTGCGCATGTGGCGAGACAAGGTGGGAACATTATTATGCACATGTGGCGAGACAAGGCGGGCATTTATGTTACTATTGCACACGTGGCGAGACAAGGTGGGCTGTGTCAGGGATTGATTTGTGATGATTTGTGACCTGGGGGCATTCTTGTTGTTGATATATGTGAAGTAGTATACATACCTGTGTGAGATTTGATCTTGTGAAAGCTGTGAGAAAATATTTTACGTGTTGTCCGTTCTTCTTCTTCCTTATGCTTATTTGCTGGTATGGACTATGTTAGGACACTTGCACAAGCATACACATAGTTAAGCACTCTTATCGGATAAGAGGTGTTCTTGATATTGTTGAGCATAAATGCTCACCCTTGTTTACTTGCCTTCTATGTGAGAATGGCTCTATTGGCACGTGAGTCGTTAGTGCGGTTATGAGGTGTTATGAGGGCACAGGATGCCAAGTGTTAGGGTTCAGGTATTGAGACCCGTGAGTTGTGAATTGTCCGTGGTTCGGTACCTCGTGGAGTTGTTGACTAAAACCTGATGTAAAAGCAGTTGTAATTATTGAGTTATTACTTGTCCTTGCTGTATTCGTAATTCTGGATTTAGGTTGTGTTCCATTCACTTTGTCTGCGTCATTTTCATGATATTCCGCTGATGCTTGTTGTTTCTTGCTTAAATGCAATTACTGTATTGTGAGCCATATTGCATAGTCTTTATGTAGACATCATACTTCTGTTATTCATGTACTTATATTTATTCAGTTTATTAGACCAGTGGGTGTCTTGACTGTTCCTCGTCACTACTCCACCGAGGTTAGTCTTGATACTTACTGGGCACCGCTGTGGTATGCTCGTGCTACTCTTCTGCATATTTTTATGCAGATCCAGGTACTTGTTCGTTAGCTAGCTGTGCGGGTTGTTGCTGTGGAGACTCAAGGTAAACCTGTTGCTGCATTCGCAGGCTTCGGAGTCACGTTCCAGTTTTTGTTTTGCACTGTTTATTCTTATTTCTAGACAATTGTATTTAGAAGTTTTCTAGCAAACACTCTATAGATCTTATGACTTGTACTACTGATTTTGGGAATTTTAAGAGATTCTATTTAAATAATTTTGTTATTTTAATTATTGTTAGGCTTACCTAGTCCCTAAGACTAGGTGCCATCACAATACTCAACGGAGGTAAAATTGGGTCGTGACACTGGAGGAGTTGAATACCCTGATTTGCATTTCCATTCTGCATGTCCCCATAGACCTAAACCAAGATAGTCACGATAATATTTGATTGTAGTGAGCACAAATGTCATAACATCTTCACCCTTCATCAACATATCAACATATCTTATAACAAATACATCACAACTTTTGATTCCTTTCTGTTTTGTTGCTTCTTTCCAGTGAACCACAAATGGTTCATATACATGCCCAAATATAGGATGCAAGTCACCAAATTTATAATACTCCAAAATCACAGGAATGAAATGCTTATAAGGAAGAACCTGCTCCACTATAACATCATACTCATTGTTCTTATACACTGAATCATATACATCTATGTGGTCTTCTCATTCATGTCTAACACTGTCAGAAAATAATGAGTGCTAGAATCTAATGGAATTTTACCATTTACCAAAACTGCAGGAAGTTGAACCGGACAGAATACTTTTTCAATAGATGTCCATGAAATCCCACATTTACGATTCTCACCCAATATATACTAACAAAGCCCAAATCCCAGTCCAGAAGGGTCATTCCAAAATTCAAACTCATTCCACTCTTTTGGATTATTAGTCCAATCCTTATGTGCAAGATCCAAAGTGTCGTCAAAACCTACATCAGTTGTTGTCGAAGCAAATGGATAGTCATTGATGTGATATATATGCTTCTTCCTCAGATAATACAATAAAATATCTATGTGCTGAATAAAAAATATAAATAAATTTATGTCAAGTATAATACAAAATAAAATCATGAATTCACAACGTAAAAGAGATATACATACCGCATCATGAAAATAATACTTATCATCTACAATCTCTTTAAAGAACATTCTTGACTGAATTTTTTCATTGTAAAGTTCATATGGCTTTACTTGTAGTAAAGGGTCTATTTTGTAAATATCAGTTACTCCCCAAAAAAAAAAAAAGACAGAACAAATATGAAAAATACAATAACAAAAGATTTATTAATAACATCTAAATCATATAAAAATACAATAAACAAATAGCAAAACTTACTTTGGAAGAGGACCTTTTCTCTTGTTTTATTTTAAATATGTTTCAAAATTTTCCTCCACCTTTCTGATTACTTTCTGATAATGCCAGCAGTATTTACGAATTCTTTTTCCTCTACCAAGCAATTCTTCTACTACATATGCACTTTGTCCAAATTGTGGTGCTTGTCCTCCTGCAACTTCTTTTCCTTTATAGGAGCCAAAATTTAATTTTTTATTTTCAACTTCTACCTCCTTTATATTTTTTTATTTCAGATTTCAAAGTGGGTTGCAGATTAGAATGAACATCCAAGTGAGCAACAAGCTTAACAATTTTAAGAGGAGAAACATCAACTCCCTCATCCACACTTGAATATAAAATAATCTTTCTATCATAATCATATTTCTCTATATCAGCAGCAACAGAGTGTTCAGCAGGGTCATGATCAATAGAAGCACTGATGTTGGTAGTAGCATGATTCACTGCATTATCACTTGATTGACTTGACTGAGTCAAAAGATTAAAATTAGGGCACGAATCCACAGATTTTCCCTTTCTTTTTTTATTATACGACAATGTTTGCTTCTGCAAAAAACAAAAAACAAATGCAGAGATTAAGGTCCATTATAACATTTTACAACTGTTAAATAAAAAAATAAAACTGCTCACACTAACCTGCTGAATCTTTTCAATAATCTCATGAACAGTAAAAGGTGCTTTTTCTATCAATACCCTTTTATTTCCTTGCAACTTACTTTCACTTTCTTGCATGCATATATCAGAAAGAGTTGCTACACCGGTAGAATCAGGTTTCCTTTCCTTTGGTGCGGATGGTGTGTTCAAGTTTGATATAGAAATATGTTATTCCTCTTCAGGTGAATCCAAAATTATATTCTCATCTTTAATATTGTGCAAAATAGCATCAGCATCTGTACCTCATGTTACAACATCTGTTCCACTTCCCTGAGAGAGTGCAAGTACGCTATTTTGCAAAATATTTTGACGCTATTATCCAATCGATTTTTTAATAGATAATATGAGTGGATAACTATTTTCTTTTAACTATTTTGCCACCACCATATGTAGCAACCGCAATCACCATTGTCCAATGAACAAATCCTTGTGTCAAGAAAAAAACTATGAAGAATGTCAAAAATATGATATGACACAATCACCCGTTCTAAAAAGAGAGAGTCATTGTTCGACGCCTGTACTTTTTTATCAGACGTGGTGCGTAACCTTTATTAAAATAATAATTAATGCACAACTGTATTTGTTAACGGTAACAGCTATTAAATTTACTCTTTCTTTCATTAATTGATATAAAGAGACATAACTTTTAGGCTTGTTAAAGCATTTCTTTCATTAATTGATATAAAGAGACATAACTTTTAGGCTTGTTAAAGCAACAACAACAAACACCCAACTGACAACAAACACCCAACTGATATCGTACAAGTGGGGTTTAGAGAGAGTAATGTGTACGCATACCTTATTTCAGGTTGTTTCCGATAGATCCTCGACACAAGAAGAAGGAAAGAGACAATGTATCAGTAACAACAAAGGAATCCAGAAGGATAACACCAGCAACGCAATAACCAGAAAATAAAGAGAAAAGTAACAACACTAAGCAGTAATAAATGGACGGTACTACAGACGCAAAGGAATAATATGGACACAACAAGGGCCACTAAACATTCTACAGCCTAACCTACAACCTTAACGAAGTATTAAGAACACAACTGGCGTCACTAGCAGCCTAAAACAAAACAGTATCATACTAGCCTCCTATCTCCTAACCTACAACCATAATGCTCGACCTCCACAACTTTCTATCCAGGGTCATGTCCTCAGAAATCAAAACAAAACAAATAAAGTAAAAAAATCTAAGAAAATAAATAAATGTGATTTTTGGTCCTAGAGAGGTACAAGTCACTTCTTCCATGGCCTCCCCTATATATAGAGAGGGAGAGATGTAGCTAACATCATAAGAGGAGAAGCCGAATAAGAAGGACACATGCGATGATACCTTTTTAGTGCTACGGAAAAATTACCAATTTAGTTCCAGTAACTAAACCAAAGAATCACAAGGCGAAAGTCCAGCATAATGAAGTTCCATGGTAATAAGCTTTACATTCCAATATCTCTGTTTTATGTAAGTACACGTCCCAAAATAACTAAAATATGAATGCGTAAGAGAAGATAAAAAAAAAAAGACAAAACCAACGAACTGCTCATTAGAAACACAAAGTCATTGTAAACACTCTCAAACAAGATTCGCTCGGCTTCTGCCGGAGCAGTTTTTAAGCAGCATACCTCTTTTTCTTTGTCTTTGCCTTCAACCTATCACATAGGAAAGCTTTCTCTAATTGCGCCACCCTCTGCGCCAGCGAATTCAGCATCAGCGTTTGCATTTCGTTTCTATGGCACAGCTCATTCATCATTCTCATCATCTTCTCATTCTTTTCCACCATTTTCTCCATCAACTCTCTGCTTTTTCTACTCTCATCTTCCCCATGTAACCCTAACTTCATTCTCCTCCTCATCAGTTCTTTCAATCACATCTCCTACTTCGCTTCTCTCCACACTTACCTCCTTTACCTCCGGCAACTCATCCGACTTCTCAATTGATGGTGCTGCATCGCATTCGCCCTCTACTTGTGTTTTCTCATCTTTCTTCGTACAATTCAATGCTGCTTGATTTTCTGCTTCCACACTCTGCTCCAATAGATCAGAAACTTCACTCTGATATGTCGATTTTTCAATTTCGTCCTGATTTCCTGTGGAATGGGGGATGTATTCGGTCGGATTGACCAGTTTAGGGACTTCATCGGAATCATTGTATTTATTCTCCTCTTTGACTGCAATTTGATTACCTGCGGAAACAATAAAGTCAATTTTCTCTTGCAAAGAGATTGCCTTTTTAATCGCAGCCTTTCTGCAGTCCCTAACACCGGAATCAACTCCACGAGCGGAATCCAATTTCAAAAGCAGAGACATGAGTGTCTCATTCACCCGCAACCTCTCCCTTTCGTCTCTCTGAATCAACTCCGCCATTTCGCCGCAGAAAATCTTGCGCTCTATTTCGTCCACCTCTTTTCGTATTGATATGATTTTCTTCACGCTTTTTCTCACTAAAAAGCCTCTGAATACCTTCTGAATCCTTAAGGAGAAAAGGGACTGGTCCGGCTTAGATTTCTGAGTCTTCAAGACTGAAACAGACCGCTCAGGATCCGAACCGACGAAGTGGACCGGAATCTGAACAACCGGCTTAATACCGATAGCATTTTGATGTATCGGCAGCACGGGTATTCCTTTCATGTTTGAGGAATAGCGAGGGCGAGTCGGCTGGGACCAATAGCTTCCGTATAATGGGCTTTCCATTTGTTAACTTTGTTGATATTCTTTTGATAGCTAAAGTTATTAGTTGTGTTTTACGATGAGAGAAACGGGGAGTTTTTCTGCTATTTATGTGTGTGTGAGAGAAAAACTGAATTGAATGTTCCAGAAGTTTCAGGAGTTCTTTTTGGAAGGCATGGAAATATAGTGATGTAGAATGTTCCTCAAACTGTTGCACCCCAATCAACTCTGACCTTTGAAAAAGTAATACTTTGAGTATATATAAACTAGTGAATTTATTGCGGTACAATGATAAAATTAAAATCATTTCTTTAAAATTAACTAGAGATTGAAAAATAAAATATTTACTAACAAAATGCTCCAATTGAAAAAAAAAACTTACAATAAGTTGACGCTATAGAAATTGATCGGAAGGAAATATAATTATCTTTTTGGATTGAGGACCCTATAAAACTTAGTACTGGTATTATATTAGCACACACAATTGTCATTCATCATGGAAAAAAAATCATCATTATTAAAAAATCAATTGGAGTACTGAATAGACAATACGAAAATATTCACATATCTTGATTAAATTCGATATAGATAAAGAAATTGCGAATATTTAACTCTCATACCCTTATTATTATATATAAAACTTTTATAGTCAACAGCTAAAACTCGAAGGAAGATCCTTATTTATGAGCATACATAATAATTCATTGAATAACTCTGTTTCTCGTAATTTCGAATGGCTACAATATAATTGTCATTAGTAAAAATTAAATGTTAGTCCTGAAGGATAACCCCAGAAGATAAATACACTTCCTCTTTCAAGAATGAAAACATCTAACCGAGCATAATAATACATCAAGTAAGATAACCACTAATTAAATAATTTATTTACTTACCTAGATATTGTAACTAATAAATACAAAAAATGAAGAAAATTTTCCATGTCTTGCATACTAAACTTCAGAGCAACATAAATATATACTTTTGTTTTTGTATGAGAAGATAGGAAGTTATTTGCAGCCAAGTATGTAAGGTTCCACACTTTAAGAAAATATTATTATCCAATTGCACAAGCGAGGAAACATATATAAAATGCGCTCTGTACTTATCCGGAAAAGTCACTATTTCTGCTTCTATTTTTAGGAAGAATTTATTTTTTTACTTCTCATAAACTGTTTTGCTTCTTCCCAAAAATATTTTTTTTTCATAAAAAAGCTTGGTCAAACACCTTAGGTTGAGAGAAAAAAAGTACTTTAGGGAAAAAAACACTTTTGACCTTTAATTTTAAAATTTTCTACCAAATGAATCGCAATTTTAAATATTTTTTTAATTATGAATACCATTTGGTACTTTCTTCATGTAATTTTCAAAATATTATATAATTTAATAACATTTAAATAAGGGGGTCATTTGGTACAAAATTGGGATATCCCGCCTTTTATATGAGATAAATTACATCAAAATTTTGAAATAAAATAAAAACTAATTTTGGCTAATATCTCCAACAAAATATGAAATAAATTTAATTCTAAAATTTATCACGAAATAATTCACCTAATCCCTTGAACGAAACGGCCCTACATATGAAACGCTGGAGCTCGATAATTAGAAGGGTATTTTTATATAAATGTTTTTTTATTTATAATATAATATTAATTTTATGTTGGAATAATCAACCTAATTCCTTGAACCAAACAGCTCTTAAATATAGTATTTGGAAAAAGTTATAAATTATATTATTTTTCTAGTATTTAGAAATCTAAAATTGCCTAAAACTTCTACTATTTGAACCATTCTTTATATGTAAGAATTTTTAATATTTAGTATTTCGAATTTTTAATATTTAGTATTTCAACATAGATTAAAATTTACCATAATCTTCTGAATAGGGGAATAACTAAATCCAAGAATTTATTTTAAATTGTCGAGTCTGCATAGAAAAGAAAATCCGAATGGCTGGGTCAAAAGGAGTATATGCTAGCGTTTAGGAGCACTAATATCTTTTTTGCTTATTTCTCAGCGCCTTAGAAGTATCTGTAATTCATTGATCCACAATTACAAGTAAAAAAGAGTCTAAAAGGTATAAAAATAAATATTAATACTAATCATTATAACAAATTGTATTACTGAAAAGTAAAAGTATTGAAAATTTACTTTTGCATCTAGACTTTTCGAATTATAGGAAAGAAATTTTCATTCCTTTAAAAACTACGGAAAATATGTATAATGATATACATTAATCAACGACCTCAAACATTTATCACCAATATTTTTGCTATCAGTAAAAGTTCCTAATCATAAAAATATATAAGCGAGCACGATATCAAACTTATAATTCTAAAGCTAACGAGCCTTAAACCTTCAATAGTGTCGTCTCAACGAAAACATATATAGAGTTTGTTTGGCTAAGTTTATAAGCTGGTCAAACCAGCTTATAAACACTTTTTGACTTATTTATGCATTTGATAAAGTTAAAAGTGTTAGATCTAAGTTGATTTCAATGATCCAAAATAACCAATTACTCCTTATGTGCAGGAACAATTTCTGAGCAATAGAATGGAGGCATAAATGAATCAAACGAAAAAGGAAAGAGGAGAGTAAAAAATCAATCAAGGGAGCTAGCAAAATCAATCAAAAAAGATATTATATGAAGGATCTCAATCAAAGGAGGTCAAGGGCACGAAATTATATGCTAAAGATTCTCCCACATAAATACGTCAGTCGAAGCATCAATCAAGGAATTTGGCAACGAGAATATTCTCTCATTAAAGGAAGAAATAAATCAAGCTCACGAGTCAAGGCAAATAAACAGAGAATTAATCTTGGAAAGAATCAATTTACGATTCCTTCTTAGTACAACTCCCGTGGGTTTGCAATCTCTCAAAAAGACGTACAAGACATGAAAGCCTCCAGAAGTATAAATACCTACTGCATCAGTCTTGGAAATATATACTTTAATCAAACCAATTTCAATCTCTTTGTTCTACTTCAAACAAATAATGTAGTTTACTTTAGATTTCTTGTGTAACAAAGAAGATAAGAGAGAGAGAAAAGAATACTGGTGAGGCATTGTATCAATTATGGAGAAAAGAACAAAGTGACATAAGCTGTTGGTGTATAACAACATCAACCCATCTGTACTAAGCTACTTCATACTTGGAAGAGATCACCCTTGCAACCCAAGAGGAATGGACATAGGATTCACTCTGAATCCGAACCAGTATAAAATACACTGTGCCATTTACTTTCTGCAATTTATCTTCTATATTCTATTCCTGAAAAGTTTAGTCGACTAGAATACAAATTAGTCGACTACCTCAAAAAAGAGAAGAAAAATACAATTCACACCCTCTTGCACTTTCAATTGGTATCAGAGCAGGTCTCACACTTTTTGGTTAACAGCTTGTGAGAAAAAATTATGGCAAATCAAGTAACTGTTGGAGTACTCTTTCAAGAAGGTACGTCTCAAGTCAGGCCACCATATTTCAATGGACAACATTTTTCTCACTGGAAAGTACGAATGAAAATTTATGCAAAATCTTATGATGTGAAACATTGTAGCGTTATCAGATAGGTAAACTATCCACTACCAGCAGCAACTCAACCACTTGTTGATCCTAAAGATATAGATGAATATACAAACGAACAAATGGCAGTCGTTCAGGTTAATGCTAAGGCATAAAACCTGTTGTATAAAGCTATAAGTTGAGAAGAGTATGAGAAAATTTCAAGCTGTGATATGACCAAAGAAATATGGGACAAACTGGAAGTCACCTATTAAGGAACCAACAAAGTGAAAGAAACTCGGATAAACATGTTGGTTTATGATTATAAAATTTTTCAGATAAAAGAAGGAGAATCCGTTGAGCAAATGTTCGCAAGATTCAGCAAAATTATTGGCGATCTAAAAGCCTTTGGTAAACCTTACTCAAGTGGTGATCAAATTCGAAAAATCCCAAGGAATTTACCTACCACTTGGCAGACAAAAGTAGTTGCACTCGAATCTCAAGATCTAAATAAACTTTCATATGGTTAACTACAAGGAGATCTTATAGCATTCGAGGAAACCCATCTCAAGGAAAAAAAAGTCAGTAAGAAAAGAAGAAAACAGTTGACTTCAAAACTACAACTGAAGGACCTGAGAATGATATTGATGACGACCCAGAAGCTCTTGAAGAAGAAATTGCAATGGTATCAAGAAACATGGATGGATTAATGAAAAAGTATAGAAACACAAGAAGGGGAAGGATGCTATCTAGGCGAACCAGGCAATACAATGAACAAGGCAAGAATGACGGAAAGTGTTATGAGTGTGGAAGATATGGGCATGTTCAAGGTAAATGCCCATATCTTAAAAGAAAAATCTCCAGGGGGTTCAATAAAAACAAATCCTTCGGAAGCTGGAGTGATGAAGATAGTTAAGAACACGAAGAAATAGCAAATTTGTGCTTCATGACCATCCTGGAAAATGACATGAACAAATATTCTGGTTGCTAGACCGATGAAGATACATCAAACGATGAATGCAAGGAAGATAATAAAAATTGTTTCATGGCACGAGGTGAAACAAGCGAGGTAAGATCCTATAACTACGATAGATGTAATGAATTGAAGAATATTCTTGACCTTACCCTAAAGGAGTCTCAAAAAATCACTACTAAAAAATAGCAAATTTGCGATAGTCAAATCAGTCGGAAATCGGTCGAAAATCGTATTTTTCCGATGGATTTCCAACTGAAAAGTGTCAGTCGAAAAATACGTGGTCGCAATATATTTGCGACTGAATCAGTCGCAAAATTAGCGACGGATTCAGTCGCAAATTGAATAATACAGGACATTTGAATTAAAGTAATTTGCGGCCGAATCAGTCACTAATTTTGCGACTGATTCAGTCGCTAACCAGAAATAAAAAAACAAATACAAATTTAATGTCACGACCCGAAATTCCCACCATCGGACCGTGATGGCGCCTAACATTTCACTTTCTAGGCAAGCCAATGTTAGAATAATATTAACTAATTTTTAAACAATCTTTAAATTATTAATAATCAAAGAAATAAATGCGGAAGCAAAGTTTGAAATATAGTGAAATAACCCATAAAAATAACAGTGTCTAAATACCATTCCGGAATTGGTATCACAAGTACACGAGCTTCTAGAATAAATACAAATAAAGGTCTGAATAAAATAAAGTTGTCTGGAAATAAACACACAGCTAAAGTAAAATAGATGGGGACTTCAGAACTGCGGACGCCATGCAGTTATACCTCAAGTCTCCTCTGGTAGCTGAAATCCGAGCAAGTCTATGGTACGCCGCTGGGATCAACTCCAAAATCTGCACAAGAAGTGCAGAGTGTAGTATCAGTACAATCGACCCCATGTACTGGTAAGTGCTGAGCCTAACCTCGACGAAGTAGTGACGAGGCTAAGGCAGTTCACTTACATTAACCTGTACGTAATATTAATAACAACAACAAATATTAAAAATAAATCAGGTAACTTATTTATAGTAATTGAAGCCAACTCAACAATCATAATCCATTATTATTTCAACCAATTCTGTTGCAGCGTGCAACCCGCTCTCATAATATTTTCACATTCAATACTGTTGCAGCATGCAACCCGCTCTCCCCATATATTCCTTTTAATCAAGTCTGTCATATATTTATTTCAATCAAGTATATATATAGACTTTTAAATAAGTCTGTTGCGGCGTGGAATCTGATCCCCCAATATTGACTTTTTAATAAGTCTGTTGCGGCGTGCAACCCGATCCTCCAATATGGACTTTTAAATAAGTCTGTTGCGGCGTGCAACCCGTTACTCCAATATATCCATTTCAATCAATTCTTATAGAAGAAATTTTTCCAATTAATACAATAATTAATATAAAATTATAAGACAACAAGCATTCAATAATTATAATTTAATTATGAAACAGACAATGACAATAACAATTTATTTTGAAAATCAGGGAGAAAATAGATAGTTTAATATTTAATATGCTAAATGTCAAGTAAAAATTAGTGCACATAATTCAAATAAGCATGTAGCGATTATTACAGGATTTTAAGAATTAATATTTGGCAAAGAATAAGAGATAAATAATTATTATAACAATTAATTTATGATTTTTCAAGTAAGCAGGCAAACAATAAATTTCACGACGTATAGACACTCGTCACCTCGCCTATACATCGTTCACATGTATTTCACATAACAAATAATTTAAGGGTTCTATTCCCTCAAGTCAAGGTTAACCACGACACTTACCTCGCTTTGCAAATTCCAATCAATTACTCAACCACAACTTTTCCTTTTAAATTTGTCTTCGAAAGCTTCAAATCTATTCACAAATAATTCGATATATTCAATACTAATCATAGGAATTAATTCCATATGAATTTATAAATTTTTCGGATAAAAATCTGAAATTCATTTAAATATTCGATAGTGGGACCGACGTCTCAAATTCTGAAAAAACTTACGAAATCCGAACACCCGTTCCGCTACGAGTTCAACCATATAAAAATTATCCAATTTCGATATCAAATGGACCTTCAAATCTTAATTTTTCATTTTTGGACGATTTTATAAAAATCTGATTTTTCTTCCATAAATTCACTCATTCATGATATAAATGAGTATGAAATCATGAAATATAATCAATATAGGATAAGGAACACTTACCCCAATATTTTTCCATGAAAATCTCCCAAGAATCGCCTTACCCGAGATAAAAAATGGAAAAGAGTTGAAAATGGGTCGAAACACCATTTCCAGAACTTAAGTTCTGTTTCTAGGATTTTTACTCATCGCGATCGCGGAAATTCGTTCGCGATCGCGTAGAACAACTTTTGCCCAGGTTCATTTTACTCTTCGCGATCGCGGGAATGGCTTCACGATCGCGAAGCACATTTTGGCTGCCCAGACTTTTAACTCTACGCGATCGCGTAAATGCTCATGCGATCGCGGAGTATATTTTTCCAGCCTTACGCGATCGCATAAATGCTCATGCAATCACGGAGCACAATTGACGTGCCTAGCTCCTGCCTTCATTCCTTTTACACGATCGCATCTAGTCCCTTGCGTTCGCAGTGCACTGAGAGTTTACCTTCTGCGATCGCGTGCCTATCTTCGCGAACGCGAAGGGTAAAACTCACTACTTATAATTTACTCTTCGCGATCGCAGGAATGGCTTCGCGATCGCGAAGCACAATGCACCAGATGACAACAGAAGCTCAAAATCCAAAATCATCTTGTAGCCTATCCGAAACTCACTCGAGCACTCGGGACTCCAAACCAAACATGCACACAAGTCCTAAAACATCATACAAACTTGCTCGCGCGATCAAATCGCCAAAATAATACCTAGAACTACGAATTGGACACCAAATCAAAGGAAATTTTTAAGAAAACTTTAAAACTTATATTTTTACAACCGGACGTCTGAGTCGCGTCAAATCAACTTTGATTCTCACCAAATTCGGCAAACAAGTCATAAATATTATAGTGGACCTATACCGGGCTTCAGAACTAAAATACAGACCCGAGGTCAATAAATCGAATATCAGTAATTTCTTAGAAATCATTAAGCTTTCAAGCTTTTAATTTTTCATCAAAATTCCATATCTCGGGCTAGGGACCTCGGAATTCGATTCCGGGCATACGCCCAGGTGCCAAATCACGATACGGACCTACGGAATTGTCAAAACACTGATCCGGGTCCGTTTGCTCAAAATGTTGACCAAAGTCAACTTAGTTGAGTTTTAAAACTCTATTTCTAATTTTAATCCATTTTCACATAAAAACTTTTCGGAAAATTTTACGGACTGCGCACGCAAGTTAAGGAATGATAAATGGTGCTTTTCGAGGTCTTAGAACATAAAATTACTTATAAAATTTAAAGATGACATTTTGGGTCATCACATTCTCCACCTCTAAAATAAACGTTCGTCCTCGAACGGAGTTAGAAAAAAGTACTTGAGCTGGTGAATAAGTGTGGATATTTACTCTGCATGTCTGACTCGGACTCCCAGATAGATGCCTCTACTGGCTGACCTCTTCATTGCACCCGAACTGAAGGATAACTCTTAGACCTCAACTGTCGGACCTGCCGGGCTAGAATAGCCACCGGCTTCTCCTCGTAAGTCAAATCTTTGTCCAATTGGACTGAGCTGAAATCTAACACATGGGACGGATCACCATGATATTTTCGGAGCATAGACACATGGAACACCGGATGAACCACTGATAAACTAGGTGGTAATGCAAGCCTGTAGGCTACTTCACCCACCCTTTCAAGAATTTCAAAGGGTCCGATATACCTAGGGCTCAACTTGCCCTTCTTTCCGAACCTCATTACACCTTTCATAGGTGAAACCCGGAGCAATATTCTTTCTCCAACCATGAATGCAATATCACGAACTTTACGGTCGACATAACTCTTTTGCCTAGACTGAGCTGTGCGAAGTCGATCCTGAATAATCTTAACCTTATCCAAGGCATCCTGTACCAAATAGGTACCCAACAACGGAGCCTTTCCCAGTTCAAACCAACCAACTGGCGATCAGCATCGCCTTCCGTATAATGCCTCATATGGAGCCATCTGTATGCTCGACTAGTAGCTATTATTATAAGCAAACTCCGCAAGTGGCAAGAAATGATCCCAAGAAACTCCAAAGTCTATAACACAAGCACGGAGCATATCTTCCAATACCTGAATAGTGCACTCTAACTGTCCGCCTGTTTGTGGATGAAATATTGTACTCAACTCCACCCACGTGCCTAACTCACACTGTACAGCCCTCCATAAATGTGAGGTAAATTGCGTACCTCGATCTGAAATAATAGACACGGGCACACCGTGAAGGTGGACAATCTCACGAATATAAATTTCAGCTAACCTCTCTGAAAAATAGGTAAATGCCACTGGGGTGATATGTGCTGACTTGGTCAACCTGTCCACAATGACCCAAACTGCGTCAAATTTTCTCTGAGTCCGTGGGAGCCCAACAACAAAATCCATAGTGATACGCTCCCACTTCCACTCAGGAATTTCTAACTTTTGAAACAAACCATCTGGTCTCTAATGCTCGTATTTAACTTGCTGACAATTCAGACACTGAGCTACATATGTAACTATATCCTTTTTCATTCTCCTCCACCAATAATGTTGCCGCAAATCTTGATACATTTTGCCGGTACTTGGATGAATAGAATACCTGGAACTGTGTGTTTCTTCAAAAATTAATTCACGAAGCCCATCCACATTAGGCACACAAATACGACCCTGCATTCGCACAACCCCGTCTTCCCCCACAACAACCTGTTTGGCATCACCGTGCCCTACCGTGTCCTTAAGGACAAGTAAATGAGGATCATCATACTGCCTCTCTCTGATGCGCTCATATAAAGAAGACCGAGCGATTGTGCAAGCTAGAACCCGACTGGGTTCTGAAATATCTAACCTCACGAACTGATTAGCCAAAGTCTGAACATCTGCAGCTAATGGCCTCTCACCAACCGGAATATACGCAAGACTGCCCATACTCAGAGTCTTTCTACTCAAAGCATCGGCCACCATATTGGCCTATCTGGGGTGATGCAAAATGGTGATATCATAGTCTTTAAACAACTCCAACCATATTCTCTGCCTCAAATTAAGATCTTTTTGTTTGAACAGATACTGAAGGCTGCGATGATCAGTAAATACCTCACACGAGACACCGTAGAGGTAATGCCTCCAAATCTTCAGCGCATGAATAATGGCTGCCAATTCTAAGTCATGAACAGGATAATTCTTCTCGTGAACTTTCAACTGCCGCGACGCATATGCAATTACCTTGCCATCTTGCATTAATACTGAACCAAGCCCAATGTGAGATGCGTCACAATATACCGTATACGATCCTGAACTTGTGGGTAATACCAACACTGGCGCTGTAGTCAAAGCGATCTTGAGCTTCTGAAAGCTTAACTCACACTCGTCTGACCATCTGAATGGGACACCTTTCTGGGTCAATCTGGTCAACGAGCTTGCTATAGATGAAAACCCTTCCACGAACCGACGATAATAACCTGCTAAACCCAGGAAACTCTGGATCTCTGTAACTGAAGTAGGTCTAGGACAATTCTGAACAGCCTCAATCTTCTTAGGATCCACCTTTATGCCTTCTGCCGATACAATATGCCCCAAAAAGGCAACTGAGTTTAACCAAAACTCACATTTTGAAAACTTGGCATATAACTGATTATTCTTTAAGGTGTGAAGCACACTTCGAAGATGCTGCTCATGTTCCTCTCGACTGCTGGAGTAAATCAAGATATCATCAATGAATACAATCACAAAAGAATCCAAATATGGCTTGAACACCCGATTCATCAAATCCATAAATGCTGGTGGGGCATTTGTCAACCCAAATAACATCACTAGGAATTCATAATGACCATACCGAGTTCGAAAAGCTGTTTTAGGGACATCAGATGCCCTAATCTTCAATTAATGGTAACCAGACCTCAAATCGATCTTCGAAAATACCTTGGCACCCTAAAGTTGATCAAATAAGTCATCAATTCTTGGCAGCGGATATTTGTTTTTGATAGTGGCTTTGTTCAACTACCGATAATCTATACACATTCGCATAGAGCCATCTTTCTTCTTTACAAATAATATTGGTGTACCCCAGGGCGAGACACTGGGTCTAATGAATCCCTGATCAAGCAAGTCTTGTAACTTCTCTTTTAATTCTTTCAACTTCGGTGGGGCCATACGATATGGTAGAATATAAATGGGATGAGTGCCCGGAGCCAAATCAATACAGAAGTCAATATCTTTGTCGGGTGGCATCCCCGGCAAATCTGCAGGAAATACTTCTGGAAATTCACGAACAACTGGTACTGAGTCCATAGAAGGAGCATCCGCACTGGGAACGCGAATATAAGCCAAATAGTCTAGACACCCTTTCTCTACCATACGCCGAGCTTTCATATAAGAAATAACCCTGCTGGCAGAAAGACCAGGAGTTCCTTTCCACTCTAACCGAGGTAACCCTGACATGGCTAGAGTCACTGTTTTGGCATGACAATCCAATATAGCATGATAAGGTGACAGCCAATCCATACCCAAGATGACATCAAAATCTACCATATCAAGAAGTAGAAGATCCACACTAGTCTCAAGATTACCAATAGTAATCACACACGAAAGATAGACATGATCTACTACAACAGAGTCTCCCTCCGATGTAGATACACACACAGAAGCACTCAGAGAATCACAAGGAACAACCAAATATGAAGCAAAATAGGAGGACACATAGAAATAAGTAGATCCTGGATCAAATAGAATTGAAGCATCTCTATGGCAAAATGGAATAATACCTGTGATCACAGCATCAGATGACTCGGCCTCAGGCCTAGATGGAAAAGCATAAAATCGAGGCTGGGCCCCACCACTCTGAACTGCGTCTCTGGGATGGCCCCTAACTGGCTGGCCTCCACCTCTAATGGCCTGACCTCCACCTCTAATAGTCTGACCTCTACCTCTAGCTGCCTGACCCCTACCTCTAGCTGGCTGAGCAGGCGGTGAAGCAACCGGTGCCAGTATGATGGCAAGAGAATCTTGCCGAGATCTATTACTCGCCAATCTAAGTGCAATACCTCCTGATGTGACCAATGTTCCCACACTCTTAACACCCATCCTGATGTCGTGGTTGCTAAAGCTGAAGCTGACCTAGATGGGCCGGATAACCACTGTAGTAACTCTAGAGTGATGGTGCACTGATAGGAGCTGAATGTGAACTGAATACTGGCTGCCCAGAGTAAGGCATAATAAGACCGTGACTCCGTGAAGCACCGGGAGATGCATGAAGTGCTGGATGAAACGGTCTGGGAGGATGACCCCTACCAAAATTACCCCTGCCTCTAGACGAGGTACCACTGAAACCACCGAACTGACGAGGCCTCTAATCGGACCTCTGCCCTCTCTGCTGTTCAAGAACCATCTCGATCCTCCTTGCGACATTAACAGCCACTTGAAAAGAAATCTCACTTTTGGTCTCCTTGGCCATCTGAAGTCTGATAGGGTGAGTGAGTCCCTCAATAAACCTCCTCACTCTCTCTCTCTCCGTAGGTAGTAAAAGGAGAGCATGACGGGCCAAATCCACAAAACAGGACTCATACTGAGTAACAGTTATACTGCCATGGTGTAGATGCTCAAATTGCTTGCGGAATTCCTCCCTCAGTGTGATAGGGAGGAACTTTTCCAGAAATAGCTGAGAGAACTACTCCCAGGTAAGTGCAGGCGATCCAACTGGTCTGGTCAATGTATAATCTCTCCACCATTTCTTGGCGGAACCCGTCATCTGAAATACAGCAAAATCAACTCCATTAGTCTCAACTATACCCATGTTCCGCAGAACCTCGTGGCAGCGTTCAAGATAATCTTGTGGGTCCTCAGAAGGTGTACCACTGAAGTGAACTGGAAAGAGCTTGGTAAACTTATCCAGTCTCAATAAGGCCTCAAAAGACATGGCGGGCCTATCACCGATATGTGCCGCAATAACTGGTTGAACTACTCCAACTGGCGAGGCTGTTGGAGCCTGATTCTGGGGAGCCATCTGCTCCGGAGCGGGAATAGTGAGAGTTTGTGCTCCTCCCCCAGCCTGTGAGATGGTTGGTGCCACTGGAAATGTAACATTCTGGGCCACGCCCTCCATAAGACTTACCAAATGGACTAGAGTGTCCTGAAGTAATGGAGTGGCTATGAATCCTTCCGGGACCTGAACTGGTCCAACCGGTACATTCTGAACTGGAACCTTTTCCTGAAGGTCCACTTGTGGTTCTACAACAGGTGCAGCTGCTCGAGCTCTGGACTGAGCTCTACCTCGGCCTCTAGCACGACCTCGGCCTCGACCTCTACCCCTGGCCATAGTTGCCACTGGGGGTTCTAGTCTCTGTCCATCGGTAGAGGTGTTACGTGTTCTCACCATCTGCGAGAGAATAAGAGTAGAAAGGCTCAATCATCGATGATAGAATAAAATCGCACGACAGAATAAGAAAGAAGTGATATTGTTCCTAAACTTCATAGCCTCTGAGAGATAAGTACAGACGTCTCCGTACCGATCCTTCAGACTCTACTAAGCTTGCTCGTGACTCATAAGACCTATGTAACCTGGCTCTGATACCAACTGTCATGACCCGAAATTCCCACCTTCGTACCGTGATGATGCCTAACATTTCACTTGCTAGGCAAGCCAACGTTAGAATAATATTAACCAATTTATAAACAATCTTTAAATTATTAATAATCAAAGAAACAAAGGCGAAAGCAAAGTTTGAAAATTTAGTGAAATAACCCATAAAAACAACGGTGTGTAAATATCATACCAGAATTGGTATCACAAGTGCACGAGCTTCTAGAATAAATACAAATAAAGGTTTGAATAAAATAAAGCTGTCTAGAAATAAACACACAGCTAAAGTAAAATAGACGGGGACTTCAGAACTGCGGACGCCATGCAGTTATACCTCAAGTCTCCTCTGGTAGCTGAAATCCGAGCAAGTCTATGGTACGCCGCTGGGACCAACTCCAAAATCTGCACAAGAAGTGCAGAGTGTAGTATCAGTACAACCGACCCCATATACTGGTAAGTGCTGAGCCTAACCTCGATGAAGTAGAGACAAGGCTAAGGCGGTTCACTTACATTAACCTGTACGCAATATTAATAACAACAACAAATAATAGAAATAAATCAGGTAATTTATTTATAATAATTGAAGTCAATTCAGCAGTCATAATCCATTATTATTTTAACCAATTCTGTTGCAGCGTGCAACCCGCTCTTACAATATTTTCACATTCAATTCTGTTGCAGCGTGCAACCCGCTCTCCCAATATATTCCTTTTAATCAAGTATATATATAGACTTTTAAATAAGTCTGTTGCGGCGTGCAATCCGATCCCCCAATATTGACTTTTAAATAAGTCTATTGCGACGTACAATCCGATCCCCCAATATTGACTTTTTAATAAGTCTGTTGCGGCGTGCAACCCGATCCTCCAATATGAACTTTTTAATAAGTCCGTTGCGGCGTGCAACCCGATCCTCCAATATATCTATTTCAATCAATTCTTATAGAAGAAATTTCCCCAATAAATGCAACAATTAATATAAAATTATAAGACAACAAGCATTCAATAATTATGATTTAATTATGAAACACACGATGAAAATAACAATTTATTTTGGAAATCAGGGAGAAAATAGACAGTTTAATATTTAATATTCTAAATGTCAAGTAGCAATTAGTGCACATAATTCAAATAAGCATGTAGAAATTATTACAAGAATTTAAGAATTAATATTTGACAAAGAATAAGAGAGAAATAATTATTATAACAATTAATTTATGGTTTAAAACATTTTATAGTTTTTCAAGTAAGCAGGCAAACAATAAATTTCACGACGTATAGACACTCGTCACCTCGCCTATACGTCGTTCACATGCATTTCACATAACAAATAATTTAAAGGTTCTATTCCCTCAAGTCAAGGTTAACCACGACACTTACCTCGCTTTGCAAATTCCAATCAATTACTCAACCACAACTTTTTCTTTTAAATTTGTCTCCGAAAGCTTCAAATCCATTCACAAACAATTCGATATATTCAATACTAATCATAGGAATTAATTCCATATGAATTTACAAATTTTCCAGATAAAAATACGAAATTTATTTAAATATTCGACAGTGGGACCCACGTCTCAAATCCCTACAAAACACACGAAATCCGAACACCCGTTCCGCTACGAGTTCAACCATATAAAAATTGTCCAATTCCGATATCAAATGGACCTTCAAATCATAATTTTTCGTTTTTGGAAATTTTATAAAAATCTGATTTTTCTTCCATAAATTCACGGATTCATGATATTAATGAGTATGAAATATAATTAACATAGGATAAGGAACATTTACCACAATGTTTTTTCGTGAAAATCGCCCAAGAATCGCCTTACCCGAGCTCAAAAATAGAAAAGAGTTGAAAATGGGTCGAAACCCCATTTTCAGAACTTAAGTTCTGTTTCTAGAATTTTTACTCATCGCGATCGCGAAAATTCGTTCGCGATCGCGTAGAACAACTTTTGTCCAGGTTCATTTTACTCTTCGCGATCGCGGGAATGGCTTCGCGATCGCGAAGCACATTTTGGCTGCCCAGATTTTTAACTCTACGCGATCGCGTAAATGCTCATGCGATCGCGAAGTACATTTTTCCAGCCTTACGTGATCGCGTAAATGCTCATGCGATCGCGGAGCACAATTGACGTGCCTAGCTCCTGACTTCATTCCTTCTACGCGATCGCATCTAGTCCCTTACGTTCGCAGTGCACTAGGAGTTTACCTTCCGCGATCGCGTGCCTATCTTCGCGAATGCGATGGGTAAATCTCACTACTTACAATTTACTCTTCGTGATCGCAAGAATGGCTTCGCGATCGCGAAGCAAAATGCACCAGATGATAGCAGAAGCTCAAAAACCAGATTTTCTAAGTTCAAAACCATCTCGTAACCTATCTGAAACTCTCCCGAGCTCTCGGGGCTCCAAACCAAACATGCACACAAGTCCTAAAAGATCATACGAACTTGCTTGCGTGATCAAATCGCCAAAATAACACCTAGAACTACGAATCGGACACCAAATCAAAGGAAGTTTTCAAGAAAACTTTACAACCAATATTTTTACAACCGGACGTCCGAATCACGTCAAATCAACTCCGATTCTCACCAAATTCGGCAGACAAGTCATAAATATTATAGTGGACCTATACCGGGCTCCGGAACCAAAATACGGACCCGAGGTCAATAAATCCAACATCAGTAATTTCTTAGAAATCATTAAGCTTTCAAGCTTTTAATTTTTCATCAAAATTCCATATCTCGGGCTAGGGACCTCGAAATTCGATTCCGGGCATGCGTCCGGGTCCCAAATCACGATACGGACCTACCAGAATTGTCAAAATACTGATCTGGGTCAGTTTGCTCAAACTGTTGACCAAAGTCAACTTAGTTGAGTTTTAAAGTTCTATTTCCCATTTTAATCCATTTTTCACATAAAAACTTTCCGAAAAATTTTACGGATTGCGCACGCAAGTCGAGGAATTATAAAATGATGCTTTTCGAGGTCTTAGAACACAAAATTACTTATTAAATTTAAAGATAATATTTTGGGTCATCACATTTAAAGTTTCGGACCGATTTCGTCAAAAAATTTAAAAATAAAATTAATTTTTAATTAATTATTCCGACTGAAACAATCTCAAATCTTGAATTATTAATTAATTAAAAATTCCAGAAATTCTCCATGTGTGACTGATTCAGTCGCAAATCTTAATTAAATATTCTTAGAAATTTTCAATTTGCGACTGAATCAGTCGCAAATATGGGTAATTCCTGGTGAAATTTGCGATTGATTCAGTCGCAAATCTGGGCATTCTTAAGTAGAATCATGTTGTATTTCTAATTACACCACCTGCTAAAGAAAACAGCCAACCAAACACCTAACAATTAACCAAAAACCTAATATAACAATCCAAAATCTAATATTTACTACAAGACGAACAATAACATTTATAACAATTCAACCAACTAATCAAACAACCAACTATCAAACTTGTCTCTAACTTCAACTCTAAACCATTCAAATAGCCTATTCAGAATCAGTTTCCTCCTCAGACTTAGAGTACTCCATTGCAGTTCCTTTCGTGCTTTTCTTTTTTAATAATTTTTGGATCAAAGCCTGAGTTGCTTGAAATTCTTGTGACATATGATCCACTTTTTGGCGAATAACTTACATGTCTTCTTGGGAAACCGATGCCCCACTGAATAATGTTGCTGGTGGACGACTGGAGGATGGTTATACTCCAATCCCGTAAACTCGACCTTTATTTATTATTTTCACGAGAAATAAAAGAAAAAAAAGTAAAAGAAGTAAGAAAAAAAACAAGCAACTTTTAAATTAATACCAAAATAGATAATTACATAATATTTATACCTTTACTCATGCCACCAGCCGCCTGTGTCCAAATTACAGTCATATCCTCGGGTGCCAGCTGAGTTCCTTCATGCTGAGTATGTCGCCATGCATCAAGATCAATATGATACTTGTCCTGAAATAAAAATATTACACGTTATATAAATAAAATAAACCAAGAAAGAAAAATAATATAGTGCTGGTGTTGGGATCATACAAATGTCTCTGAAGCACGTGATTCGATCCATCCTTCTCTTGTGCTGTCATTTTTCTTCTTCTTGTGGGTCTCCGCAAAGACCTCAGCATAAGTCACATCTCCCCCATATTCCTTTTCCTGAAAATTAAGAAATATATATATATATATATATATATATATATATATATATATATATATATATATATATATATATATATATATATATGTGTGTGTGTGTGTGTGTGTGTGTGTGTGTGTGTGTGTGTGTGTATAATTTACATACTTGTAAAACTAAAAATATTTTATAATAAAATTACCATTCTCAAACGATGGGATGCAAAACTAATAGAACATCCAGTATGCAATGATCCACCCTTAGTAGAAGCTCTGTTTAACTTTGCCTGTTCACTCTTCTTCTTCTACTCAGGGGTATTCCACTTCGCCAAAAGCTGATTCCAGACATATTCACGTATCCAATCAGGCCTGTTGTCACCTTTCCTAGCAACATGATGTGAATCTGATATCCGCTTCCGTGTTCTCTTCTCGAAGTTCTCATTCACAAGATTTTCAAGTGCTAGCTTCCATACGCACCTAATCTGCAAAATTGAATGAATAATATTAGACGAATGAGGATAAGTATTAATAAATATTAATTTATTCTTACCTTAAATTGTTGTCACATATTCATTTTGATTTGGTACGGTATCTGTCTCCAGGAATTCTACGGCTCGTGAAAGAATAGCTTCATAGATTCCATCACCATATGCGCGGCCTGAAAGGATGGCAAAAATCTGCATTTAATTTAACATATAAAATGTCATTAGATTCATTATATGAAACATTTTATTGAATGTTTTTAAAAGGAAGTTGAAGGAAAACTCACCCGTCGCCATGGGGAACGATAACCAGCTGATGAAGATGATCGTACTGTACAGTCCCTCCAGTACACTGTCTCACGGTACCAGCAACTGTAGAAGTACTAGTAGATGGGGATGCAGTTGCGTGAGAGCCTCTAATATCCAAGTTAGATATACTTGGAGTGGATGATGATGGAGATGATAATTGAGTGGGCAATGTATGAGCCACAAAAGATGAACCACCATGTTCGCTACTATGATAGCTCGGGGATGCAATCGGTGGTGAGCCACCGAACTGAATAGCAGGATCACACAGGGAAAAAGATGAAAAATGAGGTACTTAATACAATTCCAAATCATTCTTCTCTAAGTTAACAATTCCACTTATGCATAAACTTCGGAATTGTTAAAACCACATATAGGTACTAGCCTCAATTTCAAAAGTGAATTTAGTTTCAAGCTTAAATATTATTACATCTATGGCAATTCAAATAGTTTTAAATTTAATTCAATTAGAGAACTAAAAAGTATCTAAAACCTAGAGGCAAGATTCCTAATGTAAACAGATTCCTAATGTGATTTTCAAGATGTATTTTTAACAAAGAATTTATCAGAACTAATTGAACAGAACAACCTTAAACAGAACTGTAATGAACAACCTTAAATTCCCAACATGATTGAAACAGAATTATGTAGACTCTACCTGTAATGAACATTTTCAAACCTGCATGCTATTACAACAAAATAGTACTCTAACGCACTTATTTTGCCTTGAATTGAAATAACCTTTCGTAAAATTCCCACAATCATGTAGATATACACGGCAAGGTGATAAAATCAAAGACAATGTGAAGAAAGCATCACCACAATGTCGAAACTGTTATGAAAATAATTATATTGTGGATGTCCATTTATTACTCCGCTATAGATAATTTTCTTGAAGAAGATTATCCATTTAGTACTCTGTTGAAGTTTATCTACAAGCAGCTGATGCAGGCAGGTTGCAAGCAGCTCAATAAAATGATTTGTAGCAGTTTCTTATTAAACAGGCAGGTTGCAAGCAGCTCATGCAGACAGCTTATAAGCAGCTAAAGAAAATCCTTGCAACTGCTTCCTGAAAAGCCTCGCAGCTGCTTCCTTTCTTCTATAAATAGAGGAGTTTTCAGTTCATTATGTACATAAGTTTGAATTTTGAATAATATATCAGTTTCTCTCTCTACTTGTCTTTACTTTATAGTCTTTATTTTATCACACGTTATCAGCCCAAGACTCTGCCATCTCGAGCAAATACTTTAAAAGTATCACGTGTACAAACTTTATTTTTCTAAATAATGTCAAATCTTTCTAAATTTTAATTTGTAGCCCTGGATATATCGGGCAAAAGCTACATGTCTTGGGTGCTTGATACCGAAATTCATCTTGATGCGATGGGTCTGGCAGATACCATCACAGACAAAAATCAGGCATCAAACCAAGACCGTGCCAAAGTAATAATATTCCTACGCCATCACCTTGATGAGGGCCAATGCAATATCTTACTATTAAAGATCCAGTCATAATGTGGAATAATTTGAAAGATAGATATGACCACCTGAAGATGGTCGTTCTTCCACAAGCACGTTATGATTGGACTCATCTAAGGCTACAAAAGTTTAAATCTATCAGTGAGTATAATTCTGCTATGTTCAGAATTATTTCCCAATTAAAACTATGTGGTGATAATATTACTGATCATGACATGTTGGAGAAAACTTGCACCACTTTTCATGCCTCGAATATGCTCCTGCAGCAGCAATATCGAGAGATGGGATTCAAAAAGTATTCTGAACTTGCCAGTCGTGGTCATGGCCATGGTCGGGGAAGAAACTCTAATCATGATAATAATAATGCACCAAAGAACCCTCCTCACCACCAGCAGTGGAAAAGGAAGGAACAAAAGCATGAAGCGATGCAAGCAGCAAAGCCAGAAAATGCATGCTATAGATGTGGAGGAAAAGGGCACTGGTCACGTACATGCCGTACGCCAAAGTACCTGGTTGAGCTGTATCAAGCCTCCCTGAAGAAGACAGAGAAAAATGCTGAAGCAAATTTTATTTCTGAAGATAATTTAGACTTCATGCATTTGGATGTAGCTGATTACTTTGCACTCCCAGAAGGAGAAACAAGTCATGTGATGGGTGATGAATCTGTAGAGATGTAAATATTTTAATTTTTTTTTTTTGTAGTAGATAGTATGGTTATGTAATAGTTGTACATAAATAAAAGTTATGCTTTGATAATGATGTTTACTATCATATTTATTTTGTTTATGTCATTTTGAAGAATATGGATAATCCTCAAATTATGTTTGGATCAAAGACCAATCATGAAGATATTTATGTAACTGATAGTGAAACAACTCATGCCATATTCAAAGATCAGAAATACTTTTCTTATTTGCATAAGGAAAAAATAAATATTTCTACAATTTCTGGTAATATAAGTTTCATTGAAGGCTCCAGAAGAGCTACTGTATTTCTGTCTAAGGGAACAAAACTTATTATAGACAATGCATTATTCTCCTCCAAGTCCCGAAGAAACTTGTTGAGTTTTATGGATATCCGCCGAAATGGGTATCATGTTGAGACAATAGATGAAATGAACGTGGAATATCTTTGTATTACAAAGAATATTTCTGGCCAGAAATACATTGTAGAAAAGTTACCAACTTTATCTTCTGGCTTATACTATTCAAAAATTAGTACAGTTAAAGCACACTCTATCGTAAACCAGAAGTTTGCGGATTCAAATATTTTTGTGCTTTGGCATGGCCGTTTGGGTCATCCTGGATCAATAATGATGAGACAAATTACTGAAAATTCGAGTGGGCATCCATTAAAGAACCTGAAGATTCTTACAAATAATGAATTTTCTTGTGATGCTTGTTATCAAGGCAAAATGATCACTAGACCGTCACCAATGAAGGTCCGCATTGAATCCCTTCCTTTTTAGAATGTATACATGGGGATATATGTGGACCTATTCACCCACCAAGTGGGATGTTTAGATATTTTATGGTCCTAATAGATGCATCTTCAAGATGGTCTCATGTGTACCTACTATCATCTCTCAACCTGGCATTTGCAAAGCTCTTATCCCAAATAATTCGATTAAGGGCACAATTCCCAAATTATCCTATAAAGGCTATTCGCCTTGATAATGCTGGAGAATTCTCATCTCAAGCTTTTGATGATTATTGTCTATCAGTTGGGATAAAAGTTGAACATCATGTAGCTTATGTTCATACTCAAAATGGCCTTGCAGAGTCATTTATTAAATGCCTACAATTAATAACAAGACCGCTACTTATGAAAACACAATTGCCCACTACTGTTTGGGGCCATGCTATCTTGCATGCAGCATCACTTATTCGTCTCAGACCGACACATTATAATAAATATTCTCCGTCATAATTAGTTTTTGGTCATGAACCAAATATTGCCCATCTATAAATTTTTGGATGTGTTGTATATGTGCCAGTAGCACCACTACAACGCAGTAAGATGGGCCCCCAAAGAAGATTAGGAATATATATTGGGTTTGAATCACCCTCTATTATTCGCTACCTTGAACCATTGACGGGAGATTTATTTACTGCTCGATTTGCAGATTGTCGATTTGATGAAACAAATTTCTCACAATTGGGGAGAGAAAAAGGAAATCAAAAGAGAAAATGTGGAAAGTTTCATCATTATCTCACTTTGATCCACGTACCCCTATATATAATCAGGAGGTCTAGAAGATCATCCATTTACAGAATATAGCAAATCAAATGCCAGACGCTTTTACTGATTTGAAAAGGATAACTAACTCACATATCCCTGCAGAGAATGTGCCTATCCGAATTGATGTCCCAGCAGGACCATCTACTAGCATGAGAGCTAGTGAACTAAAGCACGCCTGAAGCATGGTAGGCCTTTGGGTTCTAAGGATTGAAATCCTAGAAAAATAAAATCGATAAATAATCGAAATGATATTATGAAGGGATCTCCTGAAGAGACCCAAGATCTGATTAGTTTTGAGATTCCTGAAGAAATCAATGAACCCGAGACTCAAGTGAGTGAGGAACTTTTAATAAGTTCTACTGGTAATGGGATTAATTTAAATCGATCTGAAATAGTGGTGGATAATATTTTTGCATATAATGTTGCACTTAACATTATGCAAGATAGTGAGAATCTTGAACCCCGATCTGTCAAAGAATGTCGACAAAGATCTGATTGTCCAAAATGGCAAGAGTCAATTCAATCGGAATTGAAGTCACTTGCTAAAAGAGAGGTCTTTGGACCAGTAGTCCAAACACCTGCTGGTATAAAGCCAGTTGGTCATAAATGGATTTTTGTGCAAAAAAGGAATGATAAAAATGAAGTTGAAAGATACAAGGCTCGCCTTGTTGCACAAGGATTCTCACAATGACCTGGAGTCGATTATGAAGAAACATATTCACCCGTTATGGATGCCATAACATTTCGATATCTCATCAGTTTAGCCTTACGTGAAAGGCTTGAAATACATCTAATGGATGTGGTTACAACTTATCTGTACGGGTCACTTGATAATGAAATTTACATGAAAATCCCTGAAGGATTTAAAATACCTGAAGCATATTTAAAATCTCGGGAAATGTACTCAATCAGATTACAAAGATCTTTGTACGGTTTAAAGCAATCTGGGCGCATGTGGTATAATCGCCTCAGTGAATATTTGCTGAAAGAGGATTACATAAATGATGTTATTTGTCCATATATTTTTATAAAGAAAATGGCTTCAGAATTTGTTATACTTGCTGTTTATATTGATGACATAAATCTTGTTGGTACTCTAGAAGAGCTCCAAAAGGCAATTGAATATCTTAAGAAAGAATTTGAGATGAAAGATCTTGGAAAGACGAAGCTTTGTCTTGGTCTGCAAATTGAACATTTAGCAGATGGGATCTTTATCCATCAATCTGCCTATACAGAAAGGGTCTTAAAACGCTTTTACATGGACAAAGAGCACCCATTGAGTACACCAATGGTTGTTCGATCACTTGAAGTGAATAAAGATTTATTCCGACCTCCAGAAGAGGATGAGGAACTCCTTGGTCCCGAAGTACCCTATCTCAGTGCAATTGGTGCACTAATGTATCTTGCTAATGCTACAAGGCCTGACATAGTATTTTCTGTTAATTTACTAGCAAGATATAGTTCTTCTCCTACACGGAGACATTGGAACGGGATTAAGCATATATTGCGATATTTAAAGGGAACTCTTGATATGGGTTTGTTTTATGCTAACAAAAATAGTGCAGATCTTGTTGGTTATGCAGATGCAGGTTATTTATCTGATCCCCATAAAGCTAGATCTCAAACCGGGTACGTGTTTATATATGGAGGTACTACCATATCATGGCGCTCCACAAAGCAATCTATTGTTGCTACTTATTCAAATCATACTGAAATAATAGCTATTCATGAAGCAAGTAGGGAATGCGTATGGTTGAGATCAATAATTTATTTTATTCGAGAAAAATGTGGTTTGGAATGTGAGAAAAGACCCACAATTTTATACGAAGACAATGCTGCATGCATAGCCCAATTGAAGGGAGAATTTATAAAAGGAGATAGAACAAAGCACATTTCACCAAAATTATTCTACACACACGATCTTCAGAAAAATGGTGACATTGATGTGCAACAAATCCGTTCAAGTGACAATCCGACAGATTTATTCACTAAATCTTTGCCAACTTCAACTTTTGAGAAGATGGTATACAAGATTGGAATGCGGAGACTCAAATATTTGAAACAAGGTTTTCATCAGGGGGGAGTAAAATACGCGATATACTCTTTTTTCCTTACTAAGGTTTTTTTTTCACAGGGTTTTCCTTATAAGGTTTTTAATGAGACAGCTAGAAATGCGTATTACTAAATATGTGTACTCTTTTTCCTTCACTAGGATTTTTCCCACTGAATTTTTTCTAGTAAGGTTTTAACGAGGCACAATACCTTTTAATGAACATCCAAGGGGGAGTGTTATGAAAATAATTATATTGTGGATGTCCATTTATTACTCCGCTATAGATAATCTTCCTGAAGAAGATTATCCATTTAGTACTTTGTTGAAGTTTATCTACAAGCAGCTGATGCAGGCAGGTTGCAAGCAGCTCAATGAAATGATTTACAGCAGCTTCTTATTAAACAGGCAGGTTGCAAGCAGCTTATGCAGACAGCTTACAAACAGCTAAAGAAAAGCCTTGCAGCTGCTTCCGAAAAGCTTCGCAGCTGCTTCCTTTCTTCTATAAATAGAGGAGTTTTCAGTTTATTATGTACATAAATTTGAATTTTGAATAATATATCAGTTTCTATCTGTATTTGTCTTTACTTTACGGTCTTTATTTTATAACAGAAGCAATCAACCTTCTATCATCTATTACTGTTCACATAGGGAACCAAACTAACTTCATGCTCAACAAAATAATACTTTGTCGCACAAATCCCATGATTCTCTTCATAATTACTCCCCGCAAACATTCCTAACCTCTGAAAATATTCTGAATAATGTATTGGACAAGAAACAGTATATTAAGCAAAAGTTAACCAATTATTTCAAGCTTTTGCAGCCATGCTTTTAACTTGATGTTTTTACATGTTTACAAAATGATAATCGTCAGTTCATCAGATTGAAGGCCAAACTTTGCCTCCTTCAACCACACATATCCTAACAATCAAGAATGTAATTCTTAGAGAAATTTATAAGTTATTTGAAGTGTCCAACCACTGATATTGTCTACCTGAAGTTTGAAGTAACGAATTGAATTTCAGAGGTCAATCCTTTTTTGGTGATATATAGATTTTATCTTCAATAGAATAAAATTCTTAGAAAAATTTTGAACATCAGTACTTCTGCAGGCATTTATATCTTCCGAACAATAGACCATTAAGTCTGATCTTTGTTTAGCAATTTTATCTCATTTCTCCGTGGAAAAATGCAGGCAAATATCTTAGATTAGACAAAGGTACAGATTATCTTAGATTAGACCACAAAAGGAGGGTTGGGGAAGAAGAGGGAAGGGAGTGACGTACCTTTTCCGGCGAGCAGCGGGCTGGGGGTCTGGGGGTCTCAATAGAGGAAGAAGATAGAAGAAAGAAAGCAAAGAGAAGAAGAAAGAAATGGGGGCGGGGCTAGGGTTTTAAAAAAGATCTGCTACTGATTCCATTGCAAATATAGCGACCGTTTCAGTCACAAGTTTAAAAATATAATTTGACCAAAATTTAAATAAATGTGCGTCCATTTCGGTCGCAAATGGTTCAATAAAATTGTTTGACTTTTAGTTTCCGACTAAATCCGTCACAATTTTTTAATCCGGATTTTTGCGCCAAATGTTGCGACCAATGTTGTCGGAAAAATAGTCGATAGAATTAAAAAAATATAACAATTATT
This sequence comes from Nicotiana tabacum, assembly GCF_000715075.1. Lineage (NCBI taxonomy): Eukaryota > Viridiplantae > Streptophyta > Magnoliopsida > Solanales > Solanaceae > Nicotiana > Nicotiana tabacum. The sequence continues at coordinate 15,773,382 of NC_134083.1, read as the reverse complement.
ATTTTGAAAATTTCGACCGAGTCAGTCGGAAATTTTCGACTGATTTTTACGGTCGCAAATCAACTGTTTTTTAGTAGTAAATGTTGCATGAACTAAGGAGACTCAATAGGGAAAAGAAAGACTGAAACTTAAGCTTGAGGTATGTGAAATTGAAAGAGATATACTACAAGATGAAGTTGAGGAATTGCAAATGCAACTTAATGGCATACGCAAATTCACTAGTCACAGTTCTGTCAAGTCTCACCGGCGACTTACAAGTCAACTGGAAAGGGATTGGTTAGAACTGAGTCCACAAGTGGTAGATCGAAAACTGGATCAACCCTTGTGTGTCATTACTATAACAGAGTTGGACATAAATATTCCTTTTGTCGATTTCGTAAATCTAATGCTTCAGGATGGATTTGGAAACCCAAAAATAATCCAGATTCCAGTAGAACTAACCAACAAGGACCCAAGAAAGCTTGGGTACCTAAAAGAAGGTGACAATTCTATTTTACAGGAACACCACAGAAAGAGCTGCAAAGAAAAATGGTATTTAGACAGTGCGTGTTCCAGTCACATGACGGGTGACAAAAATCAGTTCAAAGAAGTCACAAAAATAAATGGTGAAATGTCAAATTTGGTGATGATTCAAAAGGAAAGATAGTTAGTATTGATACAGTTTCATTCGACAATAATTGTGATATTATAGAGGTATATCTTGTAGATGGACTCAACTACAATCTTTTGAGCATAATTCAGCTATGTGATTCGGGATATGAAGTAAAATTCAAGAAAACATGATATGCCATTAAATATGAAACAAGTAAAATCATTCTTCCACGAAAAAGGTATGAAAATGTTTATATTCTTGATGGCATTGAAAATCTAGATAGTCAGATTTGTCTAGCATCCATATCTGACGATCCATGGCCTTGGCATAAAAAACTTGGTCATGCAAGCATGCATCTAATTGAAAAACTCTCCAAGCATGATTTAGTTATTGGACTTCCCAAACTCAACTTTTCTAGAAATCATGTATGTGATGCATGTCAGATTGGTACACAAACTAGAAAATCTTTCAAAACCAAGGACATTGTATCCACTACCAAGCCTTTGCAATTGCTTCATATTGACTTGTTTGGACCCACTAGAACTGCCAGCATTAGAGGTAAATGTTATATTTATTTTATTGTTGATGGCTACTCACGTTTTACACTGAAATTTTTTTTATCTCATAAAGATGAATCATTAAAAGAATTTGAGATTTTTTGCAAAAGAATTGAAATAGAAAAAGGGTATCTTATCACAACCATCCAAAGCGACCATGGAGGAGAATTTGAAAGTAGATCCTTTGAAGAATTCTGTAACGAGCAAGGATATACCCATAACTTCTCAGCCCCAAGATCACCCCAACATAATGGGGTAGTTGAGTGCAAGAATGGAACTCTACAATATGGCCAGAACAATGATATTAAAACATTCATTGCCAAATCACTATTCTCAACAGGTGCCTCATAAGACCTATTCTAAAGAAGGATACATATGAATTATGGAAAGGTAAGAGGCCTAATATTAGCTACTTTCATCCGTTCGGAAGTAAGTGCTTCATTTACAACAATGGTAAGGATAACCTTGAAAAATTTGATCCAAGGAGTGATGAAGGTATTTTTCTTGGTTATTCAATTAATAGTAGATCATTTAGAGTTTACAACAAACATACCTTATTTGTAGAAGAATCAGTGCATGTTATATTTGATGAAAATAACTCTATGACCGAGAAAGGAATCATTGCAGGTGATGAAGATACCAGCCAAGAAGTATCACAGACAAACAAGCCACAAAGTCGATTGATACCCCAGTCATAGTCACAGAGTCGACTAGTGATCCTGTGAGCAATCCTGCTAAACCACAAAAGAAGTCAACTACTTCTGCCATTGGAACCCTACCAAATGAATAGAGAAGCGAACTAAATATCCTCAAAAGTTCATCATAAAGGATCCAAACGAAGGGATGAAAACCAGAGGGTCTCTCAAAATGAAAGCAAATATTGCACTCATCTCTCAAGTAGACCCAAAGAAATTTGATGAAACCCAAAAAGACTCCAGCAAGATACAAGTTATGTAGGACGAACTTGATCAATTCGACAAAAATTAAGTTTGTAAATTAGTACCTAAGCCAGCAAATGCTACTGTAGTCGAAACAAAGTGGGTATTCCAAAACAAGCTAAATGAAGAATGAAATGTAGTGAGAAACAAAGGCAGACTAGTAGCTCAAGGCTACTCACAGCAGGAAGGAGCCGGCTATGATGAAACCTTTGCACCAGTAGCACGATTATAATCAATTCGTATATTGCTTGCCTATGCATCTTTTAAAGATTTTAAACTATTTCAAATGGATGTAAAAAGTGATTTTCTAAACAGTTTCATTGATGAGGAGGTATATGTATAACAGCCTCCTGGCTTTGAAAACTCACAATTTCCTTATCATGTGTATAAGTTAGCTAAAGCTCTCTATGGACTCAATGTAACACCTCGAAAAATTTCGAAGTGTTTTAAGACCATTAAGAAGATTGGCGGGTGCTAATTATAGTAATTCGGGTATGAACAAGACTGATAATTTGAGTGATATAAATTAATCTTAATAATATATGTATGAGGTGCATTAATAATAGTTTATGGTCTAAGAAGAGCCCTAAGGCTAAGTCAAATTTAAAATTATATGATGGGATAAAGTTTCAAATGAGTTCGCATAAGACCTAAATTTCAAATGAGTTCGCATAACCTATCCAATCAAAGTCCTTTAGGTCTAGTTTCTAACTCATCAAACCGTTCTTCATTTGGATAAGTATACAGAAGGTTATGGCCATTTTACTGGACCTGTATCATATGTGCGCCCAGATACGCGGCCGTGCATATTTGAGACTTTCTGCCTTAGGTGCGCGGCCTGATGCGTGGCCAGTTGCCCAGGTGCGCGGCCGCGCACGTAGGATCCCATTAAATAACCCCAAGGATGGGTAGAGAGAGGGGCTAAGTCATTTCTTCAAGACTAGGTCTTTCTCTCAATCACCCATCCGGCCAAGGCTTCCAATACACATCTAAGGTGAGCTTTTAAGTGTGTTTTTATGATAATTTCACTTCTCAATCTCTAGTTACAACAAGATTTTTATTGGATTCCAAAGGATTTCTTCAAAATCTCAAGAACACCCCAAAAGTTGTCTTTCAAGATTTGGTCTACAATAGGTATGTCTACTACCTCTAAATTCATGGTGATTATTTATAAATGAAATATGTGTTAGGACTTATGGGATGGTGATTGGAAGCAATAAGTTCCCAACCTAGATGTGTTGGTATTGTAGAGATTGTAAAATGAATTATTGATACGATTTGTGGGTTGGGAGTGAATTATTGTACATGCATGTGCTAAGGGAAGTTGTGAATGACCCATAGACGATTGTGAGATCAATCAATTGTAACGACTCGGCCGGTCGTTTTGAGAATTTTAGCCCCGATCCCCTAATATCTGCTTTCTCCATATTTGTTTCTGCTTTTGGGATTTGCCGGAGTGTTTGATTATGGAATTCGGGGAGTTTTGGGACACTTAGTCCCTAGTTGTGAGTTTAAGCCTAAAAGTTTGGACCGTAGTCGAAACTGTGTGAAGACGAATCCGGAATAGAATTACGTCGACTCCGTTAGCTCCGTTGAGTGATTTTGGGGTTAGGAGCGTGTGCGGAATGTGTTTTAGAGGTCTGTAGTAGATTTAGGCTTGAATTGGCGAAAGTTAGTTTTTCGGCGATTTCGGCCGATAGTGGAAATTTTGATATCTAGCTCGGAATGGAATTCCGAAAGTGGCTATAGGTTCGTAGCGTCATTTGTGACCTGTGTGTAAAATTTGAGGTCATTCGGACTAGATTTGATGTGGTTCGACGTCGTTTGTAGAATTTGGAAAATTTTAAATTCTTAGACTTGAATCCATGCTTAATTCATGATTTTTGTGTTGTTCGACGTGGTTTAAAGGCTCGACTAAGTTCGTATGGTGTTTTAGGAGTGGTTGGTATGTTTGGTTGAGGTCCCGGGGGCCTCGGGTGTGTTTCAGATGCTTAACGGGAAGAAATTTGGTCTTAGGAAAATCTAGTGCATTGCTGGTTCTGGTGTTTCGCACCTACGGAGGGGAGTCCGCAGGTGCGGACTCGCAGGTGCTCTTGAGAGTTTGCAGATGCAGAAATGGACAGGGCATGTTGGGCTCACAGGTGCAGCTGGTCGTCCGCAGAAGCGGAGCCGCAGATGCGGCCCCGGGATCGCAGATGCGGACCCAGCCCAATAAGTGACTTCCGCAGGTGCGAGACCGCAGGTGCGGCCCCATGAGCGCAGATGCGGAAATCGCTGGGCAGAAAAGGGGATTTCGAGGGTTTGAAATATCATAACACAAATTTCGATTTGGAGCTCGGTGGGAGACGATTTCTCGAGGGATTTTAAAGGAGAACTATTGAGTAACGAATTCTAACTCTATTTTGATCATAATACAATAATCTATTGTTGTTTTCCTCGTCTAATTAAGGAAATTGAGGGTAGAAGTTTGAAAATGGGGGAAAAGGTTCCCCAATTGAAAATCTGAGATTTGAATGGGAATTTGACGTCAGATTTAGATGATTTTTGTTCGAGTGAACTCGTGAGTGAATGGATGTTTATAAATTATAATTTTTACTCGATTCCGAGACGTGGGCCCGAGGTGACATTTTGGGCGTTTTTCCTAAATTCACGTTTTAGCTTCGAATTAATTAGTTAAATTAGTTACTAGTAGTTATATTTACATTATGCAATTACTTTGAATAGATTCGAGCCATTTGGAGTCAGATTCTCGTGGCAAGAACGTGATATCGAGTTGATTTGAGCGGTTCAAGGTAAATGGCTTGCCTAACCTTGTGTTGGGGACTTTTCCCTTAGGATATTTCGATATTATTTGGTGTGTGAGTGCCGTGTACGTGAGGTGACGAGTGCGTACACGGGTTGTTATTGCAAAAATCTCGTTTATCCTTTTTAAATCATAAATTGTTTCTCTTATTAAATTGGACTAATATGTTTAATTATTTAGTTTACACTAGAAAAGCATGCTTACGTGTTTTAACCGCCTATTTGACATTCTGTGTGCCATGCTTAGTTAAATCCCTATTTTTCCTTATCTGTGTTTAGTATAAACTATTTAACTCAATACCATACCGGGAGATCCCCATGTACTGCATATTTACTTTGGGACTACGGACGTATTCCGAGAGATCCCCCTGTACTGCATATTTACTTTGGGACTACGGACGTATTCCGGGAGATCCCCCAGCACTGCATATTTACTTTGGGACTACGGACGTATTACGGGAGATCCCCCTGTACTGCATATTCATTTGAAACTATGGGTATTCCGGGAGATCCCCCAGTACTGCATATTTATTTTGGGACTACAGACGTATTCCAGGAGATTCTCCCTGTACTGCATATTCATTCGGAACTACGGGAGATTTCCCACCGTGTTTACCTTGTTATGAGCCGAGGGCTCCCTTAACTGTTAAATTATTTTTTGAGAATCTCTTTAACTGTGTTACCATAAATTTTACTTATATCTTTTACTGTTTAATTTATTATATTTACTCTGGTAAGGCCTTGACCTGACCTCGTCACTACTCGGCCGAGGTTAGGCTTGGCACTTACTGGGTACCATTGTGGTGTACTCATGCCCTTTCCTGCACATGTGTTTGTGTGCAGATCCAGGTGCGAGCTATCAACCTCGAGGTTAGTGCATACTGCTGATTCTAGGAGACTTTAAGGTACTTATGTTTGCGTCCGCAGATCTTCGGAGTCCCCTTCTACTCCCTCGCCTATAGACTTTCTTTATTATCTTCAAACTTTTGTATAGAGCTACATAGATTATAGCAGCTTGTGACTTAGTGATATTTCGGGTCTTGGAAAACTATTTTGTACATGCCAAGTGGTACTACTCTTGGCTATTCATAATGTGCTGTTTATCTTAGAAATGTTGTATTTTCTTTATATTTTTCGTAATATTAGGCTTACCTAGTCGTAAAGACTAGGTGCCATCACGATAAGTTACAGAGGGTTAGTTTGGGTCGTGACATGTTGGTATCAGAGAACTAGATTCATAGGAGTCGCGAGTCACAAGCCAGTTTATTAGAGTCTCGCGGATCGGTGCGGAGACGTCCGTACTTATCTTCAGGAGGCTATGTAACTGTTAAGAACAATCATATTTCTTTGATTTCCTTGTCGTGCGAATTATTGACACCAGAAATTATAAGATTTTATTCTATTCTTTCTCACAGATGGTGAGGACCCGTACTGGGAGGACCGACGATCAGGCACCCGAGCCCCCTGTCAGAGCTGCTAGAGGCCGGGGTAGAGGACGACCACGCGGTGCAGCCCGAGCACCTGCGAGAGCTGCGTCAGAGGAGCCCCCAGCAGCTCCAGCTGGAGGGCCAGCACCGGAGATCCTTATTGCTACTCCAGCCCTCCAGGAGACTTTAGCTCAGTTCTTGAGCATGTTCATCACTTTGGCTCAGGCTGGACTATTTCTGATAGCTCCCGCTACATCTCAGGCCGGGGGAGGGGCATAGATTCCCACAGCCCGCACTCCTGAGCAGAGGGTCCAAGTTGATCAGGCCTAGAGTATATTCCTATTCCCTCAGTGGCTCCGTTTCAACATGAGATCAGGGTAGCTGGTTCTAAGGCAGAGCAGCTCAGACTTGAGAGGTATAAGAAATACCACCCACCTACTTTCAGCGGACTAGCTTTAGATGATGCTCTGGGTTTTCTTGAGGAGTGTCATCGTATTCTCTGCACTATGTGCATTGTGGAGACGAGTGGGGTTTCTTTCACCACTTTCCAGCTAAGGGGAGCGGCATATCAGTGGTGGCGTGCCTATGAGCTGAGTAGTCCGGACGAGGCAGCCTCACTCACTTGGACTTAGTTTTCAGAGATGTTCTTGCGTGAGTATGTTCCTCAGAGCCTCAAGGATGCTTGGCGCGCAGAATTTGAGCAGTTGTGTCAGGGTGTTATGACTGTGTCGAAGTATGCAGTCCATTTCAGTGAGTTAGCTCGCCATGTGCCGGCTCTGGTTGCTACAGTCAGAGAGAGGGTTCGTCGCTTCATTGAGGGACTCCACCCCAGTATTCGGACTAGTATGGCCAGGGAGTTGGAGATGGACATCACTTATCAGAAGGCAGTGAGCATTGCCAGGAGAGTGGAGGGCATGTTTGCCCGAGACAGAGAGGAGAGAGAGGCCAAGAGGTCTCGAGAGACTGGTCATTATTCAGGAACCCGTGCACCAGCAGCACGCTATGGTAGGGGTTTTGTGAGTCGCCCTATTCATTCAGCTCTTCCAGCAGCCAACGGTGTCCCAGCTCCTCCTAGACCTCAGAAGCCCTATTATGCACCGCCAGTATCTAGTATGCCTCCTACTCGAGGTGCTATTACTGGTCAGTCCAGCAGGCCAGGTCCGAGTCCGTCTTAGCTGCCGCGTCCTCCGAGAGGTTGTTTTGAGTGTGGTGACACTTGTCACCTAGTTAGAGATTACCTAGAGCCAGGAGGGCTGCACCTCCACAGACTTATCAGCCTCCACATGCTCCACCGGGTCCTCCGGCCATTCTCCCAACACCAGCTGCCACCCCACCTCCTCAGCCAGCTTGAGGTGGAGGTCGGGGAGGTCGAGGTCGCCCTAGAAAGGGAGGCCAGGCCAGGTACTATGCCCTTCCAGCCCGTTTAGAGGCTGTTGCTTCAGATTCAGTCATCACAGGTATCGTCCCTGTCTGTCATAGGGATGCATCAGTATTATTCGACCCAGGCTCTACGTATTCATATGTATCTCCTTATTTTGCTCCATATTTGGGGATATCTCAGGATTCCTTGAGTTCCCCTGTTTATGTATCTACTCCCGTGGTAGATTCTCTCATTGTGGACCGCGTATATCGGTCGTGTTTGATTGCTCTTAGTGGTTTTAAGACCAGAGCCGATTTGTTATTACTCAGTATGGTAGATTTTGATGTTATCTTGGGTATGGACTGGTTGCCGCCCCATTATGCTATTCTTGATTGTCACGCTAAGACCGTGACGCTGGCTATGCCAGGCTTGCCAAGATTAGAGTGGAGAGGTACATTAGAGTATACTCCCCGCAGGGTCATTTTATTTCTTAAGGCTCAACGAATGGTTGAGAAGGGGTGTGATGCGTATTTGGCCTATGTGAGAGATGTCAGTGTTGATACCCCTACAGTCGAGTCGGTTCCAGTAGTAAGGGATTTTCCAGATGTGTTTCCAGTTGATCTTCCGAGCATGCCGCCCGACAGAGATATTGATTTTGGCATTGATTTACTACCGGGCACTCAGCCTCCCTGCCATATGGCTCCTCCTGAGTTGAAGGAGCAGTTGCAAGAGTTTCTTGATAAGGGTTTCATCAGGCCCAGTGTATCACCTTGGGGTGCTCCGGTCCTATTTGTAAAGAAGAAGGATGGTTCTATGCGTATATGTATTGATTATTGACAGTTGAACAAAGTTACAGTGAAGAAAAGGTATCATTTGCCTCGCATCGATGATTTATTTGATCAGCTACAGGGTGCCAGGGTGTTTTCCAAGATTGACCTGCGTTCTGGCTATCATCAGTTGAAGATTCGGGAGCCGGACATCTCGAAGACTGCTTCCAGGACCAGATATAGTCACTATGAGTTTCTTGTCATGTCATTTGGGTTGACCAATGCCCTAGCAGCCTTTATGCATTTGATGCACAGTGTGTTCCGGCCTTATTTTGATTCCTTCGTCATTGTGTTTATTGAAGACATCCTAGTATATTCTCGGTCTCGGGAAGATCATGAGCAGCACTTGAGGACCGTGCTTCAGACTTTAAGGGAGAAGAAATTTTATGCAAAATTTTCTAAGTGTAAACTCTTGCTTGATTCAGTGGCATTCTTGGGCCACGTAGTGTCTTGTGATGCGATCAAGGTAGATCCTAAGAAGGTAGAGGCAGTGCAGAGTTGGCCCAGACCGTCATCAGCAATGGAGATCCGCAGTTTCCTTAGTTTGGTGGGGTATTACCGTCGCTTTGTGGGGGGATTTTCATCCTATGCAGCACCTATGACTAGGCTGACCCAGAAGGGTGCTCCGTTCAGGTGGACCGGGGAGTGTGAGCAGAGCTTTCAGAAGCTCAAGACAGCTTTGACTACAGCGCTAGTATTAGTATTGCCTACAGGTTCGGGGTCCTACACTGTCTATTGTGATGCCTCGAGGATTGGCCTTGGAGCGGTATTGATGCAGGACAGTAGGATGATTGCCTACGCGTCTAGACAGTTGAAGTTGCATGAGAAGAATTATCCAGTTCATGATCTCGAGCTAGCAGCTATTGTTCACGCCCTGAAGATCTGGCGTCATTATTTGTATGGTGTTCCCTATCAGATTTACACTGACCACAGGAGTTTACAGTACTTGTCCAGGCAGAAGGACCTTAATTTGCGTCAGAGGAGGTGGTTGGAGCTACCTAAAGACTATGATATCACTATATTGTACCACCCGGGGAAGGCCAATATAGTGGCCGACGCCTTGAGTCGCCGGGCAGAAAGTTTGGGGAGTTTGGCATATGTTCCGGTAGCTGAGAGGCCCTTAGCCTTGGATGTTCAGGCCTTAGCCAGCCAGTTGGTGAGATTGGATATTTCAGAGCCTAGCCGGGTATTAGCTTGTGTGGTTGCTCGGTCTTCTCTTTATGACCATATCAGGGAGCGCATTGGGCCGTATAACGCAAAAAAAAACGAGGAGAGGTCATGGAGGTGCCGGGCCCACTCAGAAGGCGTGGGTTATAGCACACGAAAATATGGGAATCGGGCAGAATTCTAGTTGTTTGGTCGTAAAATGCAAACAAATGAGGAATGGTTATGGCAAGGTGGTGACTATGGTTCTTTAGGTTATATTTTATGGCCCGAAAAAAGTTTTAGGCGATTCGAGTCCGGGCGGCCCAGACCCACTCGGAAGGCATGGGCTATAGCACACGAAAATATAGGAATCGGGCGGAATTCTAGTTTCTTGACCGTAAAATGCAAAAATATGAGGAACGGTCATGGCTGGGTAGTGACTATGGTTCCTTAGGTCGTATTAGATGGCCCGGAAAAATTTAAGTCGATCGAAGTCAGGGAAGCCCGGGCCCACTCGGAAGGCGTGTGTTATAGCACACGAAAATATGGGAATCGGGCGGAATTCTAGTTTCTTGGCCGTAAAACACAAAACAATGATGAACGGTCATGGCGGGGGGGGGTGACTATGGTTACTTAGGTCGTATTTGATGGTCCGGAAAAATTTAAGGCGATCCGGGTCTGGAGAGGCCCGACCCACTCGGAAGGCAGCACACGAAAATATGGTAATCGTGTTGAATTCTAGTTTTTTGGCCGTAAAACACAAAACAATGAGGAACAGTCATGGTGGGGCGGTGATTATGGTTCCTTAGGTCGTATTTGAAGGTCCGAAAAAATTTTAGGCGATCGGGGTCCGAGGTGCCCGGTCCCACTCGGAAGGCATGGGTTATGGCACACGAAAATATGGGTATCGGGTGGAATTCTAGTTTCTTGGCCGTAACACGCAAAACAATGAGGAACGTTCATGGAGGGGTGGTGACTATGGTTCTTTAGGTCATATTTGATGGCCCGAAAATATTTTAGGCGATCGGGGTCAGGGGGCCCGGGCCCACTCGGAAGGAGTGGGCTATAGCACACGAAAATATGGGAGTAAGGCGGAATTCTAGTTTTTTGGCTGTAAAACGCAAATACAATGAGGAACGGCCATGGCTAGGTGGTGACTATGGTTCTTAAGGTCGTATTTGATGGCCTGCAAAAATTTTAGGCGATCAAAGTCCGGGAGGCCCAGCCCACTCGGAAGGCGTGGGCTATAGCACACGAAAATATGGGAATCGGGCGGAATTCTAGTTTCTTGGCCGTAAAAGGCAAAAAAATGAGGAAAGGCATGGTGGAAATCTGACTATGGTTCCTTAGGTCGTATTTGATGGCCCGAAAAAATTCAAGGTGATCCGGGTTCGGAGGGGCCCGGCCTACTTGGAAGGCGGCACACGAAAATATGGGAATCGGGCGGAATTCTAGTTTTATGGCCGGAAAAAGCAAAAGAACTAGAAACGTTCATGGCTGGGTGGTGACTATGGTTCCTTAGGTCATATTTGATGGCGCAGAAAACTTTTAGGGGATCCGATTCCTGGGGGCCCGTACCCACTCGGAAGGCGTGGGCTATTGCACACGAAAATATGGGAATCAGGCGGAATTCTAGTTTTTTGGCCGTAAAACGCAAAAGAATGAGGAATGGTCATGGCGGGGCGGTGGCTATGGTTCCTTAGGTTGTATTTGATGGCCCATAAAAATTTTAGGCTATTCGGGTCCGGGCAGCCCGGGCCCACTCAGAAGGCGTGGGCTATAGCACGCGAAAATATGTGAATCGTGCGGAATTCTAGTTTCTTGGCCGTAAAATGCCAAAAAAAAAACAAGGAACTGTCATGGAGGGGCGATGACTATGGTTCCTTATGTCGTATTTGATGGATCGAAAAAATTTAAGGCGATCGAGGTCTGGAGGGGCCCGACCCACTCGGAATGCGGCACACGAAAATATGGTAATCGGGCCTAGATTTTTGGCCGTAAAACACAAACAAACGAGGTACGGTCATGGAGGGGTGGTGACTATGGTTCCTTATGTCGTATTTGTTGGCCTAAAAAAAATTTAGGCAATCGGGGTTCGGGGGCCCTGGGCCCACTCGGAAGGCGTGGTCTATAGCACACGATAATATAGGAATTGGGCGGAATTCTAGTTTTCTTGCCATAAAATACAAAACAAGAGGAGAGGTCATGGCGGGGAAGTGACTATGGTTCCTTAGGTCATATTTGATGGTCCGGAAAAATTTTAAGCGATTCGGGTTCGGGGGGCCCTGCCCACTGGGAAGGCATGGGTTATATCACACGAAAATGTGGGAATCGCACGGAGTTCTAGTTTTTTGGCCATAAAATGAAAAAACACCAGGAACGGTCATGGCGAGGCGGTGAATATAGTTCTTTAGATCGTATTTGATGGCCCGAAAAAATTTTAGGCGATCCGAGTCCGGGGGGGCCGGCCCACTCGAAAGGCGTGGGCTATAGCACTAGAAAATATGGGAATCAAGCGGAATTAAAGTTTTTTGGCCGTAAAACGCAAAAAATGAGGAACGATCATGGCGGAGCGGTAACTATGGTTCCTTAGGTCGTATTTCATGGCCCGAAAAATTTTTAGGCTATCGGGATCCGGGGGCCCGCGCCCACTCGGAAGGCGTGGGCATAGCACACGAAAATATGGGATTCAGGAGGAATTCTAGTTTTTTGACCGCAAAACGCAAAACAAAACTAGGAACGGTCATGGAGGGCGGTGACTATTATTCCTTAGGTCGTATTTGATGGCCCGAAAAAATTGTTGGCGATCCGGTTCCGGGAGGCCCGTGCCGACTCAGAAGGCGTGGGCTATAGAATACGAAATTAGGGAATCAGGCAGAATTCTAGTGTTTTTGGCCGTAAAACGCAAAAAAATGAGGAATGGTCATGGCGGGGCGATGGCTATGGTTCATTAGGTCGTATTTGATGGTCCATAAAAATTTAAGGCTATTCGGGTCCGGGCAGCCCGGGCCCACTCCGAAGGCGTGGGCTATAGCACACGAAAATATGGGAATCGGGTGGAATTCTAGTTTCTTGGCCGTAAAACGCAAAAAAATGAGGAACGGTCATAGCGGAGAAGTGACTATGGTTCCTTAGGTCGTATTTGATGTCCCGTAAAATTTAAGGCGATCCGGGTCTGGAGGGGCCCGACCCACTCGTAAGGCGGCACACGAAAATATGGTCATCGGGCTGAATTTTACTTTTTTGGCCGTAAAACGCAAACAAATGAGGAACGGTCATGGAGGGGCGGTGACTATGGTTCCTTATGTCGTATTTGTTGGCCCGAAAAAAATTTAGGCGATCGGGGTTCGGGGGCCCTGGGCCACTCGGATGGCATTGGCTATAGCATATAAAAATATGGGAATTGGGCGGAATTCTAGTTATTTTGCCATAAAATGCAAAACAAGAGGAGAGGTCATGGCAGAGCAGTGACCATGGTTCCTTAGATCATATTTGATGGGCCCGGAAAAATTTTAAGCGATCCAGGTTCGGGGGGCCTGCCCACTGGGAAGGCGTGGGCTATATCACACGAAAATGTGGGAATCGCTCGGAGTTATAGTTTTTTGGCCATAAAATGAAAAAACCAGGAACGGTCATGGCGAGACGGTGAATATGGTTCTTTAGATTGTATTTGATGGCCCAAAAAAATTTTAGGTGATCCAAGTCTGGGGGCCGGCCCACTCGAAAGGCGTGGGCTATAGCACACAAAAATATGGGAATCAGGCGGAATTCATATTTTTTGGCCGTAAAACGCAAAAAATGAGGAACGATAACAGCGGAGTGATAACTATGGTTCCTTAGATTGTATTTCATGGCCCGGCAAATTTTTAGGCTATCGGGGTCCGGGGGCCCGCGCCCACTCGGAAGGCGTGGGCATAGCACACGAAAATATGGGATTCGGGCGGAATTCTAGTTTTTTGACCGCAAAACGCAAAACAAAACTAGGAACAATCATGGCAGGGCGGTGACTATTGTTTCTTAGGTCATATTTGATGGCCCAGAAAATTGTAGGCGATCCGGTTCCGGGGGGCCCGTGCCGACTCGGAAGGTGTGGGCTATAGAATACGAAATTATGGGAATCAGGCAGAATTCTAGTTTTTTTGGCATAAAACGCAAAACAACGAGGAATGGTCATGGCGGGGTGATGGCAATGGTTCATTAGGTCGTATTTGATGGTCCATAAATATTTAAAGCTATTCGGGTCCGGGCGGCCCGGGCCCACTCCGAAGGCGTGGGCTATAACACACGAAAATATGAGAATCGGGTGGAATTCTAGTTTCTTGGCTGTAAAATGCAAAAAACGAGGAACGGTCATAGCGGGGAAGTGACTATGGTTCCTTAGGTCGTATTTGATGGCCCGTAAAATTTAAGGCGATCCGGGTCTGGAGGGGCCCGACCCACTCGTAAGGCGGCACACGAAAATATGGTAATCGGGCCGAATTTTACTTTTTTGGCCGTAAAACGCAAGCAAATGAGGAACGTTCATGGAGGGGCGGTGACTATGGTTCCTTATGTCGTATTTGTTGGCCTGAAAATTTTTTAGGCGATCGGGGTTCGGGGGCCCTGGGCCCACTCGGAAGGCGTGGGCGCACACGAAAATATGGGAATTGGGCGGAATTCTAGTTGTTTCCCATAAAATGCAAAATAAGAGGAGAGGTCGTGGCAGGGCAGTGACTATGGTTCCTTAGGTCATATTTGATGGCCCGGAAAAATTTTAAGCGATCCGGGTTCGGGAGGCCCTGCCCACTGGGAAGGCGTGGGCTATATCACACGAAAATGTGGGAATCGCTCGGAGTTCTAGTTTTTTGGCCATAAAATTAAAAAAAAACCGAACGGTCATGGCGAGGTGATGAATATGGTTCTTTAGATCGTATTTGATGGCCCAAAAATTTTTTAGGCGATCCGAGTCAGGGGGGCCGGCCCACTCGAAAGGCGTGGGTTATAGCACACGAAAATATGGGAAAATATGGGAATTCAAGTTTTTTGGCCATAAAACGCAAAAAATGAGGAACGATCATGACGGAGCGTTAACTATGGTTCCTTAGATCGTATTTCATGGCCCGACAAATTTTTAGGCTATCGGGGTCTAGGGGCCCGCGCCCACTCGGAAGGCGTGGGCATAGCACACGAAAATATGGGATTCGGGAGGAAATCTAGTTTTTTGGCTGCAAAACGCAAAACAAAACTAGGAACGTTCATGGCGGGGCGGTGACTATTGTTCCTTAGGTCGTATTTGATGGTCCGAAAAATTTTAGGCGATCTGGTTCCGGGTGGCCCGTGCCGACTCGGAAGGCTCTATAGAATATGAAATTATGGGAATCGGGTATAGTTCTAGTTTTTTTGACTGTAAAACGCAAAACAACGAGGAATGGTCATAGCGGGGCAGTGACTATGGTTCCTTAGGTCGTATTTGATGGCCCGTAAAATTTAAGGCAATCCGGGTCTTGAGGGGCCCGACCCACTCGTAAGGCGGCACACGAAAATATGGTAATCAGGCTGAATTTTACTTTTTTGGCCGTAAAACGCAAACAAATGAGGAACGGTCATGATGGGGCGGTGACTATGGTTCCTTAGGTCGAATTTGATGGCCGGAAATATTTTAGGCGATCGGGGTCCGAGGGGCCCTTGCCCACTCGGAAAGCGTGGGATATAGCACATGCAAAAATATGGGAATCGGGCGGAATTCTAGTTTTTTGGCCGTAAAATGCAAAAGAATGAGGAATGGTCATGGCAAGGCGGTGACTATTGGTCTTTAGGTTATATTTGATGGCCCAAAAATTTTTAGGTGATTCGAGTCCGGGCGGCCCAGACCCACTCAGAAGTCATGGGGCTATTATTGCACACGAAAATATGGGAATCGGGCAGAATTCTAGTTTTTTTGGCCGTAAAATGCAAAATACGAGGAACGGTCATGGCGGGGCAGTAACTATGGTTCCTTAGGTCGTATTTGATGGCCCGAAAAAATTTAAGGTGATCGGGGTCAGGGGGCCCGGGCCCACTCCGAAGGCGTGGGCTATAGCACACTAAAATATGGGAATCAGGCGGAATCGGTGACTATGGTTCCTTAGGTCCTATTTGATGGCCCGAAATTTTTTTAGGCGATTCGGGTCCGTTCTTCAGGACAGGGTTCAGCGAGGTGATGCCAGAGATGTGACTATTGGTGATGACGGTATGATGAGGGTGCAAGGACGGATCTGTGTGCCCAATGTAGATGGGCTTCGGGAGTTGATTCTCGAGGAGGCCCACAGCTCGCGGTACTCCATTCATCCCGGTGCCGCAAAGATGTACCAGGATTTGAGACAGCACTACTGGTGAAGGAGGATGAAGAAGGATATAGTTGGGTTTGTGGCCAAGTGTCTCAACTGTCAACAGGTCAAATATGAGCACCAGAGGCCGGGTGGATTACTTCAGAGGTTAGAGATCCCAGAGTGAAAGTGGGAGCGGATCACCATGGACTTTGTAGTTGGACTTCCACGGACTTTGAGAAGGTTCGATGCTATTTGGGTGATCATGGATCGGCTGACCAAGTCAGTTCATTTTATTCCAGTGTTGACCACTTATTCTTCTGAGAGGTTGGCTGAGATTTATATCAGAGAGATTGTCCGCCTTCATGGTATTCCAGTATCCATCATTTCATACAGAGGTACACAGTTAACATCACGGTTTTGGAGAGCCGTACAGCATGAGTTGGGTACTAGGGTGGAGTTGAGCACAGCCTTTCACTCTCAGAAGGACGGGCAGACCGAGCGCACGATTCAGATTCTTGAGGATATGCTCCGTGCCTGTGTGATGGAGTTCGGAGGGTCATGGGACCAATACTTGCCACTTGCAGAGTTTGCTTACAACAACAGTTATCAGTCCAGCATTCAGATGGCACCATACGAGGCTTTGTACGGTAGGCGGTGCCGGTCCCCAGTGGGATGGTTTGAGTCGGGCGAGGCCCAATTATTGGGTACATATTTGGTCCAGGATGCCCTGGATAAGGTGAAGGTGATTCAGGAGAGACTTCACACAGCCTAGTCCAGGCAGAATAATTATGCGGATTGGAAGGTTCGTGACTTGGCATTTATGGTTGGTGAGCGGGCCTTGCTTCGGGTATCGCCTATGAAGGGTGTCATGAGGTTCGGGAAGAAGGAAAAGCTGAGGCCGAGGTTCATAGGTAGTTTTGAGATATTGCGGCGAGTTGGGGAAGTTGCTTATGAGCTTGCATTGCCTCCCAGTCTAGCAGGAGTTCACCCGGTATTCCACGTGTCTATGCTCCGGAAGTATCACGGTGATCCGACTCATGTATTGGATTTTAGCTCAGTCCAGTTGGACAAAGATCTATCTTATGTTGAGGAGCCAGTAGCCATTTTGGACAGGCAGGTCAGAAAGCTCAGGTCAAAGAATATTGCTACAGTAAATGTCTAGTGGAGGGGTCAGCCGGTCGAGGAGGTGACTTGGGAGACCGAGCAGGATATGCACAGCTAGTACCCTCATCTTTTCATAGTTTCAGGTATGTATTTATACTCGTTCGAGGACGAACGATTGTTTTAAGGGGGGAGGATGTAACAACCCGACCGGTCATTTTGAGAATTTGAGCCCCGATCCCCTAATATCTGCTTTCCCATATTTTTTTCTGGTTTTGGAATTTTCCAGAGTGTTTGGTTATGGAATTCGGGAAGTTTTGGGACACTTAGTCCCTAGTTGTGAGTTTAAGCCTTAGAGTTGGGACCGTAGTCGGAACTGTGTGAAGACAGATCCGGAATAGAATTTCGTCAACTCCGTTAGCTCCGTTTAATGATTTTGGGGTTAGGAGCGCGTCCGGAATGTGTTTTGGAGGTATGTAGTAGATTTAGGCTTGAATTGGCGAAAGTTAGTTTTTCGGCGATTTCGGCCGAGAGTGAAAATTTTGATATCGAGCTCGAAATGGAATTCCGAAAGTGGTTGTAGGTTCGTAGCGTCATTTGTGACCTGTGTGTAATTTGAGGTCATTCGGACTAGATTTGATGTGGTTCGGCGTCGTTTGTAGAATTTGGAAAATTTTAAATTCTTAGGCTTGAATCCGTGCTTAATTCATGATTTTGGTGTTCTTCGACGTGGTTTAAAGGCTCGACTATGTTCGTATGGTATTTTAGGAGTGGTTGGTATGTTTGGTTGAGGTCCTGGGGGCCTCAGGTGTGTTTCGGATGCTTAACGGGAAGAAATTTGGACTTAGGAAAATCTGGTGCATTGCTGGTTCTGGTGTTTCGCACCTGCGGAGGGGAGTCCGCAGGTGCGGACTCGTAGGTGCCCTTGAGAGTTCGCAGATTCGCAGATGCGGAAATGGACAGGGCATACTGGACTCGCAGGTGCGGCTGGTCGTCCACAGAAGCGGAGCCGCAGATGCGGCCTAGGGGTCGCAGATGAGGACCCAGCCCAATAAGTGACTTTCGCACCTGCGTTGATTTTTCCGCAGGTGCGAGACCATAGGTGCGGCACCATGAGTGCAGATGCGGAAATCGCTGGGCAGAAAAGGGGATTTCGAGGGTTTGAAATTTCATAACACAAATTTCGATTTGGAGCTCGGTGGGAGACGATTTCTCGAGGGATTTTGAAGGAGAACTATTGAGTAATGAATTCTAACTCTATTTTGATCATAATACAATAATCTATTATTGTTTTCCTAGTCTAATTAAGGAAATTGAGGGTAGAAGTTTGACAATGGGGGAAAAGGTTCCCGAATTGAAAATCTGAGATTTGAATGGGAATTTGACGTCGGATTTAGCTGATTTTTGTTCGAGTGAACTCATGAGTGAATGGGTGTTCATAAATTATAATTTTTACCCGATTCCGAGACGTGGGCCCAGGGTGACTTTTTGGGCGTTTTTCCTAAATTCACATTTTAGCTTCGAATTAATTAGTTAAATTAGTTACTTGTAGTTATATTTATATTATGCAATTACTTTGAATAGATTCAGGCCATTTGGAGTCGGATACTTGTGGCAAGAACGTGATATCGAGTTGATTTGAGCAGTTCGAGGTAAGTGGCTTGCCTAACCTTGTGTTGGGGACTTTTCCCTTAGGATATTTCGATATTATTTGGTGTATGAGCGCCGTGTACGTGAGGTGACGAGTGCGTACATGGGCTGTTATTGCAAAAATCCCGTTTATCCTTTTTAAATCATAAATTGTTTCTCTTATTAAATTGCACTAATATGTTTAATTGTTTAGTTTAGACTAGAAAAGCATGCTTACGTGTTTTAACCGCCTATTTGACATTCTGTACGCCATGCTTAGTTAAACCCCTATTTTTCCTTATCTGTGATAAACTGTTTAACTCGATGTCATACCTGCCATTTCATCTTACGTTGCATATTAAAATTGGGACTACGAACCTATTCCGGGAGATTCCCCTATCTTGCATATTAACTTTGGGACTACGGACGTATTCCAGGAGATCTCCCAGCACTGCATATTTACTTTGGAACTACAGACGTATTCCGGGAGATCTCCCAGCACTACATATTTACTTTGGGACTACGGACGTATTCTGGGAGATTCCCCCAGTACTGCATATTCATTCGGAACTACGGGAGATTTCCCACCGTGTTTACCTTGTTATGAGCCGAGGGCTCCCTTAACTGTTAAATTTTTCTTTTTTGAGAATCTCTTTAACTGTGTTACCATAAACTTTACTTATATCTTTTACTGTTTAATTTATTATATCTACTCCGGTAAGGCCTTGACCTGACCTCGTCACTACTCGACCGAGGTTAGGCTTCGTACTTACTGGGTACCATTGTGGTGTACTCATGCCCTTTCCTGCACATATTTTCGTGTGTAGATCCAGGTGCGAGCTATCAACCTCGAGGTTAGTGCGTACTGCTGATTCTAGGAGACTTCAAGGTACTTCTGCTTGCGTTTGCGTACTGCTGATTCTAGGAGACTTCAAGGTACTTCTGCTTGAGTCCGCAGATCTTCCGAGTCCCCTTCTGCTCCCTCGCCTATAGACTTTCTTTATTATCTTCAAACTTTTGTATAGAGCTACATAGATTATAGAAACTTATGACTTAGTGATATTCTGGGTCTTGGGAAACTATTTTATACATGTCGAGTGGTACTACTCTTGGCTATTCATAATATGTTGTTTATCTTAAAAATATTGTGTTTTCTTTATATTTTTTGTAATATTAGGCTTACATAGTCGTAAAGACTATGTACGATCACGACAACTTACGGAGGGTTAGTTTGTGTCGTGACATCAATTGTGTGGAATGTGATTGTTAGGTAAAGAAATTCCATTGAAGGAGGTTGCAGAAAAATATGCACATTAGATGTTTGATAAAATGTCTAAATGACTTAAAGTATAGAAATCTTTCTAATATTGGCGTAATTGTGTTGCATTATTGTAGATTGAAATTTGTTTAGTGTGGTGGACCATCGTAGTATTATGAAGTGGCGAATTTTAGATTTGAGCAGTTCGGAGGTGGCTTCACTCGCGAAGATCATTTAAAGTATAGGTTTAGTTTCGTCGAGGTAAGCATCTTGCATAAGCTTGAGTGGGAAAAATTACCCCTTAGGTATTGAGTCTTATGTGAAAATTGTGTAATGAAAATCATGTACGCGAGGTGATGAGTACGTACTTAGTTTATATGTGCAAATTATATTGGTTGAAATTCGTAGACGCCCCTATGTATTAAATTGAAAAATTATTGGAACATAGTAAATCCTTTATTTGTCATGCATAAATCCTTGTTTGTTGAATTTATTTTTATATGATAATTTGGTGTGATTCCCACTTTGATTTTTATGTGAATCCCGTATTTTTGTTAAGTTGATATATATTTCTTTTAGGTTTAATCTTAATATTTTAAACTTTTATCTTACTCTTAATAGATTTTATTAAAAAGAAAAACTACAAAGATATTCACATACTTATAATACAAATTGTATTTCTATTTGTAAAGAGAAAAAGAAAATTTACAAAAACATATTTTAATAACTAAGCTATGGTATTTTTCTTAGTATAATTTAAACTATAGTGTAAATATTTAATTTTTTTATATCTATAATATATAAGTCTAAAAGTAGTTGGCTAATATTTTTAGCTATTTGTTTTACTTTCTCTTTTTTTCATTTCACACACACACAAAAAAAGTTTTTCTAAGACAGGTAACTAACGCAAAGAACAAAAAAAAAGATACAAAATAAGAGTAAACACAAAAAAAAAAAAAAGATTTCTTCTTATCTGTTCTAACTAACTTCCCTACACTTCCCACACACTCACGTCTCTCACCCTCAACCCCTCACGTTCACTCAGCACACACTCCATGATTCCCTCTCTCTATAGGTCTCTTTTAAATTGACACACCACAATATATAATAGATGGGCTTTCAACATTAGGGGGAGGAGGGCAATATTTTGAAAAAGGAAAAATTTTGAATAGAAGAGTGGAAGGAAAATGGAGAAAGCTAAAAAAGAGTTAAGTTAGTAGCAGCCAAAGATTTAATTTATCTTTTCTCTCATTATCGATACTAAATGTTAGCGGCACAATTCCAGCCAAGAAATAACCTCCAAACTTAGATGAAAACAACTCGAGAACAGTACAAATCTCAGCCATTAAAAACGCACAAACCCAGTTGAGTGCATCCGAGGTTCATCGAGTTCCGGCGAGTTTCGAAGTCGAAGTTTTTGTTACGGTTTTTGGTTCTGAAGATTCGAAAGTTGCTGCCTTGTACCAGTTTCGACTTTGTTTATATTTAGAAGGAAAATTTTCTTTTGCTGCATTAGAGGTTCGTTTCTTTCTTGGATCTAGTACTTTTTCTCCTAATATTGTCACTGTTTCTGATGAAAATTCTCCTTAAGTGATTCATGTTGATAGCCTATTACATAATTGTTTGTTGATATGAACATTCTAACAGTAGGTTTATGAGCTACATGAGAAAGATAAAAGAGTCTTTTTCTTGATTATTTTTACTCTAAATATGCCATGGATGAATGAAGCATTATCTATTGGTAAGTTGGTATAAATGTTATGTCGAGTACGTTATTGTATTGTCTGCGTTTTAATCCGGAGTTGCGGGATATTTTTGCTTAGGCTTGTAGGAGCATCAGTTAAAAGGAAATGCGATTCATTCTTGCCTGTTTAATCAAAAGGTTTTTGTGGCACTCCATATATGTTCACATATTTCGTCCAATATTTTGGTAGCTCAAGTTTATGTTTTACTCGTTAATTGCCTTATTACTGGTTGAGTTGCAAAAATCCAAAGAAAATACAACGATCCTTTTTCTGGTTTTTTTTTTTTCTCTTCATTACTATGCATATTACTTTGTGATTTTCAGTTGCAAAATTGTGAAAGTCTCTTTTGGAGATTATCGTTTACTTCCTTCATCAATTAGGATTCTTTTTATAAATAAATTTGAAGTTGCAACTTAATGGGCTGTAGATTACATTCACCTTTTGTCATTCACATATGTCTTGAAACAAGTTAGCAAACCATATATTATTTCTCCAATAATTCTATATTCATAAATCATGGCCTCACAACAATCTCCAATATCGCGCAAAAAAAAAAATCGAAATACTCTACAACGCTAGAAAAACTTTAAATGTTCTTTAAATATTAGCCCATGTGTTCTTACCCGAACCTTGGATCAATATGCTTAAATAATAAAAGGATCATGTGCGCATTCCTGCGTCGTGATACCTTTTAATAATTATGTTTTAACCATGTGTATATTTCGTACTTTGGTTTAACATCTAACTTCAAAAAAATACCTTGTGTGCGTATCGCATCTGGTTCCAAAAAATTAATAAAAATACATTAATTAATCAAGCGGCAATAGGCAAATCATAATCAATAAAATACAAGAATAGTCAAAAATTGATTTAAGCCAGACATTAGTCAATAGAAGCGACCGTTTAGAACCACGGGACTCGAGGGGTGCCTTACACCTTCCCCTCGGTCAATAGAATTCCTTACTCAGTCTTCTGTTTTCGTAGACCATAAATTAGGAGTCAAACATTCCATTTGATGAGGGATTTAAATAAAAGGTGACTTGGAACACCAAAACTCAATTCCAAGTGGTGACTCTAAATAATAAATAATCCCTTTTCAAAACGTCACTTCAATTGGAAAAACTCTTCTAACTCAACCTCGTAACAAGGGTTATAGGAAAAAAGAGGTGTGATAGCTCTGGCGACTCTGCTGGGGACCTACTAATAAGAATTCGAGCTTTGTATATTGATTCATGTTTGGATTTTATCATGTTTTGGTTATTATTGTATTTGGAAGCCTAATGTGCTATTTGTCTCTAATTTACCACTTTAACATTTATTTGAACTATGATATAAACTGTATCCTTTCTCGCACCCCTCTGAGTCTTCTGATAGGTAGTTATGTTGTGTTTGCCTACAAGTGAAACAACCCGGCCGGTCGTTTCGAGGGTTGTAGCCCCGTTTTTTTTTATTTCTACTTCTTTTTGTGTTATTCGGCTATATTATATTATATCGGGTTAGTTGGTTCGGGTCCGGAAGAAACTCGGAGTGAAATAAGATACTTAGTCTCATAATTGAAATTTGTTTAAGTTAGAAAAGTGGACCGGATATGGACCTATGTGTAAACGACCTCGAATTTGAATTTTGATGATTCCAATAGCTCCGTATGGTGATTTTGAGCTTAGGAGCGTGTCCGAAATATTATTTGGAAGTCCATAGAGGAATTAGGCTTGAAATGCCGAAAGTTTAATTTTTGAGAAGTTTGACCACAGGGTTGACTTTTTGATATCGGGGTCGGAATCCAATTCTGGAAATTGAAATAGCTCCGTTATGTCATTTATGACTTGTGTGCCAAATTTAAAGTCATTCCTGATTCATTTAACATATTTTGGCACAAGATTTGTAAATTGAAAAGTTTGAAAACTCAAAAGATCGAATCGAGGTGTGAATTATAATTTTAGCGTCGTTTGACATGATATGAGACCCCGAGTAAGTCTGTATGATGTTTTAGGACTTGTTGGTATATTTGGTTGAGATCCTGAGGGTCTCGGGTGGTCAATGAAATTTAATTTTAGCATTTCAAGAACGTTTGACATTGTTACTTCGAGAATAAGTGGTATTACATTAAGAAAATATGTTCCAAATTAATATTTGATTGAATAATTAGATCCGTATTGAAATTGTGGAGCCATACCAAAAATAATCGTCGAATTCGGACATCATATGAGAGAGTTATGCCCATTTCCGTATCGGAAAAGATTTTCCGTCGCCGCGAGCTCCCAGGGAAGCGCGGGGCGCTAGCCCTGGCGCTGGGATATTTAAGGGTACTGGAAATTGTGCCACAGGTAGCGCCCCACGCTACCTGTGACGCTCGCAAACGTCAGAGGCTCTATAAACGAGTCTTTTGGCCATTTTTGACATAAAAATAATTGGGGAGCTCGGTTTGGGCGATTTTCAGAGGCGAACTTTACAAATTGAACTGGGGTAAGTGATCTTAATTTGATTTGGTCCGTTATTCATGAATCTAACATTATTTCCAGCACTTATTTCATGATTTGGGGGATTAGAATAGAAATGTTTCAAAAATTAATTTGAGGGTTTGAAGGCCGAATCGGAGTCGGAATTTAGAAAATTTTGTATGGTTGGACTCGTGGTTGAATAGGCGTTCATATTTTATAACTTTTGTTAGGTTCTAATACGTGGGCCCCACTGTTGATTTTTGAGTTAATTTCGGATTTATTTGTGAAATTTGGCATTTTCATATGGAATTGGTTCCTACAGCTCGTGTTGATTGTATCGAATTATTTTGACTAAGATTCGAGGCGTTTAGAGGCCGAATCACGAGGAAACGGCTTATTGGAATAAAGAATTGCTCGGATTGAGGTAAGTAACGATTGTAAATCTAGTCCTGAGGGTATGAAACCCCGGATTTCGTATCATTCTATTATTTTGAAGTGACGCACATGCTAGGTGACGTGCGTGTGGGCGTGCACTGTTGGGGATTTGTGACTTGGTCCGTCCCGTAGCAACTGTAAAGTTGCATACTTTGTTGAAACCATTGATACTTATATGTTTTAGAAAGATTTTCTGTAAATTGGGCTGAATGCCATGTTTGGGCCTTGCGCCAATGCTGTTTGGACCCTTAGGGGCTGTTTCTTACCATCCTCTCACTGTTTTTGGATTGAAAATTTTATACTCAGTCATAGTTACACTTGTTTACCGCATAACTCAGTTTTATGACTCTATTTTGATGCATATAAATGTTTTGGGCCGAATGCCCTGTTTTACTGAAATGCCCGAGTGGCTTGATTTGTGAGGATGAGTGTGGATCAGGGCTGCCCGCCTGCAGCATACTTATGACTGAGTGAGGCCGAGGGCCTGATTTGTGAGGAAGAGTGTGGATCGGGGATGCCCGCCTGCAGCATACTTTATTATTATCGCACGTGAGTTGTCCGAGCAGATTATAGCGCTTGGGCTGAAGGAGCCCCTTCGGAGTCTGTACACACCTCCAGTGAGCGCAGGTACCTACTGAGTGCGAGTGCCGAGTGTTGAGTGACTGGGAGGCAAGAGTGATTGTGAGGTATGCCCGAGTGGCAAGAGTAATTGTGAGATATGCCCGAGTGGCAAGAGTGATTGTGAGGTATGCCCGAGTGGCACGAGTGACTGTGAGGTTTGCCCGAGGGGCAGTATATGAGTGATGTTTTGCCCGAGGGGCTGTTTATGATTTCATCATTTTTGCTCACCTTTGCATTGAGCCTTTGTTTGAAAAACTGTTGGAAAAATATCTTTAAATGATTTTTACTGGAACTGGGTTTAAACGAGATGTTTGATTCAAATCCTGATTTTAAAAGCATGTGGTATTTTACTGAGATTTCCTGATATGAACGTTATATGCTTTATTGCTCGCCACTACTGCTCAGTCTTTATTTATAGTTGTTACTTAATGAGTTGGCGTACTCACATTACTCCCTGCACCTTGTGTGCAGATTCAGGTATAGCTGGACACGGTAGCGGTTATTGAGTGTTCTGGTTGCAGATTTTCTTGGAGATAGCAAGGTAGTTGTTTGGTGATCGCAGCCCCTGCTCTTCTCCCTCTTATCTTCCTCTAGTTGTATTTAGCTATTTTTCAGGCTAAGTTAGCCTTGATATTGTTAGACAGATTGTAGCAGATGCTCATGACTAGTGACACCCCGATGTCTGGCTTTTCTTTTCCGCACTTCTGTTTTTCTTTGATTTGAACTCTTTAAATGGAGGTTTTATGTTAAATAACCTTGAAATTATCTTCAAAATGAATATATCGGTTTGTTTTGGAAATGAGTCGGCTTGCCTAGTTCCACGATAGGCACCATCACAACAGGGGTTAGTTTTGGGTCGTGACAGATTGGTATCAGAGCCTAGGTTACATAGGTCTCACGAGTCATGAGAGGGTTTAGTAGAGTCTTGCGGATCGGTACGGAGACGTCTGTACTTATCTTCGAGAGGCTGCAGAACCTTTAGGAAACTCCACATTCTTGAATTCTTGTCTTGTGAATCTGTTGATTCTAGTAACTAAACATCTGTTGTTTCATTCTCTCACAGATGGTGAGGACTCGTACTACCGGTCAGGAGGGCCAGCCACCAGTACCACCAGCTAGGGCCACGAGAGGCCGAGGCCGCGGTAGAGGCTGTGGTAGGGGCAGAGGTGTAGCCCGTACAGCAATTGGGGCAGTACCTACAGATCCACCGGTTGTCCCAGATCAGGACCAAGTTCCAGTTGTTGATGCACCAGCTCAGGAACCACCTGTGCCTATTGTGATTCCAGGCCTTCAGGAGGGCCTAGCTCAGATTCTGACAGCGTGTACTGGCCTTGCTCAGGCGGTCTCTATTTCGACGGCCGCAACCACTTCTCAGGCCAGGGGAGGCACTCAGACTCCCATCGCTCGCACACCCGAGCAGGTTATTCAGGGACTTCAGACACCAGAGGTACCACCAGCCCAGCCGGTTGCTGTTGCTCAGGATTATGTGGTTCCTGCTATGCTTGAGGATGATCAGCGCAGGTTGGAGAGGTTTGGGAGACTTCAGCCACCACCTTTTAGTGGCACAGAGAGAGAGGATGCTCAGGACTTTTTGGATAGGTATCAGAGGATACTCCGTACTGCTGGTATTTTGGAGACTTGTGGGGTCTCATTCACTACCTTTCAACTTTTTGGGGCTGCACTCAGATGGTGGGAGACTTACGAGAGGTGTAGGCCTATTGGCGCAGCACCCCTTACTTGGCAGCAGTTCTCCATGGTCTTTTTGGAGAAGTTCATGCCTCGATCCCATAGAGAGGAGCTGCGCCGACAGTTTGAGTGGCTTCACCAGGGTGATATGTTTGTGACACAGTATGAGATGTGATTCTCTGAGTTGGCCCGTCATGCTATCTGGTTGGTTCCCACGGACAGAGAGAGGATCATGAGGTTTATTGATGGTCTCACTTATCAGCTACAGTTGCTCATGACCAGAGAGAGGGTTTTGGGTGCTACTTTTGATAAGGTTGTCGACATTGCTCGGCAGATTGAGATGGTTGACGGTCAGTAGAAGGTTGAGAGGGAGGCCAAGAGGCCTCGTGGTCAGGGTGGATTCAGCGGTGCTCCTTTTGAGGGTCAGTTCCAGCACGGTAGAGGTCGTCATTTCAGACAGGCTCAGTTAGCTCGGCCATTTCATCGGGGTGCATAATCCGGCCATGGTTCTCACAATTCTCATCAGGGCCACTCATCACTTAGTGCCCTTCCAGTTCAAAGTTTGCCCCGTGCTCCACCTGTTCAGGGCTCTTCCATGCCAGGTTCTTCTACCAGTCATCCCGGTGCTAGGGGTTCCCTTAAGTTTCCGCCGCCAGCACCAGGGAGTTGTTTTGAGTGTGGGGAGCTTTTGCATATATGGAGGCAGTGTCCTCGTCATCATGGAGGTCCATCTCAGCAGAGGAGTCAGCCTCCGACTACAGCACCAGCTACCTCACCACTCGCCCAGTCATCTCGGGGTGGAGGTCAGTCATCTAGGGGTCGCCCTAGAGGGGGAGGCAGATCAGGGGGTGGTCAGGCCCGTTTCTATGCTCTCCCAGCTAGACCAGATGCTATTGCTTCAGATGCTGTGATTACAGGTATTGTCTCAGTTTGTCACAGAGATGCTTTGGTATTATTTGACCCTGGTTCCACGTATTCATATGTTTCCTCGTATTTTTCCCATTTTTTGGATATGCCCTATGAGTCTTTAGTTTTATTTGTTCATGTATCTACTCCTGTGGGTGATACTATTGTTATGGACCGCGTGTATCGGTCATATGCGGTGACTATTGGGGGTCTGGAGACCCGAGTAGATATATTGTTGCTCAGTATGGTTGACTTTGATGTGATATTGGGTATGAATTGGTTATCTCCATGTCATGCTGTTCTAGATTGTCACGCTAAGACGGTGACGTTGGCTATGCCGGGAATTCCAAAGGTTGTGTCGAGCGGTTCTATAGATTATGTACCAAGTAGGGTGATTTCATATTTGAAGGCTCAGCGCATGGTTGATGGTTGAGAAGGGTTGCCTATCTTATTTAGCTTTTGTAAGGGATGTTAGTGCAGATACTCCTGTCATTGATTATCTTCTGGTGGTACGTGATTTTCCGGATGTATTTCCTGCAGACCTACCGGGCATGCCGCCTGACAGGGATATTGACTTTGGTATTGATTTGGTGCCGGGCACTCAGCCCATTTCTATTCCACCGTATCGTATGGCACCGGCGGAATTGAAGGAATTGAAAGAACAGCTTCAGGAACTCCTCGATAAGGGGTTTATTCGGCCTAGTGTGTCACCTTGGGGTTCACCGGTTCTATTTGTGAAGAAGGAGGATGGTTCCATGAGAATGTGTATTGATTACAGGCAGTTGAACAAAGTCACAGTCAAGAACAAGTATCCTTTGCCTCGTATTGATGATTTATTCGACCAGCTTCAGGGAGCGAGGGTGTTCTCCAAGATTGATTTGAGGTCCGGTTATCACCAGCTAAAGATTCGGGATTCAGATATTCTTAAAACAGCTTTCAAGACCCGATATGGCCATTATGAGTTCTTGGTGATATCTTTTGGGCTGACCAATGCCCCAGCAGCGTTCATGCATTTGATGAACAGTGTATTCCAGCCCTATTTGGACTCATTCATCGTTGTATTCATTGATGTCATCCTGGTGTACTCTCGTACCCAGGAGGAGCACATTCAGCATTTGAAGATTACATTATAGATATTGAGGGAGAAGAATCTTTATGCAAAGTTCTCCAAATATGAGTTTTGGCTCAGTTCAATAGCATTCTTGGGGCACGTGTTGTCCAGCGAGGGTATCCAGGTGGATTTGAACAAGATAGAGGCGGTGCAGAGTTGGCCTAGACCGTCCTCATCCACGGAGATTAGGAGCTTTCTTGGTTTGGCGGGTTATTACCGTCGCTTTGTGGAGGGATTTTCATCTATTGCATCGCCCTTGACCAAATTGACCCAAAAGGGTGCTCCATTCAGGTGGTCGGATGAATGTGAGGAGAGCTTTCAGAAGCTCAAGACTGCTTTGACCACAGCTCCAGTGTTAGTTCTGCCATCAGCTTCAGGTTCTTACACCGTGTATTATGATGCCTCGAGGATAGGCATTTGTTATGTTTTGATACAGGAGGGTAGGGTGATTGCCTATGCCTCGCGCCAGTTGAAGACCCATGAGAAGAACTATCTTGTCCATGATCTTGAGTTAGCAGCCATTATTCACGCCTTGAAGATTTGGCGTCATTATTTGTATGGGGTTCATTGTGAGATCTATACAGATCACCGGAGTCTGCAGTATCTGTTAAAGTAGAAGGATCTTAATTTGCGTCAGCGGAGATGGTTGGAGCTTCTTAAGGACTATGATATCACTATTTTGTACCATCCGGGGAAGGCCAATATTGTGGCCGATGATTTGAGTCGCCGGGCAGAGAGTTTGGGGAGTTTAGCATATCTTCCAGCAGTAGAGAAACCTTTGGCATTGGATGTTCAGGCCTTAGCGGGCCAGCTTGTCAGATTAGATATTTCAGAGCCTAGTCGGGTATTGGCTTGTGTGGTCTCCAAGTCTTCTCTTTATGACTGTATCAGGGAGCGTCAGTATGATGACCCTCACTTGCTCGTTCTTCAGGATAGGGTTCGGAGAGGTGATGCTAGGGATGTGACTATTGGTGATGACGGCGTGCTGAGAATGCATGGCCGGATATGTGTGCCTAATGTAGATGGGCTTCGAGAGCTGATTCTTGAGGAGGCCCACAACTCGCGGTATTCCATCCATCCGGATGCCGCGAAGATGTACCAGGATTTGAGGCAGCACTATTGGTGGAGGCGGATGAAGAGGGATATTATTGGGTTTGTGGCTCGGTGTCTAAACTGTCAGCAGGTTAAGTATGAGCATCAGAGACCGGGTGGCTTGCTTCAGAGATTAGAGATCCTAGAGTGGAAGTAGGAGCGGATTACCAAGGACTTTGTAGTTGGGCTCCCACAAACTTCGAGGAAGTTCGATGCTATATGGGTTATTGTGGATCGGCTGACCAAGTCCGCGCACTTCATTCCAGTTGGTACTATTTACTCTTCAGAGCGGTTGGCTGAGATTTACATCCGAGAGATCGTTTGCCTGCATGGTGTCCCAGTTTCCATCATTTCAGATAGGGGCACTCAGTTCACATCACAGTTTTGGAGGGCCGTGCAGCGAGAGTTGGGTACTCAGGTTGAGCTAAGTGCGGCTTTTCACCCTCAGACAGACGGGCAGTCCGAGCGCACTATTCAGATATTGGAGGACATGTTGCGTGCTTGTGTCATTGACTTTGGGGGTTCATGGGACTGATTTCTGCCACTCGTGGAGTTTGCATATAACAATAGTTATCAGTCGAGTATTCAGATGGCTCCGTACGAGGCTTTGTATGGGAGGAGGTGTAGGTCTCCGGTTGGATGGTTTGAACCGGGTGAGGCTAGGATCTTAGATACAGACTTGGTTCAGGACATATTAGATAAGGTGAAATTAATTCAGGAGCGGCTTCGCACGGCGCAGTCTAGGCAGAAGAGCAACGCAGATAGAAAGGTCCGTGATGTGTCTTTTATGGTTGGGGAGAAGGTTTTGTTGAAGGTATCACCCATGAAGGGTGTTATGAGGTTTGGGAAGAGGGGCAAGTTGAGCCCCCGGTTCATTGGGCCTTTTGAGGCGCTTCAGAGGATTTGGGAGGTGGCTTATAAGCTTGCCTTGCCACCCAGCTTGTCGAGTGTGCATCCAGTGTTTCATGTTTCCATGCTCCGGAAGTATATTGGAGATCCGTCCCATGTTTTGGATTTCAGCATGGTTCAGTTGGAGGGTGATATGACTTATGATGTGGAGCTGGTGGCTATTTTGGATCGGCAAGTTCGAAGGTTGAGGTCAAAGGATATAGCTTCAGTGAAGGTGCAATGGAGAGGTCAGCCTGTGGAGGAGGCCACCTGGGATACCGAGCGGGATATGCGGAGCAGATATCCACGCCTATTCGAGACTCCAGGTATGTTTCTAGACATGTTCGAGGATGAACGAATGTTTAAAAGGGGGAGGATGTAATGACCCGGCCGGTCGTTTTGAGGGTTATAGCCCTGTTTTTCCCATTTCTACTTCTTTTTGTGTTATTCAGCTATATTATATTATATCGGGTTAGTTGGTTCGGGTCCGGAAGAATTCGGAGTGAAATGAGACACTTAGTCTCATAATTAAATTTTTTTTAGGTTAGAAAAGTGGACCGGATATGGACCTATGTGTAAACGACCTCGGATTTGAATTTTGATGATTCCAATAGCTCTGTATGGTAATTTTAGGCTAAGGAGCGTGTCCGGAATATTATTTGAAAGTCCATAGAGGAATTAGGCTTGAAATGCCGAAAGTTTAATTTTTGAGAAGTTTGACCACAGGGTTGACTTTTTGATATTGGGGTCGGAATCCGATTCTGGAAATTGGAATAGCTCCGTTATGTCATTTATGACTTGTGTGCCAAATTTAAAGTCGTTCCGGATTCATTTAACAAGTTTTGGCACAAGATTTGTAAATTGAAAAGTTTGGAAACTCAAAAGATCGAATCGAGGTGTGAATCGCAATTTTAGCGTTGTTTGACGTGATATGAGACACCCAGTAAGTCCGTATGATGTTTTAGGACTTGTTGGTATATTTGGTTGAGATCCCGAGTGTTTCGGGTGGTCAACAAAATTTAATTTTGGCATTTCAAGAACGTTCGACGTTGTTACTTCGAGAATAAGTGGTATCACATTAAGAAAATGTGTTCCAAATTAATATTTAATTGAATAATTAGATCCGTATTGAAATTTCGGAGCCATACCAAAAAGAATCGTCGAATTCGGACATCGTATGAGAGAGTTATGCCCATTTCCGTATCGAAAAAGATTTTTCGTCGCCACGAGCGCCCAGGGTAGCGTGGGGCGCTGGGATATTTAAGGGTACTGGAAATTGCGCCACAGGCAGCGCCCCACGCTACCTGTGACGCTCGAAAACGTCAGAGGCTCTATAAACGGGTCTTTTGGCCATTTTTGACATAAAAATAGTTGCGGTACTCGGTTTGGGCAATTTTCAGAGCTGAACTTCACAAATTGGACTGGGGTAACTGATCTTAACTTGATTTGGTCCGTTATTCATGAATCTAACATTATTTCCAGCACTTATTTCATGATTTGGGGGATTAGAATAGAAATGTTTGAAAAATTGATTTGAGGGTTTGAAGGCCGAATCGGAGTCGGAATTTAGAAAATTTTGTATGGTTGGACTCGAGGTTGAATGGATGTTCATATTTTGTAACTTTTGTTGGGTTCCAAGATGTGGGACCCACTGTTGATTTTTTAGTTAATTTCGGATTTATTTGTGAAGTTTGGCATTTTCATATGGAATTGATTCCTACAGCTCGTGTTGATTGTATCGAATTATTTTGACTAAGATTCGAGGCGTTTGGAGGCCGAATCGTGAGGAAAAGGCTTATTGGAATAAAGAATTGCTCGGATTGAGGTAAGTAACGATTGTAATTCTAGTTCTGAGGGGATGAAACCCCGGATTTCGTATCATTCTATTATTTTGAAGTGACGCACATGCTAGGTGACGGGCGTGTGGGCGTGCACTGTTGGGGATTTGTGACTTGGTCCGTCCCGTAGCAACTGTAAAGTTGCATACTTTGTTGAAACCATTGATACTTATATGTTTTAGAAAGATTTTCTGTAAATTGGGTTGAATGCCATGTTTGGGCCTTGCGCCAATGCTGTTTGGACCCTTAGGGGCTGTTTCTTACCATCCTCTCACTGTTTTTGATTGAAAATTCTATACTCAGTCATGTTTATACTTGTTTACCGCATAACTCAGTTTTATGACTCTATTTTGATGCATATAAATATTTTGGGCCGAATGCCCTGTTTTACTGAAATGCCCGAGTGGCTTGATTTGTGAGGATGAGTGTGGATCGGGGCTGCCCGCCTGCAGCATACTTATGACTGAGTGAGGCCGAGGGCCTGATTTGTGAGGATGAGTGTGGATCGGGGCTGCCTGCCTGCAATATACTTTATTATTATCGCACGTGAGTTATCCGTACAGATTATAGCGCTTGGGCTGAAGGATCCCCTCCGGAGTCTGTACACACCCCCCAGTGAGCGCAGGTACCTACTAAGTGCGAGTGCCGAGTGCTGAGTGACTGGGAGGCAAGAGTGATTGTGAGGTATGCCTGAGTGGCAAGAGTGATTGTGAGGTATGTCCGAGTGGCACGAGTGACTGTGAGGTTTGCCCGAGGGGCTGTATATGAGTGATGTTTTGCCCGAGGGGCTATTTATGATTTCATTATTTTTGCTCACCTTTGCATTGAGCCTTTTTTTGAAAAACTGTTGGAAAAATATCTTTAAATAATTTTTACTGGAACTGGGTTTAAATGAGATGTTTGATTCAAATCCTGATTTTAAAAGCATGTGGTATTTTACTGAGATTTCCTGATATGAACATTATATGCTTTATTGCTTGCCACTGCTACTCAGTCTTTATTTATTGTTGTTACTTACTGAGTTGGCGTACTCACGTTACTCCCTGCACCTTGTGTGCAGATTCAGGTATAGCTGGACACAGTAGCGGTTATTGAGTGTTCTGGTTGCAGATTTTCTTGGAGATAGCAAGGTAGCTGTTTGGCGATCGCAGCCCCTGCTCTTCTCTCTCTTATCTTCCTCTAGTTGTATTTAGCTATTTTCCAGGCTGAATTAGCCTTGATATTGTTAGACAGATTGTAGTAGATGCTCATGACTAGTGACACCCCGATGTCGGGCTTTTCTTTTCCGCACTTCTGTTTTTCTTTGATTTGAACTGTTTAAATGGAGATTTTATGTTAAATAACCTTGAAATTATCTTCAAAATGAAAATATCGGTTTGTTTTGGAAATGAGTCAGCTTGCCTAGTTCCACGATAGGCGCCATCACGACAGGGGTTAGTTTTGGATCGTGACAACAAGCATCACAAAATTTCTGTCTTGAGATAAAGCTAGTTAGCCTACCAGCTTCTGGTGAAGGATTTAGTCACACATGTTTAGACGGGAGAGCCGTTAGCTAGCCAGTGTTGTTCTACTACCGGTGATGCTTGACGCTCCTTGGCTCGGGTTGTCCGCCCGGTTAAGCCAGGTCTAGATACCATATCTTTTAGGATTTGAAAACTTAGATGAACAATTCACAAGCAATGAATATCCCTAGTAGGCTACGCTTTATTTGCATCATGTGCATTGGACTTAGCGGGACTCGGCAGAGGGGCCGAGCCCGTCTAGGACATATACCAATTTTTCAAACCAACATGCTCATTTTTCTGTGCTACATGTAACATTATTTGATAGGCTTTACTCAAATGTTGACCGGCTTTAGGATAGATTGATTGAACATGGGAGAGAGAAAGAGAAAATTTCCTCAAAATTTCATAAAGTACCCAATTTTTAAATTATAATTTTGAAGGGTTCTAATGTGTAAAATCACAATTTTCAAAATGTTTTTTTATTATTTATTTAAACCGAACTACGCGGGTCTGATTTTCACCGAATGTGAGATACGTAGGCAAACCTCATCGGTTCCGGTCCCCCAATTTTCAAAAAATCCAAAAATATTTTCCCTTTCCTTAATTCCTTCTTAAAATTCTTTCCATAGAAAATTCAAAAAAAAAATCATTAAATCCAAAAAAAATTTTCTTTTTTTCCGAAGTCTTTCATTCGGGAAAAAAAAAAGAATTTGCAAGTCAAAATCCAAAAATATATTTTTTCCTTCTTTAGAAGTCTTTCTTCTAAAAATTCAAAGAAAAATCAATCAAAATCCAAAAAAAAAAAATATTTTCTTTCTCCTTTAAGAAGTCTTCTTTTCAAAAATTCCCAAAGAAAAAAAAGAGCTAGCTTATGTTCTTTGTTCCCGGTATTCCCGAACTACGCAAGATCTAATTCATGCGGCGTTATGATACGTAGGCAATCCCTATCGGATTCGATCATTGCCATCAAATAAACTGAGTGAAAAAGAAGAGAGAAGAAAGAAAAGGAAAGAAAGGAGTGACAAAAATAACAAAGAAAAATAAAGAGCAAAAAACAATCAAAAAAAGAAAAAGCAAGAGTGAAAAAATACAAAAAGAGAACTCTTTGTCCAATTTGAAAAAGAAAACTGCGAAAAGTTTTTCGTGAATGCTGTCAAATGGTGCAAGCAAGCCGCCAGGGTAAAACCTCTAATGGATGAAGCAGAATAGTTGCGGGTTACTTCCAGAACCTGATGTCCGTTATGGGTAATCCGTTCGCCGAGGCTATCAAAATTGGGGAGATGGTCGAAAGTGGTTTTAAAAGAGCCAAATCTTGGGTCATGCTGCCTTTAAGGCCACATCATAGACCATTCAGAATGGTTTGGGGGGTTTGATGAACAGAAACAGGAGGGAAGAGGGAGCCATGATGGCTTTGAGCTCGAGAGGGGCCACAGGTCATTCAACCAATCATATATGCTTCCTAAGGTCCCACAACAATATTATCCCCATCAAGATATTGTTTATGCCGTGGCACTGCCTCTCTATGCGGCGATGAACGCGCAGCCTTACATGCGACCACAACATTATACACAAAACCGAGCTCCACCTCCCAGAAATGCTCGTCCCTACCAAGCTCCATATAATCCCCAACCAAATGTTCCCCAGTGCAATCCTCACTCAAAAGAGCTCCTCAGAAGGAATCAGTTCACCCCAATTGGTGAATCATATTCAAGTTTGTTTCAAAAGCTAATTAGGCTAGGTCTGCTGCAGCCAATAGCCCCGAACCGGCCAAATCCCGAGTCCCCTTCGCACCAAGCTGATGCTAGATGTGAATACCACTCTATAGTAGTGGGACATGATACAAAGGACTGTTGGACCCTCAAAAGGGCAATTGAAGAATTTGATCCGGCTCTGAAAGCCATTGTAGCCATTGCCGCAATAGAAAAGAAACCTAAAAATGGGTGCCAAACCTGAAACGTTCCCTATCAGATAGGAATCTCAGTAGCCGGTCTTGCTATCTTTTCTGTATTTCGGGTTATTTCAGGGTGTAATTCGAATTCTTTTACTGTACTGTCTTACTTTCTGATGTAAACCCTTCTATTTTTTGTTTACATATAAAATTCAAATAAATGAAATCAATATTTCATCATCCATGAATGTCTCTTTTATTAATCTTGTCACCTTTCTCATTCTTTTTTTAGTTTTGTTAATGCAGATTTTAATAACATGACATGCTTGTGGACTTCATGCCCAGATCCTAAAATGATGTCAAACCTTGAAATAATTAATCAGGAAGTATAATGTGCCGAAGATAAGGCTTGTAAGAAAATAAACAAAGAAGGGACAACAAGCCTAAACCAAGTCCAAATGAAAATTGCCCTTACTTGATTGGTTTATGGCACTGTAGCCATGATATCAGTAGAAGTTGAAATTCCCTCTCTCCGGATCATTGTTGAAACCGAGTTCGAGGATGAAGATTGAGTCAAGACCCGATTGAAGAAAATGACTTTGGTTGATGAAAAGAGATTGACGGCAGTTTGCCACAAACAGTTGTACCAACAAAGAATGGCCCGTGCCTACAACAAGAAAGTGCATCCCAAAAAATTTGAAGTAGGGCAACTCGTTCTGAGGCGCATTCTTCCGCATCACGAGGAAGCTAAAGGAAATTTGCCCCGAATTGGAAGGTCCATACATTGTAACAAGAGTGCTGCCAAAATGGAGTACTGTATTTGGGAGACATCGAAGGAAATGTTTCCGATACAATTGTCAATGCAGACGCGATCAAAAGGTATTATGTTTGACCCTTTACGCAGCTTTAATGTTCTTTGATTGGGATGACGAAGGCTTTAATTCTCACTACCCAAATACTATTAACCTTTTGCTAAACCTTTGAGCCAGATATGTTTTCCTTGGCCACCCTCTTTGGAACCTTGTATGTAATGAGAAAGAAAAAGATAAAAAATAAAAAATAAAAAAAATAAAAAAAAGAGAGAAAGATGAAAAAAAAAGGAGAAAAAAAAGAAAAGAAGCAAAAGAAAACAAAACAGAAGAAAAACAAAACAAAAATCAAAACAAGTTCAAGTTAATTGAACTACGTCTGACCTGATTCCGAAAGGATACGTAGGCAACCTCACTCTGGGGTTCGGTCACACCAAAACAAAAATTCATATTTTCCTAAAAGTGAAAACTGGGGCAGATGTTGCAATGGTTCGACGATCATTTTGCCCGAAAGGTTCCAAAGTTGTAATTCAATCCAAATTCTTTTTACTCAAATCCTTTCAAGTCCTTTCGATCAATTGGCGAGAAAGTTCAAGAATTGAAGGATACGATTACTTGGATAGGATGCAACCAAATGAGAGAAATAAATTGAGAGAGTACTATTGCTGAAAACCCTCAAGGGCACTATAAGGCGATGGTGAGAAGAGAAATGAGAGAGGTCAGCTAGTGAAAACTCGCAAAGGGCACTATTGATCGAAAAGATGATCCACGCAGCCATGACATCAACACAGTCCTGAGCAAGGTTTCTCGGTTTAAAGTCAAAAGTTGTGATGAATTTCTGAGAGTCAAACGGTTTAAACAAATCAGGCATCCAGTCCAAAAGGCATGTCATGTGCATTGAAATCTGCATGTACTCCCAGATAAGTCCGTCTTTCTGTTCCCCGAAAGTGAAACCTCTTGTTTTAAAAATGGCAAGACCGATTTACAGGGTTCTCGTTTGAAGCGAGCTGATATATTCAAAAGGCGCCCAGCCTCGGCAAGGGCATCCAGTCGACCCTGACTGACCATAATTGGCTGATGTTTTGAAATGGAAAACTGTGAAAGAAGCCAAAAGCGAAATGCCCACAAAAGCAAAATAAAGTTGAAAAAGGTTAGGTCCTACGCGACCAACCGTCATGGCAAAGTTTGGAAAAGCCAAAGGTTCTCCACGGTCAGATATACAGTTGGTATTCAGGAAATAATCAGTTGCAGTTGAAATCATTAAAGAAGATGAGCGGAGATCAAGAGATTGAAATAATCAAGGCCACAAACCAACCTCCATTGTAAAACTAACAAATCTTTCTTTGCTCAGAACAGGAACACAACAATTTTAAGAAACACTTCGTGAAAAGACGAACACCACTAAGTGAAGTTCTCAAATCCTTGATTTTCTTCCAATATACATGTAAACATGTTATTTTTAGTTTTATTATAGGGAATCAATACCCTATCTTCAATACAGGGTCTTACATCCTCTGGTTGCATTACTTTCTGCCTACATAGGGTACGACATTCCCTAGTAGAATCTGAGAGAGACAAGAGCCTCCTCTTAATTGCCAACACAGGGTACTACACCCCCGGTTGCATTCCTTATTTCAAACATAGGGTACGACATTCCCTAGTAGCATTCCAGAGTGCCACGAGCCTCACCTTATTACCAACACATGGTACTACATCCTCTAGGTGCATTACTTGTTTCCAACATAGGGTACGACATTCTCTAGTAGCATCTCAGAGCATCACGAGTCTCATTTTATTTCCAACATAGGGTACGACATTCCCTAGTAGAATTCCAGAGTGCCACGAGCCTCACCTTATTACCAACACATGGTACTACTCCACTGGGTGCATTACTTGTTACCAACATAGGGTACGACATTCCCTAGTATCATCTCAGAGCACCACGAGCCTCATTTTATTGCCAACATAGGGTACGACATTCCCTAGCAGCATCCCAGAGTTCCACGAGCCTCATTTTATTGCCAACACATGGTACTACATCCCCTAGCTGCATTACTTTCTTCCAACATAGGGTACGACATTCCCTAGTAGCATCTCAGAGCGCCACAAGCCTCATTTTATTGCTGATATAGGGTATGACATTCTCTAGTAGCATCCTAGAGTGCCACGAGCCTCATCTTCTTGCCAACACTTTCTGCCAATATAGGGTACGATATTCCCTAGTAGTATCTCAAAGCACCACGAGCCTCATTTTATTGCCAACATAGGGTACGACATTCCCTAGTAGCATCCCAGAGTGCCACGAGCCTCATCTTATTGCCAACACAGGGTACTACATCCCCTGGCTGCATTACTTTGTACCAACATAGGGTACTACATTCCCTGGTTGTATTTTATTGCCAACATAGGGTACGACATTCCCTAGTAGCATCTCAAAGCGCCACAAGCCTCATTTTTCTTCCTACATAGGGTACAACATTCCCTAGTAGAATCTTAGAGTGACAAGAGCCTCACTTATTACCAACACAGGGTACTACATCCCGTGGTTGCATTTTTATTGCCAACATAGGGTACGACATTCTCTAGTAGCATCTCAGAGCACCACGAGCCTCATCTTACTGCCAACATAGGGTACGACATTCCCTAGTAGCATCTCAGAGCGCCACGAGCCTCATTTTATTGCCAACATAGGGTATGACATTCCCTAGTAGCATCTCAAAGTGCCACGAGCCTCATTTTATTGCCAACATAGGGTACGGCATTCCCTAGTAGCATCCCTAGAGTGCAACGAGCCTCATCTTATCGCCAACACATGGTACCACATCCCCTGGCTGTATTACTTTCTGCCAACATAGGGTACGACATTCCCTAGTAGCATCTCAGAGCGCCACGAGCCTCATCTTATTATCAACATAGGGTACGACATTCCTTAGTAGCATCCCAGAGTGCCACGAGCCTCATCGTATTGCCAATAAAGGGTACTACATCCCCTAGCTGCAAAACGTTTTACCAACATAGGCTGCGTCATTCCCTAGTAGCATCCTAGAGTGCCACGAGCCTCATCTTATTATCAACACAGGGTACTACATCCCCTGGTTGCCTTCCTTTTTGTTAACATAGGGTACGACATCCCTTATTATTAAAAAAAAAAAAAGAAGAAGAAGAAGCAAAGCCCATTTCTTTTTTAATTCTTTATTATGCAATAGCAAAGATAGTTAATTGTATTTTCAATAACTCACAAAAATTTTCTAGTGTAAACTAGGGCAGAAAATTTTTGTTCGTTTTATTTGTTTGTGATGGCTTGTAGGTTTTTCTGCAAAGTATAGATTGGATGTGCAAGAATAAGATTCCAGCTCTCGCTAGAGAAAATGGAACGTTTGATCTCAAATACCAGCCAAACCAGCTTTGACATAATACATGCAGAGACATAGGATCTCAAGATCCATCATCCCATCATCTGATCAAGAAACAAGCCTGCGAGAATATTTCATAGTCTGTTGCATCGAGAGCATCAAGTTTCAGTCTAAAGTCAATGGGAGAAACAAGTCAAGAATCAAGACAAGACTAAAGATGGCATTTAGATAGGAATTTTGTAACTCTTGGATTTCAAAAGTATGTAATTTTCTTTTTATTTTGATGTAATAGTAGGAACTGTGGATCGGAACCTCGGCGGAACTTTACTCGACTCTCCCTCTAATCATACTCCATCACTCTTCTTTCACTTGAACTACACGTGACTTGCTTCCCTTATAACCCAGGATATGTAGGCTGCCTAAAACCAAGGCTCGGTCACATATCTTTCTTTTTTCTTCTTTTCCTTTTTAAATAATAGTGAGGTCAAAAATCAGTCACCTTGTTCATTTTCTTTGCCTGAAAACTCTTCATGTTTCCAAGCAAAGAGGGGCATGTTGTGAACACTTAATTTTTTATCACACCCCAAATTCTATACTACTTTAGTGTAAATATTTCTTTTAGGTCTAATCTTAATATTTTAAATTTTTATCTTACTCTTAATAGGTTTTATTAAAAAAAAAACTACAAAGATATTCACATACTTATAGTACAAATTTTATTTCTTTTTGTAATATTTTAAACTTTTATCTCTATATATATGATTTCTTTTAATTATAATTTTAATAAGTAAGCTATGGTATTTTTCTTAGTATAATTTAAACTATAGTGTAAATATTTAATTTTCTTATATCTATAATATATAAGTCTAAAAGTAGTTGGCTAATATTTTTAGCTATTTGTTTTACTTTCTCTTTTCTTCATTTCACACACACACAAAAAAAAAATTCTAAGATAGGTAACTAACGCAAAGAACAAAAAAAAAAGATACAAAATAAGAGTAAAAACAAAAAAAAGAAGATTTCTTCCTATCTGATCTAACTAATTTCCCTACACTTCCCACACACTCATGTCTCTCGCCCTCAACCCCTCACGTTCACTCAGCACACACTCCACGATTCCCTCTCTCTATAGGTCTCTTTTGAATTGACACACCACACTATATAATAGATGGGCTTTCAACATTACGGGGAGGAGGGCAATATTTTGAAAAAGGAAAAATTTTGAACAGAAGAGAGGAACGAAAATTGAGAAAGCTAAAAAAGATATAAGTTAGTAGCAGCCAAAGATTTAATTTGTCTTTTCTCTCATTATCGATACTAAATGTTAGCGGCACAATTCCAGCCATGAAATAACCTCCAAACTCAGCTGAAAACAGCTCGAGAATAGTCCAAATCTCAGCCATTAAAAATGCACAAACCCAGTTGAGTGCATCCGAGGTTCATCGAGTTCCGGCGAGTTTCGAAGTCGAAGTTTTTGTTACTGTTTTGGTTCTGAAGATTCGAAAGTTGCTGCCTTGTACCAGCTTCGACTTTGTTTATATTTAGAAGGAAAAATTTCTTTTGCTGCATTAGAGGTTCGTTTCTTTCTTGGATCTAGTACTTTTTCTCCTAATATTGTCACTGTTTTTGATGAAAATTCTCCTTAAGTGATTCATGTTGATAGCCTATTACATAATTGTTTGTTGATATGAACATTCTAACAGTAGGTTTATGAGGTACATGAAAAAGATAAAAGAGTTTATTTCTTGCTTTTTTACTCTAAATATGCATGGATGAATGAAGCTTTCATGTTAATCTTCGCATTATCTATTGGTAAGTTGGTATAAATGTTATGTCGAGCACGTTATTATATTATCTGCGTTTTAATCCGAAGTTGCGGGATATTTTTGCTTAGGCTTGTAGGAGCATCAGTTAAAAGGAAATGCGATTCATTCTTGCCTGTTTAATCAAAAGGTTTTTGTGGCACTCCATATATGTTCACATATTTCGTCCAATATTTTGGTAGCTCAAGTTTATGTTTTACTCGTTAATTGCCTTATTACTGGTTGAGTTGCAAAAATCCGAAGAAAATACAACGATCCTTTTTCTGCTTTTTTTTTCTCTTCATTACTATGCGTATTACTTTGTGATTTTCAGTTGCAAAATTG
The DNA here is from genome assembly GCF_000715075.1 of Nicotiana tabacum. Lineage (NCBI taxonomy): Eukaryota > Viridiplantae > Streptophyta > Magnoliopsida > Solanales > Solanaceae > Nicotiana > Nicotiana tabacum. Next base: position 15,730,996 of record NC_134083.1, on the reverse strand, counting down.
TGAAAGTCTCTTTTAGAGATTATCGTTTACTTCCTTCATCAATTAGGATTCTTTTTATAAATAAATTTGAAGTTGCAACTTAATGGGCTGTAGATTACATTCACATGTGTCTTGAAACAAGTTAGCTAAACCATATATTATTTCTCCAATAATTCTATATTCATTAATCATGGCCTCACAATAATCTCCAATATCGCGCAAAAAAACAAAATTGAAATACTCTAAAATGCTAGAAAAACTTTAGATGTTCTTTAAATATTAGCCCATGTGTTCTTACCCGAACCTTAAATCAATATGCTTAAACAATAAAAGGATCATGTGCGCATTCCTGCGTCGTGATACCTTTCAATAATTATGTTTTAACCATGTGTATATTCCGTACTTTGGTTTAACATCTAACTTCAAAAGAAATACCTTGTGTGCGTATCGCATCTGGTTCCAAATAATTAATAAAAATACAATAATTAATAAAGCGGTAATAGGCAAATCATAATCAATAAAATACAAGAATAGTCAAGAATTGATTTAAGCCAGACATTAGTCAATAGAAGCGACCGTTTAGAACCACGGGACTCGAGGGGTGCCTTACACCTTCCCCTCAGTCAACAGAATTCCTTACTCAATCTTCTGTTTTCGTAGACCATAAATTAGGAGTCAAACATTCCATTTGATGAGGGATTCAAATAAAAGGTGACTTGGAATACGAAAACTTAATTCCAAGTGGCGACTCTAAATAATAAATAATCCCTTTTCAAAACGTCACTTCAATTGAAAAAACTCTTCTAACTCAACCTCGTAACAAGGTTTGTGGGAAAAAAGAGGTGTGATAATTGCCACTTTGATTTTTATGTGCATCCCGTGTTTTGTTGAGTTGATATTTCCTGGAGATAATTTTATTATAGATTATTCATTTGCAAATAATTTATTATGTAAGTTTAAAAGGAGGCATTAATCTATTTGCCAAAAATTTGGATCAAAGAAGGCGTTGTTCCTTGATGAATTACTTTCCAATTCATGTTGTTGAAATTGGTATTGAGTTATAAAGGCCGTAAATCATACTGAGGCAAAGTGTTAAATTGTAAAATATTATTTTGTTGAGTTGTTCACTCCCGAATATTTTGTTAAGATTTTGTGCACATTATGGTCGAGCCATGGGCTCCTTATTGTGAAAAATATTGTATTGTTGATTCCTGTGGCAAGTTGTAATATTTGAGCACTTGATGTGCAATTTGTGATATGTTATAATAATTGAGCACTTGAGGTGCAATTTGTGATATGTTGTAATATTTGAACACTTGAGGTGCAATTTGTGATATGTTTTGATATTTGAGCACTTGATGTGCAATTTATAATATGCTGTGATATTTGAGCACTTGAGGTGCGAATTGTGATATATTGTGATATTGATATGCATGTGGTGGTATAAGGTCTGGCTGTTGAAATGCATGCGGTGAGATAAGGGGGGCTTGATACGCGTGGCTAGTAGGGGAACTACTAGAAGCCATGTGGTGTGATAAGGGTGGCTAAAACGCGGGATGCTATTTTGGGAAAAATAATTTTTAAAACTAAATATGAAGGCTCCAACGGTGATATAAGGAAAGATTGTGAATTTATTTATGATTTGGGACTACGAGGCGCTACCTCGGGAGTGCCTTTTGTTGAAATTTATTTATGATTTGGAACTACGAGACGGTACCTCAGGGTGCCCTTTGTTGATATTTCTCTATGGTTGCACTTGCCTTTGTTATTTTATTTTTTTTCCTAAAATTTGTAAAATCTTGTGTTCTCCGTGATGTATTATTTGACTTAATATTAAATGTTTTGTATTTCTTGTTGTATTGTGTTGGCTTTGACTTTTTTGTACGAGACTCTGAGGATTTGTATTTTTGGGTTGTACTTATTTTTGATGATTGAGTTGTTTTAAATAAAGGAAATTACTGTTATATTTTAATTTAATAAATTTTACATCCAAATCAGTAGCTTATCTGATGCTTTATTTTAATTGAAATGTCATTTTTCTTCACTCAAACGATTTCTAAAATAAAGTTATTTCTTACTTGATTTAAAGATTTTAACCTTACTTTATTGAAAATAAATTGATCCTACGATTTTTATATATTGATATTTTCGGCACGTGAGTTGTCCGTGCAGATGTGATATAGACATGGGCACGAGGTGCCATGAGAATATAAAAGGGGGCTGAGACCCGTATTTATGATTATGATATAAGATATTTATGTGAAAGAGTTTATTTGGAGGGTATTTATTCGAAAGAATTATATGTGAATGATTTATATTCGAAGGACTTGATTAATTGGATGTACTGCAATATTTATAGTGTTCCTATTGCCTTGATATTTATGTCACAAGTTAATTATCGTTGCCATCACTGCTATTTGTTATTCTATTATTTTTGTATGCTATATTGCACAGGTTATTTGACTAGTGAGTGTCTTGACTGTACCTCGTCACTACTCCACCGAGGTTAGTCTTGATACTTACTGGGTACCGACTGTGGTGTACTCATACTACACTTCTGCATATTTTTGTGCAGAGCCAGGTAATGTGGAGTTAGTTGACCGATCGCTAGCAGTATGGATCTTGCTGTGGAGACTCAAAGTAAATCCGTTGTTGCGTCCGCATGCTTTAGAGCCATCTTCTGATATTGTATTTGCACTGTTTTATCTCTATTTCAAAACAATTGTATTTATAGGCTTTTTAGTAACTCAGTAGAGCTTATGACTTGTACTACCGGTTTTTGGATTGAAAGTATTGTATAGAGATTCATATTTCGTAATTGTCATTTGTTATTTAATATCGTTATTATTTCAGTAAATGTTAGGCTTACCTAGTCCCTAAGACTAGGTGCCATCACGATACCCAACGGAGGGAAAATTGGGTCGTGACACTCAAATAAGCTCCTCGAGCTTGGTATGAAAGATTGAGTTTCTTTTTAACTAATCATAGGGTTCATCAGAGGTAAGGTGGATACTACTTAATTTATCAAGAGATCTACTAAAGGTAATCTCATTATTCAAATTTATGTAGATGATATCATATTTGGCAGTACTAATCTTCTTTTGTGCAACGATTTCTCGAATCTCATGCAAAGTGAGTTCGAAATGAGTATGATGGGAGAGCTGACATTTTTTCTTGGACTTCAAATCCATCAATCAGAAAGTAAAATATTCATCTACCAACCCAAGTATACGGAGTAGTTGATTCAAAAATTTGGAATGAACAATGCCAAATCAATTGGAACTCCTATGAGTCCCTCTACAAGTTTAGACAGGGATGAACAAGGAAAATCAGTAGACGAAATCAAGTAGCGTGTAATGATTGGATCTCTATTATATCTAATGGCTAGTCGACCAGATATCATGTTCAATGTTTGTAAATGTGCTAGGTTTCAGTCAGCTCTCAACGAGTCTTGCTTAACTGCTCTCATTAGAACTACCTCTTACGGACTTTGGTATCCTCACTCTAAAAATTTTAAACTTGAGGTATTTTCAAATGATGATCTTGCATGTGACAAGGAAGACAGAAAAAGCACAAGTGAGACTTGTCAATTACTGGGAAAAGCACTAATCTCCTGGAACAGTAAGAAGCAGGGATCAATAGCTCTTTTCACAACTGAAGCAGAGTACATTTCTATTGGACAATTATGTGTTCAATTACTCTAGATGTCTCATCAATTGGGTGATTATGAATTATTTTATAAACCCATTTAAATATTCTGTGATAATTCTAGTACTATTTGTCTATCAAATAATCATGTGCATCATTCTAGAGCTAAGCATATAGATATTAAGCACCATTTTATTAGAGATCATGTTCTTAAAGGTAACATAGAATTATTATTTGTAAGTTCCACTGATCAATTAGCAAACATCTTTATAAAACCTTTGCTAAAAGACAAATTTTGTGCATTACGAGAATCTCTTGGCATTATTTCCATAAACCCATAATTTTAGGGCCTTTGTGATATTTTTAATTATTACCGTATCTTAGTCTGAATATTTTCTTAAGTGTGTAAGTTGCATTAATTGTGTGTCTGTTACTTTTTCTTTTTCACCTCTTTTCACACCTTTTCAGAGACCGGTCAATCATAACGTCGAATCTCTTATGCCTTTTCGTCTGTACTCAACTGTCGTTTATCATCCTTTTAAGTCCAAAATCCCTTCAGTCTTTCTCACATTGTTTGTATCTCCACTCCTCTGTTACAAACCCCACCATGGCGAAAAACTCCAAAAACCCCTCTGCTTCAACCCGCAAAAGCACTCGCTCTAGGACAAAACCCTTATCTCAACTACCTGAACCAGTCAATCTAGGATCAGACCACTCTTAGGATTTTGCCTCCTCTCAAGATCTCTCAGATGATGCTTGCAGTCTCAACGAAAAGCACTCGCTCTAGGACAAAACCCTTATCTCAACTACCTGAACCAGTCAATCTAGGATCAGACCACTCTTAGGATTTTGCCTCCTCTCAAGATCTCTCAGATGATGCTTGCAGTCTCAATGAAAAAGTTCTAGGGAAATGACTCATGGTAGACCCCCTTGAAACCTTCACTCCCAAAAAGCCCAAAATTGATCTCTTTAGTTCTCTTGAGTCTGATCTAAATTTCTGGGACACACCCAACAGGGATGCCTTCATTGCCTTCAAAGACAAGCCTGTTGTTCATGGTAGAATTTTTGATTTTAATGTCATGGACAGTCTCAAAGTGAAGGAACTCTTCGACTTCCAGGGTTGGGAAAACTCTCTCCTTGCCTCCTCCAAAGGTATATGAACCCTTTGTTAGAATGTTCTATGCTAATCTTCGCTCTAGCAAACCTGATAAGTTAGAAACCTTAGTTCTTGGGAAATGCATTGTTCTGGACTGTGCTCTGTTTGATTATATTTTTCAATGTAGTTGTTTTGGTTTTTCTATGCTCTTTAAGAATACATGGCCAAGAATTTTGAAATCTCTTTTGATCAAGCTAAAAGGTGTATAACTGAATCACCGTTTGACTCCCTTCCTAGTCAACTAGGATTCAATGATGTCTGTTTTGAAACTGGTGTCTTAGCACATATTGTGGCAACCACTCTTCTTCCAAGAACATGATCCTTCTCTACCTTCTCTCGGTACGATGCCTTCCTAGTTTACTTTCTTCTGAATAAACACAAGGTCAAGTTGTCTTCTTGGGTCATCAATTTCATGATAGAAAGTGACAATGATCCCACAAGTCTTCCTTATAGTACGGTTATTACCCATCAGCTAGAAGCCAACTACATATCCCTTGTTGACCATCCCTATATCATTGTCACCAAGTCTTACAACTCTAGGGGATTTCCTAGTATGGGCTATATTTCTGTAAAGGGAGCCTGAGTCAAGAAATAAGAAAGTGAAACCAAGACTGTCCTCTCTGACTCCAAGGCAAAAGCTTATGTGTCTCACCACAGTGCAAGTGATCCTGACCTCTTAGAAAAGCTTGTCTCCATCAATGAAACATTATATGTCATCAAGGACTACTTAACCTCTATGCAAAGCAAGATTGAAGATATCCATGGAAGTGTCAAAGGAGACATGGTCTGACGTGTCCAAGATTCGAGTGCAGATTCTCAAGACTGTAGAAAAAGCAGTAAGGCCCCTCAAAGAGATGCACGACAGAATTGATGGGTCTCTGTCACAGTGAATGCCAGCTTTGATCGCCTCAAGGAGGCAGTTTACAACACCTTTACTTACTTTCTGCGTCACTGATGTTTGGTTGTTTAAGTCGGTTTCCTTTTGCATTGTTTTGTGACTGATGATTCAGTTATGGGTTGTACTCTTAGGACAAATACTTCTTTCCTGCCTGCTTTTATTTTTGTTGATGACAAAAGGGGAGAAATAGTAAGCACGTTTAAAGTCCTGTGTTTCTATATGTTTATGTGTTCTGTGTTCTATTTTCCTGCAGATGTTCAACTTGCAAGAACATCATACGGTATACAACTGAGGGGGAGTCAACTACAACTGAGACACAATCGAATGTCCAACTGAAGGGGAGTCGACTAGACATATCTACCAAGAAATGCAGATTAAGGGGGAGCTGACTACAACACACTCAAGGCAGCTAATCAACAGGGAAGTATTTTCAATGTTATTTTGTCATCATCAAAGAGGGGGAGATTGTTAGATCTAAGTTAATTTGAATGATGCAAAATAACCAATTACTCCTTATGTGCAGGAACAATTTCTGAGCAATAAAATGGAGGCATAAATGAATCAAAGGAAAAAGGAAAGAGGAACAGAAAAAACAATCAAGGGAGCTAGCAAAGTCAATCAAAAAGGATATTATAAGGATCTCAATCAAATAAGGTCAAGGGCACGAAATTATTTGCTAAAGATTCTCCCACATAAAGATGCCAGTCGAATCATCAATCAAGGAATTTGACAACGGGAATATTCTCTCATTAAAGGAAGAAATAAATCAAGCCCACGAGTCAAGGCAAATAAATAGAAGAATTAATCTTGGAAAGAATCAATTTACGATTCCTTCTAAGTACAACTCTCTTGGGTTTGCAATCTCTCAAAAAGACGTACAAGACATGAAGGCCTCGAGAAGTATAAATACCTATTGCACCAGTCTTGAAAATATATACTTTGATCAAACTAATTTCAATCTCTTTGTTCTACTTCAAACAAACATTGTAGTCTGCTTTAGATTTCTTGTGTAACAAAGAAGAGAAGAGAGAGAGAAACAATACTGGTGAGGCATTGTATCAATTATAGAGCGAAAAACAAAGTGACAAAAGTTATTGGTGTATAATAACATCAACCCATTTGTACTAAGCTACTTCATACTTGAAAGAGATCACCCTTGCAACCCAAGGGGACTGGACGTAGGATTCACTCTGAATCTGAACCAATATAAAACATATTGTATCATTTAATTTATGCAATTTATCTTCTATATTTTGTTCCTGAAAATCCTAGTCGACTAGAACGCAAATTAGTCGACTACCTCGAAAAAGAGAAGAAAAATTATAATTCACCCCCTCTTACACTTTCAAAAAGTGCTTATAAGTCAAAAATAAGCCAAAAGTCATAAGCTAGTCACCCCCAACTTATGAATTCTTAGCTTATAAACACTTTAAGTTTGACCAAGATTTTTATTATTTTATCTCTAAAATATTCGTTTTAAGAATAATAGCCTACATCGATACGCAGTGCGTCACGTATTTTTTCAACCTAAACCCCCCGCCCCTTCAAGTCTGCTATTCGCATTGACTATTTAAGGTAAGCAAATTCTCTATTCATTTTCATATTTGTATCTATGTGATTGTGTATTAATCTTTGAACTGTATATAATAGTAATGACCCGGCCAGTCGTTTTAAAAGCCGTAGCCCCGTTTCCCTATTTACTGTTCATTCGGTACTTTATAATTATTATATGACTTGCCGGGGTAATTAGTTCGGGTCCGATGAGGTTTTTAGAATGAATTGGAACATTTAGTTTCAAAGTTTAAAACTTAAGTTGAAAAGGTTGGCTGGATGTTGACCTATGTGTAAACGACCCCGGAATAGAATTTTGAAGATTTCAACAACTCCGCATGGTGATTTTGGACTTAAGAGCGTGATCGAAATTTTATTTGGAAGTCCGTAGTTAAATTAGACTTGAAATGGCTAAAATAAGAATTTAAGTTTGGAAGTTTGACCGGGGAGTTGAATTTTTGATATCGGGGTTGGAATCCAGTTCCAAAAATTTTTATAGCTCCGTTATGTAATTTATGACTTGTATGCAAAATTTGAGGTCAATCGGACTTGATTTGATAGGTTTCGGCATCGAATGTAGAAGTTGGAAATTCTTAAGTTTCATTAAGCTTGAATTGGAGTGCGATTTGCGATTTTAGCATTATTTGATATGATTTGAGGCTTTGATTAAGTCTGTATGATGTTTTAGGATGGGTTGGTGTATTTGGTTGATGTCCCGAGGGCCTCGGGTGAGTTTCGAAAGGTTAACGGATCATTTTCGGACTTGGGAACAGCTGAAGGAACTGGGGCAGGCGAGAAATTTCTCTTCGCATTCGCGAAGAAGGGACCGCATTCTCGAAGGGTGATGGCAGTGCTCATCGCGAACGCGTGAAGGCATTAGCGTTCGCATAGAAGGGCGAGGCCGAGCTGGGGTATTGGGCATTAAAGCTTAGCGTTCGCGAAGGAGGGATCGCATTCGCGAAGGCCAAGTTTGGTAAGGCATCGCGTTCGCGAGTGGACCCTCGCGTTCGTGAAGAGGAATGTTGGACAGCACATTGTCACGACCCAAAATCTCACCACAGGCGTCGTGCTGGCACCTAGTCTCTATGACTAGGTAAGCCGATTTCTATCACATTTTGAAGATATTTTTTTTAATTAAATAAATAACCAAAACTAACAGCGGAACAAATATGAATGTACAACCTCCCAAGACTGGTAGTACTGAGTCACGAACTCAAACTGAATACATGAAATGATCACGAGGACCGAATATACAATACTTTTTGATTAAAAATTAACAGTACAATGAAATCAAAAGACTCCAAGGGACTGCGATGACCAAGCAGCTCTACCTTGAATCCTTACGATCCCGCTTTAACTCTGCTCAAGTCTGATATCTCCAATACCTGGTTCTGCACAAAAATGTGCAGAAGTGTAGTATGAGTAGACCATGATCGGTACCCAGTAAGTATCAAGACTAACCTCAATGCAGTAGAGACGAGGTACAGTCAAGACACTCACTAGTCTAATAACCTGTGCAATATAGCATGCAAAAATAATAGAAACAAATAGCAATAATAGCAACATCAATCAACTAGTGATTTAAACAACAAGGTAACAAGAACACCATAAATATTGCTCAAACGAGTAATAAACACAGGTACAGCCAATTAATCAGGTCCTTCAGAATATACATCTTTTATCTAAGTTATTCAATAAAAATCTCTAGAATATAATCCTTTTCAATAAATATATTTTCGAATATAATTCTTTCAAGTAAATATCTTTCGAATATAATTCTTTCAAGTAAATATCTTTCGAATGTAATTCCTTCAAGTAAATATCTTTCAAATATAATTCTTTCAAGTAAATACCTTTCGAATATAATTCTTTCAAGTAAATATCTTCCAAATAAACTTCTTTCAAGTAAATATCTTTATAATATAATTATTTCAAATAAATATCTTTCTAATATAATTCTTTCGAATAAATATCTTTCAAATATACTTCTCTCAAGTAAATATCTTTATAATATAATTCTTTCAAATAAATATTTTTCTAATATAATTCTTTCGCATAAATATCTTTCAAATATACTTCTCTCAAGTAAATATCTTTATAATATAATTCTTTCAAATAAATATCTTTCTAATATAATTCTTTCGAATAAAAGTCACCATGTGACGCCTCATTTAAATTTCCTGGCGTGAGGAATACATTCAACATATCACATCAAATGGCACGGCAATACCTTCGTGCACTTAGCTCATTCTCACCCAATATATATATATTTGATTCAAATCAATTGGCACGGCAACACCCTTCGTGCATTTATATCTTCCTCACTGTGCATACATATAATAGTACCAACTAGATAGGAGAAATGCCAATAACAATAAAAAAAATAAAGTGGAGGCACACATGAAGCAACAACGACTACAAGTCACACAGAAAATATAGGTGCACAATAACATCTCAAGATAAAGGTATGAATGTATACAGAACAAAACGATATCACAATATAATGTATGTCTCTCGTCCGCGCCTACACGGAAACACCCTTCGTGCCATGAATGTATGATAACATAAAAATAATTACACGGCATCACCCTTCGTGCTTTTACTCTCATCCTCACCTGATAATATAAATGAAATAGCACGGCATCACCCTTCGTTCTTTACACTCTCAATGGCACGGCATCACCCTTCATGCTTTACACTCTCAAATGGCACGGCATCACCCTTCGTGCTTTACACTCTTCCTTGCCAAGCACATGTATATCAATAACAAGCAAGGTAGGAAGCACAAATAACATCAAGGAGAGTGTTTAAACCACAACACAATACAACAATTCATATCGTAATTTCCACTGACCACAACCAAATTTCAAATATGTAGCAGAATCAATACATTTGTCAACAAATAGGCCAAGGCTCCACACAACGTATAATAAACCTCAAAACAATCAATAGAGGTGAAAAATACTCAGTATAGGGCAACGCCTTCATTAATCCAAATTCTTGATAATTATATTAACTCCTCAATTTAAACTAATTAATAAATATTTGCAAATAAGGGTTCCATCATGGATTTAATTCCAAGAAAATATCAAACCCATAAACACACGGAATTCAACTAAAATCCAAGTGACAATAATACTAAATTTATTATATAAAATACAAATTTGACAAACAAGGAACGAGGCGTGATAATTCAAGGATTTACTAATGCCAACAATTATCTAATTTAATACATAAGAATGCCTAAAACTTTAAACCAAGAAAATTTGCACATATAAGCCCGAGTACGTACTCGTCACCTCGCGTACTCGGCTTTTCACATTTTACAAATGACACATAAGACTCGATGCCTAAGGGGTAATTTTTCCACTGGAGGTTAAGCAAGACACTTACCTTTTTGAAGTTATGTCGATATTCCAAAATCGCATTCTTTCTTCAATTGACCTCCAGACCCCCCAAATCTATCCAAATTAATTGTATAACTTCATTAAAATTCATCGGAAATAATTCCGGATAATAATACGTCGACTTAAAAATTTATTCCAAAAAGTCAACACGGGACCCGCTTCTCGGAACCCAACATAATTTTCATGAAATACGAACACCCATTCCGATACGAGTTCAACCATACCAATTTTATCGAATTCCAATAACAAATCGACCTCCAAATCTTAAATTTAAAACAAGAGGGTTTTCTAAATTTTTCAACCCAATTCACTAATTTAGTGATAAAAACAACAATAGATTCCTGTAATTTAACCAAAATCAAGTTAGGAATTCTTACCCCCAATGTTTTCCTTGAAAAACTCTCGAAATATCGCCTCACCCGAGCTTCCTTGGTCCAAATATGGAAGAATGACACGAATTTGGACTTTATTCTGCTGCAGAGGGGTTTGTTCTTCGCGTTCGCGAGACTCCTCTCGCGTTCGCGATGAACAAATTATTCAAAAGTCATTTTCAAACTCTTCTCAGACAACCTTTAGTTTAATGGTTATAACTCTTTGTACAAAACTCCCAATGATGAATGGTTTGACTTTTCGAAATCTAGACTCTGAGGACTATAACTTTCATTCGTTGCTCATCTCCCAAATCCTTATCGATTACAAGATATAAGCTTCCAAAGGCAGCCCTGTGCAATAGAGATTTCCAAACTCTTCCCGGACAGCCTATAGTTTATCTACCATAACTTTTTGTACACAAATCCAAATGACTAATGGTTTACCTTTATGAAAACTAGACACAAAGAGCTACAACTTTTATTTTTGGGTCATCTCTAAATTCCTTATATATTGCAATATATGAGCCTCTAGAATCAGACGACGAACAGCAAAATTTCCTTCTTCGCGAACGCGAGAACCTCTTCGCGAACGCGAAGAACAAAGTCCTAACAGAAAAATCCTTCTTCGCGAACGCGAGAAGCTCCTCGCGAACACAAAGAACAACACAAGAACCAGCAACCAGCAGCATCAAAACACCTAAACTTGGTCCGGAACCACCCCGAATCAAACCCGAGGCCCCCGGGACCCCGTCCAATCGTACCAACCAGTCCCAATACATAACACGAACCTGCTCGAGGCCTCAAATCACATCAAACAACATCAAAGCCACTAATCATACCCCAATTCAAGCCTAATGAACTTTGATATTTCAAATTCTATATCTTGTGTCGAAACACATCAAATCAATCTGGAATGACTTCAAATTTTGCACACAGGTCATAATTGACATAACGAAACTATTCTAATTTCCAGAATTGGACTTCGGCCCCGATATCAAAAAGTCAACCCCCCGGTCAAACTTTCCAAAAAATTGACTTTCGCCATTTCATGCTTAATTCCACTACGGACCTCTAAATAATTTTTCGAACACACATTTAAGTTCAAAATCACCCAACGGAGCTAACAGAACTGACGGAACTCCATTCCGGAGTCGTCTTCACACATTTTCGACTATGGTCAAAATCCTAAGACTTAAGCTTCCGTTTTAGGGACCAAGTGTCCCAAATCACCCCGAATCATCCGGTAACTGAATTCAATCGCGCACGTAAGTCAATACACATAATACGAAGCGGGGCATTAATTCTTAAAACGACAAGTTGGGTCGTTACATTCTCCACCTCTTAAACAAACGTTCGTCCTCGAACGTGCTAAAAATCTTTCTGAGGACTTTAAATTACTGAGTGTATTCTTACACACATACTTGTGGTTGATCCTACGTTCCCGTAATTTAACACGGGCCCGACAACACCATCTCAATTGAGATTATTTCTTTTCTCCATTCTTATAAGCTTTAAAGCAAAATCCCTAACTCTCCAATCATTTCCAAAATGCCTGATTTTTACTTTGACGCACGATATTAGTCTCAACTAGCTATAACAACTCATGCCTACGCACACATCAACTTTCTTGATAGTGTTGAAGTACTCCGGGGTATTACATTCTTCCCCGCTTAGGATAATTCGCCCTTGAATGAGAAGTAGAGCCTGCCCTCAAACACATAACATAACTTTTCTCTTCTTTCGCACATAACAACCTCCCAAATTTTTTTTTCCAGAAATTTCAGCAGAGTCTCCCATATAAATGGGCCTATCCACCTGCCAGAGTAACACCAAAACAACTCCTAACAACACATCCACAACCCAACAAAATACCACAATGTATATATCAATAACACTAATCTCAACATTACAAGCACCGCATTATCATAATGATATCAGGACATGAAGCACATCATATGTATGCCCATCACCACATCTCTGGTCCTAGTAGTTGTTCATAATTGATTACAACATCGCCAGTTAACCTCCTATTAACAAAAATATCATTTCAACTTCTCGTAACACAGACAGCAACACGCGAGGCATGAATACCTCATAATTATTTACCCGAATTAACGAGTCACATCTAACGCCACCCGGGCACTCACCTCGTAGGTTAAAACTCAATAATTACAGCACAATTATGGCTAAATATGCATAGAAAGATATACAAGAATTATCAAATAAGCCCATCAGGCATGACTCCCTATTAATACTATAGTACAAATTTAAATTTCACAAAGGGAGAATTTTAAACTCATAAATATTTCACCATAAGGACCTCGTCCTTATATAACTTCCACCGTGGCTTGTAGCCCGGTTTAAATATTTCACATCATATAAAAATGCGAGGATCTCGTCCTCAACTTCGAATCACAAGTGTTTTGCACATTGTGCCAACTGAAATTTTCAATTTCCTTTCTTTCTTCTTTTCGATATATTTCGTAAACAATTTTCATAACACATAATGAACCCTCATCCCGATAGGGCATATAATTCATAAAATTGAAATCACATCAAAACCCACTATAGTAAGCAATAGAAAGTCATTTTTGGACTTATAGCCCTCAATAGTGAACAAAAATAAAAATGATAAACACGGGCTAACATCATCAAATCTTCCAAATAGTGTAAATACGGGAGTGGGGTATAAATTTACTAATCCACCATATGTAAGGAGCATGGAGTTCTCACCTCGATAATCGGAATCGAATCAAAAATAAGAATGGTGCTCCTTTTAATATAAATTAAATCATACTTGTACCTACATCATCTAGTGTATCGGCCTCAACCAATTCATAGCAATTATATCAATGGGTCGGGACTCCACCTCTTAGGCGCCCTCTACCCGCCTGTCCTCCACCCCTACCTGGCTATGCACGTGGAGTATTAACTGGAATAAAGCTTGTAGCCTGAGTGTTCTGATGAAATCTACCCCTCCCAAGTCTGGGACAATTTCTCTTGATGTGCCTAGTATCACCACACTCAAAACAACCCCTCTGCGGGTTCGGCTGCTCACACTGAGTCTGTGCCGGATAACTGGAATAACCATTAAAGGAATCCCATGTCGATGGTGCATTAAAAGAACTTACTGGAACACCCTGAGTATTCTGAAATGTAGATTTATTAAGGATGCGGGAATACCACAAGTCCCAGCATCATCCCATACAAATATCAACTCTTAATCATATACAAGTTTTGGAAAACCTTTCAATACCACATAAATACATCTCAAGCCAAAATTCATATAACACATGACCCGGCAATCTGATCGTTGATAGTGGACTCCCTCACTTGGCGCGAAGCCATAGGACACATTTTGATGATCCACAATACTAACCTTCATCGCTCGTAGGACACCAGTCATAAGACACCTCAAACCATTTATTTGGCACATGTCATCCTCGTGACAGTTAAACTCGCTTCCTCCAGTGTCTTGGATGCTAGTATGTACCCTTCGCTAAATAGAAGTCCCATACGAACCACATAGTCTCTAATACCACCAACTATCTTTAAATCTACATCCACCTCGTGACCCTACCACAATTGTGATGATTAGGCAATTAATTAAACCTTCTTAAGATCATACTTATTAACCGGATGTCAGAACCTGCTGCACCCCCATGTGCACAACTGAATGATCTCTAAATACTTCTGCATCCTCGATCTGGATGACACATTGTAACAATGGTTGAACAACCCCGGCGCCCTTATAACCCCTCTGTAGTATAATAAACTGTTGGCGCATAGTTGATATTGAGTGCGCAATTTCATACACGAGTGGATGCAAAAGAACATAAGATATATGCTTCAAGCTGAATAAATGGCGCACGATAAGGAATGAAAGAAGTGAATTCTTCCAACTAGCTTTGTAGCCTCTCGAAAATAAGTATAGACGGCTCTGTACCGATCCGCAAGACTCTACTAAACTCGTTCGTGACTAGTAGAACCTATGAACCTAGAGCTCTGATACCAACTTGTCACGACCTAAAATCCCACCACAGGCGTCGTGATGGCACCTAGTCTCTATGACTAGGTAAGCCGATTTCTATCACATTTTGAAGCCATTATTTTTTTTGAATTAAATAAATAACCAAAACTAACAGCCGAACAAATATGAATGTACAACCTCCCAAGACTGGTAGTACTGAGTCACGAACTCTAACTGAATACATGGAATGATCACGAGGACCGAATATACAATACTTTTTGATTAAAAATTAACAGTACAATGAAATCAAAAGACTCCAAGGGACTGCGACGACCAAGAAGCTCTACCTTGAATCCTTACGATCCCCCTTTAACTCTGCTCAAGTCTGATATCTCCAATACCTGGTTCTGCACAAAAATGTGCAGAAGTGTAGTATGGGTACACCACGGTCGGTACCCAGTAAGTATCAAGACTAACCTCAATGCAGTAGAGACGAGGTACAGTCAAGTCACTCACTAGTCTAATAACCTGTGCAATATAGCATGCAAAAATAATAGAAAACAAATAGTAGTAATAGCAACATCAATCAACTAGTGATTTAAACAGCAAGGTAACATGAACACCATAAAAATTGCTCAAACGAGTAATAAACACAGGTACAGCCAATTAATCAGGTCCTTCAGAATATACATCTTTTATCTAAGTTATTCAATAAAAATCTCTAGAATATAATCCTTTTCAATAAATATATTTCCGAATATAATTCTTTCAAGTAAATATCTTTCGAATATAATTCTTTCAAGTAAATATCTTTCGAATGTAATTCCTTCAAGTAAATATCTTTCAAATATAATTCTTTCAAATAAATACCTTTCGAATATAATTCTTTCAAGTAATATCTTTCAAATATACTTCTTTCAAGTAAATATCTTTATAATATAATTATTTCAAATAAATATCTTTCTAATATAATTCTTTCGAATAAATATCTTTCAAATATAATTCTCTTAAGTAAATATCTTTATAATATAATTCTTTCAAATAAATATCTTTCTAATATAATTCTTTCGAATAAATATCTTTCAAATATACTTCTCTCAAGTAAATATCTTTATAATATAATTCTTTCAAATAAATATCTTTCTAATATAATTCTTTCGAATAAAAGTCACCATGTGACGCCTCATTTAACTTTCCTGGCATGAGGAATACATTCAACATATCACATCAAATGGCACGGCAATACCTTCGTGCACTTAGCTCATTCTCACCCAATATATATATTTGATTCAAATCAATTGGCACGGAAACACCCTTCGTGCATTTATATCTTCTTCACTGTGCATACATATAATAGTACCAACTAGGTGGGAGAAATGCTAATAACAATAAAAGAAATATAATAGTACCAACTAGGTGGGAGAAATGCCAATAACAATAAAAGAAATAAAATGGAGGCACACATGAAGCAACAACGACTACAAGTCACACAGAAAACATAGGTGCGCAATAACATCTCAAGATAAAGGCATGAATGTATACACAACAAAACGATATCACAATATAATGTATGTCTCTCGTCCTCGCCTGCACGAAAATACCCTTCGTGCCATGAATATATGATAATATAAAAATAATTGCACGGCATCACCCTTCGTGCTTTTACTCTAATCCTCACCTGATAATATAAATGAAATAGCACGGCATCACCCTTCGTGCTTTACACTCTCAATGGCACGGCATCACCCTTCGTGCTTTACACTCTCAAATGGCATGGCATCACCCTTCGTGCTTTACACTCTCAAATGGCACGGCATCACCCTTCGTGCTTTACACTCTTCCTTGCCACGCACATGTATATCATTAACAAGCAAGGTAGGAAGCATAAATAACATCAAGGGGAGTGTTTAGACAACAACACAATAAAATAATTCATATCGCAATTTCCACTGACCATAACCAAATTCCAAATATGTAGCAGAATCAATAAATTTGTCAACAAATAGCCCAAGGCTCCACACAACGTATAATAAACCTCAAAACAATCAACAGAGGTGAAAAATACTCAGTATAGGGCAACGCCTTCATTAATCCAAATTCTTGATAATTATATTAACTCCTCAATTTAAACTAATTAATAAATATTTGCAGATAAGGGTTTCATCATGGATTAAATTCCAAGAAAATATCAAATCAATAAATACACGGAATTCAACTAAAATCCAAGTGACAATAACACTACATTTATTATATAAAATACAAATTTGACAAACAAGGAACGAGGCGTGATAATTCAAGGATTTACTAATGCCAACAATTATCTAATTTAATACATAAGAATACCTAAAACTTTAAACCAAGAAAATTTGCACATATATGCCCGAGTACGTACTCGTCACCTCGCGTACTCGACTTTTCACATTTTACAAATGGTACATAAGACTCGATGCGTAAGGGGTAATTTTCTCACTCGAGGTTAAGCAAGACACTTACCTTTTTGAAGTTATGCCGATATTCCAAAATAGCATTCTTTCTTGAATTGACCTCCAGACCGCCCAAATCTATCCAAATTAATTGTATAACTTCATTAAAGGTCATTAGAAATAATTCCGGATAATAATATATCGACTTAAAAATTTATTCCAAAAAGTCAACAAAAGTGAACGCGGGACTCGCCTCTCGGAACCCAACATAATTTTCATGAAATCCGAACACTCATTCCGATACGAGTTCAACCATACCAATTTTATCGAATTCCAATAACAAATCGACCTCCAAATCTTAAATTTAAAACAAGAGGGTTTTCTAAATTTCTCAACCCAATTCACTAATTTAGTGATAAAAACAACAGTAGATTCATGTAATTTAACCAAAATCAAGTTAGGAATTCTTACCCCAATGTTTTCCTTGAAAAACTCTCGAAACATCGCCTCACCCGAGCTTCCTTGGTCCGAAAATGGAAGAATGACACGAATTTGGACTTTATTCTGCTGCCCAGGGGTTTGTTCTTTGCGTTCGCGAGACTCCCCTCGCGTTCGCGATGAACAAATTCTTCAAAAGTCATTTACAAACTCTTCTCAGACAGCCTTTAGTAGAATGGTCATAACTCTTTGTACAAAACTCCCAATGATGAATGGTTTGACTTTCTGAAATCTAGACTCCGAGCACTATAACTTTCATTTGTTGCTCATCTCCCAAATCCTTATCGATTACGAGATATAAGCTTCCAAAGTCAGCCATGTGCAACAGAGATTTCCAAATTCTTCCCAGACAGCTTATAGTTTATCCACCATAACCTTTGGCATACAACTCCAAATGAAAAATGGTATACCTTTATGAAAACTAGACACAAAGAGCTACAACTTTCTTTTTTGGATTATCTCCAAATTCCTTATAGATTGAGAGATATAAGCCTCAAGAATCAGACGATGAACAACAAAATTTCCTTCTTCGCGAACGCGAAGAACAAAGTCCTAACAGCAAAATCCTTCTTCGCGAACGCGAGAGGCTCCTCACGAACGTGAAGAACAACACCAGAACCAGCAACCAGCAGCATCAAAACACCCAAACTTGGTCCGGAACCACCCCGAATCAAACCCGAGGCCCCCGGGACCCCGTCCAATCGTACCAACCAGTCCCAATACATAACACGAACCTGCTCGAGGCCTCAAATCACATCAAACAACATTAAAGCCACGAATCATACCCCAATTCAAGCCTTATGAACTTTGAAATTTCAAATTCTATATCTTGTGCTGAAACACATCAAATCAATCTGGAATGACTTTAAATTTTGCACACAAGTCATAATTGACATAACGAAGCTATTCCAATTTCCAGAATCGGATTTCAGCCCGATATCAAAAAGTTAACCCCCCGGTCAAACTTTCCAAAAATTCGACTTTCGCCATTTCAAGCTTAATTCCACTACGGACCTCCAAATAATTTTTTGGACACACTCCTAAGTCCAAAATCATCCAACGGAGCTAACGGAACCGACGGAACTCTATTCCGGAGTCGTCTTCACACATTTCTGACTATGGTCAAAATGCTAAGACTTAAGCTTTCGTTTTAGGGACCAAGTGTCCCAAATCACCCCGAATCATCCGGTAACTGAATTCAACCATGCACGCAAGTCAATACACATAATACGAAGCTGCTCAAGACCTTAAGTCATTGAACGAGGCGTTAATTCTTAAAACGACAAGTCGGGTCGTTGCACACATTTTTGTGCTTCGCGAACGCGAGGCACTGACCGCTTTCGCGAAGAAGAAATGTCTGAGCAGAGAGTTTAAGTTCAGAAAATGGGACTTCGTCCCAGTTTTCATTTTTGACGAATTGGAGCTCGGTGAGAGGCGAGTTTCGGGAGATTTTCAGAGAAAACATCGAGGTAAGTGTTCTTAACTCAAATTTGGTTAGATTACCCGAATCCATCATTGTTTTTATCATTTAATTGGTGAATTAAGTTGGAAAAGTTTGAAAACCCTCTTGAATAAATTTGAGGATTTTAGGGCCAAATTGTTATCGGAATTTAGCAATTTTGGTATGGTTAGACTCGTGGTTGAATGGGCGTTCATATTTCATAACTTTCGCCGGATTCCGAGACGTGGGCAACACGGATGATTTTTGAGTTAATTTTGGATTTTATTGAAAAATATAATATTTTCTTATGAAATTGATTCCTATAGTTTTTGTTGATTGTATCAAATTGTTTTGGTTAGGTTCGAGCCACTAAGAGTTGGATAATCGAGGAAAAGGCCTACTAGTGGATTAAATTGGAGCAAGTCGAGGTAAGTGACTTGTCTAACCTTGTGTGGGGGAAATTTTCCCTAGGATTAGTATTGATGTAAAAATTGTAATGTATTGAAAGTCGTGTACACAAGGTGACGAGTGTGTACACATGCTAAATGTGGAAGATTATGTTTTTAAATTGTGTAGATCACTGTGCATATTAATTAAATTATTTTATTTTGTTATATTCTTCATCATTGATCTGATTTTTATACTTTAAATTTGCTTGACCTTTTTCTGCTAATTGTTTTACCTGTTTAGTTGAAATTTGGTTTCTTTTATTCTGTGCATTATTTGAAGGTTGAATTTCTTTAATTTAAATATTATTAATATAAAGTATTTGATATTTTAAATTTGGTACGGAGACAACGTATTAAAAATTTTGAAATATTATTTTTGGTGAGTTATTTATTCCCGAATATTTTGTGAGATTTTTGTACTCATTGTGATGGAGCCGTGAGCTCTTTGTTATGGAACAATATTGTTGTTGATTTATTTTGGCAAGTTGAAAAATTTGGGCACTTGAAGTGCATATTGTGATATATTGTGATATTGATACGCATGCGGTGGTATAAGGTCTGGGTACTGAAACGCATGCAGTGAGATAAGGGTGGCTTGATACGCGTGGCTAGTAGGGAAACTACTAGAAGTCATGTGGTGTAATAAGGGTGGCTAAAACGCAGGATGCTATTTCGGGAAAACTATTTTCTTTAAAATTGAATATGAAGGCTCCCGCGGTGATATAAGGAAATGAGATATTGTGAATTTATTTATGATTTGGGACTACGAGGCGGTACCTCGGGAGTGCCCTTGTTGATATTTATTTATGACCGCAGTTGTGAACACCTAATTTTTGACCGCACCCAAATTCTATACTATTTTAGTGTAAATATTTCTTTTTAGGTCTAATCTTAATATTTTAAACTTTTATCTTACTCTTAATAGGTTTTATTTAAAAAAAAAAAAAAAGATTGGTTTTCTTTAATTAGAATTTTAATAAGTAAATTATAGTATCTTTATTAGTATCATTTAAAGTACATGTAAATATTTAATTTTTTTTATATTGTAAGAAATGTTAGTTAATCTTTTTATTTAATATTTTAATTTATCTCCTAAAAAATGAATTCAAAAATCTGATTTTTAATTAGATAACAATCCCAATCCCATAAATCCCCATTTTTAGCCTAACTTCCCACCTTTTATGTCCCTCTTACTCACGTCTCTCACGTCCCAACCCCATATCCCCATTTTCGTCACACACACACACGCCCCCCCACCTTTTCACTCTTTTTCTCCATCAACACACACACTATTACACATTCTCTATATAAGGCATACATTTAGATTAGAAAAGGGGGTGGACAGAAAAGAATAGAAAAAGGGAACGAAATCGGGGGGAACAGAAGGAAAGTAACGTTGAAAAGAGGAAAGAAAATACTTCACAAAAGAAGGAAACAAGCAATGAAAATTGAAAGAAAGAAAGAACGCTAAAAAGAGTTAAGCTAGTAGCAGCCAAAGATTTTATCTTTTCTCTCATTATCGACATTAAACGTCATCGGAAATATTTCAGCCTTGAAATAACCTCCAAACTCAATTAAAAGCAGCTCGAGAACGGTCCAAATCTCAAAAAAAAAAAATGCCCAAACCCAGTTGAGTACGTCCGAGGTTCATCGAGTTCCGGCGAGTTTCGAAGTCGAGGTTTTGTTACGGTTTTTGGTTCTGAAGATTCGAAAGTTGCTTCCTTGTACCAGTTTCGACTTTTTATAAATAAAAGGAAAAGTTTCTTTTGCTGCCTTAGAGGTTCGTTTTCGTCTTGGATATACTACCTTTTCTCTTAATATTGTTACTGTTTTTTTATGAGAACTTTCTTTAAGTGATTCATGTTGATAGCCTATTACATAATTGTTTGTTGATATGAACATTCTAACAGTAGGTTTATAAGCTACATGAGAAGATAAAAGACTCTATTTTCTGCTTGTTTTACTCTAAATATGCTTTGGATGAATGAAGCTTTCCTGCTAATATTCGCCTTATCTATTGTTAAGTTGGTATAAATGTTATGTCGAGCACGTTACTGTATTGTCTGCGTTTTAAGCTGGAGTTGCGGTATATTTTCGCTTAGACTCGTAGGAGCATCAGTTAAAAAATAAAAGGCATTTCAACTTAAAGAGTGAATGTCGGAGTCTCTGTCGAAAATCCTTCAACCCTGTTGGTAAAGTTTTCTGTAAAAAAAAAAAAAAATATCTTTGTAAGCTTAAATCACGTCTGTAACTTGTTAATTTGGTCAGTTATTTAGTCTCAAAAAAAAAGGTAAAAAGAAAGTGACTAGAGTTACGTTAATTATTTTTATTACTTACTGCCTTTGGCGTTTAAGTAAGTTAAGTTGACTTATTCTATTGATATATATGGCTAGAGTATATGAGAATTTCTTTTCTAAAAGCTAACGTCCTTCGTATATGGAATATTATACTAGTGATTTAAGTGAGTTCTTAATGATTTGAAATAGTGTTAGGATAATTTTTTGTTTGAAATAGTTTCAAGAATTGAATTAGTTTGCTGCTTCCCATTTTGGAGTCAAGAATTGGTTTCATGATTGTGATCGTTAAATGACTGTATTTTCAAATTTTAGTCTTAATTTTGCATTAATTGCTTACAAATGTCATGGCTAAATTTCTGGCCATATTGTTGCTCGCATTTATATGTCAATTTTAATAAAGAGGGTTCACAAGGAGTATATTAATTCGGCCTAGGCACTAATTTAAGACTCATTGTAATAGGTAAAAGTAATAGTATACAAATATATATCTCAGATCTAAAAAGATAAATAATTGAAATACTATAAAACGCTAGAAAAACTTTAGATGTACTTTAAATATTAGCTCATGTGTTCATACCCGAACCTTGGATTGATATGCTTAAGTAATAAAAGGATCATGTGTGCATTCCCGCGTCTTGATACCTTTAAATTCAAAATAATTATGTTTTGACAATGTGTACATTCCGTACCTTGTTTAACATTTAATTTCAAAGAAGTACCTTGTGTGCGTACCGCATCTTGGTGAACACAATTAATAAAAATATAATAATTAATTAAGCGGTAATAAATAAGCCATAATCAATAAAATACAAGAATAACTAAAAATTGATTTAAGCCTTACATTAGTCAATAAAGCGACCGTGCTAGAACCACGGGACTCGAGGGGTGCCTTACACCTTCCCCTCAGTCAACAGAATTCCTTACTCAGTCTTCTATTTTCGTAGACCATAAATTAGGAGTCAAATCTTCCTTTTGATAAGGGATTCAATAAAAGGTGACTTGGAACACCAAAACTCAATTCCAAGTGGCGACTCTGAATAATAAATAATCCCTTTTCAAAACGTCACTTTAATTGGAAAAACTCTTCTAACTCAACCTCGTAATAAGGGTTGCGTGGGAAAAAAGGGGGTGTGACAGCTCTGGCGACTCTGCTGGGGTACGAACCCAGAATCTCTAGTTCGGGGTTCAGAATTCGAGCTTATAAGATGATTTATACTTGGCTTTATTGATTTGATGTTATTACTGTGTTTTTTGGCGTAATGTGCTAATTACGGCTTTGATATTATTTGAACTGTATTAAATTGTCTTCTTACGCCTCCCTTCTGAGTCTTCTGAATTTATGGTGCACACGTACGCGTGGCCCACTTTTCTGTTAGAAGTCATACCAATTAGAACGAGGCTGGGTCAGTAACTAGGCCGGGTAGACTTTCGTGCTCCCGGTACGTTACCCCCACCTCGGCTCGAGCTGTCCGCTTGGGTAAGCCAGGTCTAAAACACTCCCCTTAGGATTTAAACCTAGAATAACATAGCCTCATGCCGGATCCCTAGTAGGAACGTTTGTTTGCATCATATACATTTGACTTTGGGGACTCAACATAGGGGTTGGGTCCGTCTAGGACAGGTGTACCCGAAATTACAAGACCATCCTGATGCATCTTATGTGCTACTTGTGCATTATGTTTGATTTGGTTTGTGCATATTGACCGGTTTCTAAAATAAAATAAAAATATAAAAATATTGAGGGAAAACCAGAAAGAAGAAAATATGAGGGAGAAAATTTACCCGATTTTCGAAAATCTCAGTATTTACCCCCCAAAAAAAGCCTGAATTTTTCAAAAAGAAAAGTGTCATCCTATTTCTGAAATATTTACGAACTACGCGGGTCTGATTCTCACTGGATGTGAGATACGTAGGCAACCTTCATAGGGTTCGACCCCATTTTTATAAAATAACTAAAAAAAAAAGAAAAAAGAAATGTGTCTAGTGTTTTTTTTTAATCAAAAAACAAATAAGCAGACTCAACTTCGGTTAATCCCAAATCGTTCCTGTCGGAATAGCGAACATCTTCAAAATTGTTGAAGGGATGTTCTCGCAAGAACGGACGTGTCTGTCAATTGGGAATCACTTTTACCATAATGCCCTTCCCCCGGCCCTAAAGCTATCCTTGAAAGTAAGAAGGGGCCATAGTTGCAAAAATAGCCACCCTTTCTTCGGTCACAATTGCAAAAATAGCCCCCCTTTTTCGTTGATTTTTCTTAAAATTGAGTTATTTACAAAAGATTGTTTGCAAAAGGAGTGCATTGGTTCTGTCTCTTGAGACTAGTGTCAACCCTAACCTTAACCACCCACAGGTACAAAATGAGCACTGTCCAGAACACACCGTTCACAGTTGTAGACGAGGCTCCACTTCAGCTTCAGATTTGGTGGTATGATTTAGGAGAAGATGGTCAGAAATGGGTCACCAAGTACCTGGGAGCCCTCACAGATATTATGAAAATTAAACCACGGGACGATTTGATTGAGGCACTAGTGACTTTTTGGGACCCTGTTCACAATGTTTTTCGCTTCTCCGATTTTGAGCTAACTCCCACTTTAGAAGAGATAGCTGGATATTCCGGTTTTGGCAGGGATTTGAGAAAACAGGAGCTCATATTCCCGAGGGATCTTTCTGTACACCGATTCTTCGATCTTCTGAACATCAGTAAGCAAATTAGAAAGACCAACGTAGTCGAAGGGTGTTGTTCTTTCTACTTCCTGTACTCTAGGTTCGGGCAGCCAAATGGGTTTGAAATGCATGAAAGGGGCCTTAACAACAAGCAAAACAAAGACACATGGCAGATTCATCGTCGCTTCACCTTCATAATGGCATTTCTGGGAATTATGGTCTTCCCAAACAAGGAGCGGACAATTGATACCCGCATAGCCAGGGTTGTACAGGTCCTCACTACCAAAGAACATCACACTCTTGCCCCGATCATTCTATCAGACATTTATCGGGCGTTGACTTTGTGCAAGTCCGGGGCAAAATTCTTCGAAGGGTTCAATATTTTGTTACAAATGTGGTTGATTGAGCATCTCCGACATCACCCCAAGTTCATGAGCTATGGTCCGAACAAGGACAATTTCATTGAGAGTTACGAAGAAAGAGTAAAAGATTACAACTCTCCAGAAGGGGCGGAAGCCTGGATATCCCACCTAAGATCTTTAAATGCAAGTCAAATTGAGTGGACTTTGGGATGGCTCCCGCTAAGAGAGGTGATACACATGTCGGCCATAAAAAGTTATTTGCTGTTATTGGGTTTGAGAAGTGTCCAGCCGTATGCGCCACACAGAGTTCTAAGACAGCTAGGAAGGTACCAAGTAATACCTAAGGATGAAGATTTGAGTGTGCAAGTTATTGAGCTACACCCCGAAGCCCCACTCCCCGAAGCTTTAATCCAGCAAATTTGGAATGGTTGTCGCTACTTGAAATATGATACTCAGGTGCCAGATCCTGCGAGAGGTGAGGTAGATCCGGGTTATGCTATATGGTTTGGGAAGAGGTCTCACGTGGATGATGTGCCAGAGCCCAAAAGGCCCACAAAAAGGCCGCATGTTCAAGCCTTTGATGATAAAATCCAAGAACGGTTGGCTTGGGGTGAACGGGAAAAGGGATACAAAACAACTATTCATGTCTTAGAAGAAAGGCTAAGAAACCTCAATTTTGAGAAAGACTTGCAAGAACAAGAAGCCGAAGGGGAAAAGAAGAGTCTGATCTGCAAAAATGAAGCCCTTCGTGCTCAACTTCAACAGATGAAGAAAGCCTCTGAAGTGCCAGTGAGAAGTTGGAAAGACCAGAGAACCATTGCCAATCTGATGGAGAAAGTGCAAGATTATGATTCCCTCTTGGCAAAGACTGAAAAGTCGTTGGACAAAGCCAATGAAAAGATCGTACAACTAAATGAGAAGGCCGAATCAAGTAAGGATCGCCAAGTAACACAATTTGAAGAAAAGAGGGCTCAATTCGAGAGAGAGAAGGCCCACTGGGTACGTTCAGAAGCTCAGCTCCATGCACAATTGGAAGAAATGAGAAGGTACAATAGAGAATACCAGCATGCAAATTTTGATAGGGAGATGGCTCAGGCGAGACTCGAGCAGGCTAGACTTCGGGCTCAGTTGGAGTCAGCCTTAGATCGTGAGGGCCACATAAGGGAGATAGCCACCACTCGCCAGCAGCAGTTACAAGATCGAGACCAAAATTTCCAGTACTTCAAAGAGCAAGTTCATAATTTGGCTGTTTACACTGCTCAAAGTTATGTGAACTGCCAAGGGATGGATTATGAGAAGTTTTTGGAGCATGCACCTACTTTTGCCCGTCATCTTGCAGCAGAGTTAGAAAGGATGTACCGTACATTGGGGGGTCAACCAGGGCAAGCCCCACCATGAGCAGATGTTCCAGTGTTTGAAAGCCAGAAGATTGTGGAGTTGAATTATAGTCGTAGTTGTTAGAACTTTTTATGTAGTAGTTATGTTTTAGTTTGAGTCATTGTTGAATCTTTAAAATTGTTGTCTTTTAGTCTTGTCAGAGTCTGGTAAGTCATTTTCAATATAATGTCCTTTCTGTTATTGTATTATTTCGTTTTGTTAAAAAAAAAATAAAAAATTATTATTTTCCCCTGAACTACGTAATGGTCTGATTCATGCGGTGTCATGATACATAGGCAATCCTCATCGGATGCGATCATAACCATAATTAATCTAAAAAAAATGAAAAAAAAAAACCCGTTAAATTCAAGATGAAAATAAACCAATAAATCAATAAGCCGGGATGAAACATAAAGCCTTCCAAGATCATTTTAGAAATGAAAATGGCATTAGGTGCATAACATATAATGTGTGATTAATGTCTGCAAAATGCCTAACTCTAACACGTTTGTTGTTTGTCATTTTCAAAGATAAAGTAAAACTGAGGTGGTTGGTTTGTGGTTTAAACTGGCGACTCACCCTTACAACACGAGATCAAAAGGAAAAAGTAGAATGGCAAACAACAGTGAGAATGAGTCAGATAATGATGATGTCCATGGACATTTGGTTGAACAAGGTTCAGGACTGGTTGGAGAAGTAAGAGTGTTGAAGCAATAATTGGCAGAGATGTACCAAGCCTGGGTGAATGGACAAGCACCGCCCTCATTACCCATAGGGCCTTCGGACAATCTTCATAATGTGTCAGTTGCCACTCAAGTGCCTATATCCATAACAAGTAACCCATTGTACCAACCTGGATTTAGTCCGAGCTTTAACCTTCCCACTATCCCCAGTACCTCCATTCCACATCCTCCAATCGCACCCCTCAGAAATGACCCACCTACTATACCCATTGTCCATACTTTCACTGTCCCTCAATCGGCTCTTACTCAA
Source organism: Nicotiana tabacum (assembly GCF_000715075.1). Taxonomy (NCBI): domain Eukaryota; kingdom Viridiplantae; phylum Streptophyta; class Magnoliopsida; order Solanales; family Solanaceae; genus Nicotiana; species Nicotiana tabacum. The sequence goes on along the minus strand of NC_134083.1, from coordinate 15,703,511 downwards.
AAGTCCAATAATGATCCACAGCTGGATGCTCATGATGCCCAACATTACTCTCCAGAACTGACTTTAAAGGTTCCAGATTCCTACAAGCACACTCCTCATAACGTGTTCCCAATTGAGATCGAAAAGCCCGAAAAGAATATGGAACAAGAGGAAATGACCAGAAAAATGAAGAGCTTGGAACAAACCATGAGAAACATACAGGGTTTGGGGGGCCACAAGAGTGTTTCGTTTAACGATCTATGCATGTTTCCCCATGTTCATTTGCCACCCGGCTTCAAGACCCCCAAGTTTGACAAGTATGATGGGCATGGTGATCCCGTTGCCCATTTGAAGAGGTATTGTAACCAACTAAGGGGAGCGGGAGGCAAAGAAGAATTGCTCATGGCTTATTTTGGGGAAAGTTTGACAGGAATTGCTTCAGAGTGGTTCATAGATCAAGACATCTCTCACTGGCACGTTTGGAATGACATGGCTCAAGATTTTGTCCAACAGTTTCAGTACAATATTGATATAGTGCCAGACCGCTCCTCTCTCGTCAACATAAAGAAGAAACCAATAGAAAGCTTCAGAGAATATGCAATCAAGTGGAGAGAGCAGGCTGCTAGGGTCAAACCACCAATGAAAGAGGCAGAAATGATTGACTATTTTCTCCAAGCTCAGGATCCAGATTACCTCCATTACATGTTGGCTGCCATCGGTAAACCTTTTGCTGAGGCGATTAAGATTGGTGAAATAGTTGAGAATGGCATGAAGTCAGGCAAAATTGTGAGTCAGGCAGCCCTTAAGGCAACCACACAAGCAATACAAAGCGGGTCAGGCAATTTCGGAAATCGGAAAAAGAAGGAGGAAGGATCCATGATGGCATCTGGGTTCGGGGGAGTTCAAAGAGGAATAGCTCCTTCTTACGTGCAATTCCAACAAGGACTATCCAATTCTCTTCAACATTATTATCCGCCTCAAGGTCCCCGATACTCAGTTCCCCTGCAACAATACACAGTGTTTAATGCTCAGGCTTATGCTAGGCCTCCCAATCACCAACAATGGCGGGCACCGATTCCACAAGGCTCCCGTCAACTCCGACCGAATTTTCAGGCACCATATAATCCTCGTCCCCGACAAGAATATGTGAGAGAACAGGAGCCAAAGAAAGAGTTCACCCCAATTGGAGAATCGTATACATGCCTATTTCGAAAGTTGATGCAGTTGAAGTTGATTGAACCTATTATGCCGCGTTATGTGAATCCAAATTCAAAAGGTTTTGACTCAAATGCAAGATGTGAGTATCACTCTAACACCCAAGGGCATAGTACTGAAAACTGTTGGACATTAAAGAAAGCCATTGAAAATTTGATTGAAGCAAAGGCAATTGTGGTAACAAACAATGAGGATACTCCTAATATCACAAACAATCCGCTCCCAACTCATGATAATACACATTTTATTGGGATAATTTGTGATGATCGGGATTATAAGCAGTCTGGCAAGACAGAGGTGGTTTTTAGAACCATAGGGCCAGAACCAAAAGTGATAGTGAGCCCGCCGCAATTGGCACCATTGATGGTAAAAGGTGCGAATTCTAGTTTGAACTTGGCATGTTCTGAAAAAACGATTCTCTATGTTCCTGGAAGCACAAAAAAGGTTGAGGTTCAATTGGGTGGGCCAAAACTTTACATCCCCGGAGGCATTCAAAAGATCATTCCGAATAATGGTTTGAGGAATATAACAGAGCCAGTCGTGATTCGACCTGTTGCCCAACTCCTAGTGACAAACACAAAAGCTATTCCTTGGAATTATAACAAGACTGTTATGACATACAAAGGAAAAGAGATAGTTGAAGAAACAGGTGAAATAGGGGGCTTGACCCGCTCTGGAAGGTGTTATTCACCAGAGGAATTGAGAAAAGCTAAGCAAGCCAGGGAAAGTCACTTGCCAGTGAAAGAACCCGTTGCAGAAAAAGAAGCGGAGGAATTCTTTAAGAAGATGAAATTGCAAGACTACTCAATCATTGACAAACTAAGGAAAACTCCTGCTCAGATATCTTTGTTATCTCTGCTTTTGCATTCAGAAGAGCATCGTCGTGTGTTGATCAAAACTCTGAACGAGGCATATGTCTCAGAAAAGACAACGGTGAATCAGCTAGAAAAAATGGCTGAAAGATTCTTTGAAGTAAATAGAATTACTTTCAGCGATGATGATTTGCCTGAGGAAGGGTGTGGCCACAATAGAGCTTTGCATCTTATGGTCAAATGTGAAGGGCACTACGTAAAAGGAGTCATGATTGACGGAGGCTCAAGTGTAGATGTGTGTCCTCTTTCTACTCTACAACAGCTGAACATCGACAATAACAGAATTCGAACCAGTAATGTCAGCATCAGAGCTTTTGATGGTTCAAAAAGAGACACTATTGGGGAAATCGAACTCACCATGACAATCGGCCCGGTTGATTTTAACATTGTCTTTCAAGTGTTAGATATGGAAACTTCCTATAATTTTCTTTTGGGAAGGCCGTGGATCCATATGGCCAGAGCTGTACCATCCACCCTACATCAAATGGTCAAATTTGAGTGTGACGGGCAAGAAATTATTGTTCATGGGGAGGACGACTCATCCGTCTATAAAGACCCGTCCATTCCATATATAGAGGCCAACGAAGGATGTGAATCCATCATATATCAAGCATTTGAGGTGATTGAGGTGGACCAAGTGGAAGAAGGAAAACCAATTCTGCATCCCCGTCTTTCAGCCACATCTATGATGGTAGCTTCGCTGATGTTGAGGAACGGCTATGAACCAGGAAAAGGATTGGGATCCTCTCTGCAAGGAATTGTGAACCCCATTGCTCCATTTTCGAAGAAAAATACCTTTGGCTTGGGCTTTAAACCAACATCAGCTGACATAGACAGAGCCAAGGCCCGCAAAAAGAATGGTTGGAATCTGTCCAAACCAATCCCTCACATTGCCTACTCTTTTGTCAAGCCACAATTTGAAGAAGTCCAAAATCCTTCTACTCAGGATGACATTGACGGAGTTTGCCAGGGTCTCAAGGAGATGTTCTATGAGATCAATATGGTTCAAGTTGGGGAGGGCCCTAGACGTGCAAGTGTTCAACTGATTGGTCCAGATACCTCGCTCAGCAACTGGGAAGCAACTCCTCTTCCCATCAGAAAGGAGTCTTGGTAGCCTGTTTTGTTGTTTTTTCTGTATTTGGATTATTTTAAGGGTTGTAATCCAGATGTGATGTTAACCCTTCTATCCTTTCAAATTCAATGAAATGAAGTTCCATTTTCGTAGTAAAATTCTATCTTTTTATTTCCCTAATTTTTGTTATTTTTTTTATCATTTTTAGTTTCGATAATGCTGGCTTTAAAAATATGACATGCATGCGGAATTCATGCCCAGATCTTAAAAAGCTGTCTAATCTCAAAATAATGAATCAAGAAGTTGAGTATGACGAAGATGAGGCTTTTAGAGAAATGAAAAGGCAATTGGATCAATTTGAGAATAAGCCTAAGCCTAACTTAAATGAAACTGAGGCAATTAACCTGGGAAGCCCTGAAGAAACCAGAGAAACAAAAATAAGCATTCATACTGAACAAAAGATGAGAGATGCCATAATTCAAGTTTTGTTCGAGTACAGAGATGTATTTGCTTGGTCGTATGATGACATGCCGGGTTTGAGTGCCGATCTAGTGGTCCATAAGCTTCCCACACATTCTAATTTTGCACCAATCCAGCAAAAACAAAGGAAGTTTAAGACAGACATGAGTGATAAGATTAAAGAAGAAATCACGAAGCAACTAAGTGCAAATGTGATCAGGGTCGTCCGATACACTACATGGTTAGCAAATGTTGTGCCAGTGCTAAAGAAGGATGGGAAAATCAGAGTTTGTGTTGACTATAGGGATTTAAACAAAGCAAGACCAAAGGACAACTTTCCCTTACCCAACATTCATATCCTTGTTGATAATTGTGCTAAACATGAAATCCAATCTTTTGTGGATTGTTATGCCGGATATCACCAAATTCTGATGGATAAAGAAGATGCAGAAAAGACCGCCTTCACAACTCCATGGGGAACTTATTATTATAGGGTCATGCCATTCGGTTTGAAGAATGCAGGGGCAACTTACATGAGAGCCATGACTACCATATTCCATGACATGATGCATAAAGAGATTGAAGTGTACGTTGATGATGTGATCATTAAGTCGAGAACACAAGCTTACCATGTGCAAGACTTGAAAAGGTTCTTTGAAAGGCTACGAAGGTACAATCTCAAACTCAATCCAGCCAAATGTGCATTTGGAGTTCCTTCTGGGAAGCTTTTGGGTTTTATAGTTAGTCGAAGAGGCATTGAGTTAGATCCCTCCAAGATAAAGACCATTCGAGAGATGCCTCCCCCGAAGAACAAAACAGAAGTCATGAGTTTACTCGGGAGGTTGAATTACATTAGCAGGTTCATCTCGCAGCTTACAACCACATGTGAGCCTATTTTTAAGTTGTTGAAAAAGAACGCCGCTATCAAGTGGACAGATGAGTGCCAAGAAGCTTTTGATAAGATCAAGGAATATTTGTCAAATCCCCCTGTTTTGGTCCCGCCGGAACCTGATAGGCCTCTGTTTTTATATCTGTCAGTAATGGATAGTTCCTTTGGTTGTGTTCTGGGTCAACATGATGCCACAGGCAAAAGGGAACAAGAAATATATTATTTGAGCAAAAAGTTCACCACTTATGAGGCCAAATACACTCTTTTGGAAAGAACATGTTGCGCTTTAACCTGGGTCGCCCAGAAGCTTAGGCATTATCTTTTGGCCTATACAACTTACCTCATATCCCGAATGGATCCCCTGAAGTACATCTTTCAGAAGCCGATGCCAACTGGCAAATTAGCAAAATGGCAAATCTTGCTCACAGAGTTTGATATTGTTTATGTCACTCGCACTGCCATGAAGGCACAAGCTTTGGCTGATCATCTGGCAGAAAACCCGGTTGATGATGAGTATGAGTCTTTGAACACATATTTCCCAGATAAAGAGGTTAATTTAGTTGAAGAAGTAGTCCAAGATGACAGTCAAATTTGGAAACTATACTTTGATGGGGCTGTCAACATCAAAGGCATAGGGATTGGGACAATTCTGGTATCACCTACTGGGCAACATTACCCTGCCACGGCGCGACTTCGTTTTTTCTGTACAAACAACACAGCAGAATATGAAGCTTGCATCATGGGTCTGAACATGGCAATAAACCTAAATGTGCATGAATTGTTGGTGATGGGAGATTCAGATTTGCTTATTCGGCAGGCTCAAGGTGATTGGGAGACTCGAGACATCAAGCTCATTCCATATAGACAATGTGTGGAGGATCTTAGCAAAAGGTTCAAGTCCATCGAATTCAGGTACATTCCCAGGTTTCACAATGAATTAGCTGATGCCTTGGCCACCCTGGCCTCAATGCTTCCATATCCGGGTAATACTCACATTGACCCATTAGAAATTCAAATTCGGGATCAACATGGTTATTGCAATACAATTGAAGCAGAACCAGATGGTGAACCATGGTATCGTGATATTAAGCAGTTTCTGAAAACAAGAGAATATCCGGAACATGCTAATAGGGATCAAAAGAGAACTATTAGGCGACTCTCTAATGGTTTCTTTTTGAGTGGGGAAATCCTATACAAAAGAACTCTGGATTTGAATTTGTTGAGATGTGTAGATGCCAAAGAAGCTGAAATGATTATGAAGGAGGTGCATTCGGGAGTTTGTGGTCCGCACATGAATGGATATGTTCTAGCAAAGAAAATCCTTCGGGCAGGATATTATTGGCTTACTATGGAACGAGATTGCTTTTGTTTTGTTTGCAAGTGCCACCAGTGTCAGATTCACAGTGATTTGATTCACTCGCCTCCTTCAGAGTTGTATCCTATGTCGGCTCCTTGGCCTTTTGTTGCTTGGGGAATGGACGTCATTGGCCCAATCGAGCCAAAAGCTTCAAATGGGCATAGATTCATCTTGGTTGCAATTGATTACTTCACCAAATGGGTGGAAGCTATTACATTGAAAGCAGTTACCAAGAAAGCAGTAGTAGACTTTGTTCACTCCAACATTATCTGTCGTTTCGGTATTCCAAAAACCATTATTACAGATAATGCTGCTAATTTGAATAGTCATCTGATGAAGGAGGTATGTGAACAATTTAAAATTGAGCATCGCAATTCTACTCCTTACCGTCCCAAAGCTAATGGAGCTGTTGAAGCTGCAAATAAGAACATCAAGAAGATTCTTAGGAAGATGATCCAAGGGTCTAGACAATGGCACGAGAAACTACCTTTTGCTCTTTTGGGATACCGGACAACTGTCCGTACATCAGTTGGCGCAATGCCCTACTTATTGGTTTATGGAACTGAAGCGGTCATACCTGCTGAAATTGAGATTCCCTCTCTCCGAATCATTGTTGAAGCAGGGATTGAGGACACTGAATGGGTGAAGTCCCGATTGGAACAGTTGAATTTGATTGATGAAAAGCGTTTGGCGGTAGTTTGTTTTGGTCAGTTATACCAACAAAGAATGGCACGCGCTTACAATAAGAAAGTGCGCCCAAGAAAATTCGAGGTAGGACAACTTGTTTTGAAACGTATCTTTCCGCACCAGGAAGAAGCAAAAGGAAAGTTCGCACCGAATTGGCAAGGTCCTTACCTCGTCAAGAAAGTATTGTCAAAAGGAGCTCTACATTTGGTAGATATAGAAGGAAAGGTGACTGATATATCCGTCAACGCAGATGCGGTCAAGAGATACTATGTATGACATGGCTATGTTGGGGCATTCTTATATTTAGCATTCTCAGGTTGGGATGACGAAAGGCTATCATTCTCGCTACCCAAACACTGGTCAACCCTAGTTATCCCTTTGAAGCCTTGTTTATATTTCTTTGTTTTTCCCTCTTTTGGAACCAATGTACTTAAAAAATTTTAAAAAAAAAAAAAAATAACCATCAAAACAAGTTCATGTTCATTGAACTACGTTCGACCTGATTCCGAAAGGATACGTAGGCAGCCTCACTCTGGGGTTCGGTCACACCAAAACAAAAATCCACATGTACCCAGTATTCAAATAAACTGGGGCATGGTTTTATTTTATTTTCGATGGTTGTTCCATCAAAATGGGTCCAAAAGTTGTAATTCAGTTGAATATTTCTTTTTACCTTTCCCTGCTAAGACCTTCTGATCAACTTTCGAGAATGCTAAGTCAGTATACTACGGGTGATGCCTCAGTCATTGTAAAGAGAGAAAAATAAATGAGAGAGTCTTATTGGTGAAAACCCTCACGAGCATTATAAGGCAATGGTGAGTTGAGAGAAAGACAAATGAGAGAGGTCAATTGGTGAAAACCCACAAAGGGCATCATTGATCGATTTAGGTCTTCATATATCTTAGCACAAGCATGGTTAAGACAAAGAACTCAGTTTCAAAGTGAAGTTTACAACAGATTTCGAGAATTAGACGGTTCAAACGGATCGGGCATCCAGTCCAAAGTGCATGTCATGTTCATTGAAGTCAGCATATTTCCTCTAGATAAGTCCTTTCTTATTTTTTCTTCTGAAAGGGACACTTCTTGATTAAGTTGTAATATCTATTAGGTCACCTTCTTGTTTTCTTTCGCATTACTCTTTTTGAGTCCCTTTCAGTATAATCTTGTCAAAGCAAAGCAAAGAAAAGGCCGCAAAATTGGTTACAGTTTCCCCGTTATATAAAGCAAAGATTGCTGGGCATAAACCGTATAGGAAAAGACATAAAGCCATCTGCGATTTTCCTTGACGAGAAAAAGGCTGGAAGGACTAAATAATGTTCCAAGGGTCAACAAAAGTTACTCAGTTAAAAGATTTTTGGGAAGCAAGGTTGTCTGCACCATGAACACAAATGGTGATAGGCGCAAAATGGTTAGGTTTTGATGTTGAGAAAGAAGATCTCCAGAAAGAAAAGACAGAATCTCCATGCAACTTGTACAATCATCGACGGAGTCAGTTTTTCTAACAAGTGTAATAGACGCAAGGTCAAGTCGCCCAAGAAATCAAGGCCACAAACCAAAACTAACAAATCTTTCTTTGTTTAGAACAGGAACATAACAATTTTAGGAAACAGTTCGTGAAAAGACGAACACCACCAAGTGAAGTTCTCAAATCCTTGATTTTCTCCTAATACATGTAATCATGTTATTTTTAGTTTCATTATAGGGAATCAATACCCTATCTTCAATATAGGGTACTACATCCCCTGGTTGCATTTTTTATTGCTAACATAGGGTACGACATTCCGTAGTAGCATCTCCGAGTGCCAAGAGCCTCATTTTATTGCCAACATAGGGTACGACATTCCCTAGTAGCATCTCAGAGAGCCACGAGCCTCATCTTATTGCCAACACATGGTACTACATCCCCTGGTTGCATTTCTTATTGCCAACATAGGGTACGACATTCCCTAGTAGCATCTCAGAGAGCCACGAGCCTCATCTTACTGCCAAACACAGGGTACTACATCCCCTGGTTGCATTTTAGTGCCAACATAGGGTACGACATTCCCTAGTAGCATCTCAGAATGCCACGAGCCTCATCTTACTACCAAACACAGGGTACTACATCCCCTGGTTGCATTTTAGTGCCAACATAGGATACGACATTCCCTAGTAGCATCTCAGAGAGCCACGAACCTCATCTTATCACCAACACAGGGTACTACATCCCCTGGATGCATTACTTTTTGCCAACATAGGGTACAACATTCCCTAGTAGCATCCCAGAGTGCCGCGAGCCTCATTTTTACATTCTGCCTACATAGGGTACGGCATTCCCTAGTAGCATCTCAGAGAGCCACGAACCTCATCTTATCACCAACACAGGGTACTACATCCCCTGGATGCATTACTTTTTGCCAACATAGGGTACCACATTCCCTAGTAGCATCCCAGAGTGCCACGAGCCTCATTTTTACAGCCGACATAGGGTACAACATTCCCTAGTAGCATCTCAGAACGCCATGAGCCTCATCTTATTTCCAAAACAGGGTACTACATCCCTTGTCTGCATTACTTTCTGCCAACATAGGGTACGACATTCCCTAGTAGCATCCCAGAGTGCCAAGAGCCTCACCTTATTGCCAAATAGGGTACTACATCCCCTGGCTGCCTTACTTTCTGCCAACATAGGGTACGACATTCCCTAGTAGCATCTCAAAGTGCCACGAGCCTCATCTTATTGTCAACATAGGGTACTACATCCCCTGGTTGCCTTCCTTTTTATTAACATAGGGTACGTGTTTTTTTTTTACTTCTTTATTCTGCAATAGCAAATATAGTTTAATGAATTTTCAATAACTCACAAAAATTTCCTAGAGCAAACTGGGGCAGAAAATTTTTTTTGTTCGTTTTGTTTGTTTCTGATGATTTGCAGGTTGTTTTTGCAAAGTACGGATTGGATGTGCAAAAAAATAAGATTCCATCTCTCGCCAGAGAAAGTGGAACGTTTGATCTCAATACCAGCCGAACCAGCTTTGACATAATGCATGCTAAGACATAGGGTCTCAAGATCCATCTTCTCGTCATCTGATCGAGAATCAAGCCTCGGAGAATATTTCATAGTTTGTTACATCGAGAGCATCAAGTTTCAGTTTAAAGTCAATGAGGGAAGCAAGTCAAGAATCAAGACAAGACTCCAGATAGCATTTAGATAGAAATTTTGTAACTCTTAGATTTCAAGAGTATGTAATTTTCTTTTCACTTTGATGTAATAGTAGGAACCGCGGATCAGAACCTCGACGGAACTTCGCTCGGCTCTCCATCTAAGTATACTCTATCAGTCATTTTTCACTTGAACTGTACGTGACCTGATTCCCTTATAACCCGGAATATGTAGGCTGCCTACAACCAAGGCTCGGTCGCACTTTTTTCTTTTATCTTCTTTTCCTTTTTAAATAATAGTGAGGTCAAAAATCAGTCACCTTGTTCATTTTCTTTGCTTGAAAACTCTTCATGTTTCCAAGCAAAGAGGGGCATGCTGTGAACACCTAATTTTTGACCGCACCCAAATTCTATACTATTTTAGTGTAAATATTTCTTTTTAGGTCTAATCTTAATATTTTAAACTTTTATCTTACTCTTAATAGGTTTTATTTAAAAAAAAAAAAAAAGATTGGTTTTCTTTAATTAGAATTTTAATAAGTAAATTATAGTATCTTTATTAGTATCATTTAAAGTACATGTAAATATTTAATTTTTTTTATATTGTAAGAAATGTTAGTTAATCTTTTTATTTAATATTTTAATTTATCTCCTAAAAAATGAATTCAAAAATCTGATTTTTTAATTAGATAACAATCCCAATCCCATAAATCCCCATTTTTAGCCTAACTTCCCACCTTTTATGTCCCTCTTACTCACGTCTCTCACGTCCCAACCCCATATCCCCATTTTCGTCACACACACACACGCCCCCCCACCTTTCCACTCTTCTTCTCCATCAACACACACACTATTACACATTCTCTATATAAGGCATACATTTAGATTAGAAAAGGGGGTGGACAGAAAAGAATAGAAAAAGGGAACGAAATCGGGGGGAACAGAAGGAAAGTAACGTTGAAAAGAGGAAAGAAAATACTTCACAAAAGAAGGAAACAAGCAATGAAAATTGAAAGAAAGAAAGAACGCTAAAAAGAGTTAAGCTAGTAGCAGCCAAAGATTTTATCTTTTCTCTCATTATCGACATTAAACGTCATCGGAAATATTTTAGCCTTGAAATAACCTCCAAACTCAATTAAAAGCAGCTCGAGAACGGTCCAAATCTCAAAAAAAAAAAAATGCCCAAACCCAGTTGAGTACGTCCGAGGTTCATCGAGTTCCGGCGAGTTTCGAAGTCGAGGTTTTGTTACGGTTTTTGGTTCTGAAGATTCGAAAGTTACTTCCTTGTACCAGTTTCGACTTTTTATAAATAAAAGGAAAAGTTTCTTTTGCTGCCTTAGAGGTTCGTTTTCGTCTTGGATATACTACCTTTTCTCTTAATATTGTTACTGTTTTTTTATGAGAACTTTCTTTAAGTGATTCATGTTGATAGCCTATTACATAATTGTTTGTTGATATGAACATTCTAACAGTAGGTTTATAAGCTACATGAGAAGATAAAAGACTCTATTTTCTGCTTGTTTTACTCTAAATATGCTTTGGATGAATGAAGCTTTCCTGCTAATATTCGCCTTATCTATTGTTAAGTTGGTATAAATGTTATGTCGAGCACGTTACTGTATTGTCTGCGTTTTAAGCTGGAGTTGCGGTATATTTTCGCTTAGACTCGTAGGAGCATCAGTTAAAAAATAAAAGGCATTTCAACTTAAAGAGTGAATGTCGGAGTCTCTGTCGAAAATCCTTCAACCCTGTTGGTAAAGTTTTCTGTAAAAAAAAAAAAAAAAAAAAAAAATCTTTGTAAGCTTAAATCACGTCTGTAACTTGTTAATTTGGTCAGTTATTTAGTCTCAAAAAAAAAGGTAAAAAGAAAGTGACTAGAGTTACGTTAATTATTTTTATTACTTACTGCCTTTGGCGTTTAAGTAAGTTAAGTTGACTTATTCTATTGATATATATGGCTAGAGTATATGAGAATTTCTTTTCTAAAAGCTAACGTCCTTCGTATATGGAATATTATACTAGTGATTTAAGTGAGTTCTTAATGATTTGAAATAGTGTTAGGATAATTTTTTGTTTGAAATAGTTTCAAGAATTGAATTAGTTTGCTGCTTCCCATTTTGGAGTCAAGAATTGGTTTCATGATTGTGATCGTTAAATGACTGTATTTTCAAATTTTAGTCTTAATTTTGCATTAATTGCTTACAAATGTCATGGCTAAATTTTTGGCCATATTGTTGCTCGCATTTATATGTCAATTTTAATAAAGAGGTTTCACAAGGAGTATATTAATTCGGCCTAGGCACTAATTTAAGACTCATTGTAATAGGTAAAAGTAATAGTATACAAATATATATCTCAGATCTAAAAAGATAAATAATTAAAATACTATAAAACGCTAGAAAAACTTTAGATGTACTTTAAATATTAGCTCATGTGTTCATACCCGAACCTTGGATTGATATGCTTAAGTAATAAAAGGATCATGTGTGCATTCCCGCGTCTTGATACCTTTAAATTCAAAATAATTATGTTTTGACAATGTGTACATTCCGTACCTTGTTTAACATTTAATTTCAAAGAAGTACCTTGTGTGCGTACCGCATCTTGGTGAACACAATTAATAAAATATAATAATTAATTAAGCGGTAATAAATAAGCCATAATCAATAAAATACAAGAATAACTAAAAATTGATTTAAGCCTTACATTAGTCAATAAAGCGACCGTGCTAGAACCACGGGACTCGAGGGGTGTCTTACACCTTCCCCTCAGTCAACAGAATTCCTTACTCAGTCTTCTGCTTTCGTAGACCATAAATTAGGAGTCAAATCTTCCTTTTGATAAGGGATTCAATAAAAGGTGACTTGGAACACCAAAACTCAATTCCAAGTGGCGACTCTGAATAATAAATAATCCCTTTTCAAAACGTCACTTTAATTTGAAAAACTCTTCTAACTCAACCTCGTAATAAGGGTTGCGTGGGAAAAAAGGGGGTGTGACATTTATAAATAATCCCTCGGGAGTGACCTTGTTGATATTTATTTATGACCGCAGTTACCTTTGATTATTGTTGTGATTTTCTTGAAGTTGAAAATTCTGTTTTGTTTCCGCGAGGTATTATTTGCCCTTATTCTGTGTAGTTAAATGGTGACATACTATTTACCTGATTCATTTCCATCGTCATTTTATTGTTAGTATATTGTTAAACATGTCACTATGACTTTTATTATTCAAGTAGGGCCTGATCTGACCTCGTCACTACTCTACCAAGGTTAGGCTTGGCACTTACTGGGTACAGCTGTGGTGTACTCATACTACGCTTCTGCACATATTTTTGTGCTGATCCAAGTACTCCCTATCAGACCAGGCATCAGTGAGCTACCTGTGTACGGAGAATTCGAGGTATATCTGCCAGCGTCTGCAGACTCCGGAGTCCCCTTCTATCCTTATTATGTTGTTTTCTCTATTCACATTAGACTCTGATGTATTTCACCGGGTTTTGGGAATTTCTTTATGCTTGTGACTTGTATTTCACCGGATTTTTGGGAATTTCTTTATGTACTGAGAGGATTGAGATTTTAAAAGTTTTTAAATTGTTATGTTGGTTATTCCGCATATTGATAGGTTTACCTAGTCTTAGAGACTAGGTGCTATCACGACATCCTACGGAGGGGAATTTGGGGCCGTGACAATAATAAATGAGGACATATCAAATTGTTGGTGTATTGCTTTCTAAGTGTTGTGGTGATGAATACAATGTTTGTTTCTCTTCAAAAATTTTGTCCTATTTAGGTTTATTGTTTTACTCATAAAGTTTTGTCAATTTATTAATTATTATAACTTATGATTATATGTGTTGCGACCAAACACACTCACGCAAGTATACGTGGCCGTCAAGTAATAGAGTAGTGAGTAGAGTATCGTTCCCACGAAGACTTATGATTCACTTTTGACTAATTCAAACTTAAATAGCTTATCGATTCAAGCGATTTCTTACAAAATAGATAATTTTCTAATTTACTACCTAAAAACTATCAAGTAATGAAATACTAGAAATCAACCACAACACTTAAATAGTTTTGAATAACAATCAATAGGAGATAATATTCCAGGGTCACGGGTAATCTAACAATCATGTTGCATTCTTAGCTTAAAATAACTAATTGATTTATCTAGATTGTTGATTGATAGGGTTGATATTACTCATAAGAATCTGTTGAGTCCTTACTCGCCTATTTAAGCTAACTTAATACCTATATGTCTATGGAATTAAGATTAACAAGAACGCATTTACAATTCCTGTATTGCAACTGAGCAAGGCAATTAGGTATATGTCTATCCTAATTGCGAATCCGTTCCCCGATGCCTGGGTTTAAGAACTTGCTCTATTTAATTCTATATGCAATCTAGAATTCCCACTTTCGAGTTCAACTCTAGATTCGTAGATAGTATTTCACTGTTAGCTACTCAGCAAAATAATTAAAAATAGAATTAAATAAACAACCCAATATGATAAAATCAACTTCGTCAAATTAAACTTCAAACGTCAACATTCATGTATACCCATGACCATAGAACAATAGGGTTTTTAGCCCCTCATGTTCATACAATCATCAAAAATAATGTTTTCAAACATAAAATCAATGAGTAATAGGAAAGGGATGGAAGAATTTATCGAATCATTGCTTCCGAGTGTTTGGCGCCTCCCTCTTCTCTCTCAATCACGTCCTCCCTCTTCAAAAATAGGTTTAGGTTGGCTTTTATAGGAGTTGGGGGCGTCTAGGGGTCGAAATAACCGAGTCCTAGTCGAAAAAGGACACTTTCCCGTCTTGAGCGTCCAGGGCAGCGTGGGGCGCTGGCCCTGGCGCTCAAATATTTTGGCTGCTGTAAATTGCGCCACAGCCAGCGCCCCACGCTAGCTGTGGCCCTCAAATCTCACTTTTTGCATTTTTGTCCCGATTTCACTCCAATTCGCGCCCTTTCGTCCCAAATTGCATCTGAATGATCCCTACACATAGAAATACCAAAATATAGCACAAATAATCATATTAAACATCTCAAATCGTCGAGACATGAGCAAAATATGAGGCGATATATATATCAAAATATGCATACATTAAGCCGATTATCAACACCCCACACTTAGACTCTTGCTCGTCCTCGAGCAATGGAACTATATTAACACCCCCAAAATGTACTTAGCACTATGAAAGAGGACTTCACAATTAATTCAATCAAACACCCTACCTTTTGACTATGATCGATGTCGGCAATTAAGCATGAACACACAAATTTCACATTCTTCCCGTTTTTAAATAGCCCAAGTATACTCAATGTTATTCAACCAACTCAATCAACTCGAGCAACCTCTCCACAACCCCCTTACCTCAAGAGACGACTCGTTACCACTAAGCATATTCAATTCACGCACTCACCCAACACAAGAAAGTGTACAACATCACCGATCCGTCATGAGATCAAGTGCCCTCACCACAAGCAAAAGAGTGAATATCAAAGTAGTCCACAAATTTAAATATGTCATTGAACATAAATTAAGGACATCACACACCTGAACAACATTCACTCAGTCTCACAAAGAATTCATGTGCATCTCGTGGTCGTACCATAAGCTTGCCCGTAGTGTACATCTCTACTAATCTAAGCTAGCTAAATCTAGGATCAATTAGGACTTTAAGGTTGTAATTTAGGCTAAGGGACGGGTAGGATACATTTAGGAATAGTGACTAACCCTCCTAAGCACTTTAATACACTACACTCACAATTCAAGCATAATTTCTTCTCAACCCATTCACTTGTCATACACCATAACTAACATAGCACTCTTTTCCATCAAGCACCTCTATGGTTTCACTAGCACGAGTGAGAAGGATTAGGAGGTGTGTCTTTCTACATTAGTTGAACTTTTGTTTGCTCTTTCTTGCAAAATTTTTCCTCTTTTTTTTTCACACACTCCATACATTGAAGTTCATAAGCTAGTGATCTTTATTCACAATTTTAGGGCACCTTAAGGGCCCTTCCATGGTTCCACTCGAAAGCCACTTCCTAATCTCTCACCTTACTTCTTTTAGCGACTAAGTGCCTTAGGAGGTAAAGGTTCAACAATCTCAAATTAAGAACAACTAGGAATACGGCTTGTAATGTGGTTGCCAAGGAAACGGTCTATAGGCTCAAAGGGGCTAGCAATGGGAAAATATTATTTGTCAGTGACAAGCACCTTTATGGTCAAGCAAGAAACGCCTATTTCATCTCCTAGACTAGCACAACTTAATGATTTCGCATTGATTAACACACGGGGCAAGTTCTAGACTACACAGGATAGCACAGAATATCAATAATCCTTACACACACATGGCACTTGACTCACTCAAGACGGTTCTGTATGACTCTCAGGTCAAGCAAGCATATCAAGTTGAGAATTTTTAAGCAACAATGCACTAGGTGGCATACAAGTCAATCAACTGAGAAAAAGGCGTCAAAGAGTAGGCTACTTAATCTACTTGGGCATTACAATTCAAATCATATATGCAGGAAGACAGACTGCATGCTCTAACTTAACTTGCCAACACCAAACATATCAAAAGGTATCTCCGAGCACCTCAGTTTTCTCCCTTATCCTACTCAAAAACAAATAAAATAAAACACCCGGTTCGAGCTACACCCTTGGAAAAGAACCGGCGTCCAAGAAAACCAAGGGATACTACCTAACTATCAAAAATAAAACAAAATAAAATCTTTTTGGTATTTTTAATCGGACTTTAATCCCTCAAGAAAATTGTCCAACAGATCCATCGTCGGGAAAAGTCCAAGTTTTTGTGAATTTTTTTTTTATGTAATCTAGCTAATTAGACTATGTTAGTCTTAAACTAAGCTAAAAGGTGATAAAAGAAAAAAACAATAACACTAAAAAAAAAGTTTTATACAATTCAAGGAGTATTCCCCCACCCCACACTTAAACAATGCATAGTCCCCGATGCATAATAAATTCAAAAATAAAGTAAGATGGAAAGAAAGAACTCCATGTTAGTCGGAGTCTGCCTCATCAGGATGCCAACCAGCTGCGGCAATGGGCTCATCATCATCTCCTAAGGGTACCAAAGCCATTGGTCCCATAACTTCATCATCATCCGCATCCTCATTATCAGATTCCTTGTCAGTGTTTTCATCCTCAGATGGATGAACGGGACTGACTGGTGGTGCTATACCCAACATCTCCTTGGAAGAATTGGAGAGATCACTTCGCAATCGCGTGCGCTCCTCATCTGACACCCCAAGCCCGCTCATAATAACATTGAGGGATTTGTAAAGATACCTGTTGAAATTTACGTCCCTCTCATTCCTAGCAGCTTGGTTGAGCTTGGATGTGGACTCTAGCATGGATGTGATGTCTAACAATGCTGTGGGTGCCACCACTACCTCATCATAGCCAGGGTACTCTGGTACCCCACGAGAGAGCATGTATTGTGTCAGGATGTTGCCAAAAAAAAACCTTTTGATCCTTCCTCCAAAACGGGTGTGGGTCATCTCCCCAAGCATAAGCTCACCCACATTTATGGGGCGCTCGGTCATCAAAAAGTAGATCATGCACACTCGAGCTCGAGTGCACTCACTATTATTCTTAACGGGCATTAATCTAACTTGCACAAAGTTTTGCCAGACCTTGGCCGTTTTGTTGAAGTCGAACCGGAGCATTTCAAGGTGAATATTTCCCTTAGTTCGCGTCCATTTTGCATTAGAATCAATGCCACAAAGTGTGTGATGTATTTCTTGGTAGCGTGGACTTTTGACGAAATTTCGAAGCCTTCATGGGTTAGGGCTATCAACTCCCAAAAAATGACACAAGGCTTCCCTATCCATTGGAATTTACTTTACTCTAACCCACGACTCGTCATTTTTCTCATTCCAGTTGGCATATAACTCTCTTACCATGCTGAGATTTGCCGGGCCCGGACATTCGAGGAGCTTATCCATCTTCTTTTCAATCAATGTAGCAAGTACATCTGGGAAGTTCCGTTCTAAAGCCTTCACATTTATCCCCATTTCAGACACATATATCCCATATGGAACAAAAGTATCATGCCATTTGATGGCGTCATCCCGAACAAGTTCCACTCGAGGCCGTGGTGGCCTCGTAGACCTGCTAGCCTATTGCTTTCCCTTGGCTTGTCGGGAAGAGCTCCCGCCTTACTTGCATTTTTTTGGAGGGGGAGCAGTAGTGGAGGACTTCCCCACCCCTTTTCCTTTAGTGGTATCGTCACGAGCCATAGCAACCTACACATGATAAACACAAAGATGAGAATGAATCAAGAGATGTTGCCTAAGGTCATCGTGAGAGGTAAGATGACCCCACACTTAAAACCGAAGGCTATGTATAATCGAATCATAATATTAATTCAATGTGTACCAATATGTCATCACAAGGCTATAGGTACTTAGACTTCCCTATGCCATAAAATTCAATTAGTCTAACATGGCCGTAACTTAACTATGGTGCAAGCATAACAAAGCTAAAGTCTACATTACTACACTATTTTAGTATACTAACTACAACTTACAAAAGTTTACAACAAGATACAATACCCCCAAAACACCCCACACTTCGTCCAAACTCATATACAACTACACTCGGCTACTTAGACTTCACCGGTGTTCAAATTTACTCTCTTAAGCATTTTAGCAAACACCTTGTGGGCATCAATTTTGCTCTTCTATTTCACAAATGGTGGGAGAAGGTGGGCCTCCCAAATTTACATGAAGTAGAGGGAATTATAGTTTACTACTTCAAACACAACTACACAACCAATTTTTGCACCAATTTCGTGTATAATCATTCCATCCACAATAACATCAAAGTATATTTAAGAGACCTAGGGGATTTGAGGATGGGGGGAGAAAGAAGACTAAAAATACTCTAAGAACTTCCAAAATATAAGAAAAGAGATAACAAGAAGAACATACCTTAGAGTCTTGAGATGGAATTGAGCAAGGAATATTGAAGAATATGAGAACTTGAGAGAAAAGGGAAGAAGAGGAGCGGACAATGTGTTTTTGGAGAAGGGGGAGGGGGTTGGGTTTTAGCTATTTTAATTTAGGTGGGGGATGGGTTTGGGTAATTGAGTATGGGTTGGGTTGTGTGTGTATATGGGTAATTGGGTAGGGTATTTTTAATTAAACAAAGAAAATGAAAATAAAAAAAAATAAAAAAAAATACATACCTGACTCGCCAGCCCAGCGCCCCATGCTGGGGCTGGCGTTGAAACTTTAGAGATACTGCAAAGTGCGCCCCAAGCAGCGTGGGGCGCTGGCCTGGGCGCTCATTTCGCTGATTTTTTATTTTTATTTTTTTAAAATAAATAATCCCGACTACCCGAGCACTAAATATATACATTACACACATTCCACACCATTTCAACCTACAAAGAAAAAATTATGGCCTATAAAAGAAAAAACATTATGCTTCGAAAGCGGTAAAAATTGGGTTGCCTCCCAACGAGCACCTGATTTAACGTCGCGGCACGACTCAACACGTGTTTAAGCATCTGCCAAGTCCACTGAGGTCTTGTGACGTGCAATGTCACCACCCCAATAATGTTTTATTCTCTGGCCATTTACCAAGAAGGTACCACTTGAGCTCGTATCACACAGTTCCACAGCTCCGTGAGGCCTCACACTTACCACAACAAAAGGACCTGCCCAACGAGACTTAAGCTTTCCAGGGAATAGCTTCAACCTTGAATTGAACAAGAGAACTTCTTGACCCGGCTCAAACTCTCGATGTTGAATGTGCTTGTCATGCCACCTCTTCGTCTTTTCTTTATATAATTTGGCATTTTCATATGCGTGCAATCGAAACTCATCAAGCTCGTTGAGTTGCAGCAACCTATTCTCACTAGCTGAGTCCATATCCATATTTAGCTTTTTGATCGCCCAATAAGCTTTATGTTCAAGCTCGATGGGCAAGTGGCATGCCTTCCCATAAACCAACCTGTATGGAAAAGTACCTATGTGAGTCTTGTATGCAGTTCGATATGCCCATAATGCATCATCCAGCTTCCCGGCCCAATCTTTTCTATTTCCACTTACTGTTTTCTCCAGAATCTGCTTTACCTCTCTGTTTGAAACTTCTACTTGACCACTCGTTTGGGAATGATAGGCAGTGGAAACTTTGTGCTTAACTCCATACTTTGCAAGAACATTATTCAGCAATTTGTTACAAAAGTGAGTTCCTCTGTCGCTTATTAACACTCTTGGAGTCCCAAAGCGCGTGAAGATATGCTTCTTTACAAAGCTTACCACTACCTTTGCGTCATTAGTAGGAAGAGCAATGGCCTCCACCCACTTAGAAACATAGTCGACCGCCACCAAGATGTACCTGTGACCATTAGAATATGGGAACGATCCCATGAAATCAATCCCCCAAACATCAAAAAGCTCTACTGCCAGAATATTTTGCAAAGGCATTTCGTGCTTCCTCGTGATAGTTCCGGTCCTTTGGCATCTGTCACACTTTTTAACAAAGGCATGTGCATCCTTAAACAATTTTGGCCAATATAAACCTGATTGTAGCACTTTTTTGGCGGTTCTATCCCCACCGTGATGACCTCCATATGGCGAAGCATGACAGCCATGCAATATAGCATTCATCTCTTCCTCAGGCACACACCTTTGCACCAACTGATCTGCGCATTGCCTATATAAGAATGGCTCATCCCACTTGTAGAGCCTCATATCATGTAAGAATCTTCTTCTATTATCAGGTGTCAATTCTAGTGGTGTCACCCCACTTGCAATAAAATTCACATAATCCACATACCATGGGGCTTCACCTGAGGTAATTGTTAATAACTGCTCATCAGGAAATGTTTCTTTGATTGAACCTCCTTCAGCTATATGGTTCCGACTTTCTAATCTGGACAAGTGATCAGCCACTTGATTTTCTGTCCCTTTTCGATCTCGGATCTCTAAGTAAAATTCTTGCAAGAGGAGGACCCAACGAATCAGCCTCGGCTTGGCATCTTTCTTTTCAAACAAGTATCTGATAGCTGAATGATCTGTGTAGACGATAACTTTGGTTCCCACTAGATAAGATCTGAACTTGTCAAACGCCCACACCACTGCAAGCAACTCTTTTTCAGTAACTGTATAATTCATCTGAGCTGGATTCATAGTTTTGCTCGCATAATAAATGGAGTGAAATATTTTATCCCTTCTTTACCCCGAAACACCTGCGATTGCTATGTCACTTGCATCGCACATCAACTCATATGGCAGTCCCCAATCTGGGGCGATGATAATTGGTGCAGTCACCAACCTTCCCTTCAGCTCCTCAAATGCTTTCATACATGCATCATCAAACTTGAAGGTGACATCTTTCTCTAGAAGCCTGCACAACGGAGAAGAAATTTTTGAAAAATCTTTAATGAATCGATGATAAAAACCTGCATGGCCCAAGAAACTGCGAATGCCTTTGACGGATGTCGGTGGGGGCAATTTTTCAATCGCCTCCACCTTTGCTTTATCCACCTGCAGACCATTTTTTGACACCTTGTGCCCCAATACTATACCTTCACATACCATGAAATGGCACTTTTTCCAGTTTAGTACCAAGTTTGTCTCTTCACACCTAGAAAGCACTTTATCAAGGTTCATTAAACAATTATCAAAAGAACACCCAAACACAGAAAAATCATCCATGAACACTTCCACAAATCTTTCAACCATGTCAGTAAAAATAGCCATCATACACCTGTGAAAAGTCGCAGGTGCATTATAGAGACCAAAGGGCATTCTCTTGAACGCATACGTGCCATAGGGACACGTAAATGTGGTTTTCTTTTGGTCCTCTGGGGTTATAGCAATCTGATTATACCCCGTATAACCATCTAGGAAACAATAGTATTCCTGGCCAGCTAACCTATCAAGCATTTGGTCAATGAAAGGGAGGGGAAAGTGGTCCTTTCAGGTGGCATTGTTCAATTTTCTATAATCTATGCAAATTCTCCACCCAGTGACAGTTCTTGTAGGAATTAAGTCATTATTTTCATTAACCACTACAGTCATCCCCCCTTTCTTAGGCACACATTGAATGGGGATTACCCATTTGCTATCAGAGATTGGGAATACAATACCTGCATCAAGCCACTTAGTCACTTCTTTTCTTACCACCTCTTTCATGATTGGATTTAGGCGGCGTTGTTGCTCTACACTTTGCTTGTGTCCGTCCTCCATGAGGATTTTATTCATGCAGAAAGCTGGACTAATGCCTTTAATGTCAGACATCGTCCACCCAATTGCTCGCTTGTGCTCACGTAACACTCTCAACAACCTTTCTTCCTGCAATTTAGACAAGTCAGAAGAAACAATAACAGGTAAAGTGTCAGAACTACCCAAATAAGCATATTGAAGGAGAGGGGGTAGGGGTTTAAGCTCCAATTTTGGATCTTCTTCAATTGACGGCTTTGGAGGAGATCCACTTGGCCTATTCAAGGGCTCAAACGGGTGTATTCCCTGCATATAAGCACAAGATGCATCTAGGATATGCATCATCTCCTCAACCTTATCATCAATCTCCAAGCTATCGAACAACATGAGTGCTTTTTCTAGAGAATCGTCTAGATATACACTCGTGTCAAGAAGTTTCTCATCCACCTCCACAACAGATATCATAGAGAGCTCCTCATAGTGGCGGGGAAGTTGGATCGCTTTGTAGACATTAAAAACTGTTTCCTCGTTGTCCACCCTCATAATCATTTTTCCCTCTCTCACTTTAATTATTGCATCACCAGTAGCCAAGAGAGGTCGTCCCAATATGATTGGAACTTGTTCATCAGCCTCAAAATCTAGAATAATGAAGTCAGCTGGGAAGATAAACTTCCCAATTTGCAGCAATACATCTTCAATCACTCCTTCAGGGTAGGCTATGGACCTATCAGCTAATTGCAACATCACAGTGGTTGGTCTTGGAGCTCCCAGACCCAATTGCTTAAACAAGGACAAGGGCATTAGATTTATGCTCGCCCCCAAATCACAAAGAGCACGACCCACATCAATATTACCAATTCGCACAGGGATGGTGAAGCTGCCAGGATCCTTAAGCTTTTGAGGAAGCTTGTTTTGGACCCTTGAAGTGCACTCCTCAATAAGTGCAACTGTCTCGAACTCAGTCAATTTCCTTCTGTGAGCCACTATATCTTTTATGTACTTAGCATATTTTGGAATTTCACGAAGTACATCCACCAATGGAATATTCAATTAAACCTGGCTCAACATAGAGAGAAATTTATTGAACATGTGATCATCATTCTTTTTCTGCAATCTCTGGGGGAAAGGTGGTGGTGGCCTTGCAGTCTCCACTGGCTCTGAACCTGTATCATTTTTCTTTGACTCGTGTATTGCCTTAGGGATCAGCTCCCTCTCAGGTATAGGCTTGTCCTTTCTCTTCTTTGGCACTTCTTCTAGTTCCCTCCCATTTTTGAGTGTAACTGCATTAACTTGAGGGTTCTTCTCTGTATCACTGGGAAGAGTGCCTGTAGGTCTACTGGGAAGAGTGCCTGTAGGTCTAGTGTTTTGATTTGCTACTAACTGTCCCATTTGCCTCTCAAGATTTCTGAAATCGGTCCTGAGTTGTTGATTATCAAGCAACAACTTCTTCAGCAAGTCATTCGTACTCTCTTCTGTTTGTAGGGGTGGTTTCTGAGGTTGATTGAAATTTCCTTGGGGCCTATACTAATTCTGATTCTGTTGATTTCCTCCCCATGAGAAGTTAGGATGATTCCTCCAATTTGGATTGTAAGTATTCCCATATTGTGCATGCTAATTCATTGGACCTCTGCTCTGTTGCCCCACATAGTATATAGATTCAGGATTCGTGGGGCACATGTCACTCATATGACTGTCACCACATAGTTCGCAGCAAATAGACATTTGTTGTACATGTTGCATCTGTTGTGTTTGTTGCATTGTCATTCTATTCATCTGATTTGCCAATTTTGCTATATCGACTCTCATGGCTGAGAAGTCATCAAGCTCAATCAATCCGGCTGCCTTCTGTTTAATTGACTTCGTGAGTCCCCATCTCCTTGCCAATTATGGTCATTAGCAGTGAAGTTATTTAGCAAGAGTTGCATTTCACTATACGGCCTCGCCATGCAACTACCCCCACAAGCTGAATCAAGAATCATCTTTGATGCAGCATCTAGCCCATCAACAAACGTGTGACCCAATACCTCATCAGTCTGACAATGATGCGGGCAGTCTCTGAGTAGCTTCTTGTATCTTTCTCAAGCTTGACGAAGTGTCTCGCCATCTCGTTGTTGGAACCCAAGAATTTGGCTCCTCGGCGACTTTGTCTTCTTAGTGGGGAAAAACTTGATTAAGAATTTCCTTGCTAGATCATCCCAAGTGTGGATTGAGTTTGCGGGCTCCTTTTGCAACCATTCCTTAGCTTCCCCCAACAGTGAAAAGGGAAATAGTGTCAGCCTGACATAGTCCTTGGAAACGTTCGGATAATTGTAAGTATCCGTAATTTCCAAGAAGTTCTGAATGTGCCTCTGCGGGTCTTTATGAGATAGACCCACATATTGCCCTGTGGACTGAATCAGCTGTACCATGTACTGTTTGAGTTCAAAATGCCCCATGATATCAGGCTTCACAATAGCCTGAGTCATATTCTCAAGATTGGGCCTTGCGGCTTCAATCACCGCACGCTCTTCATTACCTGCCATCTCTGTTGGTTGTGGTTGAACTACAATGTCCAAATCTCCCTCTATTCTAGTTCTTGTTTCGACTTCCATCCTCACTCTATGAAGTGTTCGTTCAATATCTGGATCAAAAGGAAGGAGATTATTTGCACTTTTACTCCTCCGCATTCAAGAGAAGATCCTGCGTTAACACAAACAAGGCAAACTGAAAATTAAAGCTTGAACAAATAACTAATAAAAGCTTAACTTAGTCAAGTAGCTAATTTCTAAGTCCCCGGCAAAGGCGCCAAAAACTTGTTGCGACCAAACACACTCACGCAAGTATACGTGGTCGTCAAGTAATAGAGTAGTGAGTAGAGTATCGTTCCCACGAAGACTTATGATTCACTTTTGACTAATTCAAACTTAAATAGCTTATCGATTCAAGCGATTTCTTACAAAATAGATAATTTTCTAATTTACTACCTAAAAACTATCAAGTAATGAAATACTAGAAATCAACCACAATAATCAATAAGAGATAATATTCCAGGGTCACGGGTTATCTAACAATCATGTTGCATTCTTAGCTAAAAATAACTAATTGATTTATCTGGATTGTTGATTGACAGGGTTGATATTACTCATAAGAATCTGTCGAGTCCTTACTCGCCTATTTAAGCTAACTTAATACCTATATGTCTATGGAATTAAGATTAACAAGAACGCATTTACAATTCCTGTATTGCAACCGAGCAAGGCAATTAGGTATATGTCTATCCTAATTGCGAATCCGTTCCCCGATGCCCGGGTTTAAGAACTTACTCTATTTAATTCTATATGCAATCTAGAATTCCCACTTTCGAGTTCAACTCTAGATTCGTAGATAGTATTTCACTGTTAGCTACTCAGCAAAATAATTAAAAATAGAATTAAATAAACAACCCAATATGATAAAATCAACTTCGTCAAATTAAACTTCAAACGTCAACATTCATGTATACCCATGACCATAGAACAATAGGGTTTTTAGCCCCTCATGTTCATACAATCATCAAAAATAATGTTTTCAAACATAAAATCAATGAGTACTAGGAAAGGGATGGAAGAATTTATCGAATCCTTGCTTCCGAGTGTTTGGCGCCTCCCTCTTCTCTCTCAATCACATCCTCCCTCTTCAAAAATAGGTTTAGGTTGGCTTTTATATGATTTGGGGGCGTCTAGGGTCAAAATAACCGAGTCCTAGTCGAAAAAGGACACTTTCTTGTCTTGAGCGTCCAGGGCAGCGTGGGGCGCTGGCCCTGGCACTCAAATATTTTGGCTGCTGTAAATTGCGCCACAGCCAGTGCCCCACGCTGGCTGTGGCCCTCAAATCTCACTTTTTGCGTTTTTAGGCGCTGGCTGTGGCCCTCAAATCTCACTTTTTGTGTTTTTAGGCGCTGGCTGTGGCCCTCAAATCTCACTTTTTGCGTTTTTATCCCGATTTCGCTTCAATTCGCGCCCTTTCGTCCCAAGTTGCATCTGAATGATCCCTACATATAAAAATACCAAAATTTAGCATAAATAATCATATTAAACATCTCAAATCGCCGAGACATGAGCAAAATGTGAGGCGATATATATCAAAATATGCATACATTAAGTCGATTAATAATATCCTTATCATAAAATAAATTATATTTATCATAAAAATTATCTTATCTAATCACAGTTGTATTTAAAAGAAAATGATAAATAGAATATTTTTATTTAAATCGATCTGGAATCTAAAATTTTGAAGAAGTTATGCCCTTATAAGTGTAACAGTTCTAAGGTTATTTAAATCGTTTTAACAGAAAAAAAAAGCTTATCAGCACTTTTTTATTAAATACTGCAGCAGCTTATTATCAATTTCAGCACTTGTATCCAAACACGTAACTGCTTATTTATTAAATCAGTTTCAACACTTAAAAGTGCTGTTCAGCATCTAAGCTTATCAGTTATTTCAAATCAGCTAATCCAAATAGGCTTATAAGCTCATCTACTAAAATTGATAAAGGGAATTTTACATAATTGTCACAATTTAAAAGAAATATAATAAATTCTTAGCATGAAACTCAATATTACAGTTGTGGAAGGAAAATATTTATATTTGTAGCACCCAGTTCCATTAAAAATAGGAATATTAATTATTAATCCCTAAACATAAGCAATTTGAATGAAAAGTCAATAACTCTTTGTACAAAAATCATGCCTTTTCTTTCTTTATCTATTAGCTTTTCTTCTTATTCTTCATCTTCTTAATTTTGTTTTCTGCTGAAGCCAATATATTTTCTAAATTTGTTTCATTCATTTTCTATTTAATTATCTTAAGTTTTTCTCTTCCCTCTTTCTTCCTTTCTTAACATAAAGATCTTATTTCGATAATAATTGTGATGACCCAAAAGGTCATCTTATGTCTTAGAACTCGAATCTGAGCTATTAAGCCTTACAAATCTCATTTTTACCCTCCTCGATTTGTGTGCGCAGTCCGGGCAGGTTTCCGGAAAGCTTTTATGTTGAAAACTAATGAAAATAAGAATTTTTGCCTTAAAAGTTAATTTTTGTTGACTTCGGTCAATATTTTTGGTAAACGGGCCCGGATCCATGCTTTGACGGTCCCAGTAGGTCCGTATCGAATTATGGGGCCTGGGCGTATGCCCGAAATTTAATTCGAAGGTCCCTAGCTTGAGTTATAAAATTTTGATAAAAATTAAAAGTCTTGAAATTATTTATTTTTAAGAATTGATTGATATTTGGCATTGTTAGTATCGGGTCCGTATTTCGGTTCCGGAGCCCGGTACAGGTTCATTATGATATTTAAGACTTGTTTGTGAAATTTGGTGAGAAACGGAGTTAATTTGACGTGATTCGGACGTCCAGTTGAGAAGATATGAATTTTAAAGTGTTCTTGAGAATTTCATTTGATTTGCTGCTAAATTCGAAGTTCTAGGTGTTATTTTGGCAATTTGATCACGCGAGCAAGTTCGTATGATGTTTTTAGACTTGTGTGCATGTTTGGTTTGGAGCCCCGAGGGCTCGGGTGAGTTTCGGATAGGCCACGGGATGTTTTGAACTTAGAAAATTTTGCTGGTATAACTGAACATGTTGCAGGCCTCTATTGCGAGATCAGGCATCGCAAATGCGAACATAAAAGGGTCCGCAATTGCGAGGCTTTCATCACAATTGCGATCAGAAGCCTAGGCCAACAGTTCTCGCATTTGCGAGGTTACCTTCGCAATTGCGAAGGGAGTCTAGGAAGGGCAGGTTCGCAAATGCGAACATCTACTCGCATTTGCGAGGTTCAATGGTCGCAAATGCGACACTTTCCTCGCATTTGCGAAGGCAGCGGGATTATGAAGGGCATCACATTTGCGATTGTTCCTTCGCATTTGCGAAGCTCAGGTCACAATTGCGACACCTGCAGCTGAGTAAAAGGGGCTTAGACGGGATTTATCATTCATTCTTCATATTTTCTAAACCCTAAACCTTAAGAGACGATTTTCCAAAGACCAAATCTTCCCCAAATCATAGGTAAGTGATTCCTAACTCTTTTCTTTCAATCTTTTACATCTTATAACAAGATTTCAACCTAGAATCTAGAATTGTTATTGTGAAATTAGGATTTTTTGGGTAGAACTTAGGAATTTCAAATTTTGAGGATCTAGACCTCAATTTGAGGTCGGATTCCAAAACTAATTACATATTCGGGCTCGGGGGTGAATGGGTAAAAGAATTTTGGCCCGAACCTCGGGTTTTGACCAAGCGGGCCCGGGGTCAATTTTTTGACTTTTTGGAGGAAAATTTAAGAAAATTTAACTTACGTAATATAATTCATTCCTTTAGCAATATTTTATATTATTAAGTCATTTTTGAATAGATATGAGTGGTTTGGAGGTGAATTCCAAAGGAAAAGCTGTGATTGAGAATTAAGTGGCCTTCGGAGCGAGGTAAGTATTGTGTCTAACCCTGACTTGAGGGAATTAGGAACCTTAGATTACTTGCTAAGTGAAATTCATGTGAGCGGCGTATATGTGAGGTGACGAGTACTTATACGCCGCCAATTTACCTATTTTCCATGTTTCTCAGTTTTTCTTATATTGTCTCATTCCTATGCCTAATTGCTATGTGTTATACTAGTGTTGTTCAATTTATCGTTCTTATCATGTTTACGGATTTTCTGGTGATAATTGAGTTTTTATTTTAAAGTTGAGATTGATGTTATGGAACCAAATGTTGAAGTAAGGTTTGTACTTATTATTCTATCTCCCTGTTGTTATTTATGTATTGCATTATGGTAAGGGGGAGTGTTAATGCACGAAGGGTGATGTCGTGCCATATTGTGAGTGTTAATGCACGAAGGGTGATGCCGTGCCATATTGTGAGTGTTAATGCACGAACGGTGATGTCGTGCCATATTGTGAGTGTAAAAGCACGAAAGGTGATGTCGTGCCATGATATGAGAGTTAATGCATGAAGGGTGATGCCGTGCCGTTTTTATTAATTTTATGGTGAGATTGAGAGTAAAAGCACGAAGGGTGATGCCGTGCATTTTTCCTTACTGTATTCACTATTCCTGTTGATTCCTGGTATATTGACTGCTCCGGTGATCATTTTGTTGTAGTTCTTTATCTTGCATTCCCCTCAGTATGTTCCCCTCCCGACATTTCCTGTTTAGTTCTTAATATCTGTGATTTGTATATACACTGTTAAATGGTATATGTTGATTTGTAGGTGCTTGCCTTAGCCTCGTCACTACTTCATCGAGGTTAGGCTCGACACTTACCAGTACAAGGGGTCGGTTGTACTGATATTGCACTTTGCACTTTCTGTGCAGACTTTGATACCGATTCAGGTTGATCGAGATTTTGCTATTGGCCCGCTGTCCGGAGACTCAAGGTAGATCGGTCGGCGTTCACAGACCTTGAATTCCCCGTCTACTTTTTATGTCACTGTTGTTTTCTTTCATTCAGACAATTGTATTTCTTTCAGACTATTACTTGTAGTAAATTCTAGAATGCTCGTGAATTGTGACTCCAGATCCGGGTGGTAGTAATTAATACAGTTGTATAAAATTCCGCACCTCTTATATTTCATCTTAGTTAATTATTGTTATTTACCGAATGGAAATAAGGAATTGGTTTAATGATTCTCTAACGTTGGCTTGCCTAGCAAGTGAAATGTTAGGCGCCATCACGGTCCCGTCGGTGGGAAATTTTGGATCGTGACAAGTTGGTATCAGAGCATTAGGTTGCCTAGGTCTCACGATTCACGAGCAAGCTTAGTAGAGTCTGGAGGATCGGTATGGAGACGTCTGTGCTTATCTTCCAGAGGCTATGAAGTTTAGGAACAAGTTTCACTTCTATTCTTCTCTATCGTGCAAATTTGCTTTCTCAATACTGATTGAACTCTTCTACCCTTATTCTCTCACAGATGGCAAGAACACGTACCGCTTCCTCAGCTGAACAGCAGCCAGAGCCTCCAGTGGCAGCTCCTACACGGGGTAGAGGTCGAGGCCGAGGACGTGCCAGAGGTCGAGGCAGGGGTAGGGCTCAGCCTAGTGCCCGAGCAGCAGCCCCAGCAGTGGAGCCTCAGATAGAGCATGACGAGGAGGTTCCAGCCCAGACTGTTCCTACCGGACCAGCTCAGGTTCCAGAGGGGTTCATTGACACCCCAGTACTTCAGGATGCTTTGGTCCATTTGGTGGGCCTTATGGAGAGTGTGGCTCAGACTGGCGCATTTCCCATGGCACCAGCAGTCTCTCAGGCTGGAGGAGGAGCCCAGACTCCCACTACTCCCGCTCCGGAGTAGATAGCTCCCCAGTATCAGGCTCCAGCAGCTCAACTAGTCAGATTAGTTCAGCCGGTTATTGCAGCATAGGTCGAAGATGGGCTAGCTATGTCTTCTAAGGCTTTATGGAGATTGGACAGGTTTACCAAGCTCTTTCTTGTTCACTTCAGTGGTGCTCCTTCAGAGGATCCCCAGGAGTATCATGATAGTTGTCACGAGGTTCTACAAAATATGGGTATAGTGGAGACCAATAGGGTTGATTTTGCTGCATTTCAGATGACTAGTTCCGCCAAGAAATGGTAGAGAGATTACATGTTGACCAGACCAGCTGGGTCGCCTGCTCTTACTTGGGACCAGTTCTCTCAGCTCTTCATAGAGAAGTTTCTGCCTATCACATTGAGAGAGGAGAGTCGCAGTCAGTTTGAGAGTCTCCAGTAGGGCAATATGACTGTTACTCAGTATGAGACCCGTTTTGTAGATTTGGCCCGTCATGCTATTCTTCTGCTTCCCACTGAGAGAGAGAGGGTTAGGAGGTTTATTGATGGACTTGCTCAGCCTATCAGATTGCATATGGCTAAGGAGACTGGGAGTGAGATTTCTTTTCAGGCGGCTGCTAATGTCACCAGACGAGTCGAAATTGTTCTTAGTCAGGGATAGGCCTGGCAAGTGGGCCGGTCCAGGCCCGGGACCGGCCCAGGACCGCGGGCCAGACGGGCCAAACGGCTAAACGGGCCAGGACCGTTTGGTCCGGTTTTAGCGGGCCTGGTCCTGTCTCGTGGGCCGGTCCTATGATTGGGCCCGCCAGGGCCCGGGACCGGACCGGCCTGGTCCCTTAGCGGGTTTAAAATTAAAAAAAAAAAAAACGTTGGACTGTCAAAAATAGCCGTTGGCTATTTATGAAATAGCCATTTAACCCCTCAACTTTGTTTTAATCCCAAACTTTTTATAATTATACTTTTTCCCTATTTTCAACTATAAATACCCCATCATTCTTTCATTTTTTCTTACAAAATCATCAATCTATCACAATCTCTCTCTAATTTACTTCTACTATTTCTTACTTTATTGTTACAATTTGTGAAACAATTGTGAAGTTGGTGAATTAAAGTCTTCAACGATAATCAATTTCCAACAAGTTGTTCGTCAATTCGGTAAACTCGTTCCAACTCTTAAGTTTTAATATTATAATTTTGTTTGTTTTATTTATTTTTCTTGATTAATTAAGATGGCTTATTCCTTAAAAAATATGTTTAGTAAAAATAAGGAAAAATCGAAGAGTGATGAATCTAGTGGCCAATATGTTCCTCCTTCACTTCCCCTGGCTCCCCGACCCAAACATGTTACCCGTCCTACACCTTCTATTCTTGATAGCGATAATAGTTTATTACAATTTACCGAGAGTCAATTTTTCCATAATATAGCACCCGGTGAACAATTAAACCATGAATATATGAATGCTCTTTATGGTAATCCAACTATTGATGAAAATGATGATGAAGAAATAGATTTTGATGAAACGCAACCGGATGATGATACACCCACTAGTCCTGCTCCTGAAGTTAACCCAACTAATAATAATCTAGATGATCCCCCATCTGACCCTCCTATTAGTGCCCCTACTTTTTCTAGACAACCTCCTAAACGGGCAGAAACATCTCTTGTTTGGCAATTTTTTACTCAACTAAGAGAAAAAAATAGGGCTAAGTGTAAAACTTGTGGCAAAGAGTTAGTTTTTCAATATGTTGGAAGTCGGGGGGGACGGGAAGTTTGACTAGACACATATTACTAC
The DNA here is from genome assembly GCF_000715075.1 of Nicotiana tabacum. NCBI lineage: Eukaryota > Viridiplantae > Streptophyta > Magnoliopsida > Solanales > Solanaceae > Nicotiana > Nicotiana tabacum. The sequence goes on along the minus strand of NC_134083.1, from coordinate 15,671,547 downwards.
ACCCTCAAGATAAAGCTAGATATTTTCGTATGAAAGCTTTGGCTGAGGGGACAAGTGCACCTACTCAGGCTGACCTTAGTACCGGGTCAAATCAATTTTAACCGGGAATTAACACTATTACCGGTGGTATTTTATATTATGATCCAAAAAAAGATCGGGAAGAATTGGCAAAAATGGTCACTGTTATGTGCTTACCCTATAGTTTTTCTTCTAACCCCCACTTTGTGCATTATATTAGAAAAATTTATAATCCTACTTATAAAGGTTTTCCTCGCACAATCATAAAGAGTGATATTTATAAATATAAACATGAATATGAACAATATTTGTGCTATTTATTTACTCATATAAATTGTCGTCTTGCTATTACAGCTGATATTGGTAGAAGTGGTAATGACTGTGATTACCTTACTATTACCAGTCATTGGATTGATGAGCATTGGATAATGCAAAAACGCATTATTGCTTATAGAATAATTAATTCACGTTACACAGGGCAGTTTATTTCTAGCACGATTGCGAATATTTGTAGATATTTTTGTATTAGTGCTAAAATAATATCAGTTTCAATGGATAATGCTACTAGTAACACAAATGCTGTAGCCTTGCTTACCACGATACTAAGTCCTGTATTTAGTAATATTTTTCATGTTAGATGTATTTGTCATATTTACCATTTAATTGTGGGTGATGGCATGCGAATTTTAAATGTTGAAATTGAAAAAGTTAAAATGGCTCTTAATTGGCTTTTTTATTCAAATCATAGAAGTAGACTTAGAGAATATTTTAAAAGATGCGATGAATTTGGCCTAAGAGAAAGAAAGGTTCCTAAACCTTGTCCAACTAGATGGAATTACATGTATGAAAGTTTAGTTATTGCATATGAATATAGAAACCCCATAAACTCAACGTTTAATGCTCATGTAAGTGATGATGATGAGCACCTTACAAATGCGGATTGGGCTAATGTTAAAATGCTTGTAGATTTTTTAGAAAAATTCTATATTGCTACAAATGAATTTTTTGGGCAATATTATCCTACTATTTCTAACTGTTTAGTTTATATTGTAGAACTTGCAAATTTGTTTGATCATTTTTCAGATGGTGGGGAAATTTATCAACTTGCTATTGATTCCATGAGAAAAAAGTTTAAAAAATATTTTTTCCCTATTCCCCCTATTTATGGTATTGCTGCATTGTTAAATCCTACTATGAAATTAGGAGGTCCTCAATTTTGGTATGAAACTGTTTATAATGGTTTAGCACTTGAAGATGAGGAGTTGTCTAAACTTCCGAACGCAATAGCCTCAATTAAAATAAATGTTCAAACTATTTATAATGCTTATCAAGTTGCATTAGATCATGCTAGACCAAATGTTCCAACTCCTCCTTCTTCTAGTTCTCAATCATCTAAGAGAACTGCGGGAGTAAGAGCACTTAGTGCTTGGGCAGGGTTCAGGGGTTCTCAAGGTTCTAGTACTAGTGATTTTTCACAACTAAATGACCTTGAAGTTTATTTGTCACAGGGAATTGAGGAAGTGAATCCCGACGGCTCCTTTAATATTTTGGAATGGTGGAAGGACAAAGAAAAACACTTTCCGATTCTTTCAAGGATGGCCCTAGATATTTTAACTATTCAAGCTTCAACAGTGGCATCAGAGAGCGCTTTCAGTCAAGCAAGACTTCAACTCGGTGATTATAGAGCGTCTATGAGGGAGAGCTTGGAAAAATCAGTACTTTTCAGAGATTGGATCCGTTCGGAAAGAAGAAATTTTGGACTTGCTGAATCACAACCAGAGGTAGACGAAGCTTATGAAGAAATGCTAGCTGAACTTGCGGAGGATGATGCTTCGTCTGGAAGCGGTGATGAGCAAGCTTCATTTCCGCCACCACCAACGGAAATTCCTCCGGACCTTGAAGGATTTATGAAATTTGTAAGAGATACCATGTAAATTAATATGTAACTTGTATTTTGGCACATCTTGATTAGTTTCTTTTTCTTCTCAATGGTGGTATTAGCACCTTGTTGTGCTCATTCCATAGGGGGGGAGGAAGAAAGAAAGATATTGCCATAATTTTTAATGCTGTAATAAAAATATAACGCATTGATTTGAATATCTCTTTACAATATTGATATACTATATATACATAGTATACTAGATATATATAGTAGATATACATGTATATATAGTATATCTTAAGATGTATATATAGTATATAAATCGAATATAGCTTATATATAGTAAGATGTATATATATTATAGTATAGTATAGTATACATATAAGCTTATATTTATACTATACTATAGTCTATACTATATATACATCTCATAAGATATATAAACTATATTCGATATACTATATATACATCTTAAGATATACTATATATACTATACTATATATACATCTTAAGATATACTATATATACATAGTATACTAGATATACTAGATATATATAGTAGATATACATGTATATATAGTATATCTTAAGATGTATATATAGTATATAAATCGAATATAGCTTATATATAGTAAGATGTATATATATTATAGTATAGTATAGTATACATATAAGCTTATATTTATACTATACTATAGTCTATACTATATATACATCTCATAAGATATATAAACTATATTCGATATACTATATATACATCTTAAGATATACTATATATACTATACTATATATACATCTTAAGATATACTATATATACATAGTATACTAGATATACTAGATATATATAGTAGATATACATGTATATATAGTATATCTTAAGATGTATATATAGTATATACTATACTATACTATAATATATATACATCTTACTATATATATTATATATATCTTAAGATGTATACTATCGAATATGATTTATATACTATATATATAGAGTATATGTATGTGTATATATATATATATATATATATATATATATATATATATATATATATATATATATCTTAAGATGTATATATAGTATATAAATCGAATATAGCTTATATATCTTAAGATGTATACATAGTATAGTATAGTATATATATATATATATATAAGCTTATATATATATGTATATCGAATATATCGAATATAGCTTATATATCTTAAGTTGTATATATAGTATATACTATACTATACTATAATATATATACATCTTACTATATATATTATATATATCTTAAGATGTATACTATCGAATATGATTTATATACTATGTATATATAGTATAGTGTGTGTGTATATATATATATATATATATATATCTTAAGATGTATATATAGTATATAAATCGAATATAGCTTATATATCTTAAGATGTATACATAGTATAGTATAGTATATATATATATATATAAGCTTATATATATATGTATATCGAATATATCGAATATAGCTTATATATCTTAAGTTGTATATATAGTATATACTATACTATACTATAATATATATACATCTTACTATATATATTATATATATCTTAAGATGTATACTATCGAATATGACTTATATACTATGTATATATAGTATAGTGTGTGTAAATTGTCTTCATATGGAAGAGTGACAATATGCTTTTTTCGATTCCAAAAAGCACTAGGATGCTCAGCACAAATATCAATAGCAATCTGTTCGGAAATCAATTTGATTTTTTCCTGTACTTTAGTAGAATTTAAAGTATCAAATATATTCATACTAAACAATTCTAATTGTAAAGAATCAACATGTTTTTGCTTCATATCAATTAAAGCATTAATATCTTTAGTTACTGGATCCGTAACAAAAGTATAACTAATCTCTTTATCCTTATAAGTAGCAGTAAAACCTTTCGAGTCAATGCTGGTAAAAGGATAAATAGCGTTAATAAACGGTGTTCCAAGTATAATTGGAGGGTATAACTGATTTTTAACCAAGAAAAAGAAGTGAGGAATACAAACTTTATTCTGACAAATACCCGTATTAGGCAATTTATACTTTATATCTAAAGCATGTCCGGATGCAGATCTAACCATATGAGTAATTTTTTAAAAATATTTCGTAGGTATTAAACCTTCTTGAATGCAGCTAACATCTGCTCCACTATCAATCATGGCAATGTTTGTAATAGAAAAACTATTATCAATGAGAATAGTACATTTAATATACCATTCTGCGTTCATCTGACAAGGTCTAGATTTAGTAGGAATATCATTCTCAGAGAAATTGTCTTCATATGGAAGAGTGACAATATGCTTTTTTCGATTCCAAAAAGCACTAGGATGCTCAGCACAAATAACAATAGCAATCTGTTCGGAAGTCAATTTGATTTTTTCCTGTACTTTAGTAGAATTTAAAGTATCAAATATATTCATACTAAACAATTCTAATTGTAAAGAATCAACATGTTTTTGCTTCATATCAATTAAAGCATTAATATCTCTAGTTACTGGATCCGTAACAAAAGTATAACTAATCTCTTTATCCTTATAAGTAGCAGTAAAACCTTTCGAGTCAATGCTGGTAAAAGGATAAATAGCGTTAATAAACGGTGTTCCAAGTATAATTGGAGGGTATAACTGATTTTTAACCAAGAAAAAGAAGTGAGGAATACAAACTTTATTCTGACAAATACCCGTATTAGGCAATTTATACTTTATATCTAAAGCATGTCCGGATGCAGATCTAACCATATGAGTAATTTTTTAAAAATATTTCGTAGGTATTAAACCTTCTTGAATGCAGCTAACATCTGCTCCACTATCAATCATGGCAATGTTTGTAATAGAAAAACTATTATCAATGAGAATAGTACATTTAATATACCATTCTGCGTTCATCTGACAAGGTCTAGATTTAGTAGGAATATCATTCTCAGAGAAATTGTCTTCATATGGAAGAGTGACAATATGCTTTTTTCGATTCCAAAAAGCACTAGGATGCTCAGCACAAATAACAATAGCAATCTGTTCGGAAGTCAATTTGATTTTTTCCTGTACTTTAGTAGAATTTAAAGTATCAAATATATTCATACTAAACAATTCTAATTGTAAAGAATCAACATGTTTTTGCTTCATATCAATTAAAGCATTAATATCTCTAGTTACTGGATCCGTAACAAAAGTATAACTAATCTCTTTATCCTTATAAGTAGCAGTAAAACCTTTCGAGTCAATGCTGGTAAAAGGATAAATAGCGTTAATAAACGGTGTTCCAAGTATAATTGGAGGGTATAACTGATTTTTAACCAAGAAAAAGAAGTGAGGAATACAAACTTTATTCTGACAAATACCCGTATTAGGCAATTTATACTTTATATCTAAAGCATGTCCAGATGCAGATCTAACCATATGAGTAGTTTTTTGAAAATATTTCGTAGGTATTAAACCTTCTTGAATGCAGCTAGCATCTGCTCCACTATCAATCATGGCAATGTTTGTAATAGAAAAACTATTATCAATGAGAATAGTACATTTAATATACCATTCTGCGTTCATCTGACAAGGTCTAGATTTAGTAGGAATATTATTCTCAGAGAAATTGTCTTCATATGGAAGAGTGACAATATGCTTTTTTCGATTCCAAAAAGCACTAGGATGCTCAGCACAAATATCAATAGCAATCTGTTCGGAAATCAATTTGATTTTTTCCTGTACTTTAGTAGAATTTAAAGTATCAAATATATTCATACTAAACAATTCTAATTGTAAAGAATCAACATGTTTTTGCTTCATATCAATTAAAGCATTAATATCTCTAGTTACTGGATCCGTAACAAAAGTATAACTAATCTCTTTATCCTTATAAGTAGCAGTAAAACCTTCCGAGTCAATGCTGGTAAAAGGATAAATAGCGTTAATAAACGGTGTTCCAAGTATAATTGGAGGGTATAACTGATTTTTAACCAAGAAAAAGAAGTGAGGAATACAAACTTTATTCTGACAAATACCCGTATTAGGCAATTTATACTTTATATCTAAAGCATGTCCGGATGCAGATCTAACCATATGAGTAGTTTTTTGAAAATATTTCGTAGGTATTAAACCTTCTTGAATGCAGCTAACATCTGCTCCACTATCAATCATGGCAATGTTTGTAATAGAAAAACGATTATCAATGAGAATAGTACATTTAATATACCATTTGTGAGCAGTAATAATTTGCATCATTCCTAAAAACATATCATGTTTAGGATTAAAACTAATAGGTTTTTCTTCAATATCATTTTCAAAAATACCTTTATTTTTATCATTAGATTTCTCAGCTGGAGAATTGATTTTCTCAATCTGAGTAATCCTATGATCACAAATCATTTGATTTTGTTTAAGAGATTTAATCTCTCGTTTCAAGTTTTCAACTTCAATTTTTAAATCATCGAAAGAAGAATTTCTTGCAGGAGTTGCATTTTTATTTAAAAGATGGTTATTAACCTCCAGTAAAGAATAAGGCGGGGAATATTCAAATTCTTTTTCAAAAGGTTTTGCAAATTTAGAACTTGAATTAGAACTTGAACTAGCAGCCAAATTAATAATATTTTCACGAAGTTTTTCATCAGTAACTTCTATTAAAAGTTCTATTACATTATCAGATGTAATAGTTTTCATGTTTAGATTTTCAAATTGTGATTGTAATTTATAAAATTCATCATCACAAGTACATGTATCACCTTTGCAAGTTGTACAAGTATTATCAATATTTTTACCACTATCAGACAAATCAAGTAAATCAATTTCAGCTTCGGATTCTGACTCAGAATAATAATCCGATTCTGATCCAGAAGTGTATAACAAACCATAAACCTTATCACGTAACTCATCATCTAGTCCTAAGGTTTTCAGCTTTTGAAGCTTACAATTCGGAGCTATATGGCCAAATTTTCCACACTTATAACACTTAATGTCAGCTAGGTCTCTCTTAGACCTATTTTTGGTAAATCTAGTAGCCTTACGATGGGCTTTCTTAGCTTCTCGTTCTTCTTTGGATCTATATCTAGATCTCTTCCTCCTATAAGGACTGTCTTGGTTGGGGTATCTATGATACTTATGTTTCTTCTTCCTATGAGTTGAAGTTTCGGGTAAACCGAACTGGGTGCAAAAGTCCCCTAACTGGTTTCTTTCTTTAAGCTTATCCATCTTAAGTTGTCTGGACAATCTTAATTCATTGCACAGGTTTAACCCTTCCTGTGTGCAAATTCCTATTAATTTACCCTAGGTATAGTCTGCGTAAGGAATTTCTCCATAACTACCTCTTAAAACCTTTCTAACTCTTTCGGCAAATAAAGAGGGAAGGCCATCTATGAACTTAGCTTTCCAATGTTCAAACTTATTTTCTGGTAGTTCCATCACTCTACTCATAAAGGTGTCTTTATACCACCTAAACTCACTTAAAGTCTTACATCTAAGGCTATTAAGGCGGGTACGGACAGTCTCATTTTGGTTGGTAAATCTACCATTGAAGTGTTCTAATATAGTAAGAATAAGAGTGTAAACAGCATCTTCTCTATTTGCTACTAGAGCCATGCCTAAGTTATCAATTCCATCCTCAGTGGCTTTGGCATTAATAACCATTGCCCTTTCATCGACAGTCAAATAATTGTCCCACCAGCCACGAAGTTGGCCAGTAAAACCTGCAACAATCATTCTGCAAATATTCCTATCTGTATTCTTCACACTTTTACAGATAGTTGCATACATAAGCATTCTATGTACTAGAATAGTTAACTGCCTATCAGTCAAACCATCAAGATTCCATTCGTAAATTTTGGAACCACTGTAAGACGTATTAGTCTGATTCCAATCACGTTCCTCTATTAAAACATCTTGAGGAGTAGGACGATTGTAATAATAAGTCTGCATTCTAGGTTTATCAGCATATCTGCTATCTGCAAACTTATTATTCTTCTTGGGGTAACTTCTGAGTTTATTAAACTCTGACAAAACATCCGTTTTATAGTCAAAAGTAGAATCTGATTTATCAGTAAAATCATTTGATAAATCAATGGGTTTGATATTCAAACCGGATAACTTTTTAACAAGAAGTTCTTCTAAGTCACCAAAAGATTTAAATTTAAAATCCTGAATATCAGGGGGTCTTTGAATATGAGTAAGAACAATTTGAGGTTCTGATTTGCTTCCTGAAGAAGAGGCAATATCAGTCAAAGTCTTTTTAGTATTCATATCCTTAATCAAGACTGTTAAATCATCAAGTTTTTTATTAAGAAAACTAACGTTTTCACCCAAAACTTTAACATATAAACTCAAATAATTATTTTGAGAAATTAGTTTATTAATTTCTGTGATGCTGACTGCGGCAACATCTTCATCAATAAATTTTTGAAATGCAGTAAAAGTAATACCTGTATTATTAGGTAAAACAAAAGATGATTGAGGAGGGTAAATCGCTTTAGTAATATTGCCATTCCCGTCTTTATAAGATCTTTCCAAAACTTTTATAAAAAGTGGTAAATATGTGGTTATAAACCAAGGAACAAAATACATAATTTAATTATGTAAAGCACAAGTTTCATAAAATTCTTGGAAAATATTATTTAAATCCTCTTTACTATAAGTTTCAAAAAACCAAGTTTTAAACTGGTTCCATTTATCAGAGAAAAATTCTTTTTGAATATAACCTCTAGCCTGTGACCCTGGACTAAAATCAATTTGGTGTGGAATCATTAAGTATCATTTGGGTCAAAATCCATTTCGGACGCAGAAGGAATATCCTTATCAGAAATATTATCATTATCCTGAACAATATTTGTCTTGGGGTTAATCTTAACCCTTTCGACTGGCTTATCACCTACTTTAGTAGAAATTGTGTGTAAAGATGCAGCACGATTTCTAGCTGGTCCATAGACTGGCTCAACAGGAGAAATGTGTTGAATATCAGGCAACAGTCTACGACTAGTAAAGGAATGTCTATTATAACTAGAACTAATAGTAGGCAACAGTCTATTATTAGAAAATGACTGTCTACTATAAGTGGAACTATTATCGTCAAACTGAATGCAAATCCTACCATCCGGATTTTGAGTAATATGAGAATACTCAGTATTACTAACAACATCAGTTATCTGACTGGGGGATATAACCGAATCCAAAGTCCATGTGGTTGGAAAATTAATTTCTTCCCACTTAATAGGTCTCCTCGTGGTGACCTTAGACTTTGCAAAATTCGTTTCCACTAGAATAGTCTGATCAGATGTATCATATAATTTACATCTGGGGTTTAACGTAGATAGTAATTTAAAATAAATTCTATACGATAAACATATCAATTCAGAACCAGGCGCATAATTATAACCATGCGTTTTCACGTTTAATGTTAATGCATCAAGAATATTAACATCAGATAAAGATAATTGTAAATTGGGTTGAGTATTAAAATATACTGGGCCATAGGCGATAGTAGATTCAATAGAACCCATCAGAGACTGTCTAAAATTCAAATTTCTGGCATCTCTGAGAGCAGCCAAAAATGTCTCTGGTAACCCTTTAAGGGTTAAAGGCTTAAAAGCAATTTGAACCATACCAATATGCAAATAATTATACTGGTGTTTATAAACATCTACATCATGCTTGTTTAACAAACGAATAGTCTGTTCAGACGAATTTAAAGCTAAAGATTGCTCAGTTGTTTTAACAAGTTGTTTATAAGAGAGTTTATCAAACCATCCATAATCATAGATTGTTCTAGTAGGGACTTTAGGAATAGTCCATTTGTTTAACAAATCAAGGTTTTGAGGTATATCTACCTCCTCCAATCTAGTATTTTTCGTACTAGTTTCTCCTAAATCCATATTTCAGAAACATATCTATGTCAAATATTTCATATCTATCTTATATATACCATGAAAGTACCTAGGCTCTGATACCATTTAACATGATCAAGTGGCGGGCGGTAATCCGCCATGCCTTCTCAATTAAACTAAAATAGAAATCACCCGTTTGACCGGGAACTGGACTTGTTTCATTTAAGTCTTCTTCTGTTAATATTCTTTCTGCTTCAATGGGCTGAGAATCTTCAGCTATATCATCGTTGCTTGTTTCACTCTGCATTAACGTTTCTGATTTTTCATATTGATTGATGGAATGAAGTAAATTTCTTTTGACCTCTTCCAAATATTTATTAATCATTTCTGCTTTATCTCCTTCTTGAAAGGAGATTCTTCTGGCAATATGCCTTACTGAACTGTCATCAATTACCTCTTTCTGAGGTTTGCTGGAATATTCTTGGATTGTTTTCTCGATTGAATCCAAGAGTTCTTGACCATATAAGGTTTTTGTTTTGGGATCCTTCTTCATTAACTTATCCCAAAAATTGTTGTAAAAAGTCCTATATAAGCATGGGACTTGTTCTTCAGTGAATCCGACTTCTGAATTCCACTTGTGTATCCAAGGAATAGAAAATTCCAGAAAGAAATAAATTTGGTTAATTTTTTCTGGATAGCAGATATGATCTGCGTGATATAAATTGTTTATAAAAGGAGAAATTTTTATCCATTCTTTGTATAACATGAGAAATGGATCTGGTAAGATTTTTATTATTGGACCGTGGTATGACCACCAGTTCAGAAACCAATTAGGAACAGTTGCTGTAAATATCTTTGCACATACTTTTATAAACCAAGTATGTTTGTGTCTATCATTATTGTAGTATAACACTTTATCAAAAGCTTGGATATAATCCCAATAGGTAAAATTCATTTTATTTTTGTTAAGGCTTATCTGCCTTTCTTTCATTGTGGATATACCCCAGTCTTCAACAGATATAATCTGTTTAATTATAATCTTCGAGAAGTTATAAACATTTTCGTCTGTGCTATACCCAGAAAAGTGCTGAAAATCTGCACTGCCAGTACTGGTCAATATTGTTTCATAGTAGGAACGGGTTTTGTATGACTCACCCGGATAGTATAACCCATTTATCAAATATCTTTGGAATATCTTCCATGGTTCTTCTTTTCTCTGAATGTCAGAGTTTTCTAAGAGAAATATCATTTCTCTTTTTGACACTTTCTCGTATGACTTGATATCATCATTGTCATCTTTAGAAATGGAAGCAAAAGTATCACTTTGCTTAACAGAAGTATCTTTCTGTTTTTGAGAAGTCAAATATGCTTGCAAATGTTCGTATAACGGACTATCTTCTGGAATATCTTCCAGATGGACGGATGGTCCGATCGATGCTTCTTCTCTGAGAGATATCCTCTCATTGACTAAACTCTTTCTTCCCATTTGTATAACTGGGGAGTTTGATGAGGATCTGTATGACGATCCCGAAGGTGATGACCTTCCTCTGGACTGTGGGGACGATCTTCCCCAACCTCTACCTCTTCCCCTACCCCAGGGGGGTTCCATCCTGTAAATATTCACGGGATAAGAAATCTGGCAGAGAATTATCAATTCCCTTTTTATATTGTATTTCAAAATCAAAAGGGGCTAATTGAGCCTGCCACCTTGCAAATATCATTTTCGAGGCATCATGTTTAAAATCTTTGTTAAACATATATTTAACAGATTGTGCGTCAGTTTTTATCAAAAACTTTTGATTGTATAAGTCGTATTGAAATTTTAAAACACATTTTACTATGGTTAACATTTCATGTGCCACGGTAGCGTATTTTCTCTGGGCTTCAGACCATTTACCAGAGTAGAATCTAATTAGATATTTATGTTTATTATTGGGATTTATCTGTTTCAAAATCCCTCCGTAACCAATATTAGACGCATCAGTCTCTATAATCTTTTGCCATGCAGGATTAGCAAGGGTTAAGCAAGGTAAAGATTTAACACGTTGCTTAATATTTTTGACCAAAGTAGTGTGACTATCAGTCCAAGAATTTTTATAATTCTTTTTTAGCCTATCATATAAGGGGGCTAAATCACGTGACAGATCTTTATAAAACGGTGAAATATAATTTAAACTTCCCAAAAATCTTTGTAACTGAGTTCTATCAGTAATAACATCGGGAAATTTTGAGGCAAAATCAATCGATCTTTGAATAGGAGTAATCTTTCCCTGACAAATATAATGTCCTAAGAATTGAATGTTAGTTTGGAATAAACTCATTTTTTGTTTTGAGATTACCAAACCATTTTGTATAACAATTCTTTTGAAAATATCTAAATGCTTAATATGCATTTCAAGTGTTTTGGAAAATATCAAAATATCATCGATATAGACAATGACGAAGTCTAGATAGGGGTTGAAAATATCATTCATAATTTTTTGGAATTCTGAAGGGGCATTTTTCAAACCAAAAGGCATAACATTCCATTCATATTGCCCAAATAGAACATTAAAAGCAGTCCTATAAGTATGCTCTTTAAATATTTGAATCTGCCAATATCCAGATTTTAAATCAAATTTTGAAAATATATTGGCGTCATATAATCTAGACAATAAATCTCTTTTATTAGGAATAGGATATCTAACCCACTTTAAATATTTATTCAAGGGCTTATAATTTATGACTAATCTAGGAACACCACGTTCTTTTTCAGCTGCGTTATTAACATAAAAGGCTGTACATGACCAAGGAGATTTTGAGGGTTTTATCAAACCCTTTGATAGATACCTATCAATCTCTTTTTTGCAAAATTCTACTAATTCTGCGTTCATCTGACAAGGTCTAGATTTAGTAGGAATATTATTCTCAGAGAAATTGTCTTCATATGGAAGAGTGACAATATGCTTTTTTCGATTCCAAAAAGCACTAGGATGCTCAGCACAAATATCAATAGCAATCTGTTCGGAAATCAATTTGATTTTTTTCTGTACTTTAGTAGAATTTAAAGTATCAAATATATTCATACTAAACAATTCTAATTGTAAAGAATCAACATATTTTTACTTCATATTAATTAAAGCATTAATATCTCTAGTTACTGGATCCGTAACAAAAGTATAACTAATCTCTTTATCCTTATAAGTAGCAGTAAAACCTTTCGAGTCAATGCTGGTAAAAGGATAAATAGCGTTAATAAACGGTGTTCCAAGTACAATTGGAGGGTATAACTGATTTTTAACCAAGAAAAAGAAGTGAGGAATACAAACTTTATTCTGACAAATACCCGTATTAGGCAATTTATACTTTATATCTAAAGCATGTCCGGATGCAGATCTAACCATATGAGTAGTTTTTTGAAAATATTTCGTAGGTATTAAACCTTCTTGAATGCAGCTAACATCTGCTCCACTATCAATCATGGCAATGTTTGTAATAGAAAAACGATTATCAATGAGAATAGTACATTTAATATACCATTTGTGAGCAGTAATAATTTGCATCATTCCTAAAAACATATCATGTTTAGGATTAAAACTAATAGGTTTTTCTTCAATATCATTTTCAAAAATACCTTTATTTTTATCATTAGATTTCTCAGCTGGAGAATTGATTTTCTCAATCTGAGTAATCCTATGATCACAAATCATTTGATTTTGTTTAAGAGATTTAATCTCTCGTTTCAAGTTTTCAACTTCAATTTTTAAATCATCGAAAGAAGAATTTCTTGCAGGAGTTGCATTTTTATTTAAAAGATGTTTATTAACCTCCAGTAAAGAATAAGGCGGGGAATATTCAAATTCTTTTTCAAAAGGTTTTGCAAATTTAGAACTTGAATTAGAACTTGAACTAGCAGCCAAATTAATAATTTTTTCACGAAGTTTTTCATCAGTAACTTCTATTAAAAGTTCTATTACATTATCAGATGTAATAGTTTTCATGTTTAGATTTTCAAATTGTGATTGTAATTTATAAAATTCATCATCACAAGTACATGTATCACCTTTGCAAGTTGTACAAGTATTATCAATATTTTTATCACTATCAGACAAATAAAGTAAATCAATTTCAGCTTCGGATTCTGACTCAGAATAATAATCTGATTCTGATCCAGAAGTGTATAACAAACCATAAACCTTATCACGTAACTCATCATCTAGTCCTAAGGTTTTCAGCTTTTGAAGCTTACAATTCGGAGCTATATGGCCAAATTTTCCACACTTATAACACTTAATGTCAGCTAGGTCTCTCTTAGACCTATTTTTGGTAAATCTAGTAGCCTTACGATGGGCTTTCTTAGCTTCTCGTTCTTCTTTGGATCTATATCTAGATCTCTTCCTCCTATAAGGACTGTCTTGGTTGGGGTATCTATGATACTTATGTTTCTTCTTCCTATGAGTAGAAGTTTCGGGTAAACCGAACTGGGTGCAAAAGTCCCCTAACTGGTTTCTTTCTTTAAGCTTATCCATCTTAAGCTGTCTGGACAATCTTAATTCATTGCACAGGTTTAACCCTTCCTGTGTGCAAATTCCTATTAATTTACCATAGGTATAGTCTGCGTAAGGAATTTCTCCATAACTACCTCTTAAAACCTTTCTAACTCTTTCGGCAAATAAAGAGGGAAGGCCATCTATGAACTTAGCTTTCCAATGTTCAAACTTATTTTCTGGTAGTTCCATCACTCTACTCATAAAGGTGTCTTTATACCACCTAAACTCACTTAAAGTCTTACATCTAAGGCTATTAAGGAGGGTACGGACAGTCTCATTTTGGTTGGTAAATCTACCATTGAAGTGTTCTAATATAGTAAGAATAAGAGTGTAAACAGCATCTTCTCTATTTGCTACTAGAGCCATGCCTAAGTTATCAATTCCATCCTCAGTGGCTTTGGCATTAATAACCATTGCCCTTTCATCGACAGTCAAATAATTGTCCCACCAGCCACGAAGTTGGCCAGTAAAACCTGCAACAATCATTCTGCAAATATTCCTATCTGTATTCTTCACACTTTTACAGATAGTTGCATACATAAGCATTCTATGTACTAGAATAGTTAACTGCCTATCAGTCAAACCATCAAGATTCCATTCGTAAATTTCGGAACCACTGTAAGATATATTAGTCTGATTCCAATCACGTTCCTCTATTAAAACATCTTGAGGAGTAGGACGATTGTAATAATAAGTCTGCATTCTAGGTTTATCAGCATATCTGCTATCTGCAAACTTATTATTCTTCTTGGGGTAACTTCTGAGTTTATTAAACTCTGACAAAATATCCTTTTTATAGTCAAAAGTAGAATCTAATTTATTAGCAAAATCATTTGATAAATCAATGGGTTTGATATTCAAACCGGATAACTTTTTATCAAGAAGTTCTTCTAAGTCACCAAAAGATTTAAATTTAAAATCCTGAATATCAGGGGGTCTTTGAATATGAGTAAGAACAATTTGAGGTTCTGATTTGCTTCCTGAAGAAGAGGCAATATCAGTCAAAGTCTTTTTAGTATTCATATCCTTAACCAAGACTGTTAAATCATCAAGTTTTTTATTAAGAAAACTAACGTTTTCACCCAAAACTTTAACATATAAACTCAAATAATTATTTTGAGAAATTAGTTTATTAATTTCTGTGATGCTGACTGCGGCAACATCTTCATCAATAAATTTTTGAAATGCAGTAAAAGTAATACCTGTATTATTAGGTAAAACAAAAGATGATTGAGGAGGGTAAATCGCTTTAGTAATATTGCCATTCCCGTCTTTATAAGATCTTTCCAAAACTTTTATAAAAAGTGGTAAATATGTGGTTATAAACCAAGGAACAAAATACATAATTTGATTATGTAAAGCACAAGTTTCATAAAATTCTTGGAAAATATTATTTAAATCCTCTTTACTATAAGTATCAAAAAACCAAGTTTTAAACTGGTTCCATTTATCAGAGAAAAATTCTTTTTGAATATAACCTCTAGCCTGTGACCCTGGACTAAAATCAATTTGGTGTGGAATCATTAAGTATCATTTGGGTCAAAATCCATTTCGGACGCAAAAGGAATATCCTTATCAGAAATATTATCATTATCTTGAACAATATTTGTCTTGGCGTTAATCTTAACCCTTTCGACTGGCTTATCACCTACTTTAGTAGAAATTGTGTGTAAAGATGCAGCACGATTTCTAGCTGGTCCATAGACTGGCTCAACAGGAGAAATGTGTTGAATATCAGGCAACAGTCTACGACTAGTAAAGGAATGTCTATTATAACTAGAACTAATAGTAGGCAACAGTCTATTATTAGAAAATGACTGTCTACTATAAGTGGAACTATTATCGTCAAACTGAATGCAAACCCTACCATCCGGATTTTGAGTAATATGAGAATACTCAGTATTACTGACATCATCCGTTATCTGACTGGGGGATATAACCGAATCCAAAGTCCATGTGGTTGGAAAATTAATTTCTTCCCACTTAATAGGTCTCCTCGTGGTGACCTTAGACTTTGCAAAATTCGTTTCCACTAGAATAGTCTGATCAGATGTATCATATAATTTACATCTGGGGTTTAACGTAGATAGTAATTTAAAATAAATTCTATACGATAAACATATCAATTCAGAACCAGGCGCATAATTATAACCATGCGTTTTCACGTTTAATGTTAATGCATCAAGAATATTAACATCAGATAAAGATAATTGCAAATTGGGTTCTATTGAATCTACTGTCGCCTATGGCCCAGTATATTTTAATACTCAAGATTTGCGGCAATATTATTGGGGGAGGAGAATGAAAAAGGATATAGTTGCCTATGTAGCTCGGTGCCTAAATTGTCGGCAGGTAAAGAGTGAGCATCAGAGACCTGGTGGTTTACTTCAGAGGTTAGATATTCCTGAGTGGAAGTGGGAGCGTATCACTATGGATTTTGTTGTTGGACTCCCACGAACTCAAAGGAAGTTTGATGCAGTTTGGGTTATTGTGGACAGGCTGACTAAGTCAGCGCATTTCATTCATGTGGCAGTTACCTATTCCTCGGAGCGGTTGGCAGAGATTTACATTCGTGAGATCGTCCGTCTTCACGGTGTGCCCGTGTCTATCATTTCTGATCGAGGTACGCAGTTTACCTCGCACTTTTGGAGGGCAGTACAACGTGAGTTAGGTACGCGGGTTGAGTTGAGCACATCATTCCATCTTCAGACGGACGGACAGTCCGAGCGTACTATTCAGATCTTGGAGGATATGCTTCGCGCCTGTGTTATTGACTTTGGAGGTTCTTGGGATCAGTTCTTGCCGTTAGCGTAGTTTTCCTACAATAACAGCTACCGGTCGAGCATTCAGATGGCTCCCTATGAGGCATTATATGGTAGACGGTGTAGGTCGCCAGTTGGGTGGTTTGAAACGGGGGAGGCTCGGTTATTGGGTAAAGATTTAGTTCAGGAGGCCTTGGACAAGGTCAAAATTATACAGGATTGACTTCGCACAACTCAGTCCAGGCAAAAGAGTTATGCCGACCGTAGAGTTCGTGATGTTGCATTCATGGTCAGAGAGAGAGTGTTACATCGGGTATCACCCATGAAGGGTGTAATGAGGTTCGGAAAGAAGGGCAAGTTAAGCCCTAGGTATATCGGACCTTTTGAGATTCTGGAGAGAGTGGGAGAGGTGGCTTACAGGCTTTCGTTACCACCTAGTTTAGCAACTGTTCATCCGCTATTCCATGTGTCCATGCTTCAAAAGTATCACGGCGATCCGTCCCATGTTTTAGATTTCAGCTCTGTCCAGTTGGACAAGGATTTGACTTACGAGGAGGAGCCGGTGGCAATTCTAGCCCGGCAAGTTTGCCAGTTGAGATCAAAGAGTTACCCTTCAGTTCGAGTGCAATGGAGAGGTCAACCTATTGAGGCAGATACTTGGGAGTCCGAGTCCGATATACGGAATAGATATCCCCACCTTTTCACCAGCCTAGGTACTTTTTTATGTCCTTTCGAGGACGAACGGTTATTTTAGAGGTGGAGAATGTGATTACCCAAAAGGTCATCTTATGTCTTAGAACTCGAATCTGAGCTCTTAAGCCTTACAAATCTCATTTTACCCTTCTCGATTTACGTGCACAGTCAGGGCAGGTTTCCAGAAAGCTTTTATGTTGAAAACTAATGAAAATAAAAAATTTTGCCTTAAAAATTAATTTTTGTTGACTTCGGTCAATATTTTTGGTAAATAGGCCCGGATCTATGCTTTGACGATCCCGGTAGGTCCGTATCGAATTATGGGACCTGGGCGTATGCCCGGAATTGAATTCGGAGGTCCCTAGCTTGAGTTATGAATTTTTGATGAAAATTAAAAGTTTAAAAATTATTTGTTTTTAAGAATTGATTGATATTTGGCATTGTTAGTATCGGGTCCGTATTTTGGTTTCGGAGCCCGGTACATGTTCATTATGATATTTAAGACTTGTCTGTGAAATTTGGTGAGAAACGGAGTTAATTTGACGTGATTCGGATGTCCAGATGAGAAGATATGAATTTTAAAGTGTTCTAGATAATTTCATTTGATTTGGTGCTAAATTCGTAGTTCTAAGTGTTATTTTGGCGATTTGATCACGCGAGCAAGTTCATATGATATTTTTAGACTTGTGTGCATGTTTGGTTGGGAGCCCCGAGGGTCGGATGAGTTTCGGATATCGCAATTGCGATCAGAAACCTGGGCTAGCAGTTCTCGCATTTGCGAGGTTACCTTCGCAATTGCGAAGGGAGTCTTGGAAGGGCGTTCGCAAATGCGAACATCTACTCACATTTGCGAGGTTCAGTGGTCGCAAATGCGACACTTTCCTCGCATTTGCGAAGGCAGCGGGATTGTGAAAGGCATCGCAATTGCGATTGTTCCTTCGCATTTGCGAAGCTCAGGTCGCAATTGCGACACCTGCAGCTGAGTAAAAGGGGCTTAGACGGGATTTTTCATTCATTCTTTATATTTTCAAAACCCTAAACCTTAAGAGGCGATTTTCCAAAAATAAAATCTTCCCCAAATCATAGGCAAGTGATTCCTAACTCTTTTCTTTAAATCTTTTACATCTTATAATAAGATTTCAACCTAGAATCAAGAATTTTTATGGTGAAATTAGGATTTTTTGGGTAGAACTTAGGAATTTCAAAATTTAAGGATTTGGACCTCAATTGGAGGTCGGATTCCAAAACTAATTACATATTCGGGCTCGGGGGTGAATGGGTAAAAGAATTTTGGTCCGAACCTCGAGTTTTGACCAAGGGGGGCCGGTGTCGATTTTTTGACTTTTTTGAGAAAAATTTGGGAAAATTTAACTTACGCAATATAATTGATTCCTTTAGCAATATTTGATATTAATGAGTCATTTTTTAATAGTTACGAGTGGTTTGGGGGTGAATTCCAAAGGAAAAGATGTGATTGAGAATTAAGTGGCCTTCGGAGCGAGGTAAGTGTTGTGTCTAACCCTGACTTGAGGGAATTAGGAATCTTAGATTACTTGCTAAGTGAAATTCATGTGAGCGGTGTATATGTGAGGTGACGAGTACTTATGCGCCATCAATTTACCTGTTTTCCATGTTTCTCTGTTTTTCTTATATTGTCTCATTCCTATGCTTAATTGCTATGTGTTATACTAGTGTTGTTCAATTTATCATTCTTATCATGTTTACGAATTTTCTGGTGATAATTGAGTTTTTATTTTAAAGTTGAGATTGATGTTATGGAACCAAATGTTGAAGTAAGGTTTGTACTTATTATTCTATCTCCATGTTGTTATTTATACATTGCATTATGGTAAGGGAGAGTGTTAATGCACGAAGGGTGATGTCGTGCCATATTGTGAGTGTTAATGCACGAAGGGTGATGTCGTGCCATATTGTGAGTGTAAAAGCACGAAGGGTGATGTCGTGCCATGATATGAGAGTTAATGCACGAAGGATGATGCCGTGCCATTTCTATTAATTTTATGGTGAGATTGAGAGTAAAAGCACGAAGGGTGATGCCGTACATTTTTCCTTACTGTATTCACTATTCCTGTTGATTCCTGGTATATTGACTGCTCCGGTGATCATTCAGTTGTAGTTCTTTATCTTGCATTCCCCTTAGTATGTTCTCCTCCTGACATTTCCTGTTTAGTTCTTCATTTCTGTGATTTGTATATACACTGTTAAATGGTACATGTTGATTTGTAGGTGCCTTGACTTAGCCTCGTCACTACTTCGTCGGGGTTAGGCTCGACACTTACCAGTACATGGGGTCGGTTGTACTGATATTGCACTATGCACTTTCTGTGTAGACTTTGATACCGATTCAGGTTGATCGAGATTTTGTTGTTGGTCCGCTGTCCGGAGACTCAAGGTAGATCTGTCGGCGTTCACAGACCTTGAATTGCCCATCTACTTTTTATGTCACTGTTGTTTTCTTTCATTCAGACAGTTGTATTTCTTTCAGACTATTACTTGGAGTAAATTCTAGGATGCTCGTGAATTGTGACTCCAGATCCGGGTGGTAGTAATTAATACAGTTTTATAAAATTCTGCACCTCTTATATTTCATCTTAGTTAATTATTATTATTTACTGAATGGAAATAAAAAATTAATTTAATGATTCTCTAACGTTGGCTTGCCTAGCAAGTGAAATGTTAGGCGCCATCACGGTCCCGTCGGTGGAAAATTTCGGGTCGTGACAATAATATATGTTAATATATATAAAACGTAGATATAAAAAAATATACATTGAATTAATACATATAAAATATAAAAAATATATACATAAAAAATACATCTTCAATTAAGATGACACTTAGACATGTGAATATACATAAAAAAATATATCTTAAATTTAATTAAGATGGCATATAAAAAATACATCCTGAATTAAAATGGCACTTGACATATAAAATATATTTGAAATATACATTAAAATACATCTTAAAATAAGATGACACTTCACAAATAAATATACAAAAATTATATACATAAAAATACATTTTGAATTAAAGTGATACTTGATATATAAAGTATAAAAGACGTATAAAGCAATACATCTTGAATTTAGGTGGAATTCACATATGCATCAGATTTTTAAAAATGGAGTGAAGAAGATGAATGATGAAAAGGGAGAATGGAGATTGACAAAAAAAGTACTTCCTGTGATTAGTGAGTCAGTTAACTTATTAAATATTGAGCTTAAATTTTATAATATGCCAATAATGAAAAAAAAATATTGTTTTTTGAATAAATAATAAATGATGTTATTTTTAAAATAATAGTTAAAAAAATATCGCGTGTTAAAAACGCATTGATGAATTCAGAAACGGAGAATGCTTCGGAATTTTAGTGATGATCTTTTTGGACCAACCATGAAAAAGTATAATTACAATTCTTTTATCTAGCATTAACTCGAATCATGTGTCTTAATGATAAGAAATTATGTCAACATCAATGCCATGCTGCTTTTGCTATTTAGGTAGCTAATATTAAAAGGGTGGATAGTCCCAACTCAGTGATTATTTTCTTAAGAGAAGATTTTGAGATCAACTAAGTAATACTATTAATTTACTACGGTAAAATAATATTGAAATAAAAATGTATATTAACTAGTACTATAATTTAGAGACAACAATCAGTATTAAAATATAATTTTTGTATTCATTTAGGTGGTGTAAACTCTAAGGGGTCATTTGGTTGCCGGTTAGAGTTATGCATGTATTAGCTATACATGTATTAGTTATGTAGGAATAAATAATGCAGGGACTAGTTATGCATGTATTAGTTATACATGAATAAGTTATGCAAGGTTGAGTTATGTTGGGATTAGTTATGCGGGGATTAGTTATGCGGTAGTTATATAAGGATTAGTAATATAAATGTAATGTGAGTGTTATTTATTATTAGCTTACTTTATTTTTTTAAAATTGTTAGTATAGTTTAAATATATATTTTTAAACAAAAAAAATACAAGTTTGAATAAAGGGTATTCTTGTCATTTTGTGTTTTAATATAAGTATTACTAATACGTGTATAAGTTATTCCACCTTCTACCCTCCATAAATAATACATAGATTTCCTCATAACTTATACATGTATTAGTTATGCGGAAAAGAAAAGTATAAACCAAACATTGTATTAGCAATGCTACATTTTATGTGAAAAAGAGAAAAACACAACCAAACATTATATAACTTATGCTAGCTTCTATATTGAGATTATTTTTTCCCCTTCTTTTAACCAAACAATGTATAAAGTTATCCTAATTTTAATACATGAATAACTTCTCTCTAACCGGCTACCAAATTACCCCAAGTGCAAGTAACATTTTTTTTTTGGTTAACTGAGTACTTACATATATATAAACATTCAAAAAATTACATCATTATATGGGAGGCAATTAACATTAATCGATAATATGCACATGTTAGGCACCCATACATTGACACCTGAAATTGCAGTTCTTGAAAGTCATTAGTCGTTATCTAATATCTTCCTCTATTTTCTCTTTTCAAACTCTGACAGCAGGAAAATCCAAAAAATTGTAAACATCAATCACGGTGTTCTTAAAGTAAGGCAAATCACAAATATGCCAAAATTTCTTTCTTTTCTTCTGTTTTTCTTGCTTTCTGATTTAAAAATCCACCTTTGATCGGACTTGACGGGGAATTTGCATATATACTCATTGGGCTACCATTGAATTTATACTTGCATTGTATAAAATTTTATAAAGTGTACTCGCTCAAGTCTGAAGTAGTTCAATATCTTCAATGCAACTTTAGAAATCAAATCTAAAGTTCTCCTATCTTTCAACTGCAACTTCAGAAATTCAAATTTGGTAGTTTAATTTTTCAATACAACTTCAGATTCAAAATCTGAAGTTTTGAAACATAAACTTGTTTTCGAATTTCAACAATCCAACACACGATTCAACACCCAAATCTACTCCAAATGAGCTCAAATTTGAAACATAACTTTTAAATATCATAAAGGACAAATCTCAATCATCAAATTGTTAAAACAACAACAAATTTAACAAATTCATTTTACAACTAAAAAGAAGAAAGACCCTAAACACAAAGAAAATAGCAATGAAGACGTAGAGGAATATATATATATATATATATATATATATATATATATATATAAATATCTATGTTATCCAAAAAAAATGAGTATCAGTTAAATTTTTTTTAAAGATAGATATAAATTCAATCAGTGATGCAAAAATGGGCGCAACATGAAAATTTTACGATTTGGACACACAGAGTCAACTTCAATTAAGGGAAGTATTTGTTTACCCGAAAAATGGATAGAGTTGAATTTGTGCGTAGTTCTAAGGATATGTGATATAGCCTGATACAAATCGTAGGGATAAATAACAATATCAAATAAGGATTGCAAAAGAATGCAAAAATAAACAAGGTTGGAGAGAAAATAATTTTTAGGACTAAGCACAATAAATCAACTAATGAAGCTTAGAAGAATAATCCTTGGATATAGGAGAATATGGTGCTTGAATTACAATGTAAGTCAAAAAATCGCCCTCTACAGAAATGTAGCCATCCTCTTTATAGTGGAGGATCCTATTTTAGATATAATTAAAAATACATAGTGGAGACTCCATGATAAATCAGTTTTTCCCTTATTCCCGCCGAGATTCTCTCCCTTAGTGTGTTTGCAACGGCTCTTGTCTGTGGGCTCGAGCTCAATCGGCCTCGGTGCCGGTCGGTAGTGCTTTTAGAGCTCGATACGGACTCGGGATCAGGTGATGATTCGTACTCGGTCCCGGTTGGCCTCTGCCCCTTAAGCTAGAAATCATCTCATCATAGTTCGATCCGAACCCGAGCTCGATAATGACTTCGAACTCGGTGTTTGACCTATACCTGGAATTCAAAGCTTGTTTGTACCATTTTCGGAACTCATATCGATATTACGAAGTCTTTCTTCGATCCATTATATTTCGACCTTAATCAATCGTACGAAGGCCGAAATCTACTTCGACCGTATATAGATAGTCCCCTCGTTTCTCGGAAAGGATGTGGTGAGAAACGATATGATTCCTCAATGGCTCGATTGGATTATAAGCTGACGTTCACATTGGGCTCGATCATGACGCACGTGATAGTTGTCCCGTCGATTTAGTTTTCCAAGTCATTTAATGTATGTCAGACGGTAGTCGGCCACCGCTGATATTGAATCGTCGTTGCTTTAATCTATAAATAGCTCTTCCTTTTACCATTTATCACTTTTACATCTTCAATCTTCCAAATTTCCCAAGTTCTTTTTCGTACCCTCTGATTCTATTCGCAAATTTGTGATTCCTCTTTGCAAAAGCCCTTCTTCAAAATTATCAAATCTTTGTCACTTTCTTCTATTCTTGACCTTTAAATTCGAAAATGGCGAAAACATCACAAACCATTCCTCAGAAAGAGAAAGCTTCATTTTAACAGTCTGCCGCCGTCGAAACACCGGTAGAGTCACGGCCTGAGGAGTACGTTCCAGGGTCGTGTGTTCTTACCCTAATTTTAAGGTCAATAAAGGCTCGTCGATTCCCGGTCGATGTGAGCCAGCATCTAGGTACATGTGCTCGATAACCGAGAGGCATCTCAAACAGCTGGAAAAAAATTCTGACGAAGATATCACCACTTACGTGAAAGGGTTTTTAAGTGTGTATACTTACCCTTTCACGTTAGGTCCCATCGATTCTGTTATTATTGACTTCTGCCGTCAATACCAAATAACCCTAGGTCAGGTCCATCCTTCTTTTTGGCGGATTGTTATTTTGATTTGATACTTTGTGAACAAAATCGAGGGGATGTCGTTCACCCTAGACCATCTCATCTGATTGTACCGTCCTCGCCTTTTTTGAGGAGGGTTAATAAAACTTCAGCGTCGGGCTACTGAGGCTCTGTTCTCGAGCATTAACGAGGATAGGGATCGAGGCTGGATGGGCAAGTTCGTTCGAGTAAAGACTTCGGACCTGATTCCGACTGAAAAGATGCATTTTCCAGAGGAGTGGAATATGAAACATAAGTGTGACTCTGTTGTTACTTCCTTATATTTCGCCCTTTTATTTCCTTTCTCACCGATATTCCTCTTTCTATGATACAGCAGTTCCCTAAATGCCCGGTGCAATTCCTGATCTCAATAACTAGGTACGAGCTTTGGCTTCGACCTCCATATATCCGAGCGCTCATGGCGTGATTTGTCAAAGGGCCGATGGGAGGCAAAAAATCACTATGAGCCCCTTTCTTGTACCTTTTGGTAGTTCAAACGAGACGCTTTCCATATACTTTAATAAAAAATTTCATATGTAGGTGTGGGCAAAGATGCGATTTTGAGGCCCTCGTCCATCGAGGAAGAGGCTTCGGCCTCTGTCCCAAAGCCGGTGAAAGATAATAAGAGGAAAAGAGCTTCCGTTCCCGAAGATCCAAAACTGAAGAAGAGGACGGCTCGTAAGCCGAACAAGAACACCATTCCTTTGACCATAGAATCAGTTATGCGTCTAAGGGATGAAGATGAAGAAGAAGAAGAAGAAGACCACCGACAAGCAGCTAGATTGATGGTGGTTCCCAAGGCTCTGCCTCGAACTGAGGATATATCGTAGAAGGCTTCGGGCGGAGTCCCCAAGCTATTGGAAATCGAAGATGTTTTCCATCGAAGCCAACGGATGGGGGATATATCTGAAGGGGCTCTCCTCGAATCTCTTCGAACCGAAGAGAATTCTCCAAGTGATTCACTTGGGGCGGTAGCAATCGAAGACTCGCCCACCTTCCCTGCTTTTTCTACAGGGGCGATTCAGGAAGACCAAGCTTTGGGGGGCCTCGAACTAGATAGGCCTCATGATGGAGAGGAGCCTTTTCATGACATGTTTACCGATGTCGAGGACGTTGCCGGTACTAGTGATGCATCGGACCTTTTTCACGGGGTGCAGCAGGCTTTGAATCAGGTAAGCCTTAAATTATTGTGTTGGTATTACTTTAATGTTTGCTTTTCTTTTCTAACTTCATTTCTTCTTTCTTTGTAGGCCGCGGAAGTTCATCGAGAAGCATGTTCTCGGTCCCGAACCGAGATACGTCGACATGAGGCCGATCTTCAACGGGTTACTAAGGAGAGGAACTCCCTTAAACTCCTCTTAGGGCAAAGCGCAGAGGAAATAAAAGACCTCTGAGTTGAGTTAGACAAGGCTCACCAAGATCAGATCAATTTGTCCGAGCAGGTAACGATACTTCTAAAAGCCTATGGGCTCGATATCGGAATGATGGCTAATTTTTCGGTCTCACAGCTGCAGCAGAAAATTGAGATGATCGGGAAACTCCGTGAGGAGGTCGATGTGATAAAAGCGGAGTCCTTGAAGTGGAAAGAAGGTATGGACCGCTTTGCTGCAGAGAAAGAAGCTGCTCGAGCTCAATTATCAGCGGTCGAAAACCAACTTCAAAGTATGAAGGAGAAAGGCTTGGTTCAAGCAAGAAGAATTAAGGAGCTCGAGGCTCGGTTGGCCTTTGATCTTGCCAAGGCCGAATCTGACGCTGAAAAGGCAAGGGCCGATGCGGATGCACTCGTGACCGTCTATCGGGCCAATACTGAAGCTGCCCAGGTCCAAGCAAGAGAGACAGCCGAGACCGCCGATACTCGAGCACATTGGGTCGCTGAACTTTCTAAGTGCCGATCTCGGAGGGAGACCCTCGAGGAGATCCATGCTCGAGGTTTCGACCTCGCTGAAGAGATTAAAAGGGCCAAAGAACTCAAAACCGAAGCTGAAGCCTTGGTTTCTGATGATGATGACGATGATAATGATGATGATGATGATGATGATGGGAGTAAGAGCGGGTCCAAGAACGGGGGAAGCCCGGTGGAGAAAAGACCGCTCCCGGAGATAGCCAAGAAACTTAGACCTTAGTTTCTATGTTGTAATCAATCATGTAAACAATCTTGTATATAAAATATCTTTTTGTTTTACCGACTTGCTTCTGTTTTGTTTCCTGACTTGTGAAGATTTTGTTCATGCCTTATGAATGTCTTCATAAGTATTTAGGCAATTTGATCGAATTTGGACTTCGTAGCCTATATAACCGAGTGAGCGCTTACTCAAACTTAAAATAAGGCAGCTCACAAGTTTAGTAGTCAAGTTGAGTGATTGCTCAAACTTGAGATGACGTAGCCCTTAGGCTTATTAGTTGAGTGAGTGATTCGAACTCGGAATAAGAGTAGACTGCAGGCTTAATATTCAAGTGAACGCTTCGAACTCGAAGTAATATAGCCCATAGGCTAAATGGTCTAGTGAGTGCTTGCTCGAACTCGGAATAAGAATAGCCTGTAGTCTTAATATTCAAGTGAATGTTTCGAACTCTAAGTGATATAGCCCGTAGGCATAATGGTCAAGTGAGTGCTTGCTCGAAATCGGAATAAGAATAGCCCGTAGGCTTATTAGTCGAGTGAATATTTCGAACTCGAAGTAATATAGCCCATAAGAGGAATAGTCGAGTGAGTACTTGCTCGAACTCGGAATAAGAGTAGCCCGTAGGCTTGATATTCGAGTGAACGTTTCGAACTCGAAATAATATAGCCCGTAGGCATGGTCGAGTGAGTGTTTGATCGAACTCAGAATAAGAATAGCCCGTAGGCTTAATATTCGAGTGAATCTTTCGAACTCGAAGTGATATAGCTCGTAGGCATAATGGTCGAGTGAGTGCTTACTCAAACTCGGAATAAGAATAGCCCGTAGGCTTGATATTCGAGTGAACGTTTCAAACTCGAAGTAATATAGTCCGTAGGCTAAATGGTCGAGTGAGTGCTTGCTCGAACTTAATCCTGTTTGCATAATAAATCTCGAAATAGAGGAATGTTTCTTGGATATAAGATATCGGTAAAGAAGAGAACTTTCTTTGCAAGTCATTATATATGTGTTCATGTTTTGCGTCAGGGCTCGGGCCAACTACATGAGCATGGTTCGTTTTGACCATTTGGCTATTACAACTTTTCCTATTTGAACTCTGTGGTTACGAAATAACTTTCTTGCATCAGAACTTGATATATTTGAGGGCTAATGCCCCCCAGTATTCGAGCTCGATTGTAAAGAGGCCTCGGATACTGTCAAATTATTTCTAAGTTTAGCACAATCACCAGTTGCCTCATTAAAAACCTTGCCAAAAAAACCCATTTGGGATAAAACCGGTCTAAGGGAAAAAGAGTGCAACGCGTGCTTTCAGACCTAGGGCTTCGTATTGAAGGATCCATCCTAGCTCCTGATCGGACTCCTGCAGGGGTTAGTTTCGAAATGTAAACGAATATGGGAGGGTCATACCTTAACAGTAGTATCGTTTTAGGTGTGACACATTCCAATTGCTTTATAGTTATTTGCCGTTTATAATACCGAGCTTGTATGATCCTTTTCCGATGTTTTCGAGAACCTGATACGGCCATTCCCAGTTCGGTCCTAGTTTTCCTTCGCTTGGATTTCGGGTACTGAGGGTGACTTTCCTTAGCACTAAGTTCCCGGGTTTAAAATGACGAAGCTTGGTTCTTCGATTATAGTATATTTTGATTCGTTGCTTTTGGGCGGCCAATTGGACGAGAGCAGCTTCTCGTTTTTCATCCGATAATTCGAGGCTAGTGTTCATAGCCTCGTTGTTTGACTCTTCTGTTGTATATCGAAACATAGCACTAGGTTCCCCTACTTTGATTGGAATCAAGGCTTCGGAGCCATATACTAAAGAGAACGGGGTTTCCCCCGTACTAGATTTTGATGTTGTTCGATATGCCCAAAGGACTTCGGGTAGGGTTTCTCTCCATTTCCCTTTAGCGTCATTCGGCCTCTTCTTTAGGTTTTGAATGATAGTTTTGTTCGTTGATTTGGCCTGTCCCACTAGGGTGATACGGTATTGATAATATCCTTTTTATTTTGTGGTATTCGAAGAATTTCGTCACTTTGCTGCCGACAAACTATTTCCCATTGTCACAGACTATTTCGGTGGGTATCCCGAATCGACATACGATATGATCCCAGATAAAGTCTATAACCTCTTTCTCTCTTACTTTCACGAATGCCTGTGCTTTAGCCTATTTAGAAAAATAGTCAGTCATAAATAAAATGAATTTAGCTTTACCTGGGGCCGACGGCAGAGGGCCAACGATATCCATTCCACATTTCATGAATGGCCATGGGGATAAGACTGAGTGAAGTTGCTCTCCGGGCTGATGGATTATTGGTGCAAACCTTTGATATTTGTCACATTTCGAACAAACTCTTTTGTATCTTTGCCCATATCGATCCAATAATATCCTGCCCTGATTATTTTTCGGACTAATGAATCGGCACCAGAGTCATTTCCACAGGTGCCCTCGTGCACCTCACGTAGGATGTAATCGGTGTCTCCTGGACCTAAGCATACTGCCAATGGTCCATCGAATGTCCTTCGGTATAGCGTTCCATCTACAACTAATATGAATCGAGCAGCTTTGGTCCGTAGGGCCCTCAAATTTTTAAAGTCCGATGGGAGCGTTCCATTCTTTAAGTATTCAATATACTTGTTCCTCTAATCCCAGGTTAAGCTCGTAGAATTTATCTCGGCATGACCTTCTTCGATTATGGATCTCGAGAGTCAAACGACAGTCCCCGAGCTTATCTCGCCTTCCTCGACCGATGATCCCAAATTTGCAAGTGTATCAGCCTCACTGTTTTGCTCTCGTGGAATATGTTGTAAAGTCCATTCTTTGAAATAGTGCAAAGTGACCTGCAGTTTGTCCAAATACCTTTGCATTCTTTCTTCTCGAACTTTGAAGGTTTTGTTTACTTGATTTACCACCAGCAAAGAGTCACATTTGGCTTCAATGACTTCTGCTCCCAAGCTTTTAGCTAGCTCAATACCTGCAATCATGGCCTCATACTCGGCCTCGTTGTTAGTCAACCTGGTAGTTTTAATAGATTGCCTAATAGTGTTACCCGTGGGTGGCTTTAAAATGATGATTAGCCCGGACCCTTTCACGTTCGAAGCCCCGTCCGTAAAAAGGGTCCATACCCTCAATGACGTACCCAATTTCAATAAGAGTTCTTTTTCGACTTCGGGTACGAGGGTTGGTATGAAATCGGCCACGAAGTCTGCTAAAATTTGAGACTTGATGGCCGTACGGGTTGGTATTCGATATCGTACCCACTGAGTTCGACGGCCCATTTGGCCAATCGGCCTAATAGTTTGGGTTTATGCAAAATATTACGAAGCGGGTAAGTGGTTAATACGCATATGGGGTGATATTGAAAGTACGGTCTTAACTTTCTAGAGGCGCTTATCAATGCAAGTGCCAATTTTTCTATGTGCGGATATCTAGTTTCTGCTTCTCATAAGGTTCGACTTATATAATAAACGGGAAATTGCGTACCTTGCTCTTCTCAAACTAGGACACCGTTTACCGCGAGTTCCAATACTGCCAAGTACAAGCAAAGTTTTTCATCTATTTTTGGAGTATGAAGTAGTGACGGGCTCGATAGATATCGTTTTAATTCCTCTAATGCATGTTGGCATTTCGGGGTCCAAGAGAAATCGTTCTTCTTTTTGAGTAGAGAGAAAAATTTGTGACTTCGATCCGACGATCTCGAAATAAATCGGCCTAAGGCTGCAATCCGTCCCGTTAGCCTCTGTACAGCTTTCACGCTGTCCACGATGGTGATGTCTTTGATGGCCTTGATTTTATCGGGGTTAATCTTGATCCCCCGATTTAACACCATGAAGCCGAAGAACTTGCCCGAACCGACCCCGAAAGCACATTTTTCAGGTTTGAGCTTCATGTTTTATTTCCTTAAAATCTCGAATGTTTCCTGCAAATGGGTCAAATGGTCCTCTGTGCGCAGGGACTTAACTAGCATGTCGTCAATATAAACTTCCATTGATTTACCTATTTGTTCCTCGAACATTTTATTTACTAGGCGTTGGTAAGTAGCTCCTGCATTTTTTAGCCCGAAGGGCATCACATTATAATAATATGTTCCATATTTGGTGACAAATGATGTCTTTTCCTGGTCTTCCGGGTTCATCTGAATTTGATTATACCCGGAATAGGCATCGAGAAAAGTAAGGATCTCGTGGCTGGCCGTGGCATCGATCATGCGATCGATGTTGGGCAGCAGAAATGAATCTTTGGGGAATGCTTTGTTCAAATCCTTATAATCTACACACATTCTAAGTTTGTTCCCTTTTTCATACACTACAACTACATTGGCTAACCATTCGGGATATTTCACCTCCCTAATGGACCGTATCTTGAGAAGTTTGGTTACCTCGTCCTTTATGAACGCGTGCTTTACCTTGGACTGAGGTCTTCTCTTTTGCTTCACCGGTTTGAACCTAGGGTCCAAGCTTAGCCGATGCGTCGTTATGTCCGGTGGGATCCCTGTTATATCTAAATAGGACCAGGCAAAGCAATCAATGTTATCGATAAGAAATTGAATAAGTTTTTCCTGAGTTCGAGGGTCAACCTTATTCCCAAGTATACCTTCCGTTCGGGCCAGTGCTCGATTAGTGTGACTTGTTCCAATTCCTCAATCGTTGATTTGGTAGCGTCGGAATCATCGGGAATCACGAAGGATCGAGGGATCCTTTGATCATCATCTTCGTCGATCTTCTGATTATCTGGTCGGGTTAAAGCCGATGTCTGTGATTGCTATTTGGTATCTCGTTCCCCTTTTGATCCCAATCCCTTTACTGGCAGAGGCGAGGATATTGGATTCGCTTCCTCGACGGCAAACATTTCTCTTGCGGCCGGTTATTCTCCGTACACTGTTTTGACTCCTCTCGATGTTGGGAATTTAAGGACATGGTGTAGGGTCGAAGGTACAGCTCTCATGTTGTGGATCCATGGCCTTCCAAAAAGGGCATTGTACCTCATGTCGCCTTCGATTACGTGGAACTTCATTTCCTGGATGGTCCCGGCCACGTTTGTCCTTAGAACTATCTCGCCTTTGCTAGCTTCACATGCCATATTGAATCCGTTTAGAACCAGGGTTACAGGTACGACCTGGTCCTGTAAACTTAGTTGTTCTACGACCTTCAATCTAATGATGTTGGCCGAGCTACCTGAATCAATTAACACATGCTTAACTTTAGTTTTATTCATAAGTA
The DNA here is from genome assembly GCF_000715075.1 of Nicotiana tabacum. Classification (NCBI taxonomy): domain Eukaryota; kingdom Viridiplantae; phylum Streptophyta; class Magnoliopsida; order Solanales; family Solanaceae; genus Nicotiana; species Nicotiana tabacum. Next base: position 15,639,679 of record NC_134083.1, on the reverse strand, counting down.
CGAATATTACCAGTGTATCATTAAGAGGTTGTATGACTCCTTCTGCATCTTCATCACTGAAGGACAAAGTTCCTATGGGTGTGTAATCCTGAGTTCGAGACCGTTTTTCTCTCACAATCGATGTCTTAGTGCGTTTAAGCACCAGTCCCTGAGGGGTATCGGTGCCGCCGATGATTATGTGAATGACATGCTATGGTTGTTAGTTTTGCTTGCCAAAATCCCTGTTTTTAAAATGGTTCTTCTCCCTATCACTTAAACATTCTCGAAGGTGACCTTTGTTGAATAACCCGGCCACCTCCTCTCTTAGCTGCCTGCAATCTTTTGTTCTATGGCCATGGGTGCCATGATATTCACACATTTGATTGGGATTCCTCTGGGCAGGATCGGTCGGCATGGGTCGAGGCCATTTAGTATCTTTGATGCGTCCGATAGCCGACACGATGACGGATGCATCGATGCTGAAGTTATACTCCGATAACCGAGGCGCTTCCTTAGATCCGGCAGGCCTGTCGAACATACCTCTGTTCATTAGCCCCCGGGATCCTTGACCTCGATCACCTCTTTTGTTATTTTTCCCGGGGTTATGTCTCGATTCACCGATTCTGTGGTTTCCGTTATACGGTTGGTATTGATCCCTGATCGAACCTTGTTCTCGATTAATATCCCTTCGAGCAGCGGGTTCCGACCCCAACTGATCAACTTCGACCCTAATTTTTTATTGGTACCGATTGTGCAAGTCGGCCCACGTGATGGCTGGGTATTCGATCAGGTTATGCTTCAACCTCCTTGAAGTCGTCGAACTTCATTCGTTCAAACCTTGAGTGAAAGCCCGAACAGCCCAATCGTCTGTGAATGGTGGCAGATCCATTCGTTCCATTTGAAAACGAGATACGAACTCCCTCAACATCTCGTTATCCTTTTGTCTTACCTTGAAAAGGTCCAATTTCCTTGTTGCGACTTTTATGGTGCCGGCGTGTGCTTTTACAAAAGAATCTGCTAACATGGCAAAAAAGTCGATGGAATTTGGTGGTAGGTTCTGATACCAAATCATTGCTCTCTTCGAGAGGGTCTCTCCGAATTTTTTTAACAACACAGATTCGATTTCATCGTCTTCTAAATCATTGCCCTTGATGGCACACGTGTAAGAAGTGATGTGCTCGTTGGGGTCGGTCGTTTCGTTATATTTGGGAATTTCGGGCATACGAAATTTTTTGGGGATTGGTTTTGGGGCTGCACTCGAGGGAAAAGGTTTTTGCACGAATTTTTTGGAATCCAACCCTTTTATCATTGGTGGAGCTCCCGGGATCTGATCGACCCTGGAGTTATATGTTTTTACTTTTTATCGTTGGCTTCAATTCGCTTTGTGAGCTCCTCGAGTAATTTAGCAATTTCGGGAGTAGTCCCCGATTCTTGCTCATTTGACCTCACTATGGTTGGCTCCATTTTGTGGGCGATTTCTCGAGGTGGATTGGGCTCCGGCCTGCTCTGTAGCTGGGTTTGGCTCTGCAACGGAGCTATTCCTGCTTGTTGAGCTTGCAACATTTCGAAAATCATGTGCAAGCTGACGCCGTTTTTCTCGACGTTATGGGTATCTCGATCTGCAGACCGAGTGCCACCATGAATGCTATTTTCGGGTTTAGAATGTAGGTTCGCCCCAATGGCTACATGCGAATTGATATCTATCGGCACTTCGATTCGAGCTCCAACGGCGTTGACAATTGGTCTTTCGGTACTGGGTGTCAAGTTATTGTTCTCATCTTGAAAACCGGCTTCGTTGTCGATAGGTGAGGCCACTTGATTGGTAGTTAGTCGTTGCTAATCCGAAATCCAAGATACTTTCGGAAACAAGCGCAAAACACAACGGTGTGTTTTTGTAGATTCGTATCAAATAACCACTGTTATCCTTAGCCCCACGGTGGGCGCCAAACTGTTTACCCGAAAAACGGATAGAGTTGAATTTGTACGTAGTTCTAAGGATATGTGGTATAGCCTGATACAAATCGTAGGGATAAATAAAAATATCAAATAAGGATTGCAAAAGAATGCAAAAATAAACAAGGTTGGAGAGAAAATAATTTTTAGGACTAAGCACAATGAATCAACTAATGAAGCTTAGAAGAATAATCCTTGGATATAGGAGAATATGGTGCTTGAATTACAATGTAAGTCAAAAAACCGCCCTCTACAGAAATGTAGCCATCCTCTTTATAGTGGAGGATCCTACTTTAGATATAATTAAAAATACATAGTGGAGACTCCATGATAAATTAGCTTTTCCCTTATTCCCGCCGAGATTCTCTCCCTTAGTGTATTTACAACGGCTCTTGTCTGTGGGCTCGAGCTCGATCGACCTCGGTGCCGGTCGGTAGTGCTTCTAGAGCTCGATACGGACTCGGAATCAGGTGATGATTCGGACTCGGTCCCGGTTGGCCTCTGCCCCTTAAGCTCGAAATCATCTCATCATAGTTCGATTCAGACCCGAGCTCGATAATTACTTCGAACTCGATATTTGACCTATACCTGGAATCCGAAACTTGTTTGTACCATCTTCGGAACCCATCTCGATATTACGAAGTCTTTTTTCGATCCATTATATTTCAACCTTAATTAATCGTACGACCGTATACAATATTCATTTACTAATTGCAATTAGGCTCGTTTTGTATTAACGAGAATTTCACGTGGTTGGCAATGGTGCTTAATCACTAACTTATCCAACGATGTGCGTAGGAGTGCTATCCCTGTGCAGTAAAGACCCAACAACCAAACTAATACTGGTGGGTCCTATAACTCCTAATTAGTGGAAAAGTCAAAAGTTAAAAAGTCGTATACTCTAATTTTGTCTGAAGTTAAATTGTTTTTGTTATACGTCACTATAAGAGAGAAACTCAAATTAGCAATAATAATTTCGCGTTTCGAATTTTATTATTTAAACGTCCTCTTGTCTCTTGAGACGTTTGATTAATATTTTAAGTCTCCAACTTTTATTTTTTAAAGGTCAGCGATAATTAATGAAATTTTATATTTTTGTTATATGTTTACTTCTTATAAAATATGCTCTTTGATTAGTATTTTAGGTCTCCAACTTTTATTTTTTAAAGATCTGCGATAATTAATGTAAATTTTCTATTTTTTTGGTTATATATTTACATCTTATAAAATATTCTGAATATATAAGCGGGCCCTAAATTTGTTGCTTCTTTTATTTTGACTCTTCAACGAACCTTTATTAATAATGTTAATAGTGTGTACCTATTAATCTTAATAATGTGTACCTATTAAATAAAAATGACAATTAGCTCATAAAATATTGTGCGCGTCACTCCATTAAATACTTACTTCACTTTTATTTTACATCCCTCCAAAAATAATAAATAAAATACCTAATTTATCGTGATACTCATATTAATTAATATATATTTATAATAAATTTAATAAAATAATTTAAAATGAGTAATTAATATTATGTATAACAGGAAAAAAAATTTATCTTTTCTTAACATATTAAAAATGACAAGTAAAAGTAAAAATTTATTTTTAAAATACTGAACAAAAAAATTGTGAGCGGAAGAAGTACCTATTTAGTACTAACTTAATTAGAAAGCAAGAAAAAAATAAAGGAGAAAGAATTAGCAACGATGGTAAAGGGGTTTTAGCATATAAAGGAGGAGGGGCTTAATTAAAACCGTCAATTAGTAAAAACATCGGCAAACAGCGACAGAAAAGTCTGGAAATGGACAACCTTTTGGGGCTTCTAAGAATAAGAGTCAAAAAAGGGGTGAATCTCGCCGTTCGTGATGTTCGCAGCAGTGATCCTTACGTTGTTGTCAAGATGGGTAAACAGGTCCGTTCCTCCCCCATAATTATGTTCCTCTTAATTTTTGAACTGTTTCCTATGTTTGGTTTGGTCTTCGATTGAGTTTTCGGTTACTACTTAGATTTTCCTTCCTTTTCTTCTTCTGTGTTCATGTTTGATTTATTGGCGATGAAATCATTGGTTGCATGGAGGATTTGCTTAAAAGGAAAGTCTTATTTAGTCTATGAATGATTATTCTGCCTGTAATTCTGTTCTTGAATTTATTCATCAGCTTTTATAATCAATTAACTTGACATCTGTAGGATCTTTGTGAATTATTATGTGGAAATTACACCAAAATTTTATTTCATTCGTATAGTCTTTAGCGTTATCTGTTCATGTTTGACGATGGGCTCTGTTATATTGGATTTGTTAATGTTGCAATCAGCAACAATCGCGTTGACATGTCACCAAAAAAAACCCCTTAACTCATTTGATAATTAAAATCAAAGAGAAAATGGTGTAAGTTTTCATTTTCGTCTTCTGATGGTGTTATCTAATTAGTCAAATTGTCTCCTGCAGTTCCTATTTTTTGGGTTTGGTCGAGCTTCCAAGTTTCAGATGTCATTTTAAGTCATGACCTCCAGAATGGGGCTGGAAAAGGGCGTTGAAGTTTTTTAATTTTTCACAACTCTATCCAATTTTTAGTTGTGGGTTCAAGAAAATGGGTCATTAAAAAAGGCATATGATTTTAGTAAGTTTTTTCTATACATTGAATGTGTAAGGTGTGCAAGTGTTAATCATTTGGCTTGGCGAGATTTGTGAGTATCTTTTTCTGGCGTTCAATGTGTTAGATCTGGAGCTTTAAACCCTTTTGGTTGATGGCGATATGTGAAGTTTAGCGCCGTGATGAGTGATAGGTCCAAAGAGCTTGACGATTTCCAGGTTCTGAAAAGTAGATTATTAGGATAGAATGGGTGGGCTTGTTGCTTCTTTTGGACTATGGAAGGTAGGAGTAGCCGATAGTTCTTGACTTTCGTGGATTCGTGAGAAGAGAACTTACACGCCGCAAGTGTTTGTACCATTGCACGGCTCAGACAAGTTTTTGAGAAATTTTTTGGGACTTGTCTATGCATTTTCTAGGAGTTGCAAAGCTGCTTCAAACAGATAGATAAACCCCTAAATATCTGCGACCTTGTTTCCAAATTTTTTGATTTGTTGAGGTACAATAATCTAAGGGAAGAATACTCCTCAGAGTTTCCAAAAGAGCAACATTTTTTGTACCGGTATCATATTCTTAAGGTAAAGTCGGAAGATAACAATGTCTTTAATACTCTGACTTGTAAATATCTGCTTTCTTTGCCATATTGCATGGCTTAATTAGTACTCTGAGCTTCCCAACACATCGTGCTAAATGGCGGCAATTATTGTACTAGCAAATAAAACATAAGGACTCCAATACTTAGCTCTTCTTTTCATTCAATTCTATGGATGCTGTTTTACTTTGTTAGTTGATTCATGAAATTAACTGCTTTGACCATAGTAAGTCGCAGACTTGTAACGTGGCATTAGATTGTGAAATCTTCTTCTTTTATGTATACTTTATCAATTGCTCTAACCGCAGTTTTTGGTTTGCGTACAGAAATTGAAGACCCGAGTTATAAAGAAGGATGTTAATCCTGAATGGAATGAAGATTTAACGCTTTCTGTTGCAGATCCTAATCTTCCTGTTAAGCTGGTAAAGTTTCTTGCTTGCTGGTTATCATATGAGATAAGACCTATCTTTTTAGCCAAAACACAACCGTTTCTCGTTAGGCACTATCAGGGTGCTATCAAATGCTCCTAATTAAAAGTGTGCTAATTTATACAACTTTTGGTATTCATATTTCTTGTTTATGTTCTCTGTCTATGTTTGCTTCCAGACAGTTTATGATCATGATTTGTTTAGCAAGGATGACAAAATGGGAGATGCAGAATTTGACATCAAGCCATTTTTAGAGGCTCTCAAGATGAACTTAACTGGCCTCCCAGGTGGCACCATTATTACAAGAATACAACCGTGCAGATCAAACTGTCTGGCCGAAGAGTGTAATGTGGTATGGAAAGATGGTCAGGTTGTGCAAGATATGTGCCTAAGATTGAGAAATGTGGAATGTGGCGAGGTCGAACTTCAACTTCAGTGGATCAACCTTCCTGGCTCCAGGGGTTTATAGAACACAGCGTGTATATTATGTATATTTGGTTGCAGTTGGTTGCAGTCTATGAACTGGTATGTCCCATAATAGATCCTCTCTGGATGTGATAATTGGAGTTTGTTATATAGGCAAAGTTCGATTAATTAACTTTTGCACACAGTACCAATTTGTGCAAGATCTGTAGTTTACTGAATATGTGGTTTGTTTTTTTCTTCTTCAATATTTGTTGTATTTCACAGGAATTGTTGTAGTTATATATGTGACATATTCAATATACAGGTTTGCAGAGAAGTGCATACTTCTGGTTTATATTGTGTGTATATTATGCTGTTTAATATTTGCATACTTGTTCTTAAATGCAGCTTTACGGCCGGAATAACCCCACTCTTTTCTAGAGCTATTTCACTTTTACATTGGTTAAGCTCAAATAGGCAGCTCCAGTGCTTAATTATTTCATAAAGAGTACTTTTTTTTTTTTGCCCGAGTGTTGCAACTTTACAGGCCCAAACAATTAGAATATGGCTAATTTAAGTAGAAACGGCATCTGGTAGCCTCTCTAAACAGCTTTTATACATCCTGATTTTTAGAGTTTTTCAGGACAAAAATGTACTGAGTTATTTTGAAGTTAAGAGTTAAAAATTTCAGGATAAAATAAATAGTGGCTAATCCCTAAATACATCCCTGAGAATGACTATCTGTGCACTTGTCCCCTAATTTAAGTGTCTCGAGATCCCCTTTTTGGGCTTTGGTTCAGTTGGATCTTGTTTCATCTTCCCTAAATGTAGCATGAACTATAGTTCATTTATGAGTAATTTTCAGAAACCATTATTGTTTAGTGGCTATTAACTTCCTATAGCCATTATTTATATATATGTATCATGCATTTCATGTCAGTAGCCTTTAGAGGTACTCAGATGTTACAAGTTGTATCTTCTCAATCTCTCTTTACGTTACTGTTCTTATTTATGCTTTCCAGCCTTACATACTCGGTACTTTATTTGTACTGACGTCCCTTTTGCCTGGGGACTCCCTATTGTTACAATTTAGTTGTTACGCGACTGTATTCGCGTTACTGTATTCATGAATACAATAGCGGAATACGCCTAAAAGATAGGGGAGTCCAGCTGTGCGACTGTATTCGTTATATTCACGCGAAACTCGCCTACAAATAGGAGGGTCCAGTTGTTTAATAACGGAAAGAGGATCAATTAGCATGTATCGCTCCAAATTTAACTCAACAAAATTAGTTTTACATAAATTTCGATGCTACGCGACCGTATTCGCTATATTCACGCTACTGTATTCATGAATATAGTAGTGAAATTCGCCTTAAAAGTAGGGGAATCCATTTGTGCGACTGTATTCGCCTAAAAAAATAGGAGAATTCGGCTGTTTAATAACGAAAAGAGGATCGATTAGTGTATATCACTCCTAATTTAACTCAACAAAATAAATTCTACATAAATTTCGTTACTACCGTGTTGTATTCCATGTATTCGTGCGATGAGGTAATAAAAAAATATGGTGTATACCGTTCTATTCAAGTCGAATGTATACATTGTATTCAATTCACAGATATTCATTATTCAGTATTATACATCGTATTCAACTCACCATATTCAATTTGACTTCAAACAACAAAAAATCACAAAACACAATGATATTCGGTTGTATTCAAAAAATACAAACCTTCGAAATACATAAATACACATGAAAAAATAATGTATTTATACAAAATATAATGTATTTGAGTGTATTTTGTATAGAATATAATGTATTTGTATCATTGTATGCGACTAAAATAGCAAAAAAAAAGAAGAAAGTTCGCTGGAGATGGCGTTTTCCGGCCAAACAAAATGCTGTATACATTGTATTAAAAACTAAAAATGGAGACGAACAAAAACCTGGCCCTCAAATCTTCTTCGACGTAGCCATGGTTAGATCGTTCGCCTAAGAGGATGAGCCAATAGTTGAAGTTTCTTCCTCAAGCCTAACAATGGCGAAAAAAAAAAAAGTGAAGAGAAAAAGAAGAATGGCAGAGTAATTTGGTGTGAACCGACCAAAAGAATTACCAATTACTACGAATTTTTGGAGCAAAAACATTGAGGAGTAATTCTGAGATATTTGCTCCTACAATCTTGTTGTGGGGGATAGAGATCTTGGAGAGAGAAAAGAAAAATCTTGGTGTGATTTGAGAGAGAACGTGTGTTAACTAAAAGAAAGAGAAAGAAAAAATATAAATAGTGTATTTCAAGTCTCAACGATAGTGTATATATAATAAATACCTATTTTGCTATTTATAATAAATAGGGTGTAATAGTTTGTTATAGGAGGTAAAGTCTCCTTTATTTATTTGTCAGTTTCATTAGTAATTTCAAGTTCTTAATTTGACTGCCACACACCACAAATAGAATGGTTGTTACTTATTTCCAAATTGCTTAGCTTGCGTTTAAAGTTCATTTTATGCTGATTAGAAAAGATATAGTTAACTTTTTTTTTCCGGTGGGGGACAGGAATGATCTTCTCGGCAAAGATCCTTACTTAGCTAATAAATTTGCAACATATTAATTCTTTACAACCACACCTAGCACCAGCACTCCAAGATAGCAATCATGTTCATATGCATATGTTTCAATGTACACAGAGATTATCAGTAATATGAGAGGAGGAAATAAAAGAGTAGATCCACTGGTGTACTAAAGGTAGAGGACAAAAGGTTTGGCAAATTCAATGGCAAATCCAAAAGATTGGTCTAAATACTCGGTTTTTTTTCATTAATGGCACGCAGTATTGTGTGAACAAATCTTTATAGAACCGAGGCAGACCAAATTAAGCTTCTTGATACACCGCGTGGGTCCGGGAAGGGTAACGTCTACGTATATCTTGTTGGATTTTTTAAGCTTAAATGTAGCTTAAAAGAGAGTGAATGGAAAACGAAGGGAAATTGAAAATATTTGAGTTTCCCTCCTTGACAAAGGGATATTGTCCCATATTGGAAGAGGAAGAGATTTTGATAGATATATATACAATTGCACTTCTTCTAGCTTTTAAAGAGTTAAGAAGAAGGCAAGCCTCGCGCCGTCGTCGTCGCTTGCTCGGCTTCGGCCAAATAATCGATTGATTGATTAATTTTTTGGACCAAATTTATTTGTTAATAGTAAATATTAACAGAATTGTTATTAAATATTCAGTTTTTTGTAAACGGAATATTAATATTAAATCCAAACGTAATAGTATATGCCCTTCACTTTTTGTAAAAGACATTTACAAAACAGTTTGCACCTCTTCAGAAGAACAGTTTGTACCTCTTCAAACCTAAAGAGTTGAAGAACAGTTTGCACCTCTTCAGATTTGAAGAAACAGTTGGCAAGAGTTGTACCTCTTCAGATTGAGCTCAACATTGGCTATAAATACCAGTCCATTCTCTCAATTTTTCCATACGAATTTCTGACTTCTCCTCCTTTCTCCTGCATTGTTTTAACTACAAACAAAGTATCAGTAAGTGTGATTTGCTACCGATTTTGTGTTCGCTGAAACATTTGTGTTTGAAGTATCGCTACACCAGTGTATAATTCGTTTTATCCTGGGAAGAAATAATTCACAACTTTGGGTACTATGAGGGGATTAAATTCCTTAAGGAAACACTGTGAATTCAGTGGGCTCGGATTAAATTCTGTTTCATTTACATTTATGTTATTTTATCTTCTCCATAATTGTTTTACAAATACAGCTAAACAACATATCTTACCCTTACCCTGTGAAGTAGAAAAACTATTTATGATAGACCCTCAGCACAAGAAGATGAAAAAAGACAATAGAATAGTGACAACAACAGAAGCCATAAAGATAGAATAAAATAAATAAAAAAAATATAATCAGTAACAATGCAAGGTACTAGAATATTGGAGCGGAAAAATAATAAGAACACAACACGTATCACTGACATACGAAAATTAGAAAACAAGACACTAACAGACTAGACTAATACCACGTACGGAGTAGGAAAACGCTCAACTACCTTCTAACTTACAACCCTAATGCTTGACCTCCATACTTTCCTATCAAAAACTATGACCTCAGTGAGCTGGAGTCGCGCCTTATCACCTCTCCCCAATACTTCTTAGGTCACCCTCTACCTCTCCTCATACTTGCCAAGGTCAACCGCTCGCACCTCCTCACTGGGGCATCTAGGCTTCTTCTCTGCACGTGCCCAAAACCATCTAAGCCTTGCTTCCCGCATTTTATCTTCTAGGGGAGCCACACCCTCCTTCACCCGAATATCTTCATTTCTAATCTTATCCAACCTAGTGTGCTCAGACATCCATCTCAACATCCCCAATTCTGCTACTTTCATCTTCTGTATATGAAAATTCTTGATCCGCCAATACTCTACCCTATACAATATGACCGGTCTAACCACCGTTCTATAAAACTTACCTAAGTTTGAATGACATATTCTTGTCACACAAGACGCTATTAGTGAAAGGTGACAAGTGCAATATGGTTCCAACACTACAGTTATAAGATAGATAAATAAATACATGCCGTTTTGTACTCCTTAGGAAACCTAACCATTTTCATATGACCAATTTATAGCAAATTGTGCAAATTAAACATAATGTTTTGGGGGAAGTAGTTTGGGAGTCCAAGAGAGTTGTGACCCTTGCCCTGACACGCCAATCTTTGCTCCCTCTTTTCTCATTCGCCATTCCCCACTCCTATGGCCTCTGATGCCTCCATCATTCATTTCAACGCATGCTTCTGTGGACTGTAGCCTTTTATCACTTCTAGGACATTATATTAACATATCTCTCTTCCTATTATCTTCCCCCTAAGAATAACATTTTCATTTTCTAATTCATAGCCGCCAATCAGCTTCTACTTCTCGTTTGAGCTAAAATAACAGTATAAGGGGTTGTTTGGCTCACATAATTAACATTATACTCCTATTGCAGATATTACTTATATGGTGGTTAATAATGAAGGAATTATTATGCATTGGTTAATAATGAAAAGAGTTTTATACATGGACAACTTTAAAAGGACACTACTGCCTTTAAATCGTTCAACCATCGTACATAAAATAATACACAAATTTCATCATAACTTAATATGAGTATTATTTAATACTGCCAACCAGACGTTGCATTAATTATGCGACGATCATTTTTCTTACATGCAAATACTATAATATTTTATATAGAATTTTATGCTGAGATTAATTACTCCGACACCACTAACCAAACGACCTCTAAGGAGTTTCCACTTCCCATCTCAAGAATTATTGAAGAAGGGAATATATGCTAATTATTCTTCAAGAGCTATGAAAAATTTCCTAAACATTTTTACACTTCCTTGAGAATAATGGCTATAATACATCAAACTAGGAATGGACAAACCAAACCGGCCCACCACAAAAAATGCACCTTTATTTTCACCATAGCTTCCTTGTTCCTTAGTTCCTGTTGTTGTCACAATGCCCCATCAATGCCCCAGTCAGTTGTTGCATATTCACCATTTCCAGAATATATATAGAAGATATTTTTACATTAATAAAGAACAGTGAGGGGGCAATACTGCTTTATATCATTTTCACATGCATGAGAAGGTTGTCTGGGTAAAAGTGCAAACAGGCAAAAGGAAATACTGTACTATTTTAATTTACAGAATAAGAAAAAGTGGGAATAAAAATAAACACTAGAGGAACAGCAGTAGCCCATCAACAGCCCACGAGCCAAAAAGCCAAATACAAAAAGAAAGTGACTTAAAAATAAAAGCTCCGGCAAGAAAGTACTTAAAAGGGACACCACTGAAAAGCAGTCCGGTATACTAGGCTTTCGCTATACACGAATTCGAAAAAATAACGGACCACAAGAATCTACTACAAGAATATATTGTATGTTTTGTATCTATGTAAGAAGCTGTTTTCACGGCTCGTACCCCTGACCTCCACTATGACTTAAAAATAAAAGTTCCAGAAACAAGTACTCACTTAAAAAGGGACACCACTTAAAGGGCAGCCCGGTGGCACTAGGCTCTCGCTATACACGAGGTCGGGAAAAGCTAGATCATAAAGATTTATTATACGCAGTCTAATTTTATATTTTTACAAGAGCCTGTTTATATTGCTCGAACCCGTGACCTCTATGGTAACTTAAAAATAAAAGCTCCCGAAAACAAGTACTTAAAAAGGAACACCACCTCTTAACCAAAATGCTTTTTCTGTATACAGCTCTGTGAACCATTGAAGATAGAGCCATATACCAACTAACCAGACCAGATTATACCAATTTATCAGACCCCCATTTTCTCTCTCTATTTCTTTCAAATCCAAACACACCCCAAAACAAAGAGGAAAAGAACAAAGGGTAGGCAAATATAATTAGAAAAATACCTTTTGCTTTGGAGACTGCAAGAAGTGTAAGCTTGCTCTCCTCGCAACTCTCAAAGCTGTATTCTGTATCTCTCAAATGTCAAAAAATATTGCTCCTTTCTGCAAACTCACCACTACCCCATAAACCAAAACACATGCTCCTTCATAACTTTGCTTATATTAACCAACACATCACACCCTCCTCCCTCTTCCTACTCATCAACTTTCCTCTATTTCAAAACTATTCTGTATTCTTTGTATGTTTTCTTGATTTGGGTATTTCAAGAAACTAGCTAAAGATGATAACTTTATCTGATTTCTACCATGTTATGACTGCTGTTGTGCCACTTTATGTGGCCATGATATTAGCATATGGTTCTGTTAAATGGTGGAAGATTTTTTCCCCCGACCAGTGTTCTGGTATTAACAGATTTGTTGCACTTTTCGCAGTTCCACTTCTCTCTTTCCACTTTATAGCTGGTAACAATCCTTATACAATGAATATACGGTTCATTGCTGCTGATACTCTTCAGAAACTTATTGTTCTTGGGGCTCTTGCTATTTGGGCTAATTTTAGCAAAAGGGGTAGTTTAGAATGGAGTATAACACTCTTTTCTTTATCAACTCTTCCAAATACTTTAGTTATGGGTATTCCTTTGTTAAAGGGAATGTATGGTGATTTTTCTGGAAGCTTAATGGTTCAAATAGTTGTACTACAGTGTATTATTTGGTACACTTTGATGCTTTTTATGTTTGAGTTCAGAGGTGCAAGAATGCTGATTTCTGAGCAATTTCCAGATACTGCTGGTTCAATTGTTTCAATCCATGTTGATTCTGATGTCATGTCATTAGATGGTAGACAAGTTTTGGAAACTGAAGCTGAAGTGAAAGAAGATGGAAAACTTCATGTTACTGTTAGAAAATCAAATGCCTCAAGGTCTGATATATTTTCAAGAAGGTCGCAGGGATTTTCTTCTACAACTCCAAGACCATCAAATTTAACAAATGCAGAGATTTACTCTCTACAATCTTCAAGAAATCCAACTCCAAGAGGTTCAAGTTTTAACCACACTGATTTTTACTCAATGGTGGCTGGTGGGAGAAACTCAAACTTTGGTGCAAATGATGTTTATGGTATGTCAGCTTCAAGAGGACCAACTCCTAGGCCTTCAAATTATGAGGAAGAAAGTGGAAAATCAAGATTTAATTACAACCATGGAGCTGCAGCACAACAAAGTAGTAATAATAATAATAACACTACTCATTATCCAGCTCCAAATCCTGGTATGTTTTCACCTAGTAATGGTGCAAAAGCAGTGGCTAGCACTAATAACAAGAAAGGTAACAAAGGAGAGGAAGGTGGTAAGGATCTTCATATGTTTGTTTGGAGCTCAAGTGCTTCTCCTGTTTCTGATGTTTTTGGAGGTCATGATTATGGAGCTAATTTAGACCAGACTGCAGCTAAGGATGTAAGAGTACCTATCTCTCCTGGAAAAGGTAAGTAAATTAATTCTTTCCTTTTGTTACTTTGCCTTTTAAAATGTTCTAGCTGGGAGTCTTTTTTCTGATGTTTGTTTAATCACTGTGAATTATTGGATTTATATAGTTGAAGGGCAAAGAAACAATCAAGAAAACTACATGGAGAGAGATGACTTCAGCTTTGCAAATAGAGATGCAGAAATGAATATTAACAACCAAGAAGGTGAAAAAGTTGGAGAAAATAAAGCAAAGGTTATGCCTCCAACAAGTGTAATGACTAGGCTTATACTAATCATGGTTTGGAGGAAACTTATAAGAAATCCAAACACTTATTCAAGCTTGTTTGGTCTCACTTGGTCTCTAGTTTCATTCAGGTTTGGCAATTTTCTGTTTCATCAAAACGATTGAGCATTTATTATTTGCTATTCTTTTTTCTTTCTTGGGTTGGTATAAATTCTGATTATTTTTATTTTTTAAAAAATGTAGGTGGAATTTGAAGATGCCTGCTATAATTGCACAGTCCATATCTATACTGTCAGATGCAGGACTTGGCATGGCAATGTTCAGTCTAGGTGAGTTACATTATTTCCTTTAAGCTGCAAACACATTATGTCTAATGTCCCTCAAATAAGAAAAGGGCATCAGAGTGCTGCTCAATGTACTAATTTCCCGTTATGTGTGTGATCCGGATAGAGTCGGCTTACAAGGGTCTATTTTATCCTCTTTATGCACGAGGGAGTTTCCCCGGTTCGACTCTTAGCTAACTTTACCAATCATGCTCTTCTTCGCTTAAAAAAATGTCCCTCCGATAAGATATCAAAATAATGATCAAATGTAACTTTACATTATTAAATTACTACTAACTGTTAGAAGGGGGAGCGTGCTAAAAAGCAAAGTAAGCCAACAGCATGTATAATGGTCATCATAACATTTCTCTCTCTCTCTCTCTTTCTTTAATTAAATGGGACTTCTTTACCCCATCTCAATGTTTTCTCATTTCTAAAACACTTCCTTCTTTTTCGCAATCGTTACAATCATGATAACTACTACTAGTAGGTACAACACTCTCACATTAGTGGAAGTGATGATGCCATGCACTTAAAAAGCCTCTTTTTACATTCTTTTTTCTATTTTGTCTAATAAAAATTTCCATCCTAGTTGTATATTTTCCATGTAATAAATGTATAGTATAATATATTATTGATGGATGGCAGGTCTGTTTATGGCTTTGCAACCAAGGATAATAGCATGTGGGAATTCTACAGCAGCTTTTGCAATGGCTGTGAGATTCCTTACAGGTCCAGCTGTTATGGCAGCTTCTTCCATTGCTGTTGGCCTTCGTGGAGTTCTCCTACACGTTGCAATTGTACAGGTAAATCTATGCTCTTGCATTTCTTTTCCTTAATTAAATAGTACAACTTCATTTACTATGTCGTGAGTGTCTATTAGAAACAACGTACTCCTGTCTTTCCTGTATCATTCTTGTGGGATCATACCGGTGATGTTGTGGTTGTTCGATCGCATATGTTGTTTTAATGATTAAAAGCATAAACAAATATGGGTATGTTCATTATTTTATTTCAAACTCTTCACTATGACCTACCACCAATAAATTAAACTATCCTGCTATACACTCCCAAAATTTACTAATGCTCCGCAATGCATTCAACAAGTAACCAACTAGTACAATTTACAATCATCTATAAGCCTGGGGTAAGCCAGAATTTAGAAACAAGGGGATGAGAAGCTGGAACAAGTGTGTTTTTACCATACGTATACATTTTAATCTTTTTTAACGTGTATACAAAGTTCAAGCCAAAACATTAAATTACTCGCCTTAAATTTGTCTAGCGAAATTTTTCTTAGCCCTTTTCATTTCATTGACCATCATTCCATCTGAGCTGACAAATCTTGCATTTTATATTGAATTACCTTCAACAAATTTCTATATTCTTATAGAACATTATTCTTCATTAAAAAAAAAGATTAAATACTCCACATGCATGATGATGAGACCTACTGGTCAATTGATGATGTACCAAGATTTCGGCCACGATAATTATTTCAATAGAGAATTAATGTTTCAGAATTTGCAACTTTGCATGTATTATTTATGCTTGAATTGTTAAAGGTTGGAAATTGGATAAAGGGAATAGATGTCGTAATCAATAATGACATGTTTGTTTATACTTTTGTGATGTTCTCTACTAATAATATATAAAATGAATATGTAAAACAGGCAGCTCTACCGCAAGGAATTGTTCCCTTTGTCTTCGCCAAGGAATACAACGTTCACCCTGACATTCTTAGCACGGGGTAAGAATTACTAACAACTTTTTCTTGTGTTTTCAAGTAATTTAATTCACGACTAACTCTTTTAAAATTCTTTTGTTTGTAAATAAAATTTACAGTGTCATTTTTGGGATGTTGATTGCGTTGCCGATAACACTGGTCTACTACATTTTGATGGGACTTTGAAAAGCGACTTGATTCCATGCAAATTAATATTAGTGCAGCCATGCATGGATATAAAAAACTCACAGCTTTTGTTTATGGTTGGTCTTAGATCGATAAGAATGAAAAGAGTTGTAACAAAAGTGATGACGAAAAAGCAAAGCAGAAGGAACAAAAAGATCACTGCTAGCTGAAAATACTCTCCCTCATTCAAATGTCTAATTAATGGATATTGTCTTTGGTACGTAGTACGAGTGTAAAATCATGTTTGTAGTCTATTGATTATCAGGAAAAAGAAAATTATATTCCTAGTAGTTACTTATGATATTTATTACAATTATTTAAAGACTTCCCATAAAAAAAAAATCAATTAATTCGACATTTTCCCCCATTTTTATCCTTTAAAAAAAAGTATATGTTGGCCCTGTCGGGCGGGAGTTTGGGTTGGGGAATTTAAATTATGCCGTGCGATTTTTGTTTGACTATAGGGTCATTAAAAGTCAACTATAGGTGATAATTAATAATAATTGGAAGTAATAACTTGAAAATTTTAAACAATAATTAATCTGCTATAACATATTAAAATATTTTGATATTGTAAAAAAAATTACATTGTGAATGTACAATAATCTAAATCAATGACATGAGCAAAAAAGTGTGGCGACATGGAATGTTAGTTTGGATGGTTTGTGAAAGTTTTCAAAAGTTTCTTGAAGCATATTCTTTATATATGACTTGTGAGGCAGAATATTTTGGCTAAAAGACGAAATAAATAGACAATTGCAAACAATTCTATCTTTACAGCGATGTGATTATTATTCTTTTGCTAAGATAATAGATGCTATATCGAGAAGAGAAAAAGAAGAAGAAATAGATGCTATATTGAGAAAAGAAAAGAAAAGAAAATCCCACTTTCTAATACAGTGATCAAAATGAAAATAAAAATAAATTAATAGAATTAGACGTATTATGTGTTCTATGGTTGATTCGGATCGGAAGTGTAAATAAAAGGGTGTAAGTGTAAAGTCTTTGTTAATTTCTTGCTCAATTTTCTTCTCTTTAAAGCTAATAATATAGTTGACAAGCATGAATTTAACCGCCACGATTAAGAAAGTAAAGATCCATTACGTAACTTAGTTACTTAGGATACATAACTCTGTAGCTAAATGATTTAACTCGAAGGGGCAGGCCGTATTAAGTATTTCGTATTTAAGCAGGGTTCGGGACGGGCCGCATCGTAAGTAATATAATATAGATAGTCTATTTTAATGCAAGTATTAGTGACTGCTTCCTCCGCTCAAATCGATGACACGTGGTCATAAGAAGACAAGACAAACTTTACCGCAGCACTCTGAATAAAGAAAAAGTTAAATCGTAACGAAGTCCCGGCACCTACCACTAAAGATACCTATTTAATAATTATCACTAATTATAATGATTTATGGGGAAAACGACGATTTTACCAACCCATTAGCCTTGATTTGCTGACCGCATCTATAGTCTCTCTAACGTAGTTAAATTTCCCTTTCAAAAGGTACATAATTTAACATGGCACGTGATCATTCGAAGTGCTAATTACAATTTGACCTTTGGAACATATTCTAATTAATGTTTAATAACATTAGTGCCTTCTTAACGGCCAACACCATGTCTTCAGTTAGCACTTAGCACTTCTACTTAATGAAAAAGAAAAACATGTCTTCATGAGTTAGCTAATTATCACAAATCCAAACAGAATTAAAAGGAGCAATGTTTGTCATAACTTAATTAGATATAAGGATCGAGTTTCAAAAGGAATATCTCCTCTTTTTGTTTCTCTGTTAGTTTATTTACAAGTAATCTTGGACTATGATTACAGGAAATTTGGAATATTGAGCAAGCGTAAACTAGTTTGTTAAGGCATTAACAACAACAATAACAACCCAGTATAATTCCACTAATGGGGTATGGGAAGGGTAGTGTGTATGCAGACTTTATCCCTACCATGAGGTAGAGAGGCTGTTTCCAATAGACCCTCGGCATCCTTCCCTCCAAGAACTCCCCACCTTGCTCTTGGGGTGACTCGAACTCGCAACTTCTTGATTGGTAGTGGAAGTAAAGATTGCTTACCATAAGACATTAACAAGCTAAGTTAATTTGCTAAAGGTAAAAATGAAACTTAGCTTTTCATGGGCTAGTTAAAAGCGAAACCCTCAACTTCAAATGCTCTTAATAAAATTTTATAAAATCGAATGTCAACAAATTTAACGTCTCTACGTAATTTAATTTGCGATTAAATTGTGCGAATAGAGCTAGTTGAATACTGATTACACCTAAGCAAACCATAATACCCATTGATCGAAACTGAATCCTCTAATTAGTATTTGAAAAGTGAAAGGAGATGATAAAATTTATAGTAATTTAGGCATGGCACTAACTAAGACTTGGGTTAACGGTAAGTGGTACAACACTACAACGAGTGAGCAAGCAACGAGAAAGAAGTTGGGTATCTTTGCCAACTTTCCATTTTCCCATGGATTATTCCTGTGAAAAAACTAAGAGGGGTTTTCATGTGGATAATTAATTAGTCAATGTGCCAATCCTTTCTAAGCAAGAAACTCTCTCTACCACGCTTAATTAGTACAACTTTTTTTCTTCTTTCTCACGCTTTTTCTCGGTGAAGGAGTCGATGGCGAATTCAGAATATAGTCGGTGGTTTCAGATTGAATTTAATCTTATTATATATCTAAATTTTCAGTTTTTGTTTCAGCTATAAATAGTCAAATCGAGTAGAAACCAATAATTTCAGTTAAATCTAACATAACCCATCCCAGATTCGTGTCTAGTGAGAGTGGTGTTGGAGCAGTACCTTTTAGTTAAGGAAACGTGAGAGCTTATCTATGTTCATATTTTTATGTAGTTACATATATCCATATTTCTATTATTCTCTTGTATTTCAGTGGTCATGTAACTTCTTAGACGATTATAATGATTCCTTAAGAGAATGGGAAGTCAAATGCTATAGCTTAACGTAAACAATTGCAATGATTCCTTTTGAATAGATAAAATTAATGACAATAGGAGAGGACACCAAGAAGAAGAAAAGCAAAAAGTGATAACATAAATCACGTTAACGGGTTTGTTTTGCTGTCTAATCAACTTCTTGTAAAGCATTCTATTCAGCGTGCTATTTGGACAAGAAAATGAAGAGATCAACAAACATAAATTCCAAATGTTTTTATTGTTTCACATATATGTTTATATATGAGGGTGTCAGCTAGATAGCTAGTCAGTTTTTCCATTATTGTTATTCTTAAATTCGAAAAGTTAATTCAACTCACATATTAGCGTGCCCATTATGAATTTTATGACATGTTATTTCAACTTTCAACACTTATATATATATAGTCTTAGAAGAAATTATGAGAACTGTACATGTGTCCCCGCCCACCGATTTTTCTCTAATATTGATGGGATTGATTTCCCACTTTCTGCCTTCTGGGTAGGATACCAGAGCCTACTTCTCAAAACCTCAATGCTTTTGTCTCGTTGTTCATAATTAAATCACTTATGTATTCATTTGGTTTAACTCAAGGTCAATTTATACTCTTATCTTTCCCCTCCTCGTGAAAAGGAAAAGGTTGTCAATCACATTTGTTGGGCTTAGGTTCAAATAAAACTCAATTTCTTTTAGAAACGAGTCCTAATAGGGTAATATAGTTGTCACAGTTTAATCATGGACACAAAACCTAAATGATCTCTCTATCATCAGAATGAAACATGGGTAAGACTAAGTGGAGGTCCGAACCAACTGGTACTGAAGAATCAACTGATAAGTTGTAACTAGGGGTGAAATATCGCTGAAACTTAGAGGTAGTTGGTTCTCCCGAAAATGTATTGAGGCACAACAATTAACTGGACATTTAGGGGTAGGTCATTGCTTCGGTACTAATTTTTATTGAACGAACTGTAACGACCCCACCGGTCGTTTTGAGTATTTGTATTTCGCTTGGTAGTTTGAGGGCATGAGTAGCTCCGTATGGTGTATTATGACTTGTGTGAATCGTCGGTTTTGGTTTTCAGGTTAATCGAAATCGATTTGGAAGAATGAATTTCATGATTGAAGTTTTAAGTTGGAAGAGTTGACCAAGTTTGACCTTTGTGAATTTGACCCTAGAACAAAGTTTAGAGGGCTCTGTTAGGTCCGGATGGTGATTTTGGACTTGGACATATGCCCGGATTTGCATTTGGATATTTCTAGAAGGATTCGGCACTAATTAGCGAAAGTTAGAAATTTGAAGGTTTGGAAAGTTCATAAGTTTGACCGGGAGTTGACTTTGATAAAAGCGGGATTGGATTGTGGTTTCGGGAATTGAAATAGCTTCATTTTTTCATTTGGGACTTGTGTGCAAAATTTGAGTTCATTCCGAGTTGATTTGATTTGTTTCGGCGCGAGTTTGGAAATTGAAAGTTCAAAATTCATTTATGTTTGATTTGAGGTGCAATTCATCGTTTCGATATTGTTATGTGTGATTTGAGGCCTCGAGTAGGTCCGTGTTATGTTATGGGTCTTGTTGGTATATTTGGACAGGGTCCCGAGGGGCTCGGGTGAGTTTCGGACGTGGTACGGATCGTTTGGAGTCTTGTTGATGTTGCTGAAATTTTTGGCTACTGGTGTCTTCGCACCTGCGCGTAAGGGACCGCAGGTGCGTGCTCGCGGAAGCGTGGAGCTGGTCGCAGAAGCGGCCTGGGGAAAGGCTGGTCGGGGAGGCTTCGCGGAAGCGGTTCGTCGTGCTTAGAAGCGCCATCGCAGGAGCGAACCTGGGCATCGCAGAAGCGGCTACTACTGGCCAAGGTTGTCTTGCAGATGCGACCTTGTTTCGCAGAAGTGAAGAGAAATTGGGGATTTTAGCCTAAAGTTTCATAGAGTTTTGAACATTGATTCGGAGTCGGATTTGAGTGAAACTAGTATGGTTGGACTCATAATTGAATGGGTTGTCAGATTTTATAAGTTTCGTCGAGTTTCGAGGTGCGGGCCTAGGTTGGACTTTTGGGTTGATTTTGGATTTTTGATTAAATATTTGACCTTTATTGATTGGGTTTGTTTCTTTTGGCATTATTTGATATATTTGAGTTGCTTTTTGGCTAGTTTCGAGCCGTTCGGAAGTCGGTACGCGCGGGATGGCATTTTTGGAGCATCGCTTGGCATACTCGGTATTGGATTTGGCTTGTTCGAGGTAAGTAACACTTCTAAACTTGGTGCTGAGGGTATGAAACCCCGAATTACATGTTATGTGATTGATGTTGAGGTGACGCTCATGCTAGGTGACGGGCGTGTGGGCGTGCACCGCGTGAATTGTGATTTAGTCGATTTCATAGAACTATGTAGCTATCTTATTTGAACATTTTTACTGTATTCTATGTGTTAGATCACTTGAGTTGTAATTTATGTTAGAAATCATATTTAGACTATATGCTGGTATTGAGACCCACATCGATCGTTCTTTGCTGTTGAGTTATTTGCTTAATTGCAATTATGTACTCAGTCACATTTATTATTTCATATCATATCTCAGTCTCTATTATCGTATATTGTCACATCTCGTATCATTGATTAGGGCCGCTTAGCATGAGTGTTGTGAGCCCGAGAGACTTGAGAGATTGATGACTGAATATAACAATCCGGTGAGTCGTTTTAAAAGTTGTAGCCTCGTTTCCCTATTTACTGCTCATTCTGTACTTTATAACTGATATATGACTTCTCGGAGTAATTGGTTTAGGTCCGGTGAGGTTTTGGAATGAATTGGAACACTTAGTTCCAAGTTTTAAAGCTTAAGTTCAAATAGTGAACGGATATCGACATATGTGCAAACGACCCCGGAATAGAATTTTGATGATTCCAACAGCTCCGTATGGTGATTTTGGACTTAGGGACATGTTTGAAATTTTATCTCGAAGACCGTAGTTAAATTAGGCTTGAAATGGCTAAAATAAGAATTTAAGTTTGGAAGTTTGATCGGGGAGTTGACTTTTTGATATCGGGAACGGAATCCAGTTTTGAAAATTTTTATAACTCAGTTATGTCATTTATGACTTGTGTGCAAAATTTGAGGTCAATTGGACTTGATTTGATAGGTTTCAACATCGAATGTAGAAGTTGAAAATTCTTAAGTTTCATAAGCTTGAATTAGGGTGTGCTTTGTGATTTTAGCGTTGTTTGATGTGATTTGAGGTTTCAAATAAGTTTCTTATGATGTTTTAGGACTTGTTAGTGTATTTGGTTGAGGTCCCGAGGGCCTCGGGTGAGTTTCGGATGGTTAACGGATCAAAACTTGTACTTAAACAACTGCTGCAATTTTTTCTGCTAGAAATTTGGGGGGCAGAAATCGAGCCCAGGATCGAAGCCCAAAAATCGAGCCTAGGATCGAGGGCGAGGGTCGAGGGCCAGGATCGAAGCCAGGGTCGAGGGCCATGATCGAGGGCCAGGATCGAGGCCCAGGATTGAGGGGCATAATTGAAGCCATGATCGAGGGCCAGGATCAAGGCCAGGATCGAGGCCAGGATCGAGGGTCAGGATCGAGGGTCAGGATCGAGGCAGGGTCGAAGCTGCCTGGGCAGAATTATAAAGGAGGGGACTTCGGCCCATTTGCCATTTTTGACAAATTGGAGTTTGAGGAAAGGCGATTTTTGATATATTTTCAAGGAAACATTGGGGTAAGTGATTCTAACTCAGATTTGGTCAATATACGCGAATATATCATTGTTTTCACCATTTAGTTAGTGTTTTGAGATTGAAATTTGGAAAAAAAATAGAAATCTGATAGAAACGAATTTTTGAGATTTCGGTGTCGATTCGGAGTCAGATTTTAGTGAAACTGGTATGGTTGGACTCGTAATTGAATGGGTTATCGGATTTTGTAAGTTTCACGTGAATTTCGAGACGTGGGCCCCACGAGCAATTTTTGAGTTAATTTCGGATTTTTATTGAAAAATATAGTATTTTCTTATGAAATTGATTCCTATAAGTTTTATTGACTGTATCGAATTATTTTGGCTAGATTCGAGCCATTCAGAATTGGATAATCGAGGAAAAGGCCTAATAGTGGATTAAATTGGAGCAAGTCGAGGTAAGTGACTTGTCTAACCTTGTGTGGAGAAAATTTCCCCTAGGATTGGTATTGATGTGATAATTGTAATGTGATGAAAGTCATGTACACGGGGTGACGATTGTGTACACGGGCTAAATGTGAAAGATTATATTTTTAAATTGTGTAGATCAATGTTGTATATTAATTAAATTATTAAATCTTGTTATATTCTCCATCATTGATCTGATTTATATACTTTAAATTTGGTTGACTTTCTCCTGCTAATTGTTTTTACCTGTTTAGCTGAAACTTGATTTTTTTTATTCTATGTATTATTTGAAGGTAGAATTTCTTTAATTTTAATATTATTAATATGAAGTATTTGATATTTTAAATTTGGAACTGAGGCAACTTATTAAAAAATTTTAAATATTATTTTTGCTGAGTTATTTATTCTCGAATATTTTATGAGATTTTGTACTCATTGTAATTGAGCCGTGAGCTTCCTATTGTGGAAAGTATTATTGACGTTGTTTATTTTGGCAAATTAAATTATTTGGGCACTTGAGGTGCAAATTATGATATATTGTGATATTGATACGCATGCGGTGGTATAAGGTCTGGGGTGTTGAAACGCATGCGGTGAGATAAGGATAGATCTATACGCGTGGCTGGTAGGGGAACTACTAGAAGTCATGCGGTGTGATAAGGGTGGCTAAAACGCGGGATGCTATTTCGGAAAAAAATATTTTTCTTTAAAATTAAATGTGAAGGCTCCCGCGGTGATATAAGGAAATGAGATATTGTGAATTTATTTATGATTTGGGACTACGAGGCGGTACCTAGGGATTGCTCTTGTTGATATTGATTTATGGCCGCAGTTGCCTTTAATTATTGTTGTGATTTTCTTAAAGTTAAAAATAATTCTGTTTTGTTTCCACGAGGTATTATTTGCCATTATTTTGCGTAGTTAATTGGTGACATACTACTTACTTGATTCATTTTTATTTTTATTATATTGTTAAATATTTTACCTTGTCTTTTATTATTCCAGTAGGGCCTGACCTAACCTCATCACTACTCTATCGAGGTTAGGCTTGGAACTTACTGGGTACCTCTGTGGTGTACTCATACTACGCTTCTGCACATCTTTTTGTGCAGATCCAGGTACATCCTACCAGTTCAGACATCAGTGAGCTACCTGTGTACGGAGACTTCGAGGTATATCTGCCAGCGTCCGCAGACTCCGGAGTCCCCATCTATCATTATTATGTTGCTTTCTTATTTTTCTTAGACCCTCATATATAGATACATTGAGGATAAATTTTTAGAAGCTTGTGACTTATTTCTACCGAGTTTTGGGAGTTGTAATTATGTGAATTTGAAGATTATTTATTTCAGATTTCTATTGTTATTCCGCATTGATAGGCTTACCTAGTCTTAGAGACTAGGTGCCATCACGACATCCTACGGAGGGAATTTGGGGCCGTGACAAGTTGGTATCAGAGCTCTAGGTTTATAGGTGTTATGAGTCACAAGCAGGTTTAGTAGAGTCTTGCAGATCGGTACGGAGACGTCTGTACTTATCTTTTGGAGGCTTTGGTGCGCACTGTTGACTTCAAAGTTCTAAACCATTATCTTTCTATTCTCTCACAAATGGTGAGTACACGCACAACTGGATCCGATGAACAGATACCCACACCCCATGTTGGAGCCGCAAGAGGCCGGGGTCGGGGCAGAGGCCGTGCCAGAAGCTGAGGTAGACCACGTGGTGCAGCCAGAGCACCTCCACGAGCTGTTACAGCAGAGCCACCAGTAGCTCCAGTTGGAGAGCAGGCACCTGAGATGCCTGTTACTACTCCTGCACTTCAGGAGACCCTTGCTTAGTTTTTTAGCATGTTTGGTACTCTAGCTCAGGTAGGGCTGATTCCACTTTCTCCTGCCACATCTCAGGCTGGGAGAGGAACACAAACTCTCGCCGCCTGTACTCCCGAGCCATGGGCCCAAGTTGACCATGCCCCAAAGGTTATACCAGTGCAGCTAGTTGTCCCAGTTCGGCCTGAGGTTAGGACAACAGTTTTCAGAGGGGGAGCAGCTCAGACTCGAGAGGTACAAGAAGTACCACCCTCTCACATTCAGCTGTTTAGCTTCAGGTGATGTTCAAGGTTTTCTGTAGGAATGTCACCGTATCCTCCATACCATGGGTATTGTGGATTCCAGTGGGGTTTCTTTCATGGCAATCCAGCTTAGAGGAGCGGCCTACCAGTGGTGGCGGGCATATGAGTTGGATAGTCCGACTAAGGCAGCTTTATTCACTTAGACTCAATTTTCAGATATGTTCCTTAGAGTCTTAGAGATGCATGGCGTACAGAGTTTGAGCATCTACGCCAGGGTTCTATGACCGTGTCAGAATATTCGGTCCGACTTAGTGATTTGGCTAGGCATACACCAGCCTTAGTTGCTACTGTTCGAGAGCGGGTTCGCCAATTTATTGAGGGGCTCCACCCTAGTATCAGATTCAATATGGCCCGAGAACTTGAGATGGACATCACATACCAACATGTGGTGTCAATTGCTAGGAGATTGGAAGGTATGCAGACTCGGGAGAGAGAAGAGAGGGAGGCTAAGAGACCCCGAGATTCTGGCACATATAATAATTCTCGTGCCCCAACTGCAGCCCGTCATGATAGAGGTTATGTGAGCCATCCTATTCATTCAGCACTTCCAGCTTCCAGTGGTATTCCTGCTACTCCCAGACCTCAGGTTTCATATTATCCACTGCCAGTGTCTTCTGTACCTCCTGTACGGGGTGCCTTCAGCGGGCAGTCTAGTCGATCAGGCCCGAGCCAGTCTGTAATGACCGGCCGGTCGTTTTGAGAGTAATAGTCCTGATCCCTTATTAACTGCTTTCCCCAAATCTATTTCTGCTATTGTGACTTGCCAGGATAATTGGTTTTGAGTTTCAGAGTGTTTTGGAACACTTAGTCCCTAAATGAGAGCTTAAGCCTTAGGATTTGGACTGTAGTCGGGCATGTATGAAGATGACTCTGGAATGGAATTTTGTCGGTTCCGTTAGCTCCGCTAGGTTATTTTGGGTTTAGGAGCGTGTACGGATTGTGTTTTGGAGGTCCATAGATAATTTAGGCTTGAAATGGTGAAAGTCGATTTTTTGGAGTTTTGGGCCGGTAGTGGAAATTTTGATATCGGGGTCGGAATCCGATTCAGAAAGTTGGAATAGGTCCGTAATATTGAATATGTCTTGTGTGCAAAATTTGGGGTCAATCGGATGTGGTTTGATGGGTTTCGGCATCGGTTGTAGAATTTTGAAGTTTCAAGTTCTTTAAGTTTGAATTGGAAGGTGATTCATGATTTTACCTTTTTTTGATGTGATTTGAGAGCTCAACTAAGTTCGTATGGTGTTTTAGGACTTGTTGGTATGTTTGGTTGAGGTCCTGGGGGCCTCGGGTGAGTTACGGATGCTTAACTGATCACTTTTGGACTTTGGAAGTAGCAGATTTCTGGTGTTTTGTTGCAGGCATTTTCTTCATCGCGTTCGCAAGGGAGTCCTCGCGTTCGCGTAAGGTATCTGGTAAGGGTAGCTGAATTACTCTTCGCGTAAGGTATCTGGTACGAGTAAACTCGTGAGTGAATGGGTGTTCGTATTTTGTGACTTTTACCCGATTCCGAGACGTGGGCCCGAAGTGACTTTTTGGGCGTTTTTCCTAATTTCACGCTTTAGCTTCGAATTAATTAGCTAAATTAGTTACTTGTAGTTATATTTACATTATACAATTTATTTGAATAGATTCGGGCCATTTGGAGTCGGATACAGGGGGCAAGAACGTGTTATCGAAGTGATTTGAGCGGTTTGAGGTAAGTGGCTTGCCTAACCTTGTGTTGGGGACTTTCCCCTTAGGATGTCTTGATATTATTTGGTGTGTGGGCGCCGTGTACGTGAGGTGACGAGTACGCACATGGGTTGTTATTGCAAAAATCCTGTTTATCCTTTTTAAATCATAAATTGCTTCTCTTATTAAATTGCACTAATATGCTTAATTGTTTAGTTTAGACTAGAAGAGCATGCTTACGTATTTTAACTGCCTATTTGACATTCTGTGCGCCATGCTTAGTTAAATCCCTAATCCCTTATCTGTGTTCAGTATAAACTGTATAACTCGATGTCATACCTGCCATTTCATCTTGCGTTGCATATTTAAATTGGGATTACGGACGTATTTCGGGAGATCCCTCCCCCCTGTCTTGCATATTTACTTTGGGACTTCGGACGTATTCCGGGAGATCCCCCAGCACTGCATATTTACCTTGGGACTACGGACGTATTTCGGGAGATCCCCCAGCGCTGCATATTTACTTTGGGACTACGGACGTATTCTGGGAGATCCCCCATGTACTGCATATTTACTTTGGGACTACGGACATTTTTCAGGAGATCCCCCAGCACTGCATATTTACTTTGGGACTACGGACATATTCCGGAAGATCCCCCTGTACTGCATATTCATTCAGAACTACGGGAAGGTATCCCGGGAGATTTTCCACTGTGTTTACCTTGTTTTGAGCCGAGGGCTCCCTTAACTGTTAAATTTTCAAGAATTTCTTTAACTATGTTACCATAAATTTCACTTATATCTTTTACTGTTTAATTTATTATATTTACTCCAGTAGGGCCTTGACCTGACCTCGTCACTACACGACCGAGGTTAGGCTTGGCACTTACTGGGTACCATTATGGTGTACTCATGCCCTTCCTGCACATGTTTTTGTGTGCAGATCCAGGTACGAGCTATCAGCCTTGGGGTTAGTGCGTGCTGCTGATTCTAGGAGACTTCAAGGTACTTCTGCTTGCGTCCGCAGATCTTCAGAGTCCCCTTCTACTCCCTCGTCTAGAGACTTTCCTTATTATCTTTAGACTTTTGTATAGAGCTACATAGATTATAGCAGCTTGTGACTTAGTGATATTTCGGGTCTTGGAAAATTATTTTGTATATGCCGAGTGGTACTACTCTTGGCTATTTATAATATGATGTTTATCTTTAAAATATTGTGGTTTCTTTATATTTTTTGCAATATTAGGCTTATCTAGTCGTAAAGACTAGGTACCATCACGACACCTTATGGAGGGTTAATTTAGGTCGTGACACAGTCCCAGCAGCCACGTCCTCCAAGGGATTGTTTTAAGTGTGGTGACACTCTTCATATCATGAGGGATTGCCCCAGACTTAGGAGAGGTGCACCTCCATAGGTTTCTCAGGCCCCGCCTATTCCACAGGGCCCTTAGGCCTCTCAGGCCATGATTACTGCACCAGTTGCCACTCCACCTGCACAACCAGCTAGAGGTGGAGGTCGGACACGTAGAGGTCGCCCTAGAGGGGGAGGCCAGGCTAGATATTATGCCCTTCCTGCTAGGACAGAGGCCGTTGCATCTGATTTTGTTATCACAGGTATTATTTCGGTCTGTCATAGAGATGCATCAGTATTATTTGATCTAGGCTCCACTTATTCTTATATGTCATCTTATTTTTCCCCGTATTTGGGCGTATCTCGTGATTCCTTGAGTTCTTATGTTTATGTATCTACCCTCGTGGGTGAATCTATTATTGTGGACCTCGTGTATCGATCATGTTTGATTGTTATCAGTGGTTTTGAGACCAGAGCTGATTTATTATTGCTCGGTATGGTGGATTTCGATATTATTTTGGGCATGGACTGGTTGTCACCCTATCATGTTATTCTTGATCGTTACGCCAAGACGGTGACGTTGGTTATGCCAGGTCTACCACGGCTAGAGTGGAGAGGTACCTCGGATTATGTTCCTAGCAGGGTTGCTTCATTTCTTAAGGCTCAACGGATAGTTGAGAAGGGGTGTGATGCGTATCTGACCTATGTAAGAGATGTTAGTGTTAATACTTCTACCGTGGAGTCAGTTCCTATAGTAAGGGATTTTTCTGATGTATTTCTAGCGGATCTTCTAGGTATGCCACCCGACAGGGATATTGACTTTGCATTGATTTGTTACCGGTCACTCAGCCCATTTTTATTCCACCATATCGTATGGCCCCAACAGAGTTGAAAGAATTAAAAGAACAGTTATAGGAGTTGCTTGATAAGGGTTTCATTTGGCCCAGTGTATTGCCTTGGGGTGCTCCTGTCTTATTTGTGAAGAAGAAGGATGGTTATGTGCGGATGTGCATTGATTACCGCCAGCTGAACAAGGTTACAGTGAAGAACATGTATACATTTCCATGTATTAATGACCTATTTGATCAGCTTCAGTGTGCCAGAGTGTTCTCTAAGATCGACTTGCGTTCAGGCTATCATCAGTTGAAGATTCGGGAGCCAGATATCCCAAAGACTGCTTTTAGGACTCGGTATGGTCATTATGAGTTTCTTGTAATGTCATTTGGGCTGACAAACACCCCAGCAACATTCATGCATTTGATGAACAATGTATTTTAGCCTTATCTTGACTCCTCCATCATTGTATTTATTGACGACATTCTGGTGTATTCCCGGAGTTAGGAAGATCATGAGCAGCACTTGAGAACTGTGCTTCAGACTTTGAGAGAAAATAAGTTATATGAAAAATTTTCAAAGTGTGAATTCTAGCTTGATTCAGTAGGATTCCTGGGTCATATAGTTTCGTGCGAGAGGACCAAGGTAGATCCGAAGAAGATTGAGGCAGTGCAGAGTTGGTCCAGACCGTCCTCAGCTACGGAGATCCAGAGTTTTCTTGGTTTGGCAGGGTATTATCGCCGATTTCTATAGGGTTTCTCTTATATTGCTGCAAGTATGACCAAATTGACCCAGAAGGGTGCTTCGTTCAGGTGGACAGAGGAATGTGAGGATAGCTTTCAGAAGCTCAAGACAACTTTGACTATAGCCCCAGTATTGGTGTTGCCTACAGGTTCAGGATCTTATACTATGTATTGTGATGCGTCACGTATTCGTCTCGGCGCAGTGTTGATGAAAGACGGTAGGGTGATTGCCTATGCGTCTAGACAGTTAAAGGTACAAGATAAGAATTATCTGGTCCACGACCTTGAGTTAGCAACTATTGTTCATGCCTTGAAGATTTGGCGGCATTATTTGTACGGTGTCCATTGTGAGGTCTACACCGATCACCGAAATCTACAACATCTGTTTAAACAGAAGGATCTGAATTTGCGGCAGCGGAGATGGTTGGAGTTGCTTAAAGATTATGATATCACCATTCTCTATCATCCCAGGAAGGCCAATGTAGTGGCCGATGCCTTGAGTCATAAGGCGGAGAGTTTGGGAAGCTTAGCATATTTACCGGTAGCAGAGAGGCATTTAGCCTTGGATGTTCAGGCCTTGGCCAACCAGTTTGTCAGATTGGATATTTTCGAGCCGAGCCGAGTTTTGGCTTGTGTAGTTTCTCAGTCTTTTTTGTATGATTGTATCAGGGAGCATTAGTATGATGACCTCCATTTGCTTATCCTTAAGGATACAGTTCAGCACGGTGATGCTAAAGAAGTCACTATTGGAGATGACAGTGTATTACGAATGCAGGGCAGGCTCTGTGTACCTAACATATATGGTTTGCGTGAGTTGATTCTCCAGGAGGTTCACAGTTCGCGGTACTCCATTCATCCAGGTGCCGTGAAGATGTATCAGGACCTGAGGCAACATTACTGGTGGAGGAGGATGAAGAAAGACATAGTGAAATATGTAGCTCGGTGTCTAAATTGTCAGCAGGTAAAATATGAGCATCATCGGCCAGGTGGATTGCTTTAGAAGTTAGAAATTTCGGAGTGGAAATAGGAGGGGATCACTATGGATTTCGTTGTTGGGCTTCCACGGACTGAGCGGAAGTTTGATGCAATTTGGGTGATTATGGATAGGCTGACCAAGTCAGCTCATTTCATTCCTGTAATGACTACGTTTTCTTCCGAGCAGTTGGCTCAAGTCTATATTCGCAAGATTGTCGGACTTCATTGCATACCGGTATCTATCATCTCTGACCGGGGTACACAGTTTACCTCACAGTTTTGGAGGGCTGTACAGCGAGAGTTTGGTACTCGTGTAGAGTTGAGTACAATATTTCACCCTCATACAGACGGGCAGTCCGAACGCACTATTCAGATATTGGAAGATATGCTTCGTGCGTGTGTGATAGATTTTGGGGGTGCTTGGGATCAGTTCTTACCACTTGCGAAGTTTTCTTACAGCAACAGTTATCAGTCGAGCATTCAGATCGTGCCGTATGAGGCCTTATATGGCAGGCGGTGCCGGTCTCCAGTGGGTTGGTTCGAACCGGGTGAAGCTAGACTATTGGATACAGACTTGGTTCTGGATGCCTTGGAAAAAGTTAAATTGATTCAGGATCGACTTCGTACAGCCCAATCTAGACAGAAGAGTTATGCGGATCAGAAGGTTCGTGATGTTGCATTCATGGTTGGTGAGCGGATCTTGCTCCGAGTTTCGCCTATGAAGGGTGTGATGAGGTTCGGGAAGAAGGGCAAGTTGAGCCCTAGGTATATTGGGCCTTTTGAGATTCTTGAGAGAGTTGGAGAGGTGGCTTACAAACTTACACTACCACCTAGTCTCTCTACAGCTCATCCGGTATTCAATGTTTCTATGCTATGGAAGTATCACGGTGATCTGTCTCATGCGTTAGACTTCAGTTCAGTTGGACAAGGATCTATCTTATGTTGAGGAACTGTTTTGGACAGGCAGGTTCGAAAGCTGAGGTCAAAGAACATTGCTTTCGTGAAGGTGCAGTGGAGAGGCCAACCAGAAGGAAAAGCTACTTGGGAGACTGAGCGGGAGATGCAGAACAAATATCCACACCTATTTGAGACTCCAGGTATAATTCTAAACCCGTTCAAGGATGAACGTTTGTTTAAGAGGGGGAGGATGTAACGACCCTGCCAGTTATTTTAAAAGTTGTAGCCTCATTTTCCTATTTACTGCTCATTCGGTACTTTATAACTGATATATGACTTACCGGAGTAATTGGTTTAGGTCCGGTGAGTTTTTGGAATGAATTGGAATACTTAGTTCCAAATTTTAAAGCTTAAGTTCAAATAGTAATCGGATGTCGACTTATATACAAACGACCCCGGAATAGAATTTTGATAATTCCAATAGCTCGTTATGGTGATTTTGGACTTAGGGGCGTGTTCGAAATTTTATTTGGAAGACCGTAGTTAAATTAGGCTTGAAATGGCTAAAATAGGAATTTAAGTTTGGAAGTTTAACCGGGGAGTTGACTTTTTTGATATCGGGATCGGAATCCAATTTTGAAAATTTTTATAGCTCCATTATGTCATTTATGACTTGTGTGCAAAATTTGAGGTCAATCGGATTTGATTTGATAAGTTTCGACATCGAATGTAGAAGTTGGAAATTCTTAAGTTTCATTAAGCTTGAATTGGGGTGTGATTTGTGATATTAGCTTTGTTTGATATGATTTGAGATTTCAAATAAGTTCGTATGATGTTTTAGGACTTGTTTATGTATTTGGTTGAGGTACCAAGGGCCTCGGGTGAGTTTCGAATGGTTAATGGATCAAAAATTGAACTTAAATAGCTGCTGCAATATTTTCTGCTAGAAATTTGGGGGGAAGAAATCGAGCCCAGGATCGAAGCCCAGAAATCGATCCCAGAAAATCGAGCCCATGATCGAAGCCCAAGGTCGAGGGCCAGGATCGAAGCCAGGTCGAGGGCCAGGATCGAGATATAGGATCGAGGCCCAGGATCGAAGCCATCATCGAGGGCCAGGATCGAGGCAGGGCCGAGGGCTGCCTGGGCAGAATTATAAAGCAGGGGACTTCGTCCCATTTGCCATTTTTGACAAATTGGAGCTTGAGGAGAGACGATGTTTTATAGATTTTCAAGGAAAAATATTGGGATAAGTGATTCTAACTCGGATTTGGTCAATATACACGAATATATCATTATTTTCACCATTTAATTAGTGTTTTGAGATTGAAAATTGGAAAATATTTAGAAATCTCATAGAAACGAATTTTTGAGATTTCATTGTCGATTCGGAGTTAGATTTGAGTGAAACTGGTATGGTTGGACTCGTAATTAAATGGATTATCGGATTTTGTGAGTTTCGCCGGATTCCGATACGTGGGCCCCATGGGCGATTTTTGAGTTAATTTCGGATTTTTATTAAAAAATATAGTATTTTCTTATGAAGTTTATTCCTATAATTTTTGTTGACTGTATCAAATTATTTTGGCTAGATTCGAGCCATACAGAGTTGAATAATCAAGGAAAAGGCCTACTAGTGGATTAAATTGGAGCAAGTCGAGGTAAGTGACTTATCTAACCTTGTGTGGGAAAAATTTCTCCTAGGATTGGTATTGATGTGATAATTATAATGTGATGAAAGTCGTGTACACGAGGTGATGAGGGTGTACACGGGCTAAATGTAATAGATTATGTTTTTAAATTGTGTAGATCAATGTTGCATATTAATTAAATTATTAAATCTTGTTATATTCTCCATCATTGATCTGATTTATATACTTTAAATTTGCTTGACTTTCTCCTGCTAATTGTTTTTACCTGTTTAGTTGAAACTTGGTTTTTTTTTATTCTGTACATTATTTGAAGGTGGAATTTCTTTAATTTAAATATTATTAATATGATGTATTTGATATTTTACATTTGGAAATGAGGCAACGT
The DNA here is from genome assembly GCF_000715075.1 of Nicotiana tabacum. Taxonomy (NCBI): domain Eukaryota; kingdom Viridiplantae; phylum Streptophyta; class Magnoliopsida; order Solanales; family Solanaceae; genus Nicotiana; species Nicotiana tabacum. Next base: position 15,605,633 of record NC_134083.1, on the reverse strand, counting down.
ATTAAAAAAATTTAAATATTATTTTTGCTGAGTTATTTATTCCCGAATATTTGTGAGATTTTGTACTCATTATGATTGAGCCGTGAGCTTCATGTTGTGGAAAATATTGTTGTTGAATTATTTTGGCAAGTTAAATTATTTGAGCACTTGAGGTGCAAATTGTGATATATTGTGATATTGATACGCATGCGGTGGTATAAGGTCTGGGTGTTGAAATGCATGCGGTGAGATAAGGGTGGCTTGATACGCGTGGCTAGTAGGGGAACTACTAGAAGTCATGCGGTGTGATAAGGGTGGCTAAAACGCGGGATGCTATTTCGGAAAAAAATATTTTTCTTTAAAATTCAATGTGAAGGCTCCCGTGGTGATATAAGAAAATGAGATATTGTGAATTTATTTATGATTTGGGATTACGAGGCGGTACCTCGAGAGTGCCCTTGTTGATATTGATTTATGGCCGCAGTTGCCTTTGATTATTGTTGTGATTTTCTTAAAGTTGAAAAAAATTCTGTTTTGTTTCCACGAGGTATTATTTGCCATTATTTTGCGTAGTTAATTGATGACATACTACTTACTTGATTCATTTTTATTTTTATTATATTGTTAAATATTTTACCTTGTCTTTTATTATTCCAGTAGGGCCTGACCTGACCTCGTCACTACTCTACCGAGGTTAGGCTTGGTATTTACTGGGTACCGTTATGGTGTACTCATACTACGCTTCTGCGCATCTTTTTGTGCAGATCCAGGTACATCCTACCAGTCCAGATATCAGTGAGATACCTGTATACGGAGACTTCGAGGTATATCTGCCAGCGTCCGCAGATTCTGGAGTCCCCTTCTATCATTATTATGTTGCTTCCTTATTTTTCTTAGACCATGATATATAGATATATTGAGGATAAATTCTTAGAAGCTTGTGACTTATTTCTACCGGGTTTTGGAAGTTGTAATTATGTGAATTTGAAGATTATTTATTTCAGATTTCTATTGTTATTCCGCATTGATAGGCTTACCTAGTCTTAGAGACTATGTGCCATTACGATATCCTACGGAGGAAATCTGGGGTCGTGACACTGAGTGAGGCGAGGGCCGGTTATGAGTGACATTTATGGGATCGAGCTACACGCCGCAGCAAGCTTTATTGATTCATGCCAGAATTTGGCTTATTATAATGCTTGGGCTGGATCGTCCCCTCCAGAGTCTGCACATCCATAGTGGGCACAATTGCTAGCAATTATTTGTATTGGGGTGGATCTGCCCTGATTTATTTGTATTTTAGTTCATTTGCATTGGGCTGGATCGGCCGTGGTTTATTTGCATGTGGGCTGGATCTGCCATATACAATACTGAGTGACTGAGTGTGCTGAGTTTTGAGCAAGATGAGTGAGAATACGAGACAGTGAGATTGAGTACTCTGATAGCGTGAGTACATGAGTTCATCGTTGAGATGCATTGCATTTGACATGTGTACTTGAGATACATGCATAGAGATGCATTTCCTCATGCTACCCGATTTTGGTGACATTCATGATTTCATTTGTTTAATGACATGTATGCATAGAGATGTATTTTCCTCGTGCTATCTGAAAATAAAACATCTTATTTATTGTTGAAAAGTTTTTGGGAAAAATCATAGTTTTCAAACTTACTCATATGCTTTTGGTGTTTTCGGTGAAAGATTTGGGATTTACTATTATACTTGAAAAGCATGCCTATCTTTCTGTAACTGTGAACGAGTTGAGCATCTTACCTCTAAGTTATTTTCATGTACCATTTTATTATTATTGTTATGAATGTTGCTAGTTATTGGAGTTGGACTTTGACCCTTATCCCAACTCGTCATTACTTTCAACCTAAGATTAGGTTTGTTACTTATTGAGTACATGGGGTCGGTTGTACTCATACTACATTTCTGCACCTTGCGTACAGATGTTGGATGTTGATGTTACTGTGCACGGCAGGAGCTGGATCTGAAGATGTACCTGCATTTCTGTCATAGTTGCCTCTTGATCTTGGTAGCTTTAGAATTTTAATTTGTTCCTGTATAGTTCAAACAGATGATTTACTTTATTTCATACCAACTTTGTAAATTCTAAATCTTAGAAGCTCATGATTTGTACTACCAGTCCTTGGGGAGTTGTATAAAATTCGGTTATCTCATCTTTGATTCACATTAGTGTTATTATATTATGTTATTTTGTTAATTGGCTTATCTAGCGAGTTGGGTTAGGTGCCATCACGACGGTTTGAATTTTGGGTCGTGACAAGAACGCGCATACATTGTTTAGATTATGTAAATTGGTTCATGCTAAAAAGAAAAGGGAGTATTCATCTAACAAATAATTATAATAATTCATATAGCACTTCATGAAATTTAAGTTCGAGCTATAACTTGAAAAAATATATTCGTATATAAGGACGAACCATCATATGAACCAGTAGTAGGAAGTCAAATGGCTAACTTGTAAAAGAAACTTGAGATATACATGTTAGTATCGAAATAGTCAGGTGTCATGCGAAAACTAGTAAGCAAACCTCGAACGACGATAAATCAAATAACAAAAGAGAAACATACCAAAAGAGATACAAATATTTAACGTGATTCAGTCAATTTGACCTACGTCCACGGGCGGAGATGAGTAGTCCACTATATAAAAGAGAGTACAAAATATCGAGAGAATAACCTCACGAAGAGGCAAACATAAGTGACACACTAACACTTATCCCGTAAAGTTCTCCCCCCTAAACAATACTCTCAAATCCCATATGGCTATATCGTGGATGCAACTGAATGAGAAGTAAGGATCCTCAATTTATAGAAGTCTAAAACCTTTCCTACAAGAAAAGAACTAGCCAAACATAGAAGAATTATAAAAAAAAATCAATTATGGTAAATATATCTTCAAAAAATAGGAGAACCAAATATAATAAAAAAATCAAGACAAACACCTAACAATACATATTAAGAAATTTCTAATACGTAATAATGTTTTGTTGCATTTTGGCTTTCCTTTTACTTCTTTCTCAATAGCATTATTTTGGTTCCTTTATGTTTTCTCTGCCGCTTTATGTGACTGCTAAAGTGGAAAACCTTCGCTTAATAGAATTGAACCTCGTACCTCTTGATGACCTCGTTTTCAAAAATGATCAGGACTGCAACTATGGTGTAAAGTTGGTCATTTTAGTCCACATTAGCTGCTGATAAGTTACCTTTTATTTTTCCGGTTAAATACTTTTCTGGTATTTGAGATAATCAAGTGAATAGTGAGAGATGAGAAGATAAAGGCAGAAGAGCTTGCGAGATTTTTTCTCTCTCCATATAGGGAAAAGAAATGTTACGCAATTTAAACTCTACATATGAATTACACAAAGCATGAAGTGTACCACGTGAGCTAATATTCAACCCCTGAATTTGTAACCTCATTTATTTTTAGTGTTGTGCAACATTTTTTTGGTTAGTGATTGCTACTTTAATCACGAAAAAGAGAGCCAGGGGCTGGACTGCTATTTGCCGAGTTGCTAACAAATTATTCCTATTAAAAGTCCAGACAATATAAGATATTTACTGCTTTTAACATATTCTTTTATGATCTAATTCTTGACAGATAATTCATCACATGAAATTTGATAAATGTTAATTACTCTGATGTATAATAAACAATTACCACTCGAAAGAAACAAGCGCTTTTCATTAATTATTACAAGAATAAAATAGTAGCATCCCTTGTATAAACGATTTTATCAAGTGAGAATTATAAACTATATATGAACTACGACAGTGCAAAATTTTGAAGAAAAGAATGTAAGATTGGCAAGAAAACAAAGGCTAAAAAGATTGGTGAATAAGAGGGCTGCCATGCATTACATACATACATGGGATTAATAAGAATAACAATAACTATGGTCTATGAAACTGTGGAAAGTGAAGTAGGCACGCACTCGGAGGCATGATATTTCTTTTTATTTTTTATTTCTGAGAAAATACTCCCAAGTGGCTGGTGGGATATCGATCTACCAATAATAAAGAGATTTAGTTTTATTATAATTTCACAGTCTAATTTTTTGTATTTGAAAAATTAATTTTATACCTAACTCAATCTCCAAAGTTTATCTAAAATCATATAAAGATATCAAATTCCCCTTAATCCAGCAGTGGGGGCTCAACACTATCAGTTGTTCAATCTTTTGCTATAATTAAGTAATTGGTTTTTATTTTTCAGATTAGTGCTAAATTCGATTTTTATGAATGATCACGTAAAATAGCATTTTAGATGACTCGATATATAGTACAAATATTTTTTATATTGCTAATGCGTATATATCCGACTCATAAAAAGAAATTCGTTAGAGCACATATATAAAGCCAAAGGAAACATCAAAGAAATGGCAATGCCAAGACAGGCAACGACGTCAGTCTTGTCCTTATCGCATTGGTTTCCATCAGAAATTTCAGAGATTTTAAGCAAACAAATTAAAGAGGGAGAAAACTTAGACGATAAATGGAATTGAACAAATAGATAATAGTACAGAGAGAGAAAGAAATTAAAGGGGGGATTTCTTTTATGTCTCCCACTAACTTTTGTTGGGTCGGCCTTTCCCAAGACAAACCTTTGTGGGTTTGTCCTGTCGATATGTATCGATTTGTTATATATTGTGTGCATGCGTGTTTTTGTTTTTTACCATTTTTTTATTTCCTATATTTATTATTTATAGAGTCTTTAAGCAAAATCTTTAAGCAACGGTAAAATTATTTTTATGTGATTTTTAATTTATATATTTGAACCGTAAAAATAACTATTAATGTTTATATTAGAGTAGATTGTTTATATCACAACCTTGAGTTGTCGCCTTTTTCAAACCCTATATAAATATATGGCACTTTATGCACTAAGTTGCTCCTTTTTATTTATACAGCCTTTGATTCCCATCGATCGACGCCCTTTTTGAAAATATGCTATTATGAAGGAAAAAAAGATTAAAATATCCTTCTCTCCCTATGCATGGTTAATTTTGCAGCCTTTCTCTTCTGAGATTCTCTGAAGTTCCTTGTACCCTTGCTTCTTGACTCCTTTCTCCCAATCAAGATAGAATTTTATAGGTTGATAAAAAATAGAAAAAGGAAAGTGCTTGCACGTGAGGAGGGAATTGAAAATTGCAAATAATAGGATTTTATTTCCAATACATGGACCTCTCATAGCTGTAATAGTTTATTATATTCATACAGGAAGTAGATGATGACATGGCCCTATTTTAGCCAAGATTATATTGGCTTTGCCCTCACTTTCAGTTTGTTGTTATGTACCGATATACTGTAGCTTGAGAATTGTGCGATGCCGAATTTCCCATGCACAGAGATATGTGGCTCTACTATGCAACTTTAAGAACATTATCAGTTTCTTTTTAATTTTTTAAAATTAAAATAGGGTGGCATGAAAAAAGGAGAACGAGATGCTACATTATTGATGAGGTTTGAACAGTCTACCTCAATTGTGAAAGGTATGAAGCTCACCAAATTAATTAGCGCTTAATCCCGAACATTAGCAATTGTGTATGTTATCTTTTCGTTCCCCCCCCCCCCCCCAAAAAAAAAAAAATTAATTCACATCATTTGTTTGAGGACATAATCATCTGTCAAATATCAAAATTAAATCATTCATGATATAGCATTTGTTTTGTTTATGTATATAGCGCGGTTTAAAAGAGCGTTATATATATATATATATATATATATATATATATATATATATATATATATATATATATTTTTATTCCTTTTTTTATGGAAAAAAAAACAAGGGGTTGGGGTGGGGGGCAAAGGTTAAGGTTGCAAAATGCTAGGAGGCCAAATAGTTGTATGGGAAAGAACAAATGTGGATCTCAAGTAACTTTTTGCAAACAATAACATGTTTGACCAGTTATTATAAAAGTTACACACCGTTAATGAAAAAGAAATTCAATTTTAAACGGAAAGGGACAATCGCCGTTTTATATTTTGTTCCCTACCCTTTCTATTTTCTTAATTTTACGTAATTATTTAAAATCTTGTTTGCCACAAATTCAGACAACGATGGTGTAATTAATAACAAAATTAATTCTTATCATTTAGAGTTTTAAATCGTATCTGTTGTCTAAGTTATGAACAGTTAACTAGACGGGGTGTGTCATGTGTGAATATAGCGATATATTATGGACCAATCTAAGATGATATATGTATGAACTTAGAGATGCAGAAAACTCGATTAAGTATAAATTAAGGTAAAAATACATGTTAACAACCGACTGTAACTGCTAAAGTATAGATCAAAATCATGTCATGTTATAAACTTGTCATTACAATTTACAAAATAAACCAGTTTGCAAATCTATAACTCTGAAAGGCAATACAACAACGACATACCCGATATATTCTCACAAATGGAGTTTGGGAAAAGTAGTGTATATGCAGACCTTGCCTTTACTTTTAAGAAGGCAAATAGGCTATTTCCGTTAGACTCTCGTCTCAGAAATATGCATAGCATTTAAAACCTATCAGAAGTTCCCAAATTTATGGTTACATGGTAATGCTATATATAAACAAATGCTTTTTTTAAAAAAAAAAAGAATTGTTCTAATTTGAAGAGCACGGTTTTCATTTTCAATTAATCTGGTTATAGAACTATCCGTAGAATATATTTATCATGCTACAGTATTTTCTGGGCAAAACTTATTTTATAATGAATTAATACTTACTACAATTAATAACAGCTCACGCACCATGCCTTAGCGGGTCGGGTAGCCCATTGGCCCAGTAATTGATTCTATTGGGCCTAATTGACGGCTGTTGAGCTACTTTTGCCCGCTCCTGTCCTTAAAGAAAGGTACTTCGTAACACCGTCTTGTTGGGCTACTTTTTCCCTCTTTAGTCTTTCCAACCTCCTATTTTTAGGCCCATAGGTTATTTTTACTTAGTATTTTATTGAGATTTTTTCGTTCCTGTACACTATTTGAAACCTTATTACCAAAAATGTACAAGTTTATGTATTTACCCGACCTAAACATGTTTTAGCTACAAAAAATATACATTTGTTTAAACTAGACTCCTTTCTCCGATAGTCTTCCTTATTTAGACACGAGATTTTGGGATCGCTTATATTTCAATTAGAGATTTTACTCATGCAATCATCGCACCATAATCAAGGCAACATACTTGTAGAATCCTTCTATTACGCAGATTTTCTCTGGTTATCATCGCACCATAATCAAGGTAACAAATCTGTAGTATCCTTCTATTCTCTGGTTTCATCTGGTTTTCCATAAATAAAGGTTTTGAAGAAAACAATTGCAAACAATTGGCTACAATTGAATTGAATTTCGTGACATAATGTCAAAATTAACAATTATGCTTCAGCTCAATGGTCGGTGGGATAGCGTTAGGAGATACAAAGATTTTGATATTTATGGAATTGCAGTCAATGAAGATTCAAATTATAGTTAATTCAATTCCGCAATTGCAGAGCATCTAATGATCGATATGTCACACCCCAAACTAGGGGAGGCACGACTGGCACTCGATACTGTATTCGATCGAGTTAGCTACTAAACATGCTAGCTAACTAGACTGGGGGCCCAACAGATCGGGCATCACAACATCTGAAATACTAAGCCTGGACCGTAAGGTTATGACATGAATAACAATAAGCCATATAAACATAGGTAGACAAGCCAAAATAATAAAATACTAGCTGATCGACGAGGCCGCGACTGAAGATATACATACCTACACACCTATATATACATGCCAAGCCTATGGGCTGGAGACTGAAAGCAGCAAAAAAAGAAACTCAGAATATTGTGTCCACAATAGCCTCTAAGAGTGTCATAAACACTGTCGGGATAAGGCCCCAACTATACCCAAACTGTACAACAAAAGTAACCATCCTATGAAAGCTCCAGGAAGAGGTGGAGCTTACCAACTCACAGCTGAACCCCGAAATCCTAGCGGAGGGGTCGATCAGAGTCCCTACCTGGACCTGCACGCACGAAACAAAAATGCAGTGTCCCCAGGCAACGGGACATCAGTACGAATAAAAATGTACTGGTATGTAAGGCAGAAAGTAGAATCATACATAGCTGATGTAAAAAGGTAATAAAGATACCACCTGACACTGAAACTCTGATAGCCTCCATGGCCGACATCCGACCTCATAGTAATAAAATATGCATGGTATGCTCGTGTAATCGTATGTCGTGAATACATATATATTGATGTAAATGCATGACATACCCAACCAAATGCTAGCAATGGCGGTCTCTCCCGGTAGCTAACCGGTATCATATTGCCAACCTGTGGCCATCTGTACAATATATATAGTCTTTCGGGCAAATAGGCCCCTTACCTCCGATTATAGCTCGAAGTCCATGCATAATATGTCATGTATGATATGAACTTTGAATGCACATAATAGGCCATAACAAGAACTTAGCCAACCTTGGCTCATTGGTACTCTTATTCTCATAATCTCATAATCACCTTCGTATCGCATACAAATGTCTCGTGGAACCTCATATCTTTTTTAATAAGTTTAAAAACTTAACTCGACTTTTAGAAAGATAACTTAACTCTGAATATATTCATAAAAAGCTTAAGGTGCTTCAATTAGTCCTTATACCTGATTTCTTGATAATTAGTAAAAGAAAGTATTTCAAAAAAAATCAAATATTTTAGTAGTTTAGACATAAAAATTATATTTGAAAATTTTGAAATCGACGTGTCACTTTAGAGATTTTAAAATATACTTTAACAAGGAAGAAGGACTGATCGCAAATACTAAATGCCTTTATTTTTAAGTCACACAATCCAAAGACGAATAAAAATTTATATATATGGACATATATTTAAGAAAGACGACAAAATGACATATATAGATGTCGAATACCCTTTTTAACCGAACGAGTGGAATATCAACCTAATAGCATCATGAAAATACTTCAGCTACGATACCAATGCCTTTCACAGAAGGTCTTTCTAGCAACAGAATAGTAAAATATCACATTTGGCGTCTTAGGAATTTCCCAAAATTCGTGCTAAAAGGAAGGACGAAGCTTAGCCTTAACATACCTCTCCAACGAACGTCCGAATGCCTGTAGTTCCTTCACGAAAGTTGTTCCTTACGTCCTAAGATTCGAAACCACTATATATATGCAGCTTATACACACCTATAAACAGTTCATAAATGATTTTAAATCGGCAGATTTGCCATATGACCCTAACTTGACGAAACGCCCGTAGAACTTTATAAAAACGATCATAAAAGAGTCCCAAGATGATTACCTTGGCAAACCAAGTATAAATCCTGAAGAACCAGCAAGAACAAAAATTTTTTATCTTCCAAAAATAGCTCCAAACACAGCTAATAGAAGGGGAAAACGATTGCAAAGCGTAGACATTGCGCTTCTAGGCACGGGGGTAAATTTTAACGATAGAAATCGTTAAAAACGTACCTTAATCACTCAAGAATACCATGAAACCCTCTCTTAAGCTTTCTCACTGTTTTGGGACGAAGATGAAATATTTTGAGGTCTTAAAAGTCGGATTTTCCGACTTATACCATTTGTTTGACCCGACCCGGTTCGCGACCCGATTTCAGCCCGGACAGTCCGCGGTAAAACAGTCATAACTGTTTACTCCAATGTCGGTTTGATGTGAGATTTCTTTGGTTGCAAACTCGACTCGTAGACCTTCGATTTGGTAGGTTGTGGGTCCCATAACTCATTATATATTGGGAGAAATGATCTGATATATTTGACCCAAAGTTTAGAAAATTTATTAGAGAAATTTACGATAACTTTTGCCGACCTTTATTTCGCAACTTGCTTGACTCCAAAACTTAACATGTGACCAGTGTGATATTATAATACCTCATAATACATTATTCTTAGCATATTATACACTCTTAGTCTTATCCCACAGGTGCAAGTTAACTTAAACCTTCCGAACGCGCGGAGTGCTACCCGAGCCATTTCTTTAACTATGAACCTTTGTTTAAGGGATTCCTTTGACTTAAAGCTTTAGTTTAGTTCCTTGATATTAACACACATTTTCAGTCTTATTCTCCCAATGTTCTATACCCAATCATATATACCTAATATAACCACGCCACGTTACGTATATTACGTAAGAGAAGAGAGAAACACCTGGGGTCTCACAGTCTCCCCCCCTTAAGAACATTCGTCTGCGAATGGGTCAAGTCAATTCCTTAGTTTCATTTCTTGTCCGCTAATACGTTATTTACGAGGCTATATTTGTTATATTTGCAAAGCATAAATTAAATTCTGAAGATTCCAACTACTAGGCTTCGTATAGCTATCTCGCAATAAAAAAAAATTTAAATTGCACTTTCAAGTTATTTAAAATCCAATTAAGTTGCTGTAAAGAAATAATTGGCAATTATTTAAATGCGACTCACCTTAAGTCGTAAATAGGTGGGGGTACTTCTTCCTCATTTCCTCCTCAGCTTCCCAGGTCATTTTCTCGATGTTGTTATTTTGCCATAACACTTTCACGGAAGCCACTTCTTTAGTTCGAAGCTTCCTTACCTGCCGATCTAAAATAACTACTGGTACCTCTGCATAAGATAAGTCTTCAGCAATGTGAATATCCTCAATGGGCGTAATACGTGAAGGATCTCCAATGCACTTCCGCAACATAGATACATGAAACACAGGATGGACTGCTTCCAATTCTAAAGGCAAATCAAGCTCGTACGCCACCCTACCAATCCTCCGAATAATCTTATACGGTCCAACATACCTGGGGCTGAGCTTCCCCTTCTTTCCAAATCGCATGACGCCCTTCATAGGCGATACTTTCAGGAAAACCCAATCTTCTACATCAAACTCTAAGTCTCGTCGTCGAACATCTGCATAAGACTTTTGCCGACTTTGTGCTGTACGTAGCCGGTCTCTAATAAGTTTTAGCTTTTTCATTGCTTGCTGGACTAAGTTAGGACCTAGCAACTCTGCTTCCCCGACCTCGAACCAACCGATCAGTGACCTACACTTCCGCCCGTATAGTGCTTCGTAAGGAGCCATCTGAATACTAGCTTGGAAGCTGTTGTTATAAGCGAACTCAATAAGAGGTAGATGATCATCCCAACTTCCTTTAAAATCTAGCACGCAGGCACGTAACATATCCTCAACTGTCTGAATAGTATGCTCTGCCTGTCCATTAGTTTGCGGATGAAAAGCGGTGCTAAGATTTACCTGCGTGCCTAGACCCTTCTGAAAAGATTTCCAAAAATATGCTGTAAATTGAGCCCCTCAATCAGAGATAATAGATAATGGCACTCCGTGAAGGCGAACAATCTCTCGAATGTAAAGCTTGGCATAATCCTTGGCTGAATATGTCGTCCTGACTGGCAGGAAATGAGCAGATTTTGTAAGCCTATCAATAATTACCCAAATAGAATCATACCTTCATGGAGTGCAAGGCAAACCAGTGATGAAGTCCATATTTATCATGTCCCATTTCCATAATGGAAGCTCAATACACTGAGTTAGGCCTCCAGGCCTCTGATGTTCGGCTTTAACTTGCTGGCAGTTGGGACATTGGGCTACCATCTCCGCGATATCTTTTTTCATTCCATTCCACCAATAGATCTGTCGAAGGTCCCGATACATCTTTGTCGCTCCGGGATGAACTGCATATCTAGAATAATGGGCCTCCGAAAGAATCTTGGCACGGAGCTCTCCTACTGACGGTACACATAAGCGGCCCTGGTATCTAAGGACTCCATCTCCAGTTAGCTCAAATAAAGGTTGCCGCTGCTGTGGAATACTTTCCCTCAGTTTTATAAGCTCAGGATCCTCGTGTTGTCGCTCTTTCACTTCAGTAACAAAAGAAGATTTTGCCGTATTCTGAACAAGAATGCGTCCATCCTCTGCATCTACCAAACGCACCTGCAAACTAGCTAGCTGGCATAGATATTTGGTCATCTTGACCTTATCAGCTTCAACATATCTTAGACTGCCCATGGACTTCCGGCTAAGGGCATCAACAACAATATTAGCTTTGCCGGGATGATATAAAATATCAACATCATAGTCCTTTAGTAATTCTAGCCATCTTCTTTGTCGTAGGTTCAGCTCCCTCTGTTTAAATAAATACTGAAGGCTCTGGTGGTCGGTGAAAACATCAATATGAACCCCATATAGATAATGCCGCCAAATCTTTAGGGCAAATACAACTGCGGCTAACTCAAGATCGTGCGTAGGATAGTTCTGTTCATGTTTTCGCAACTGTCTGGAGGCGTACGTGATAACCTTACCATGCTGCATAAGAACACAACCTAGGCCAATTCTCGAGGCATCACAATATACAACATAACCCTCGGTGCCATCCGGAAGAGTCAAGACAGGTGCCGTAGTAAGCCTTTTCTTTAGTTCCTGAAAACTTTGTTCACATGCCTCAGTCCACTGAAACTTAGCTCCTTTATGTGTCAGTTTCGTCAATGGTGCAGAGATAGAGGAGAATCCCTCCATAAACCTTCGGTAATACCCTGCCAAGCCTAAAAATCTACGAACCTCTATCGGATTCAAGGGCCTCGGCCAAGTCATCACAGCTTCAATCTTTTGGCCATCAACCTTGATACCATCGCCGGTAATAACATGACCAAGAAAAGCTACAGAAGTTAGCCAAAATTTACATTTAGAGAATTTAGCATATAACCTGTAGTCCTGGAGAGTCTGCAATACAGCTCGCAAGTGGTCCGCATGCTCGGCTTCCGATCGCGAATATATCAGGATGTCGTCAATAAACACAATCACAAATTCATCCAAGAATGGTTTGAATACCCAGTTCATAAGATCCATAAAGGCTGTTGGGGCATTTGTAAGCCCGAAAGACATGACAAGGAATTCAAAATGGCCATACCTCGTCCTAAATGTTGTTTTTGGGATATCAATATCCCTGACTCGTAGCTGATGATAACCGGATCGCAAGTCGATCTTCGAAAAGCATTTGGCACCTTGTAACTGGTCGAACAAGTCATCAATCTATGGAAGAGGATACTTATTCTTGATAGTGACTTTATTTAGTTGCATGTAGTCAATGCACATCCGCAAGGACCCATCTTTCTTTCGGACAAAGAGCACCGGAGCACCCAATGGGGATGTACTTGGTCTAATAAAACCTTTATTGAGCAAGTCCTTCAGTTGTTCCTTCAATTCCCTTAGCTCTACAGGATCCATTCTGTTGGGAGGAATGGATATAGGCTGCGCATCAGGAAGCAAATCTATAGCGAAATCGATTTCCCTTTCGGGGGGAATTCCTGGAAGCTCGTCAGGGAATACCGTCGGGAATTCATTCACAATAGGAGCCGACAGAAGAGTCGCTGGCTCCTTATCTATATCCTTAACATGAACCAGATGGTATATACAACCTTTAGCAATTCCGAGCCCTAAGGTATGAAATAAACTTACCCTTGGGCGTGGCTGCATTACCTTTCCATTCAAGGACAGGCTCACCAGGAAAATAAAATCGGACCAACTTTGCACGACAATCAATATTAGCATAACAAGCTGCCAACCAATCCATACCCATAATGACATTGAAGTCTAGCATAACCAATTCAACTAAATCAACAGAGGTTGGACGGTCATTAATTAACACTGTACAATCTCGATAAACATGATTAGCTACAATAGAGTCGCCAACTGGCGTAGACACCTCAATTGGCTGTGGCAACAACTCAAATCTCATGTCAAGCTTACCAGCAATAAATGGAGTACTATATGAAAATGTAGAGCCGGGATCCATCAATGCATAAATGGCATGAGAATGTATTGTCAATATACCTGTGAAAACATCTGGGGATGCCTCTGAATCTTGTCGGCCTGTGAGTGCATAAAAGCGGTTCTGGCCACCACTAGAACCTGAGGTGTCTCCTCCACCTCTCCCCCTACCACGACCCTGAGTAGACTATGGACCTGGTCGGGGAGCACGGACTGAGGGCGAAGAGGCTGCTGTGAATCCTGAAGGCTGAGCTGGTGTACCTCTGCCTAACCCCGGGCACCGGCTAATATAATGTCCTGTCTGCCCACAATGAAAATATGCACTCGAACCCTGTCTACATTGCCCGGTGTGCAGCTTACCGCACTGAGTACATGGAGGAGTAAGCTGTATCATCTGTGCAGAACGCTCCTATCGACGGCCTTCAGGCTGGCCTGAGCTCTGCCCCGGTCCTGACTGAATATAACGATAAAACCACTGGCCCTGCATCTGTGGTGGTAAAATACCTGCTGACCGAGGTGGATATCGATGGAGTGGGGGCCTAAAATCAACTCATGGCTCCCTATAAGACCCCATAGTACGAGCCCTCTTACTCTTGCTCCCTATCTCTGCGAGTATCACGAATCCGACGGGAAAGGTCCTCTGTAGTCTGAGCGAAAGCCTGTATGCGGGAAATATCTACATTATCCGATAGGGATGCAACCCTATAGTCTCTAATCAGATGATCCCCCAAACCATCCACATAATGATGAACTCTAGCCCTCATGATACGTACTATATCTGGTGCATACCTTGCCAAAGAATTAAACTTATGGCTATAATCCCTCACACTCATATCCCCCTGCTTTAGGCTAAGAAACTGGTCAAGACGGGCCTCCCGAACCTCCCGTGGCAAATAATGGGCTAAAAAAGCCTCAGAGAAGTCCTCCCACTCTGCTGGCGGAGCATCAGGTCCTCTAGATCTCTCCCATGCCTCATACCATAGGACGGCTACATCACGTAGTCGAAAAGAAGACAACTCCACAGCCTCGGTGACGGAGGCATGCATCACCCTCAATACTTTATACATATGGTCTATAAAGTCCTGGGGATCCTCAGTGGAACTAGATCCTGTAAATAATTGAGGGGCCAAGTGAAGAAACTCTCGTACCGTCGAGCTTCCTATCTGATCTCTCCGGGCATCTACTCCTGACTCTAGTTGTCGCTCATGAATAGAAACCATCCTAGTCAGCAACTGAACAGCCTCCCTCATCCCCTGCTCCCCAGTCTCTGATGGGGGAACAATAGGTGCTGGAGGTCCTGTGTCTCTAGCTGCCTCAGGTACCAATGGAACTGGTGAGGCTGGGGGTACTGCATCTCCCTGGGCTCCAACAAGTGCTGGGGAAGCTGAAACTAGGGGTACTGGAGACTCACTGTGAGCCTCTAAGGGAAATCTATCCCTCTGACCCGGTGGGGAACGACTGGTACCTTCTCACGGATCCATACCTATCTCTCGCTGTGCCATCTCCTGAGCGTAGGTAGCCTGTTAGATAGGAAACACAAAGCACGATTTAGATTTCATATGTTCTTATAACTTCGCTCTATAGCACGATCTATTAATTGAAAGAAATGTAACCATTCCTAAATGCCTCATAGCCTCCTGATTATAAGTGTGGTGCACAACACACCCATAAGCAAGGCTCTACTAGACATGGCTTGTGGACTCCCCGGGATACGACCTGCTCTGATACCAAGTTTGTCACGCCCCAAACTAGGGGAGGCACGACTGGCACTCGATACTGTATTCGATCGAGTTAGCCACTAAACATACTAGCTAACTAGACTGGGGGCCCAACAGATCGGGCAGCACAACATCTGAAATACTAAGCCTGGACCGTAAGGTTATGACATGAATAACAATAAGCCATATAAACATAGGTAGACAAGCCAAAATAATAAAATACTAGCTGGCCGACGAGGCCGCGACTGAAGACATACATGCCTACACACCTATATATACATGCCAAGCCTATGGGCTGGAGACTGAAAGCAGTAAAAAAAGAAATCCAAAATATTGTGTCCACAATAGCCTCTAAGAGTGTCATAAGCACTGTCGGGATAAGGCCCTAACTATACCCAAACTGTACAACAAAAGTAACCATCCTATGAAAGCTCCAGGAAGAGGTGGAGCTTACCAACTCACAGCTGAACCCCGAAATCCTAGCGGAGGGGTCGATCAGAGTCCCTACCTGGACCTGCACGCACGAAACAAAAATGCAGTGTCCCCAGGCAACGGGACATCAGTACGAATAAAAATATACTGGTATGTAAGGCAGAAAGTAGAATCATACATAGCTGATATAAAAAGGTAATAAAGATACCACCTGACACTGAAACTCTGATAGCCTCCATGGCCGATATCCGACCTCATAGTAATAAAATATGCATGGTATGCTCGTGTAATCGTATGTCGTGAATACATATATATTGATGTAAATGCATGACATACCCAACCAAATGCTAGCAATGGCGGTCTCTCCCGGTAGCTAACCGGTATCATATTGCCAACCTGTGGCCATCTGTACAATATATATAGTCTTTCGGGCAAATAGGCCCCTTACCTCCGATTATAGCTCGAAGTCCATGCATAATATGTCATGTATATGAATTTTGAATGCACATAATAGGCCATAACAAGAACTTAGCCAACCTTGGCCCATTGGTACTCTTATTCTTATAATCTCATAATCACCTTCGTATCGCATACAAATGTCTCGTGGAACCTCATATCTTTTTTAATAAGTTTGAAAACTTAACTCGACTTTTAGAAAGATAACTTAACTTTGAATATGTTCATAAAAAGCTTAAGGTGCTTCACTTAGTCCTTATACCTGATTTCTTAATAATTAGTAAAAGAAAGTATTTCAAAAAAAAAATAAATATTTTAGTAGTTTAAACATAAAAATTATATTTGAAAATTTTAAAATCGACGTGTCACTTTAGAAATTTTAAAATATACTTTAACAAGGAAGAAGGACTGATCGCAAATACTAAATGCCTTTATTTTTAAGTCACACAACCCAAAGACGAATAAGAATTCATATATATGGACATATATATTTAAGAAAGCCGACAAAATGACATATATAGATGTCGAATACCCTTTTTAACCGAATGAGTGGAATATCAACCTAATAGCATCATGAAAATACTTCAGCTACGATACCAATGCCTTTCACAGAAGGTCTTTCTAGCAACAGAATAGTAAAATATCACATTTGGCGTCTTAGGAATTTCCCAAAATTCGTGCTAAAAGGAAGGACGAAGCTTAGCCTTAACATACCTCTCCAACGAACGTCCGAATGCCTGTAGTTCCTTCACGAAAGTTGTTCCTTACGTCCTAAGCTTCGAAACCACTATATATATGCAGCTTATACGCACCTATAAATAGTTCATAAATGAGTTTAAATCGGCAGATTTGTCATATGACCCTAACTTGATGAAACGCCCGTAGAACTTTGTAAAAACGATCATAAAAGAGTCCCAAGATGATTACCTTGGCAAACCAAGTATAAATCCTGAAGAACCAGTAAGAACAAAAATTTTTATCTTCCAAAAATAGCTCCAAACACAGCTAATAGAAGGGGAAAATGATTGCAAAGCGTAGAGATTGCGCTTCTAGGCACAGGGGCAAACTTTAACGATAGAAATCGTTAAAAACGCACCTTAATCACTCAAGAACACCATAAAACCCTCTCTTAAGCTTTCTCACTGTTTTGGAATGAAGATGAAATATTTTGGGGTCTTAAAAGTCGGATTTTCCGACTTATACCACTTGTTTGACCCGACCCTGTTCGCGACCCGATTTCAGCCTGGACAGTCCGCGGTAAAATAGTAATAACTGTTTACTCCAATGTCGGTTTGATGTGAGATTTCTTTGGTTGCAAACTAGACTCGTAGAACTTCGATTTGGTAGGTTGTGGGTCCCATAACTCTTTATATATTGGGAGAAATGATCTGATACATTTGACCTAAAGTTTAGAAAATTTATTAGAGAAATTTACGATAACTTTTGCCGACCTTTATTTCGCAACTTGCTTGACTCCAAAACTTAACATGTGACCAGTGTGATATTATAATACCTCATAACACATTATTCTTAGCATATTATACACTCTTAGTCTTATCCCATAGGTGCAAGTTAACTTAAACCTTCCGAACGCGCGGGGTGCTACCCGAGCCATTTCTTTAACCATGAACCTTTGTTTAAGGGATTCCTTTGACTTAAAGCTTTAGTTTAGTTCCTTGATATTACCACACATTTTCAGTCCCCAATCATATATACCTAATATAACCACCCCACGTTACGTATATTACATAAGAAAAGAGAGAAACACCTCGGGTCTCACACGATACCTCCACAAAAATCATCGAAATCAAACACACTGTCAACGACGTTGTCCTCCAATGGAAATTCGGAATGGTATGGGAGTTCGAGTGTATGTGGAGACGAAAAAGGAAAACAAAAACTTAGGAATGTATCCGCTGTGTATAACAGTGTGTGATTTCGATTTGGAATGCAGTATGTCGAATGCGAGCACAATTGCAGGTTTGCTCTATTTTTTCAATGCTGATATTTTTCAATTTCAAGTGTTCTACAATTTTACCGCAAATTATCTACAATAATACTACATAACAAATGTAGTTCAACTGTTATGTCTTTACAAGTATTTTATCAAATACTGAACACATGAATATACAGACATCTGAATTACTATATTTTTAATTGAGTGCAGGTTAATCTTATTATCGTAATACTAACATGGTACAATTATCAAGCAATTGTAATACAATTGGAGAAGTATCAGGAACAATGAAGTTGATTTCTATGCAAACATCTCCGGCAATTGTGGAATATGAAAGTATCATCATAACAGACACATACGCCAAATGTAATTGAAGTAGGCCAAGTTTACCAAGACAAACAAATAATTTTCACTGCAATGAAGTACTATTCTGTCATGAATAAGTTTCAATTTAGGGTAAAAAGATCTAGTGCAAAAAGGTAGGAATATTTTATTTGTCAAATTCATATTGTGTATAAGTTGTAGTTTTTTTGTACATAAATTGTTTAAGACAAGTTATTGTGCATAAATAGCCTTGTATTCTGTAGCTACAATTTGCATAATATTTTTTGAATTATTTTTATTCTGTAGCTACTGCCTCTTATGTGTTGGGAATAATTGTACGTGGCACTTCAAGTCCACCAGCATAAATAAATCGGCATTGTTCAAGGTTCAAAAATTCAACAGCTTGCACATATGTTCTTTGATGGACAACACAAATATACAATGCAAAACCTACTACCATGGTAGTTGGCAGCATAGTGATGCCAAAATATGCGGATCCTAAGACAATATACACACCAAAAGACATACAAACAGACATGTTGTCGGATCATAGTGTGAACTTAACATATATGCAAGCTTGGAGAGAAAAGGAAAAGGCTTTGGAATTTTTGAGAGGTCATCCTTCTGATTCCTACGGTCGCTTGCCGAGTTATTTGTATATTCTGGAGAAGACTTATCCGAGGTCGGTAGTGAAATTTTAGAAGACTGAAGATGACTGTTTCTTGTATGCATTTGTTACACTTAGTACGTCTATCAAGGGTTGGGAGCATTGTAGGCCATTTGTAGTAGTTGATGGCACCTTCTTGAAGTCGGCATATAAGGGAATTATGCTAATAGCTAGCACGATGGATGCAACAGGTAATGTAGGTTAATTGTAAAAATATTGTTATAAAGTTGTTTTTGATACTGTATTTTTTATATTTTAAAGTTTTATTACATAAATTGAATTTTTTTGCTACCTATATTATAGATAGCATATTACCACTAGCATATGCCAGTTATAGGTAGCATATTACCACTAGCATACGCTATTGTTGATTCAGAAAATGACGCATCATGGAGGTGGTATTTTGAGCAATTCAAACATGCATATGGTGAAAAATTAAATATGTGTGTTGTTTCGAACTGGAATGAGAGTATCTTGAAGGTAAAATTTACTGTTTATACCGGCATGCCACATTATGCTTGCATGTGGCTTATTTGGACAAATGTAAGGTCAAAGTTTAAGAAGGGTCATCTAAAGTTAAGCGAATTGTACTTTTCCAAGGCACGATCATACACGTTTTGATGAATTTAATGAAAGAATATAGAGATCGACACACGTGTTAAAGCATACTTATACGATATTGGCTATCACAGATGGTCTCAGCTACATGCTACGGTGAAAAGAATGTGGACGATGACATCAAACATTGCAGAGTCCCTAAATACGGTAATCAAAGATGCAAGAGAGCTACCCGTAGTAGAACTATTAGAGTGCATGAGAACTCTTCTTGAACGTTGGACTAATGAAAAGTTATTGAATACAAAGGGTACGTTCACATACCTTGGAAAAAATACAACAAAGATTTGGAGGACAACGAGACATTATCGCAGAAGATGAGAGTAAGTTATAGCCAATAACATCAGATCATTAATTCCATCAAACTAAATATATACTGATAATTGCAGAAATATTATTGTATAATTGTAGTTATTTTATTTTGTATCTATTGCTGCCAACTTGTTGTGTGTTTGTAATGAAATTGTAGGTAAGGGCTTCAATAGATTACATCCATACTGTGATAGATGGTGTGAAGCGCTTCATTGTTTGCCTTCAAAATAAGAGATGTAGTTGTGGACAATTCCAGCTTGATGAACTTCCCTGTCCACATGCTTTGGCAGCTTTGAGGCACAAGAACGAGTCTTATGAAAATTATTGTTCTCCTTATTACACGAGGGAGAGCCTTCTGCAAACTTATGAAATACCAGTAGACCTGCTATCTGATGAAAGCAAATGGAATATGCCATAACATATAGCGAAAGAAGTTGTAATGCCACCTACTAGGAAAAGGCAGCCACAGAAACAAAGATACAAACCATATGATGAAGTAAATACAAAGAAGTACAAGGTTTCATGTGGCAACTGCGGACTAGAAGGGCATAACAAAAGATCTTGTAGGAATGCTCCCAAAAGAAAATAAAAATTGATATAGTTTAAAGATTTTTTTTACTGAGTACTGTTGATGATAATCTGTCCTTTAAGACATATGAAAATGTATTTGTTCTGTTCTGGAGAATTATAATTGTGGTATAATTGTGTTGCTAATTTTAATAAAGATTGTCTCCTATAATGAATGTTTGATAAATAGATTTAAACTCTTAATACAATTGGTTTGTAGTTGTTATGTTCAAATACTGTATTTATTTATTACTTTTCAGCCTTTCCTAACAACACTGCTTAAATTGAATAGATTATGTATTTTTGTATAGTAGTTGTAGACATAATTGTAGTTATGTTGTAAAGAACTTATATAGTACCAATATCGAGATCAAGTACTAACAACTTTCAACAAAAAAAAAAGCCACATATGTTTTCTATTCTAAGTAGTAGAATTTTGGACAAAATAACAAAACAAAAGGTAAAACAATTGTAGCACAAATCTCTGCTACAAATAAATTGCAGCTGACTTGTTCTTAATAAATAATTTGTCTACAACTTTACTACAATCTAGCTACAACTAAATACTTTAACTACAATTTTTCTACTGAAAAGGGCAACTAATTCTGCTTTTTCCGTACTTGTGTTCTCTCGTTCAGAGCTGGTGCACCTTTTCTTCTTGCTAATCTGTCAGTCACCTCACTTTCACTAATTGCACCAAGCTTTTGCCTTTTCCTAGCATAATCCCAAATGAGAGCTCCATAGCGTCTACGATGTTGATCAATATCAGAAAGGTCTTCCTTTGAAATCGATAGCTCTCCAATGCTGACATATTCTGCAAATGCCGCCACGTATATACCGCAGTCACTGCAAAAAATAACAGGGGAAAATATATAGCATTCAATGTAAAATAAAATTGGTTAAATAGATAGAAGGAAAAGCAACACATACAGTGATCCCTCTTTTTGCTGGGGTATCTCACCGACCAACCACTGAATGTCAAGAGGGTCAGTAACACCTTTTTCAATGTATGCCTTTGTGTTCTTGTAGTTGATGTCTGGACGCTTGCTATAGAAGCTGGTGAATGACTTGTAGAGGGGGATCATAATAGCAAACTTGTCGACAATAGATTCAACAAATTTGTGATTTCATGAAGAGACCATAGAATCATAAACATATAGAACCTTATCGGTAATGTCAAACACAGCCAACAACCAATGAAATTTCTCCACAATGTTTATGGGCATAATCACAAAATTAACTTTATCCCATGCAACATTTGCAAGTAATCGATACCCCAATATGTATTCTGATATGACGTCCTGGGGTTTGACAACATCAAGTTTCTTATCGGCAAGAGCATTAATGTACCTCTCATAAATTTGTTCAATTCTAGTCTTGAACATACAGTTAGTAGTTGTAAACTATGTTTTGTTTTCAGGACCATACTTTCCTCTCTTCCTCAAATAGTATAACATAACATCAATGTGCTGCAAAAAAAAATAGATTTCATTATTTCTCAATGCTTCATACAATTTAACTACAATTTTCAAACAAAAAATCTACAGATTTCTAAAATAACAGAATACTACAACTAATCATTAAATTATGCCAGGGTATGTGTGTACCGTGTTGTTGAGGACTTTTTCGGGATGTGCCAAAGTATAAAATTAGTCCCTTTTATCAACTTTCTCCGCTCCAAGATCAAACCACGGCTTGAGTTGGTTATCTTTTAAAGTATAAGGCACCTTCCTCATATTTAAAGACATATCAAGTACAATTATTATGTAGTTTCAATTGGAAATCCATAAATTGTATGCACTCGATAATATGAAAAAATTACATAATCTAACCTCTTTGAAACCGTGTCGGTACCTAAATATAAACACTTATTGAATTCCTCTAACAAGTCAGGATCAATATTGTCGCCAATAACCCCAGTAAATGGATGCTTGATGTTAAAAATTGGAGGACGTCTAACAGAAGTGCTTCCCCCAGAACTGAAATAAGGGAGAAAAGGGGATCTGGCATGCTTTCCAGGAACTCTTGTTCTTCCTTGATGCACATCGGTTGTTTCATCTTCATTAACCTCGCCGAACTTAACAATCTATGAGACGTTCTCTGGCAGCTCAAAATCATCAAGTGTTACTGCCCTTTTTCCAGACCTGCAGTCATTTTTCGAATCACCTACATTGATGTAGTCGGCTGGTTTACCTACAAAATTTAAAACAAAAGAACAATATTGTATGTTGGTTGCATCAGTTATTTTGGAAAAACTGAAACTTATATGAAAGCTGTTATTTTTTTCCTGCAATTATATTGTAACATATAATACCACTGAAATCTTCATTGCAATCGTCTCCTTGTTATATAGCATTTGCTTGTTGAATGGGAAATTGCAAATGCATAGTCTCCTTCTCCTCATTTAAATGCTCTCCTTGTATGCCAACTTTTGCATCCTGTTTTGGAGAGTCCACATGCATAGTTTCCTTTTTTGTTACAATAAATGTATACTGTGAACACCTAATTTTTGAGCATATTTAAATTTTTTTTTACCATTTTCTTTAGTATATAAATATTTTAAAGTTTAATCCATATATTTTAGTTCTTATTTCACCTTTATAGGTTTTATTTAAGAAAATTAGAAATCACAAAAAAAGTTATTTTTTAGAAGTAAATATTTTGTTTTCGTTTATAAAAAAAAAAAGAAGAAAATTCACAAAAAGATTTCTTTTAAACTTTGTAGCAGCGACTTTGTAATTCTTCTTTAATGACTTTATTTATATGTTCTTGATTTTAAAATATTTAGCTAATATTTTCATTTTATACTCTTAAAAAAATAATAATAATTAAAGCAAGAGCCAATGATTTATTTTTATGTGACAAAATTCTTCCTTATCTTTCTCTAGCCAACCTCACATGCTCACTAACTAAAATATTTCATCACAGCACACACACTCTTTGGGTTTTCTTGCCCACCAAGTCATCTCCATATAACCTCACCCACATAACACCTAGAACACCTAGAGAGGGGGAATAGAAGACGAAAAAAATGGGAGCACCTGACGAAAAAAATAGAGCAGCAGCTGCTGAGCTACACATCTCTTCTTTTTCAACCTATTTTACCTTCTAAAACCAGCCATCTTCTCCACCACCTCAAACACCCTTAAACATCATGAAAAACTCCATGAAAAACAGTCCTAAAACTCCATGAAAACACCTTAGCTACACCACCCTTTTAGCTTCGGAACTCAGCTGAAATCTGCCATTGAAATGCACCAAAAAATCAGCCTCCAAAACACCTCCAAACCAGCCCAAAAGATGCAGCCTAAATAGCCACTGAAATAACCCCAAAACAGTCCCCAAAAGCACTCCAAGACCATCTCTAAAACACCTTAAAGTAGTCCCTCTTTTTCACATAAATAGCGGCATTTTTTCCAAGTCGAGTTCGTCTCATGGTTATGTTTCGAGTCGAGGTTTTCCGACGAGTTTTTCAGGCGAGTTTCGAGGTTCCGGCGCGGTCTTCGGGTGGCGGGTCTGTTTGCTTCTAACTTCGTCGGCGTGCCTTTCCTTGTATACTGACTGGAAGCTCTTGCGAATATTGAAAGCTAATAAAAAAAAGGTTCATTTCCCTTTATTATTTTCTGCATTTTTATTTTTTAAGTTTGTTACTTTATTCAGCCATCAAATATGTGCTGCCTTAATTTGCCCGATTGGCTTCCTTCCTGTTGCCTTTACTTTGTCATATTGTTGTATGTTTCAGCATTGTTAATATTTAGTGTTGAATTGAAGATTAATTAGTTTTGTTTTGAGTGATGAATTCGTTAGTGTAGAATTGAATTGATTTGGGTTTGACTGTTTTATTGGTTTTATTCAAGTGGGCCATAGGGATATCTTGATATAATGGGCCGTATAATTTAGCTAGATGTAGATGTTGCTTTAAATATAAGACAACATAGACAAATGGGCTAAATGATAAGATTCGTCCAGGTCCATGATAATAAAATTCATAAGCTAGCTCATATTTCTCCCATAATAATAATGGCAAATATTTTTCATAACTTAGTAGAGTAACTCTTTTTGTAAATAATCCTAGTAATTAAATTCCATACTTCTCCACGTGACTTTACATTAATCTCAAAGTAGTTTAGGAGCATAACTCTTGAATGCGTTAGAATACTTTAGGCACCCTCTTAATTAATCAAATCTTCGTGATTATATATACGTTCGCGTAACATAATTACGATTCTCAAAATAAATCAAAGTACGCGTTTGCGCGACTTTGACCAAACAATCTTAATAATTAATAAGATATTATTAATTGTGTATACGTACGCGTGACATGATTTTTAGCACACCAAATAAACGGATTCACATACACGTGATTCGTTTCAAAAGATAATTACATATCGCCATAATTAAAAGCGGGTAAAAGGTAAAATACACGTAGGTTTTAAAATACGTAATTAAATAAGCTATGTATGATTAAACCGACCGTGCTAAAACTACGAAATCCGGGAATGCCTAATACCTTTTTCCGGATTAAAAGAATTCCTTACCCGGTCTTCTATGTTCGCAGATCATAAATAAAGTCAATTTCCTCGATTTGAGATTTTAAAATAAATCGGTGACTTGGGACACCATAATAATTATTCCAAGTGGCGACTCTAATTAAATAAATAATTTCATTTCGAATAATATCACTTTAATTAGAAAAACTCCCCTATCTCTTGGAAAAAAAGGAGGTGTGATAGCTCTGGTGACTCTGCCTGCCAGGGAAAAGAACCCAGAACTTCTGGTTCAGGGTTCAGAATTCGAGCTTGTAATGTTATCTGCACTTGGCATTATTGATTGTATGATATTACTGTGTTCGTGGGCCTAATGTGCTAATTGTCGCTCATTTACCGCTTTGATATTATTTGAAATGTATTAAACTGTCTTCTTACACCTCCCTTTTGAGTCTTCTAAAAATATTGTGCACACATACGCGTGGCCCACTTTTCTGTTAGAGGTCGTACCAAATAGAACGAGGCTAGATCAGCAACTAGGTCGGATAGACTTTCGTGCTCCCGGTACATTGCCCCCACCTCGGCTCAAGCGGTCTGCTTGGGTAAGCTATGTCTAGAACACACCCCCAGGATTTTAAACCTAGAATAACATAGCCTCATACTGGATCCCTAGTAGGAACGTTTGTTTGCATCACGTACATTTGACTTTGGGGACCCAACACATGGATTGGTTCCGTCTAGGACAGGTGTACCCGAAATAAAAGACCATCCTGATGCATCCTACGTGCTATTTGTGTATTTATTTCTTTCGGCTTGCATGTTGATCGGCTAGGTAAAGAAAATCAAGAGAAAAACCAAGAGCGAGGTAGGAGAGAGAAGTTTACTCGGTTCTGAAAAACCCCGGCTATTTGAAAAATCCTGAAACTCTGCCGAAATTTTGAAGAAAGAAAGAAAGGTCGTTTCAAAATGAGCCAAAATTTTCAAGTGCCATATTTCCCCTGTTCCGTCAAAAC
Source organism: Nicotiana tabacum (assembly GCF_000715075.1). Lineage (NCBI taxonomy): Eukaryota > Viridiplantae > Streptophyta > Magnoliopsida > Solanales > Solanaceae > Nicotiana > Nicotiana tabacum. The sequence continues at coordinate 15,579,312 of NC_134083.1, read as the reverse complement.
TGACGAACTACGCGGGTCTGATTCTCACAGGATGTGAGATATATAGGCAAACCTCATCGGTTCCGGCCCTCAATTTTCAAAAAAATACAAAAAAAAATTCATTACTTCCTTCTTTAGAAAAATCTTTTTTGAGACCCCAATTTTTAAAAATCCAAAAAACTATTTTCTTTTAACTTCTTCTCAAAATCCAAAAATATTTCATTCTTTTTCAAAAATTTTTCTTTCGAAAAATTGAAAAGAATATTCAAGATTCAAAAATATTTTTTTTCCTTTATAAGTCTTTCTTTCATAAATTCAAAATAAAAGTCCAAAAATCCAAAAATATTTCTTTTCTTCTTTAGAAGTTTTTCTTTCGAAATTTCCAAACGAAAAAAACAAATCGAAATTCAAAAAAAAAATAAAAAAAAATATTTTCTTTCTTTTTTAAAAGTCTTTCTTTTCAAAAATTCTCAACAAACAAACAAACAAACAAATCAAATTCTAAAAATATTTTCTTTCTTCTTTATAAGTCTTTCTTTCGGAAATTAAAAAAAAATCAAAATCCAAAAAAAGAGTTAATTTATTTTCTTTATTCATGATCTTCCCGAACTACGCAAGATCTGATTCATGTTCCCATATGATACGTAGGCAACCCTTATCAGGTTTGATCGAATAATCTTTTTTAAAAAAAAGAGAAAGGAAAGAAAGAAAAAAAAAAAAGAGAAAAAGAGAAAAAAAGAAAAGAAAAGAAGAAAGAGTGTTTATTCTAACATGTTTGTTGTTTTGAAATAAAATCTAGTTAAAGGTGGTCGGTTTGGTGGTTTGCAATTGTAATCCACAGGATCCTTCAAAAATTAAGCAACATCTCAACCAGTGGAACAAGTACCATTGTTGTTGATCCATCCAAGGTCATGGAAAGACAAGTAAACAAGTTGGTGGTGGAAAATCAAAATGGAAGGCAAATGTTGGTTTGACTTAACCAGATTTGAGCAATACGACATGCCTTGCTCGGGATGATTTTATGATGGAGAGACATGAGAATTCTTCCAAGTTCTTTGGTAAATCAGCTGCTTTGAAATTTTCCATGCCGTCAGTACTGAAATCCGACAGCCAATATTGGGAACGGTTCGGTCAAAAAGTTAAAATTTGAGTGCTGAATCAAAAGCAATAAAAAGGATTGAATGTCATAGTAATGTTGATGTGCAAATTTGTGGCTAAGATGTCGCTTAGCAACTGGAAAGTTACTCCTTTTTTAGCCAGTGAGGAGTCTTGGTAGCTTATTTTATCGTCTTTTCTGTTATCTGGGTTATCCAGAGTTGTAACCCAGATTTCAATTTGTTTGTCTTGTCTCAAATCCTTCCACCCGTTATTCAATGAAATACAATTTGTCCTTTTGTATAATTCTATGCTTAGTTCTTTCGTCGCTAGTTCTAGTGACATGACATGCATGCAGAATTTTTGGCCAGATCCTAGAAAACTGATTTAGTCTTGAACTGGATAAATGAGAAAAAGACACTTTTGAAGATGAATAAAGAGTCAAAACACTTTGGAATTAAGCTCGAGTAAAATTCACGTAGAACTAGAATAGTCATACCCGTGGAGGTTAAGGATATCTACCTTTGAATCATTGTGAAGATCAGGTTTGAGGAAAATCAATTGAAGTTTGGTGGAAAGTTTGACATTAATGGATGGAAAGTGTCTTTCAATCATGACACACCAAGAAGACATACATGTTCATCAATGTTGTGATTGTGAAGAGATAATATGTTTGGCGTTCTCGAGGCTGGGAGGTCATTTTTCTGCTATCCAAATACTTTTTACCCTTCATTACCCTTTTTGAGCCTGTATTATTTTCTTTGACCACCCTTTTTTGGAATCAAGTTTAGAGTTAAAAGTCCAAAAAAATAAAAAAATAAAAAGAAAAGTTCATGCTCTAAGAGTACAAACTGGGCAACTCTTAGAAAGTTTAAGTGAAAAAAAAAGAAGAAAAGAACATTCAAAGGTCCATGCCCCCATAAAATAAAAGCTGGGGCAACTTGTTTTGAAAACAAAATACAAAGACAAAGAAAGAATGATAAAAGAAACAAAATAGTTAGGTCAGATGTTTGAAGTACGTTTGACTTGATTCTTTAAAAAAGGATAAGTAGGCAGCCTTACACGGTTCGGTCCAACCAAATAAGAATTCAGAAGAAAAAGAAAAAGAAATCCCTTGTATCTAAAACTGGAGCAAAGATTTTATTTCACTTTTGAAAGAGTCGATTCCAAGAGTTGTAAGTTTACAACCCCTCATTTTGAGTCTACTTTGAGCCTTCATGTCCTCCCTTCTGTCACGACCCCAAATCCATTAATGATCGTGATGGCGCCTAACACCGCTGCCAGGCAAGCCAACAATAGTTGATTAACTCGATTATTCATTTTTGTATTTTGAAATCAAAATTTTCCTTTAATTAAATAATCTGAAATAAAATTTACAGAGTAAATGATAATATTTTTCCCATTACAATACTGAACAACTCATAAGTATCCCCAAAACCCGGCGTCACAAGTGCATGAGCATCAACTAAGAAGTAAAATAAAATACAGCATCTGTCCGGAATACAAATTAGACAGGAAAAATACAAATAACCCTAGAGGAGACTCTGTTGGCTGCAGATCGTAACCTGAAATGCAGCTCGCGGCAAGTCCCCGCATCATCCGTGCCTCCGTGCCCAAAGGATCACCGGACATAAAAGTACATGTACAAAAATGTGCATCAAGTGTAGCATGGGTACGTAAATCCACATGTACCCAGTAAGTATATAGCCTAACTCCGGAGGAGTAGTGATGAGGAATCGATATCGACACTCACTAGTGGTCCAATAATATCAGGTACAGTAAGGAGGTGAACAAATATGAGGCAAAGTAAATAAATAAAATAAAAAGAACTGTAAATCTCTCACACACACACACACACACACACACACACACACACACACACACACACACACACACACACACACACACACACACACACACACACACACACACACACACACACACACACACACACACACACATATATATATATATATATATATATATATATATATATATATATATAATGGACCTCACCAAATAGGTCGTTATAATTCGAATCAGGGAAAGACTCATAGATACTCTGGCTTCTTGCCAAATATTACGCACGATTCCGTGAGGATATATTTATAGAAATGCCGAGGTGTACGACCCTGTAACGACCCGGCCGGTCGTTTTGAGAGTTAGAGCCTCGAACCCTTATTAACTGCTTTCCCCAAATATATTTCTACTATTATGACTTGCCGGGATGATTGGTTTTGAGTTTCGGAGTGTTTTGGGACGCTTAGTCCCTAAATGAGAGCTTAAGCCTTAGGATTTGGACCGTAGTCGGAACTGAATGAAGACGACTCCCGAATGGAATTCCGTCGGTTCCGTTAGCTCTGTTAGGTGATTTTGGGTTTAGGAGCGTGTCCGGATTGTGTTTTGGAGGTTCGTAGCTCATTTAGACTTGAAATGGCGAAAGTCGAATTTTTAGAGTTTTGGGCCGGTAGTGGAATTTTTGATATCGGGGTCATTTTTCGATCTCGGAAGTTGGAGTAGGTCCGTAATGTTGATTATGACTTGTGCGCAAAATTTGAGGTCAGTCGGACATGATTTAATAGGTTTCGGCATCGGTTGTAAAATTTTGAAGTTTCAAGTTCTTTAAGTTTGAATTGGAGGGTGATTCGTGATTTTAGCGTTATTTGATGTGATTTGAGAGCTCGACTAGATTCGTATGGTGTTTTAGGATTGGTTGGTATGTTTGGTCGAGGTCCCGGGGGCCTTGGGTGTATTTCGGATGCTCAATGAATCATCTTTGGACTTAGAGAAGTGGCAGATTTCTGGTGTTTTATTGCAGAAAAATCCTTCATCGCGTTCGCGAGAGGTGCCTCACGATCGCGTAGAGCATCTGGGAAAGACAATGAAGTTATTCTTCGCGTTCGTGATGTTGTTCCCACGTTCGCGAAGGTTTGGGACCTTAAGCCTACGCGTTCGCGATATGGTCCTCGCGTTCGCATAGAGGAACGGGGCAGAGGAAGCTTCGGGCATTAAGCCTACGCATTCGCGAAGAGGTTCCCGCGTTCGCGAAGGGTCCGTCAGTGGAAGGTACGCGTTCGCGAGAATCCCCTCGCGTTCGCGAAGGAGGAATTTTGGGCCAGTGGAAGATTGTTCATCGCGTTCGCGATCGTGATGTCGCGTTCGCGAAGAAGAACGCACCTGGGCAGAATTTAAGGTTCAAAAACGAGGGTTGAGTTCATACCACAAAATTTGATTGAGAGCTCGGTAGAAGGCGAAATTTGGAGAGATTTTCGGAGAAAGTTTTTGGGTAATGATTCCTAACTCCTTTATGGTTATATTCCACTAATCTGTGGTTGATTTCATCATTTAATTTCGGATTTGGGGTGAAAATTTGAGAAAGATTCTTAGGCCGAATTTTGGGGTTTTGATCGAGATTTTGGTATCAGATTTGAGCAATTTTGGTACGAGTAAACTCGTGAGTGAATGGGTGTTCGTATTTTACGACTTTTACCCGATTCCGAGATGTGGGCCCGGGGTGACTTTTTGGGCGTTTTCCCTAATTTCACGCTTTAGCTTCGAATTAATTAGCTAAATTAGTTACTCGTAGTTATACGTACATTATGCAATTTATTTGAGTAGATTCGGGGCCATTTGGAGTCGGATACTCGTGGCAAGAACGTATTTTCGAAGTGATTTTAGCGGTTCGAGGTAAGTGGCTTGCCTAACCTTGTGTTGGGACTTTCCCCTTAGGATGTCTTGATATTATTTGGTGTGTGGGCGCCGTGTACGTGAGGTGACGAGTACGTACACGGGCTGTTATTGCAAAAATCCTATTTTTCCTTTTTAAATCATAAAGTGCTTCTCTTATTAAATTGCACTAATATGGTTAATTGTTTAGTTTAGACTAGAAAAGCATGCTTACGTGTTTTAACTGCCTATTTGACATTCTGTGTGTCATGCTTAGTTAAATCCCTATTCCCTTATATGTGCTCAGTATAAACTGTATAACTCGATGCCATACATGCCATTTCATCTTGCGTTGCATATTTACTTTGGGACTACGGACGTATTCCGGGAGATCCCCCTGTACTGCATATTTACTTTGGGACTACGGACGTATTCCGGGAGATTCCCCTGTACTGCATATTTACTTTGGGACTACGGACGTATTCTAGGAGATCCCCATGTACTTCATATTCATTCAAAACTACGGGACGGTATCCCGAGAGATTTTTCACTGTGTTTACCTTGTTTTGAGCCGAGGGCTCCCTTAACTGTTAAATTTTCGAGAATTTCTTTAACCATGTTACTGTAAATTTCACTTATATCTTTTACTGTTTAATTCATTACATTTACTCCGGTAGGGCCTTGACCTGACCTCATCACTACTCGACCGAGGTTAGGCTTGGCACTTACTGGGTACCATTGTGGTGTACTCATGCCCTTCCTTCACATGTTTTCGTGTACAGATCCAGGTATGAGCTATCAGCCTTGGGCTTAGTGCGTGGTGCTAATTCTAGGAGACTTCAAGGTACTTCTGCTTGCGTCCGCAGATCTTCGGAGTCCTCTTCTACTCCCTCGCCTAGAGACTTTCTTTATTATCTTCAGACTTTTGTATAGAGCTACATAGATTATAGCAGCTTGTGACTTAGTGATATTCCGGGTCTTGGAAAATTATTTTGTATATGCCGAGTGGTACTACTCTTGGCTATTTATAATATGTTGTTTATCTTTAAAATGTTGTGTTTCTTTATATTTTTTGCAATATTAGGCTTACCTAGTCGTAAAGACTAGGTGCCATCACGACACCTTACAGAGGGATAATTTGGGTCGTGACAGACCCGATCCAACATAAATAATAAACTGTGCACTGCCGAGGGTCGAATGACACGAACCATAGATGCATCTATCAAACTACTGAGGCGAACGACCCGCTCCCATGAGAGTGTGGTACATAAATCCTGCCGAGGCGAACGACCCGATCCTATTAGAATAAGAAGTACATAATCCTGCCGAGGCGATCTGCCCGATCCCATTAGAATAAAGAGCTTTGATCGGTCCTTGACCCCACTCCTGAATAAACATGTGAGTTGTAATTTCTTTAACAAAACCCTTTCAATGAAACATATATATCACGGAAATATGTCGTAAGAGGAGTAAAATTTTTCGGTGACTAATCATGAACTCGTGAAGTCTCTACAATAGCAAGTCTAGTCTCAAGTAGTAATGTAAAACAAAGGAATTTAATAGGTGAGAGACTGCTCAAATAGTACAACTATAGCATGATGTGAACCTAAGCCTACCCGGACAATAACATGAATGTAGCTACGTACGGGCTCTCATCACCTCGCGCATACGTAGTCCCCCACAACTAATAGCACACATCAATATACAACACATAGGGGTAATTTCCCCCTCACAGAATTACATAGGAGACTTATCTCACTCCGAAATTCCATAACCGGCTCCAAAGCTTTCTAACACCTCAAACTGATGCCCGTCGCTCCAAAACTAGTCAAACAATGTGCAAACCAATAAAAATATATTCTAATACTCATAACAAATCAATTTAGACATATTCCCAACTCCGCTTGAAAAGCCAATAAAGCAACCCTCAGGTCCACGTGCCCGGATTCCAAAACTTTTTGAAGATAAACATTACCCATAACATTGTGAACTCAAATATATGATTTATTCTCATTTCCATGCCCAAATTCGTGGCCAAAATCCAAAAATACCATTTTCTAGGTTTTCTACCAAAACCCCAAATTTTTCACAATTTTTCCATGAATTTCCATGTTAAAATCTATATATAATCCAAGTATTTAACTTGCAATAGGTGGGAATCACTTACCTTGACATAAATGATGAAATTCTCCTCTTCAAACGCTCCAAAAATCGCCCACCCAAGTGAAAAATGAGAGGGGATAAGCCAAACACCGCATTAAAACCAATATGCGCAGGCCCGCCCTTCTTCGTGATCGCGGGAATGTGTAACGACCCGGCCGGTCGTTTCGAGAGTTATAACCCCATTTCCCCTATTTCCGCTTCTTTATGTGTTATTTAGCTATATTGTGTTGTATCGGGTTGGTTGGTTCAAGTCCGGAGTGATTTCAGAGTGGAATGAGACACTTAGTCTCTAAAGTAGAAGCTTAAGTTGGAAAAGTCAACTGGATGTTGACATATGTGTAAACGATCTCGGATTTGAATTTTTATGGTTCCGTTAGCTCCGTTAGGTGATTTTGGACTTAGGAGTACATCCGGAATGTGATTTGGAGGTCCGTGGTAGAATTAGGCTTGAATTGGCGAAATTGGAAATTTGGCAATTTTTGGTCGGCAGTGAAAAATTTGATATCGGGGTCGGAATGGAATTCCGGAAGTTGGAGTAGGTTTGTAGTATCATTTGTGACGTGTGTGCAAACATTGAGGTCATTTGGATGTGGTTTGGTCGGTTTCGGCATCAGTTGTCGAATTTGAAAGTTTTTGAAGTTCTTAGGCTTGAATCCGAGGGTAATTTAGTGTTTTGATATTTTTTTTGAGTGATTCGAAGGTTCGACTAAGTTTGTATGTTGATATATGACTTGTTGGTATTTTTTATTGAGGTCCCGAGGGCCTCGGGGTGATTCCAGGTGGTTAACGGATTTGTCGAAGTTGGAAAATATAGCTGAAGCTGTTGCTACTGATATTTCTGCACCTGCAGAAGTAGGAGTAGCAGGTGCGAGGTCGCTGGTGCGCGTGGGGAGTCCGCAGGTGCGGGCAGTGCTGGGCTAGGCAGAATGCGTAGGTGCGAGACCTGGGGCGCAGATGCGGAGAGAAGGACTCTGGGCAGGCTTCGCAGAAGTTGAAGGAAATACGTAGGTGCGCTTTCGCAGGCGCGAGATGTTGGGTTGCGGATGCGGAACCTGGGCTTCTAAGTGAGTTCCGCACCTGTGATGGATTTTTCCGCAGGTGCTGTGGTGCAGAAGCGAGAATTGGTCCGCAGATGCGAAAAGCCTGGGCAGAAACTATAAATAGAACACTTCGCGAATTTGGTTCATTTCCACCATTTTCAAGCCGGGTTTTGGATCCTTTGGAGTGATTTTTGAAGGGTGATTCAAGGGCTATCAGTGAGGTAAGTTGCTTGAGCCCTAATACTCGTATATATGGTGATTTTCCGTTGTTTAATCATGTAATTAGTAAAAATGAGGGGTTAGAGCTTGGGATTTTGGAGAGTTTAATTTAAGGATTTGAGGGACCAAATGATGTCGTATTTTGATAAATTTCATATGTATGGACTCGTGAGTGAATGAGCTTTCTAGTTTTGTAAATTTTGTTAGATTTCGAGATGTGGGACCGGGGGCCGGGTTTGAGCCAATTTCGGGTTTTGGGCTAATTTGATAATTTTTCTTGTGGAATTCATTCCATTAGCGTATATTGATGGTATTGTACTGATTGTGAATAGATTCGAAGCATTTGGAGGCCGAGTTGAGAGGCAAGAGCATTGCGGGGTAGAGATTTGACCGGTTTGAGGTAAGTAACAATTGTAAATCTAGTCCTGAGGGTATAAAACCCCGGATTTCGTATCATTCTACTATTTTGAGGTGACGCGCATGCTTGGTGACGGGCGTGTGGGCGTGGACTGTTGGGGATTGTGACTTAGTCCGTCCCGTAGCAACTGTAAAGTTGCATATTTTGTTGAAACTATATGATACTTATATGTTTTAGAAAGAGTTTCTGTAAATTGGGCTGAATGCCATGTTTGGGCCTTGTGCCAGCGCTGTTTGGACCCTTAGGGGCCTTTTCTTACTATCCTATCGCTGTTTTCGATTTAAAATCTATACTCAGTCATGGTTATGCATGTTTACTGCATAACTCAGTTTTTCTTACTCTATTTTGATGCATATAAATGTTGTTTTGGGCTGAGTACCCTATTTTTTACTGAAATGCCCGAGTGGCTTGAGAGGTTTCTGATTAAGCGAGGCTGAGGGCCTGATTTGTGAGGATAATTATTGGATCGGGCTGCACGCCACAAAATGTTTGATATAGGCCGAGGGGTTGAGTGATTTATGCCATGATTTGACTTGATATAGCGCTTGGGCTGAAGGAGCCCCTTCGGAGTCTGTACACAATCACAGTGAGCGCAGGTACCTACTAAGTGCGAGTGCCGAGTGCCGAATGATAGTGAGGTATGACCGAGGGGCTGTTTATGATTTCATCATTTTTGCTTACCTTTGCATTGAGCCTCTGTTTGAAAAACTGTTGAAAAATATCTTTAAATGATTTTACTGGGACTGGGTTTAAACAAGATATTTTGATTTAAACATTGATGCATATAAATGTTGTTTTGGGCTGAGTACCCTGTTTTTACTGAAATGCCCGAGTGGCTTGAGAGGTTTATGACTGAGCGAGGCCGAAGGCCTGATTTGTGAGGATATTTAAGGGATCGGGCTGCACGCTGCAGCATGTTTGATATAGGCTGAGGGATTGAGTGATTTATGCCATGATTTGGCTTGATATAGCGCTTGGGCTGAAGGAGCCCCTCTGGAGTCTGTACACACCCCCTGTGAGCGCAGGTACCTACTGAGTGCGAGTGCCGAGTGTCGAGTGATGGTGAGGTATGCCCGAGGGGCTGTTTACGAGTGATTGTGAGGTATGTCCGAGGGGCTGTATACGAGTGATTGTGAGGTATGTCCGAGGGGCTGCTTATGATTTCATCATTTTTGCTCACCTTTGCATTGAGCCTCTGTTTGAAAAACTGTTGAAAAATATGTTTAAATGATTTTACTGGGACTGGGTTTAAATGAGATATTTTGATTTAAACATTGATTTTTAAAGTATGTTGTATTTTACCGAGATTTCATGATATGAACTTTATATGGTTTGTTGCTCATCACTACTGTTCAGTCTTTATTTATTATTGTTACTTACTGAGTTGGCACACTCACGTTACTCCCTGCACCTTGTGTGCATAGCTGGACACGGTAGTGGCTGTTGACTATTCCGATTACAGATTTTCTCGGGGATAGCAAGGTAGCTGCCTGGCGATTGCAGCCCTGCTCTTCTCCCTCTTATCTTCCTTTAGTTGTATTTAGCTATTTTTCAGACTATGTTAGTCTCGATATTGTCAGACAAATTGTAGTAGATGCTCATGACTAGTGACATCCCGATGCCGGGCTTTTCTTTTCCGCACTTTTGTTTTGATTTGAACTCCTTTACGAAGGTTTTTATGTTAAATAGCCTTAAAATTACCTTTGAAATGAAAAATATTGGTTGTTTGGGAAATAAGTCGGCTTGCCTAGTTCCACGATAGGCGCCATCACGACAGGGTTAGTTTGGGTCATGACATAATGCCTTCGCGATCGCGAAGGCTAAGCACACTGCCTCCACATTTCCTCTACGTGTTCGCGATCTAATGTCCATGTTCGCGAACCTGGTGACTCCCTACCCTTTGCGTTTGTCACACCTCCTTTTTCCCGAAGGGATAGGGGAGTTTTTCCAATTAAAGTGACATTATTCGAAATAGAATTATTTATTTAATTCAGAGTCGCCACTTGGAATATTTATGGTGTCCCAAGTCACCGGTTTATTTTAAATCCCAAATTGAGAAAATTGATTCTATTTTTATGGTCTGTGAACACAGAAGACCGGGTAAGAAATTCTGTTAACTCGGGAGAAGGTGTGAGGCACTCCCGAGTTTTGTAGTTTTAGCACGGTCGCTTTAATCATACCTGGCTTAATTAATTGTTTAATTACGTATTTTAGAACCTATGTGTATTTTACCTTTTACCGCTTTTAATTATGGCGTTTATGGATTTAATCTTTGAAACGGATTACATGTGTGTTAATCCGCTTTATTTGGGGCACTTAAATCATGTCACACGTACGTGTACACAATTGATCGCACTTTATAAACATTAAGATTGTTCGGCCAAAGTCGCGCGAACGCATACTTGTTTTATTTTTGAAATCATAATTATGTCACGCGAACGTGTATACAATCACGATAATAGATTAAAAGCGTGCCTAAAGCATTCTACGAATATCCAAAGATTGTTTCCTTAAATTAGTTTAACGCGAATGAAGTCATAAATTATGTATAGGCGTTGGGATATATATATAATGGAATTGATTATTTTGAATTAAATTGTTGCGTAACTAAGCACTAATATTTAACCTTACATTCATTCCCTAAGGTTGCTGGGACGAACCTAGATTGGAAACAATCTGTTTGCTTTACACTTATATCCTGTTACAAAGATAGTCATCTCTAGACATTACCGGTATAACCATTTTACAGTAATAACCAAATCTTAACTTTCAAATTCTACTCATTCTGCTTCTGCTACTGCTGTAGATATTGATCCTTTAATATGAACTCCCCTTTTAAAACCAATCACTCAATTTTAACAGATCTAGTGTAAATCAAAGTGACATCAGTCTAAATCAATATTTAATGACAAATGAATTCAATCACAACAAATCGCATTTTTTCAACAAATTGGCTAGCATTTTTATTCACACATAAACTAACTCAAGGCAGCCAAATCCAAACAGCAATAACAGATAAAGTGAAGTAGTCATGATTTTACATTAGACCAGATCTGAAAAATACAGACATAAGAGAGCATACCTACTTGGCTTAGAATTGACTTTTGAGGAAGGCAAAACCAAATAAAGGCCAAATGGACAAGCTGAAAATCAGCAAAGCAGCATGAAAACAGCCGAAGTACGACAGCTCTTCAACTCTAACAGCTTTAGAAATCCAGAAATGATCAAGCCATGTAGCAGAAATTTTGAACAACATCTTAATCTTTTCCTTTTTATGATTTTCCTCTCTTATTTTGAAGTTTCATAGAGCTCAGATCTTTTAGTTGCAAGATTTTTTTTAGCAAGCTCATGCGTATGTGATTGAGTGTGTGTGTGCGTGAGAAGCAGGTGAGAGAGTGACGAAGGGGAGGCGGGCAACTTGGTTTTTGGTTGTAAAAGGGAGGGGGTCTCGTTTCTATGGGAATTGGGGTTGGGGGTGACGGCTAGGGTCCCAAAATGGGGGAAGGGTTCCGTTCTCTGTCAGAGAAAGAGAGGTGAAATTAGGGTGTGCCCTAATAGAGTGGGGGAGATGGGTGTTTTAGGAGAAGAGTATGGGCCATGCTATGGGGTGGATTGGGCTTCTAAAGGGATGGACTTGAAACAATTGGAAAATTAGTCACTTTGGACTCAAATTTTAATTAAAACCAATTTGTGTGGCTAAACTATTATATATATTTTACTCACTAATTGGCTAATGACCTAATTAATTAACTAACCTAAGAATGCAATTTTTTTTGGTTTTTAGATATTTATATAATGCATTTAACAATGTAATTAAATCCTAAAATGTAATTTAAAATCTAAAATGCTATGAAATTAAGATTTGAACATTTTTATGATTTACTGTATTCCTAACATGCATAAACAATGCAAATCAATGCAAAATAAATAAAGAAAAACTTCTAAAATTCATAAAAATAATTAAAATTATTTTTGGATTATTTCTAGGAGTAATTTCCTATGTGGGGCAAAAATTAGGTGCTCACAGCTGCCCCTCTTTGCTCGGAAACACGAAGAATTTTCGGGCAAAGATAAAGTGAGCAATCATGAACAATATTTGCCCGTTTGATACTCCATGGGAAGCATTTTGAAAAAGTTTGACCGAACCTTGCTACGAAGGTTGCCTACATATCCTTGGCAATAGAGGAATCAGGTCAGTGTAGTTATAGGAATTTTGGTAGCTGGGACTACCGAGAAGCTATGATTTCACTGTTGTTGCTGCTGTTGCTGCTTGTTGAGCTCCTTATTACGCCCAAGTCAAAATGAAAAAGAAACTAACTAAGCCTATCAGCTATGAGTTACAAGATTCCTATCTATAAATCTTCTAAAGCTTGATTTTGAGCCTTGAATGGTTCTTCATGCAGACTCTGATCTGAACCTTGATACTTGCTAGCTGCAGGTGCTAGTTCATTCTTCTTCGGCTTTTCGGATTAAGACGGGACATGCAAAGCTTGTGACTTCAGTCATGTCTTGAGTAGTCCACATTCTTTCATCCACTTCTGCATTTTAGATTCACTTCTTTTTCTTTTCTTTTCTTTATTTTGGATTGAGACTTCTTTTTTGGTCATCTCGAACCCTGTGCCTCGCGGTAAAAACCTTATTCCTCAAACAACTTGTGCTACTTCTGATTTGAATTGAAAACAAAACTGGAGATTGCCCCTATTCTTCAGGCGGGATCCTGCTGTCTCTGACTTGAACTTGAAATGAATTCCCTCATTCTCCAGGTGGGCGCATGTTACTAACTTAAAATGAATTTCCTCATTCTCCAGGTGGGTACCTGCTATTGACTTGAAACCTGAAATAAATTCCCTCATTCTCCAGGTGGGCGCCTGCTAACGACTTGAAACTTAAACATCTTGAAATAAATACCCTCGTTCTCCATGTGGGCGTCTGCTATTGACTTGAAACTTGAAATAAATTCCCTCATTCTCCATGTAGGCACCTGCTATTGATTTGAAACTTAAAATAAATTCCCTCATTCTTCAGATGGGCGCCTGCTACCGACTTGAAACTTAAAATTCTTGAAATAAATACCTTCATTCTCCAGGTGGGTTCCTGCAATCAAAACAACAAAACGAACAAAATATTTTGCCCGAGTTTGTACTAGGAAGATTTGTGAGTTGTTAGCAGAATTATAATCACCTTTGCTATTGATGAAGGATGCAATGATGAGAGTAAAATTAAAAACTCGACTAGGATATGTGTCTCCTGTGAGTAAAACCAAGAAAATATTGACTAGCAAATGGGTCTGCTAAAAAATATTTGAATGACCCAAACTTGGAAATGTATCTCCTAGGGGTGACACTTGAACGACCCAAACTAGTAAGTGCGTCTCCTAGGGGTGAAACTTGAATGATCCAAACTAGGAAGTGCGTCTCCTAAGGATGAAACTTGAACTAAGAAGTGCATCTCCTAGAAATTGAATAACTCAAACTAGGAAGTGCGTCTCCTAGATGTGAGATTGAGCATGAGAAAAACTATAAACTGAGCTTGACTAGAATAAAAACTGGCCCTATTTTCCAGGCGGGACCCCTGAAATTAAGGAGCGCTAAAGATTAACAACTAAGAACTGAAAACTAACCCTATTTTTCAGGCGGGACCCCTGAACTAATGGAAAACTAAGATTAACAACTTAAGAGAATTAAAGACTGGCCCTATTTTCCAGGCGGGACTCCTGAACTTAATGAAAACTAAATATTAACAGCTTAAGGAAACTAAAAACTAACCATATTCTCTAGGCGGGCCCCCTGAACTAAAGAAATGCTAAAGATTAACAACTTAAGGAAACTAAAATCTGACTCTATTTTCCAGGCGGGACCCCTGAGCTTAAGGAAAACTAAAAATTGTCAATTTAAGAAAACTAAAATTGACCCTAGGAGAAAATTCATCAGACTAGGCTCTTTTTTTTATATATATCTTGGGAGAAAGATTCATCAGACTAAGATTTCTATCCTAGGAGAAAGTTCATGAGACTAGGTTTTCTTATCTTAGGAGAAAGATTCATCAGACTAAGACTTTTATCCTAGGAGAAAGATTAATCGGACTAGGTTTTCTTGTCTTAGGAGAAAAATTTATCAGACTAAGATTTCTATCATAGGAGAAAATTCATCAGACTAGGGCTTTTTGTCTTAGGAGAAAGATTCATCAGACTAAGTCATCTATCTTAGGAGAGAATTCACAGACTAGGGCTTTTTGTCTTAGGAGAAAGATTCATCAGACTAAGACGTCTATCATAGGAGAAAATTCATCAGACTAGGACTTTTTTGATTATCTTAGGAGAAAGATTCATCAGACTAAGATTTCTATCCTAGGAGAAAATTCATCAGACTAGGCCTTTTTGTCTTATGAGAAAGATTCATTAGACTAAGACGTCTATCCTAGGAGAGAATTCATCAGACTAGGGCTTTTTATCTTAGGAGAAAGATTCATCAAACTAAGACGTCTATCCTAGGATAAAATTCATTAGACTAGGGCTTTTTGTCTTAGGAGAAAGATTCATCAGACTAAGACATCTATCCTAGGAGAAAATTCATCAGACTAGGACTTTTTTGATTATCTTAGGAGAAAAATTCATCAGACTAAGATTTCTATCCTAGGAGAAAATTCATCAGACTAAGTTTTCTATCTTAGGAGAAAGATTCATCAGACTAAGACGTCTATCCTAGGAGAGAATTCATCAGACTAGGGATTTTTGTCTTAGGAGAAAGATTCATCAGATTAAGACGTCTATCCTAGGAGAAAATTCATCAGACTAGGACTTTTTTGATTATCTTAGGAGAATGATTCATCAGACTAAGATTTCTATCCTAGGAGAGGGGTCTCAGACTAGGTTTCCTTATCTTAGGAGAATGATTCATCAGACTAAGATTTTCATTAGAAGGAAAAATCCATCAGACTAGGATGCATTACCCTAGGAGGAAAATGTGAATAGAAATGACATGATTTTATGCATATTAGACAGACAAATAAAGGCAAAGATTTGAGAAACTTCCCTTTGTCAGCTCTTCTCTTCTCTTTTTTTTTTCATTTTTTTTCTTCTTTCTTATTTTTTTTTTGAATCACTATCCTTGTACTGCTTTGTTCCTATTTCAAACAAAGAAAATTTTGTTAGTTTTCAAAGTGGTGGTCGGTTTGTGGCTTTGATGTATTTGGTAGCTTGGCTTTGTGTCCATTCTCTTTTAGGAGGCCAACTGCATTGGTAGTTGGCTACACTGCCGAGAGACCCTGTTGTTGCTTTCAAGGGACCTTTACTTTCTGTATCAATCCTGATCGTTTCGCTCCCAATGCCATTGTTATTTTGTGGCTCCATCAGCCTTATCCCAACTGGAGATCGTTGCTTAGGTGACCTTTTTTGATGTCTTGAATAACTTCCTGCTTTTTGAGCAATTTGTCCGTCAGAGAGAATCACAAGTTATCTTTGCTTGCGCCAAGTACGCTGACAAGAGTCTTTTGGGGGGGGGGGAGCTTTTGCACGAATCCTCAAGGCATGTTGACAGTAACAACTGAGTATGCTGGCCAAATTTACTTTGTGCAACTGAAAAGCTGGTAGCAGATTTTAAAATCTTTTCTTGCTTGTTTTGACAAGGATGGACTTAGAGTGAAGGACACAATGATGCAAAGAAACAATATTAACAAGAAATGCCCCTGTCGGGAAGGATAGAAGGAAGAGTTTTTTTTAATAACTAGCCTTAATGATCATGACATGCATTTTGGACTCAATGACCTGATCTATCAAACTGATCTAATCTTTCCTTTTACCATTCCTATGACCTTTGAAGTCAGGCTTGTTTGTGCCAATTCTTTGCATCAGCCTCATGACTCACTTTCGACTAGAGGTGCCCCGAGGGATTTTCACCAACAAGTCTCTCTCATTTCTTCATCTCTACTTACCGTCGTCTTACAGTGCCCGTGAGGATTTTCACTAGTAGGACTCTCTCATTTTTCTTTTTCTTTTCTTTTTCTTTTGCTTTCTTGGGTGAGCAACTTGACAGTGTTCTATGTCACGTGACAACCGTTGCTCATTGGATGCTTCTCTTGGCATTCTTGAAGGTTGATCAGGAGGTCTTTATTTGGAAGGTTTTTGGATAGGGTTGGAAAGAAGGGACGACATGAGGCTCAAAGTAGACTCAAAATGAGGGAGGTTGTAGACTTACAACTCTTGGAATCGACTCTTTCAAAAGTAAAATAAAATCTTTGCCCCAGTTTCAGATATTGGGGATTTTTGATTTTTTTTTCTGAATTCTTATTTGGTTGGACCGAATCGTGTAAGGCTGCCTACGTATCCTTTTTAAAGGAATCGGGTCAAACGTAGTTCAAACATCTGGCCTAACTATTGTTTTTCATCTTTCTTTCTTTTTCATTGTCTTTTTCTTTTTTTTTCTTTTTCTTTCTAAACAAATCGCCCCAGCTTCTATTTTCTGGGGGCATGGACCTTTGACTGTTCTTTCTTTTTTTTGTTTATTATTTGAACTTTCTAAGAGTTGCCCCAGTTTGTACTCTTGGGGCATGAACTTTTTTTGCATCATTTTCTTTATTTTTTCATTTTTTTGACTTTTAACTCGAAACTTGATTCCAAAAGAGGATGGTCAAAGAAAATAACACAAGCTCAAAAGGAGTCACAAAGGGTATAAAGTGTTTGGATAGCAGAAAAAGAGCCTCCCAGCCTTGAGAACCCCAAACATAGTATCCTGTCGCGATCACAACATTGATGAACATGTCTATCTTTTTGGTGTGTCGTGGTCGAAAGACACTTTTCATCCATTAATGTCAGACTTTCCAACAAACTTCAATTGATTTCCTCAAACCCAACCTTCACAATGATTTAAAGGTAAAGATCATTAACCTCCACGGGTATCACTATTCTAGTTCCACATGAATTTTACTCGAGCTTAATTCCAAAGTGATTTGACTCTTTATTCATTCTCAAAAGTGTCTTTTTCTCAGTTATCCAATTCAAGCTTAAATCAATTTTCTAAGATCTGGCCAAAATTCCGCATGCATGTTATGTCATTAGAACTAGCTGGAAAAGAACTAAGCACAAAATGATACAAAAGGACAAACTATATTTCATTGAGTAAAGGATGGAAGGGTTTAACAACAAGACAACAACAACAACAACAACAACCCAGTATAATCTCACTAGTGGGGTCTGGGGAGGGTAGTGTGTACGCAGACCTTACCCCTACCCTGGGGTAGAGAGGCTGTTTCCGATAGACCCCCGGCTCCCTCCCTCCAAGAACTCCCCACCTTTCTCTTGGGGTGACTCGAACTCACAACCTCTTGGTTGGAAGTGGAGGGTGCTCACCACTAGAGGAAACCCCCTCTTGTCTTTAACAACAAGACAAACAACCTAAAATCCGAGTTACAACCCTAAAACAACCCAGATAATGAAAATAGCAACAGAACAGATAGACAAGACTCACATAAACAAAATAGAGGGATAGAAGGGTTTGACTCAATAAAACAAATAAAATCTGGATCACAACCCTGATAACCCAGATAATAGAAAAAAACATAAAAACAAGCTACCAAGATTCCTTCCTAGCGAAGAGGGAATGACTTTTCAATTGCTAAGATTGACACTTAGCCACAAATTTACTCATCAAAATCAACAGGGCCTTCTCCAATTTCAATATCATTAACTCCAATCAGCAAGTTCCCGAGAGGATACACATGTTCTATATCACCACGTATCATCCCCACGAAGTGTGCATCATCATGTGCAGGTAAAGGATTCTGCGCGATATTATGGGTGTCACTGTCTTGGATCAAAATCAGTTTTTCCTGAATCATCCTTCCAATTTCTCTTTTCAAATCCTGACAGCTTTCAACATTATGCCCCTGGGCATTGGAATGGTATTCACACCTTTTAGAAGGGTCAAAGCTTCTTGCACGTGGGTCCACATGATTTGGAGGAATAGATGCAATCATGTCATAATGCTTTAACTTCTCAAACAAGCTTGCATAGGACTCTCCTATTGGTGTAAAATTGTCTTTCAACCTTTGTTCCCCTCTATACCCCTGGCTTGGATTTGGGTTATAGGGCACTTGAAAATTTTGTGGAGGCTGGTGGAGATTTTACGGTGCTGGTGCTCGCCTTCTGGGGTGTCTTGGTGGCTGGACAACTTACTTAGGTAGAGCAACAGAGTATTGTGGGTTCTGAGGTGGGTAGCAGTGCTCAGGGGAATCATCGAAAACCAGAAGAGGCTGGTCATACCTTCGAGATGTTCTCCTAGGACCTCTTCTTGAACTTGTTGTCATCATGGTTTCTTCACCTTTCTCATTCGTGTCACTAAAATTAACAGATTCAATCTGGACAGCCTGAGTTGCTGCTTTGAGAACTGCTTGACTTATAATTCTGCCTGTCTTAAGGCCGTTCTCAACCATTTCCCCAATTTTGATTGCTTTCGAGAAGGATTTGCCAACTGCGGACATCATGTTTTGAAAATAATCTGGCTCTTGAGCCTGAAGGAAGACAGTGATTAGCTCGTGGTCATCCATGAGTGGCTTAACTCTAGCTGCTTGCTCTCTCCATTTAATGGCATGTTCCCTGAAGCTTTCAGTCAGTTTCTTTTTCAGGTTGGAAAGGGAATTGCGGTCTGGGGCGATGTCGATGTTGTACTGGAATTGTCTAACAAAGGCCCGGGCCATGTCATCCCAGACATGCCAATGAGAGGTGTCTTGATCAATAAACCATTCAGAGGCTACCCCTGTCAGGCTTTCCCCAAAATAAGCCATTAGCAATTCTTTATTTCTTCCCGCACCTCTTAGCTGATTGCAATACCTTTTCAAGTGAGCTATGGGGCCGTCGTGTCCATCATACTTTTCAAATTTGGGGATCTTGAAACCAAGTGGCAAACGAACATTGGGGAACATACATAGATACTTGAAGGCAATACTCTTCTGACCTGCCAACCCTTGCATGTTTTTCAACTGTTGTTGTAAGCTTTTCATTCTTTGGGTCATTTCTTCTTGTGCCATCTTTCGGACAGGCTTCTCAATCTTTGCAGGAAGATCAAATAGGTACGAGTGGTACTCAGGAGAATGGTATTGTTCTTGCTGGGTAGCAAATTGTGACTCATAAGTTTTCTTCTGCACCACCGTCGGCTGTGGGATGGTGAAGATGGGCATAACAATAGTGGTTGTCTAATTGGTTGTCAATGGCACACTTTAGGAGTGCACAACAGAAGTTCCAGCTGTAGTCGTACAGTTGGGATAAAGACTGGACCCAGGTGGATAAGATTGATCAGACAATGAGACCGGAATGGTAGTAGTCGAGATGGATGTGAACTTTGGGAAACCATGAATAGAAAAAGGCGGTCCTTGGCCATTGGCCCATGCTTGACACATTTCAGTCATTTGCTGCTTCAGTACTCTATTTTCCTCAACCATAGTAGACTCTTGTTGAACCCTCTGACCCTGAGTCTTTTGAGCACTTGTAACAGCTTCGATGCCAGTTGTCAATGTTCCTTGGATCTTGTGTTGTCAGCTTACCACAAACCGACCACCTCAAACTTTCTTCACCATTCAAAACAAAGAACACGATAGAATGGGCTCAGTCAATTATTATCATTTTTTTTGTATTTTGAATTTTAAAAATAGTCGATCGAACTTGATGTGGGTTGTCTACGTATCATATGAGAACATGAATCAGATCTTGCGTAGTTTGGAAAGATCATGAATAAAGGAAATATACTAACTCTTTTTTTATTTGGATTTTGAATTTTTTTTTAATTTCCGAAAGAAAGACTTATAAAGAAGAAAGAAAATATTTTTGGATTTAGACTTTTGTTTCCTGGAATTTCTAAAGAAAAACTTCTAAAGAAGAAAGGAAATATTTTTGGATTTTTGGACTTTTATTTTGAATTTATGAAAGAAATACTTCTAAAGAAAAAAGAAAATATTTTTGAATCTTGAATTTTCTTTTCAATCTTCAAAAGAAGAATGAATACTTTTGAATTTTGAGAAGAAATTAAAAGAAAATATTTTTGTATTTTTTAAAAATTGGGGTCTAAAAGAAAAACTTTCTAAAGAAGGAAGTAAAGGAAAATATATTTTTTTTGGATTTTATTTTTTAAAAAATTATGGGTCGGAACAGATGAGGTTTGCCTACGTATCTCACATTCGGTGAGAATCAGATCCGCGTAGTTCGTCAATTTTGACATAACTTGGAGAACATGATATTGACTCTTTTTGAAATTTATTTTTTATTTTTTATTTTCAAAAATTTCGGCAGAGTTTCGGGACATTTTCAAATACCGGGGTTTTCAGAACCGGATGAATTTTCTCTCCTACCTCACTCTTGATTTTTCTCTTGATTTTATTTTCTTAGCCGATCAACATGCAAGCCGAAACAAATAAATGTACAAATAGCACGTAAGATGCATCCGAATGGTCTTTTATTTCGGGTACACCTGTCCTAGCCTGTATTGAGCCCCCAAAGTCAAATGTACGCGATGCAAACAAACGTTCCTACTAGGGATCCGACACGAGGCTATGTTATTCTAGGTTTAAACCTCGGCCTAGTTGTTGATCCAGCCTCGTTCTATTTGGTACGACCTCCAATAGAAAAGTGGGCCACGCATACGTGTGCACCATAATTTCAGAAGACTCAGAAGGGAGGCGTAAGATAACAGTTTATACAATTCAAATAATATCAAAGCGATAAATGAGCGGCAATTAGCACATTAGGCCCACAAACACAGTAATATCAAAACTCTAGAAAGCCAAGTATAGATCATATTACAAGCTCGAATTCTGAACCCTGAATCAAAGATTCTGGGTTTTTTTCCTCAGCAGAGTCGCCAGAGCTGTCACATCTCTTTTTTCCCGTTGGGATAAGTGAGTTTTTCCAATTAAAGTGACATTATTCGAAATGAGATTTTTTATTTAATTCAGAGTCGCCACTTGAAATATTTATGGTGTTCCAAGTCACCGATTTATTTTAAATCCCAAATCAAGGAAATTGACTCTATTTTTATGGTTTGCGAACACAGAAGACCGGGTAAGGAATTCTGTTAACCCGGGAGAAGGTGTGAGGCACTCCCGAGTTCTGTGATTTTAGCACGGTCACTTTAATCATACCTGGATTAATTAATTGTTTAATTACGTAATTTAGAACCTATGTATATTTTACCTTTTACCGCTTTTAATTATGGCATTTATGGATTTAATCTTTGAAACGGATTACATGTGTATAAATCCGCTTTATTTGGGGCGTTTAAATCATGTCACACATACGTGTATATAATTGATCGCACTTTATTAACATTAAGATTGTTCGGCCAAAGTCGCGCGAACGTATACCTTGATTTATTTTGAAAATCATAATTATGTCATGCGAACGTATACATAATCACGATAATAGATTAAAAGCATGCCTAAAGCATTCTACGAATATCCAAAGATTGTTTCCTTAAATTAGTTTAACGCGAATGATGTCATAAATTATGGATAGGCGTTGGGCTATATATAAAATGAAATTGATTATTTTGAATTAAATTGTTGCGTAACTAAGCACTAAAATTTAACCTTACATTCATTCCCCAATGTTGCTGGGACGAACCTAGATTGGAAACAATCTGTTTGCTTTAAACTTATATCTTGTTACAAAGATAGTCATCTGTCACGACCCAATTTCCCCTCCGTTTGGGTATCGTGATGGCACCTAGTCTTAGGACCTAGGTAACCCTAATATTAATTGAAAATACAACATTATTTAAATAACATCTAACAATTTGAAATAGAAATCTCTTAAAATTTACAATTCCCAAAACCGGTAGTACAAGTCATAAGCTCTACAGAGTGTTTGCTAGAAAATTTCTAAATACAAATGTCCAGAAATAAGAATAAAATGTGCAAAACTAAAACTTGAAGGTGACTCCGAACAGCGACCCGCACAGCAGCGACCCGCACAGTTTCTAATGAACAAATACCTGGATCTGCACAAAAATGTGCAGAAGTGTAGAATGAGCACATCACAGCGGTGCCCAGCAAGTATCAAGACTAACCTCAGTGGAGTAGTGACGAGGAACAGTCAAGACACCCACTGGTCTAATAAACTGAACAAGTATAAGTATATGAACAACAGAAATACGATATCTACATAAAGACTATGCAATATGGCTCACAATACAGTACTGGCAATAAAAAAGGAAACAACAAGTATCAGCAGAATACAATAAAAAGGACACAGAAAAGTGAATAGAACACAAATATAACAAGGACAAGTAATAACTCAGTAACTACAACTGCTTTTACATAAGGTTTTAGTCATCAAACTCCACGAGGTACAAACCTCAGACAAATCACAACTCACGGGTCTCGATACCTAAACCCTAACACTTGGCATCATGTGCCCTCATAACACCTCATAACTGCACTGATGACTCACGTGCCAAAAGAGCCATTCTCACATAGAAGGCAAGTAAACAAGGGTGAGCATATATGCTCAACAATATCAAGAAAACCTCTTATCCGATAAGAGTGCTTAACTACGTGTATGCTTGTGTAAGTGTCCTAACATAGTCCATACCAGCAAATAAGCATACGAAAAAAATAACGGACCGCACGTAGAATATTTTCTCACAACTTTCACAAGATAAAGCTCAAATAGGTAAGTGTACCACTACACAAATATCAACAATAAGAATGCCCCAGGCCATCACAAATCATTACAAATCAATCCCGGACACAACCCACCTTGTCTCACCACGTGTGCAATAATAAAGTAAGTGCCCGCCTTGTCTCGCCACATAATAATGTTCCCACCCCACCTTGTCTCGCCACATGCGCACCCAAATACATATATATATATATATATATATATCCCGCCTTGTCACGCCGCATGTGCAAATATCAATAGTAACAATGGCACGACAGAAACCTCGTGCAACCCCATAACAACAACCGCAC
Organism: Nicotiana tabacum; assembly: GCF_000715075.1. NCBI lineage: Eukaryota > Viridiplantae > Streptophyta > Magnoliopsida > Solanales > Solanaceae > Nicotiana > Nicotiana tabacum. The sequence goes on along the minus strand of NC_134083.1, from coordinate 15,555,780 downwards.
GACAGAAACCTTGTGCATCACAATAACCACAACCGCACGGCAAAAACCTCGTGCATCACAATAACATCAACCGCACGGCAGAAACTTCATGCATCATCACAATAAATACAACAAAAACAATGATAATAATACAAGGATACGACAAATACGTCAACTCAGAAATTCCAAAACTCAAGAAAACGGAGGAACTAATTCACAAGGAGTAGCCATAATAGAGAACGCTAGTCATAATAAGAACAGCTCAACAAGAAAGGAAATGTTATGTAACAACGGTCCACAATGTACAGGTCGACAACGAGGGAGCTAAAACAAGACGAATAATTCCAAATAAGGACAAGTCAACTAAAATATAGGATGTCTAACTTCTTTTAAGGTTGGGCAATTAAGAGAGAGATACAACAACTTCAATTAAGGATAAGCAGTATAAGGATAATAATTTGCCTCAATTAAGAATGAACAATTACAAAAGAGATAATTATAATCTCAGATAAAGATAAGTAGTTAGGGAAAAGACAACACGGCAATCGAAGAGATAACAATTTCAGTTAAGGCACATATGAATCAAATGAACAACAAGAGTGGATCATGAAGCAATTAATTCCAATTAAAGCAGGTAGAAGTGAAATTGGAAATTAAGAAACGTAATCGTATCGAGAACAACTGCATATTCAATGAATATAAGGACCTAAGAATCCCTAAAAGGCCAATTTTCCACAAATACGTTCGGGCACGTACTCGTCACCTCGCGTACACGGACTGCAATTAGCATAGGAGACTCAAATCCTAAGGGGTAGTTCCCCCACACGAAGTTAGGCAAGATACTTACCTCAAAGAAGACAGACCGATACTCAAAAATGAACTTCTCAGGTGAAATGAACTCCGAACGGCTCAAATATAACCAAAATAACTTCAAAGCATAAATAAAACTCATAAGAAACTATTTCGGACCATAAAGCCTCAATCTTTATCAAAATCTAAAAACATCGGTCTAAAAGTCGACCCCCCCGGCCCGCACCTCAGAACCCGACAAATTTCACAAAACTCGAACACCCATTCTGATATGAGTTCAACCACACTAAAATTATCAAATTCCGATACCAATTCGTCCCTCAATCATGATTTTCATTTTGAAAATTTTCTTCAAAAACCTCCTTTTTCCCCAACTTAAAGCACAAATTAAATGATAAAAATAAATATAAAATCATAGAATATAATAAATTCTAGGTGAAGAACATTTACCCAATCGATTTGCTTGAAAAAACCACAAGGAATCGCTCAAAACCGAGCTCTACAAGTCAAGATATGATGAAAATGGCCTAACCCTCGATTTGGAAATCTTATATTTTGCCCAAATCTTTAAGCATCGCGAACACAGAAGAAAAGTAAAAGATGCCCAGTTATGCTTCGCGAACGCGACAACACGTTCGCGAATGTGACAACACGTTCGTGAACGTGTAGAGGAAAAGTCCGATGGCCTAACGACTGCTCTTCGTGAACGCGTGAAGTAGTACGTGAACGCGAAGAGTGGAATGGCATAGCTACGCGAACGCGTGGGATGAACGCGAACACGATGAAGAAAAAGGTTGGCTTCCGCCATCGCGGAATGAGGAATACAAATGCGAAGAACAAATATTCCCTCCTCCAAAATTACTCTTCGCGAACGAGGAGGAGCAGACACGAACGCGAAGGAGAAAACCAGATGACACATATCAGCAGTCCAAAAATAGAAGGAAATGGCCCGTAGCCCATCCGAAACACACCCGAGGCTCCCAAGACCCCGTCCAAACATACCAACAAGTTCCATAACCTAACACGGACTCGCTCGAGGTCTCAAATTCGCCGAAAATAAAAATCGCACCATGAATCGAACTTATGAACTTCCAAAACTTCCAACTTCGAAAACTCGTACCGAAACCAATCTAAACAACCCAGAATGACGTCAAATTTTGAAGGCAAGTCCCAAATAACATAATGGAGTTGTTCAAACTCTCGGAATGGCATTCCAACCCCGATATCAAAAAGTCCACTTCCGGTCAAAATCTCCAACAATTGAACTTTCGCCATTTTAAGCCTAAATGAGTTAGAGACCTCCAAAACACAATCCGGACACGCCCCTAAGTCCAAAATCACAACGGAGCTAATGGAACCGACGAAACTCCATTCCGGAGTCGTCTCCACATAGTTCCGACTACGGTCAAAATCCTAAGACTTAAGCTTCCGTCTTAAGGACTAAGTATCCCAGATCACTCCGAATCACCCGGTAATTGAATTCAACCACGCACGCAAGTCAATACACATAATACAAAGCTGCTCAGGGCCTTATGCCGTCGAACGAGACTTAAATTCTCAAAACGACCGGCCGGGTCATTACATCCTTCCCTTCTTAAACAAACGTTCATCCTCGAACGTGCCAAGAATCGCCTCGAAGTCTTCAAATCACTGAATGCACATATCCAACATGCACCCGCGGGTGAACCCACGTCACCTCAATTCACATAAGCCTGACGACACCATCTCAACTGTAATTTACCCCTTTCTACCAACACCGATAAGCCTTAGAGTTAAAATTCTCACCTTCCATTCATCTCCAAAGGACCCGATTCAAAATCCATACCCGGTATCAGTCTCAACCAACTGCAACAACTTATGCCTACACCCATAAGGTACGGACACTTAACATGACATGTCATACATAGGCCCAATATAACATTTCTGATCATAATAGCTGCTCGTAATCAAAACCAGCACCGACAATTAGCCTCATATCAATTAGAACCCTGTTTCAAACCTCCACAACACTGACAACGATGCAAGAAACATGAAGACCTCTTAACTATACACCCAAATCAATAAGTCACAACTAATACCACCAGGCACACACCCCGCAAGCTAAAACTCAAGAAGCACCAAACGAAAATGACTGAATATATAAAGAGAAACACATAAGGAAAATATCAAACAAGCCCGACAGGCACAACTTTATATCAGTACCATATTACGAATCAATTTTAAAAGGAAGAATCAAGGTATATGAACAAATCACAAGGATCTCATCCTGATATAACTTCCATCGTGGCACGCAACCCGGCTCAAACATATCAAATCACATGGAATCGCGATGGTCTCACCCTCAACTCTGAATCACAAGTCGAACACACATCATACCAATTGAAATCTTCCACAAACTCAGTTTTGCCAATAAAATCACAACACTTACTGAACTCTCACCCCGGTAGAGTATCAAATCACAAATCGTAACCAAATTACTCAGGAATCACATCAAACCTGCCATAATGGATAACATGAACTCACTTCTAGTCTCACAACTCTCAATAATGAATAAAAACAATGATGGACATGAGCTACCACTCATAGAATCTCCCAACAGGGGAAAACACATAAACATAGTGCAAATCATGAAACTCACCCATAAATGAGATAACAAATAAGGGAACTCGTCCTGATAAGCAGAACTGAAATGAAATACGAATGGTGCGCCTTTGTAACAAATCAAAATATACCATGACATCATCTGGCACAATGGTCTCCAGCCTACTGTATGAAACACATCAACGGGGCGGGGCCTCCCCCTCTTCCCTACTCGCCTGAATACCCCATTGTGACACATCTTCCCGGAGTCTGGGATAATCTCTCACCATGTGGCTGGTATCTCCATACTCAAAGCAACCTCTCTGCTGATGTGGCTGTGGAAACTGTGTCGTACGAGTATTCTGAGACCCATGAACACCTGAAACACTGTGCGAAGCCTGAAGTGCAAACTAAACTGGCTGACCTACAAAACTTCTACCATGTCGTACTCTACCTCCAAAATAAGAACCAGTAGATCTCTCCGGCCTACGAGGCCTCCTCGCCTCCCTATCCTCTCTATCCCGGCCTCGCCCGTCCTTTCTCTTATAGCCCCGCATGTACTCTCTCTCCTAACCCCACATGCCCTCTACTCGGCGAGCGATCCCTACCACCTGCTGAAACGAAACATCTAACTCTAACTCCCGAGACATACTGAACCGAATATCATGCCTGAGTCCCTTAATGAATCTGCGGACACGCTTTCTAACTGTAGCGACCAAAGCAGGTGCATGTCTGGCCAAATCACTGAATCTAATGGCATACTCTGACACTGATGTAGTGCCCTAGCGTAGATTCTCAAACTCTGCGCGTCATGCATCTCGAAGGGACTGAGGTACAAACTCTCTCAGGAACATCTCTAAAATCTGAACCCATGTAAGTGAAGCTGACTAGGCCGGGCTACCCAACTCATATGCCCGCCACCACTGATAAGCCGCTCCCTTAAGCTGGAACGTAGTAAAAGCAACCCCACTCGTCTCAACAATACCCATAGTGCGGAGAATGCGATGGAACTCCTCTAGAAAACCTTGTGCACCCTCTGAAGCTAAACCACTAAAAGTAGAAGGGTCATATTTCTTGAACCTTGAAAGTCTAAGCTGCTCTTCCTCAGATGTTGCTGCCCTAACCACAGGCTGAACTGGAACCACAAGCGGTGTCACCATGACACTTGGAACCTGACCATCGTGGACTCGCCGCTCTGGAGTGTGGGCGGCGGGAGTCTGGGTTCCTATCCCGGTCTGTGAAGTAGCTGGCGCAACCAGAATCAACCCCGCCTGAGCCAATGTACCAAACATGCCCAGGAACTGTGCTAAGGTCTCCTGAAGTCCGGGGGTAAAAGTAGGCGCCTCCGGTACCTACCCCCCAACTGGAACTACTGGTGGCTCCTAAACTTCTGCTCTAGTAGGTGCCCTAGCTGCAACACGTGCTCCTCGTTGGCCTCTGCCTTTGCCCCTAGCAACATCTGCTCCAGGGGTAACGTCATTAGTAACTGCAGCTCGTGTCCTCACCATCTGTGAGAGAATGGAATGATAAAAGTTCAACTTCGAGATCAATGAACTCGCACGATAGGAATGAAGGAAGTGAAACTGTCCTAATAGTTCCGTAGGCTCTTGAAGATAAGTACAGACGTCTCTGTACTGATCCACAAGACTCTACCCAACTCTCTTATAACTCGTAGCACCTATGAACCTAGAGCTCTGATAGCAACTTATCACGACCCAATTTCCCTCCGTTTGGGTATCGTGATGGCACCTAGTCTTAGGGACTAGCTAAGCCTAACATTAATTGAAACAAAAGCATTATTTAAATAACATCTAACAATTTGAAATAGAAATCTCTTAAAATTTACAATTCCCAAAACCGGTAGTACAAGTCATAAGCTCTACAGAGTGTTAGCTAGAAAACTTCTAAATACAACTGTCCAGAAATAGGAATAAACAGTGCAAAATGAAAACTTGAAGGTGACTCCGAAGCCTGCGAACGCAGCAGCAGGTTTACCTTGAGTCTCTACAGCAATGACCCGCACAGCTTCTAACGAACAAATACCTGGATCTACACAAAAATGTGCAGAAGTGTAGAATGAGCACATCACAGCGGTGCCCAGTAAGTATCAAGACTAACCTCAGTGGAGTAGTGATGAGGAACAATCAAGACACCCACTGGTCTAATAAACTGAACAAGTATAAGTATATGAACAACAGAAATATGATATCTACATAAAGACTATGCAATATGGCGCACAATACAGTACTTGCAATAAGAAAGGAAACAACAAGTATTAGCGGAATACCATAAAAAGGACACAGAAAAGTGAATGGAACACAACCTAAATCCGGAATCACAAATACAACAAGGACAAGTAATAACTCAGCAACTACAACCGCCTTTACATAAGGTTTTAGTCATCAAACTCCACGAGGTACCGAACCTCGGACAAATCATAACTCACAGGTATCGATACCTGTACCCTAACACTTGGCATCCTATGCCCTCATAACACCTCATAACAGCACTGACGACTCACGTGCCAATAGAGCCATTCTCACATAGAAGGCAAGTAAACAATGGTGAGCATCTATGCTCAACAATATCAAGAAAACCTCTTATCCGATAAGAGTGCTTAACTACGTGTATTCTTGTGCAAGTGTCCTAACATAGTCCATACCAGCAAATAGGCATAAGGAAAAAGGAACGGACAACAAGTAGAATATTTTCTCACAACTTTCACAAGATAAAGCTCACACAAGTAAGTGTACCACTACACAAATATCAATAACAAGAATGCCCCAGGCCATCACAAATCAATACCGGACCAACCCACCTTGTCTCGCCACGTGTGTAATAATAAAGTAAGTGCCCGCCTTGTCTCGCCACACGTGCATAACAATATTCCCACCTAGTCTCACCACATGCGCAACCCACCCACATAATGTTCCCACCTTGTCTCGCCATATATGCAAACCACACATATATATATCCCACCTTGTCACGCCGCATGTGCAAATATCAATAGTAACAATAGCATGACAGAAACCTCGTGCAATCCTATAACAACAACCGCACGGCAGAAACCTCGCGCATCACAATAACCACAACCGCACGGCAAAACCTCGTGCATCACAATAACAACAACCGTACGGCGGAAACCTCGTGCATCACCATAATAAGTACAACAACAACAATGATAATAATACATGGATACGACAAATACGTCAACTCAGAAATTCCAGAACTCAAGGAAACGGAGGAACTAATTCACAAGGAGTAGCCATAATAGAGAACGCTAGTCATAATAAGAACAGCTCAACAAGAAAGGAAATGTTATGTAACAACGGTCCACAATGTACAGGTCGACAACGAGGGAGCTAAAACAAGACGAATAATTCCAAATAAGGACAAGTCAACTAAAATATAGGATGTCTAACTTCTTTTAAGGTTGGGCAATTAAGAGAGAGATACAACAACTTCAATTAAGGATAAGCAGTATAAGGATAATAATTTGCCTCAATTAAGAATGAACAATTACAAAAGAGATAATTATAATCTCAGATAAAGATAAGTAGTTAGGGAAAAGACAACACGGCAATCGAAGAGATAACAATTTCAGTTAAGGCACATATGAATCAAATGAACAACAAGAGTGGATCATGAAATAATTAATTCCAATTAAAGCAGGTAGAAGTGAAACTGGAAATTAAGAAACGTAATCGTAACGAGAACAACTGCATATTCAATAAATATAAGGACCTAAGAATCCCCAAAAGGCCAATTTTTCACAAATAAGTCCGGGCACGTACTTGTCACCTTGCGTACACGGACTACAATTAGCATAGGAGACTCAAATCCTAAGGGGTAGTTCCCCCACACGAAGTTAGACAAGATACTTACCTCAAAGAAGACAGAACGATACTCAAAAATGAACTTCTCCGGTGAAATGACCTCCGGACGGCTCAAATCTAACCAAAATAACTTCAAAGCACAAATAAAACTCATAAGAAACTATTCCGGACCATAAAGCCTCAATCTTTATCAAAATCTAAAAACATCGGTCCAAAAGTTGACCCCCGGGCCCGCACCTCGGAACCCGACAAATTTTATAAAATCCGAACACCCATTCCGATATGAGTTCAACCATACTAAAATTATCAAATTCCGATACCAATTAGTCTATCAAATCATGATTTTTCATTTTGAAAAATTTCTTCAAAAACCTCCTTTTTCCCAACTCAAAGCACAAATTAAATGATAAAAATAAATATAAAATCATGGAATATAATAAATTCGAGGTAAAGAACACTTACCCAATCGATTTTCTTGAAAAACCCACAAGGAATCGCTCAAAACCGAGCTCTACATTTCAAGATATGATGAAAATGGCCTAACCCTCGATTTGGAAATCTTATATTCTGCCTAGGTCTTTAAACATCGCAAACACGGAAGAACAATCGCGTTCGCGAAGAAGAAAAACAAAAGCTGCCCAGCTGTGCTTCGCGAACGCGACAACACGTTTGTGAACGCGTAGAGGAAAAGTTTGATGGCCCAATGACTTCTCTTCATGAACGCGTGAAGTAGTACGTGAACGCGAAGAGTGGAGTGGCATAGCTACGCGAACGCGATGAAGGAAAAGGTTGGCTTCCGCGATCGCGGAATGAGGAATGCGAACACGAAGAACAAATATTCCCTCCTCCAAAATTACTCTTCGTGAACGCGGAGGAGCAGACGCGAACGCGAAGGAGAAAACCATATGGCATATATCAGCAGTCCAAAAATAGAAGGAAATGGCCCGTAGCCCATCCGAAACACACCCGAGGCCCCCAGGACCCCGTCCAAACATACCAACAAGTTCCATAACCTAACACGGACTCGCTCGAGGTCTCAAACCATATCAAATAATGCCGAAAATATAAATCGCACCACGAATCAAACTTATGAACTTCCAAAACTTCCAACTTCGAAAACTCGTATCGAACCCAATCTAACCAACCCGGAATGATGTCAAATTTTGCAGGCAAGTCCCAAATAACATAACAGAGTTGTTCCAACTCCCAGAATCGCATTCCGACCCCGATATCAGAAATTCCACTTTCAGTCAAAATCTCTAAAAATTTAAATTTCGCCATTTGAAGCCTAAATGAGCTACATACCTCCAAAAAACAAACCAGACATGCCCCTAAGTCCAAAATCACCCAACGGAGCTAACGAAACCGATGAAACTCCATTCCGGAGTCATCTCCACACAGTTCCGACTATGGTCAAAATCCTAAGACTTAAGCTTCCGTTTTAGGGACTAAGTGTCCCAAATCACTCCGAATCACCCAGTAATTGAATTCAACCACGCACGTAAGTCAATACACATAATACGAAGCTGCTCAGGGCCTTATGCTGCCGAACGGGACTTAAATTCTCAAAACGACCGGCCGGGTCATTACATCATTTCTAGACATTACCGGTATAACCATTTTATAGTAATAACCAAATCCTAACTTTCAAATTCTACTCATTCTGCTTTTGCTACTGTTGTAGATATTGATCCTTTAATATGAACTCCCCTTTTAAAACCAATCACTTGATTTTAACCGATCCAGTGTAAATCAAAGTGACATCAGTCTAAATCAATATTTAATGACAAATGAATTCAATCACAACAAATCGCATTTTTTCAACAAATTGGTTAGCATTTTTATTCACACTGAAACTAACTCAAGGCAGCCAAATCCAAACAGCAATAACAGATAAAGTGAAGTAGTAATGATTTTACATTAAACCAGATCTGAAATAGAGCATACCTACTTGGGTTAGATCTGACTTTTGAGGAAGGCAAAACCCAATAAAGGCCAAATGGACGAGCTGGAAATCAGCAAAGCAGCATAAAAACAGCAAAAGTTTGGCAGCTCTTCAACTCTAACATCTTTAGAAATCCAGAAATGATTAAGCCATGTAGCAGAAATTTTGAACAGCTTCTTAATTTTTTCCTTTTTATGATTTTCCTCTCATCTTTTGAAGTTTCATAGAGCTCAGATCTTTTAGTTGCAAGCTTTTTTTAGCAAGATCAGGCGTGTGCGATTGAGTGTGTGTGTGCATGAGGTGCAGGTGAGAGAGTGATGAAGGGGAGGCAGGCATCTTGGTTTTTGGTTGTAAAAGGGAGTGGGGGGGTCTCGTTTCTATAGAAATTGGGGTTGGGGTGACGGCTAGGGTTCCAAAATGGGGGAAGGGTTCCGTTCTCTGTTAGAGAAAGAGAGGTGAAATTAGGATCTGCTCTAATAGAGTGGGGGAGATGGGTGTTTTAAGAGAAGAGTATGGGCCAGGCTATGGGATGGATTGGGCTTCTAAATGGATGGGCTTGAAACAATTGCAAAATTCGTCACTTTGGACTCAAATTTTAATTAAAACCAATTTGTGTGGCTAAACTATTATATATATTACTCACTAATTGACTAATGACCTAATTAATTAACTAACCTAAGAATGTATTTTTTTATTTTTAGATATTTATATAATGCATTTAACAATGTAATTAAATCCTAAAATGCAATTTAAAGTCTAAAATGCTATGAAATTAAGATGTGAACATTTTTATGATTTTTATGATTTATGATATTTCTAACATGCATAAACAATGCGAATAAATACAAAATAAATAAAGAAAAACATCTAAAATTCATAAAAATAATTAAAATTATTTTTGGATTATTTTTAGGAGTAATTTCCTATGTGGGGCAAAAATTATGTGCTTACAGCGCTCGCGGGCCTTAAGAGGCGTTCACGAAGGCTTAACGCCTGGCAGGCCCCCAACTCATTTCCTCTTCGCGTTCGCGTGCGCCTACCCGCGTTCGCGTAGGCTTCCATAACCTCACTTCACGTTCGCGTCTCTCCCATCACGTTCGCGATGGGTAAATCTAGCAGCCCCCAAAAGTCTCCTTTGCGAATGCATAAATCCCTTCACGTTCACGAAGAAGGAAACCAGATAGCAGCAATCAGCTGCAACAAATCATTCCAATTTGGTCCGAAACAACCCCGAAACACACCCGAGGTCCCCCGGGACCCCGTCCAATCACACGAACCAGTCCCATAAATAACACAGACCTTCTCGAGGCCTCAAATCACCTCAAACCATGTCAAAACCATGAATCGCACCCCAATTCAAGATTAATGAACTTTAGAACTTCAAACTTCTATATTCGATGTCGAAACTTATCAAATCAGGTCCGATTGACCTCAAATTTTGCACACAAGTCATATTCGATATTACGAACCTACTCCAACTTCCGAAATCGGAATCCGACCCCAATATCTAAAAGTCCACTCCCGGTCAAACTTCGCAAAAATCTTCAAATTTCTAACTTTCACCAAATGACCCTGAAATGACCTACGGACCTCCAAATCCACATCCGGACGCACTCCCAATACCAGAATCACCATACAGAGCTATTTCCAGACTCGGAATCCTAAATGGACATCAATAACATTGAAATGCACTTCAACCCAAATTTATGAAATTCTTCGCCAACCTTCCACAATAGGCGCCGAAACGCTCCCGAGTCATCCAAAACTTGATCCGGACATATGCCCAAGTCCAAAATCATCGTACGAACCTGTTGGAACCTTCCAATCTCGATTCCGAGGTAGTTTACTCAAAAATCAAATTTAGTTAATTCTTCCTACTTAAAGCTTCCGAAATTAGAATTTTCTTCCCAAACTAACTCTGAACTTCCCGAAATTCAATTCTGAACATACGTGCAAGTCATAATACCTGAAGTGAAACTACTCAAGACCTCAAACCGCCAAACGACGCGTTAGAGCTCAAAACAACCGGTCAAGTCGTTACACTTTCTTTCCCTATCCAAAACCATTCCAAATAAAGACCTCCCAATATGCCTTCAAGAATGCCAAGAGACGCATGCAATGATCAACAGTTGTTACATGACATAGAACACTATCAATTTGCGCACAAAATAAAGCCAAAAAATGAAAAAAAAAAAACAAAATGAGAGAGTCTTTCTAGTGAAAACCCTCACGGGCACTGTAAAGCGACGGTAAGTAGAGATGAATAAATGAGAGAGACTTGTTAGTGAAAAACCCTCGGGGAACCACTAGTCAAAAGTGAGTCGTGAAGCTGATGCAAAGGATTGACACAAACAAGCCCGACTTCAAAGGTCATAAGAATGGTAAAGGGAAGATTCGATCAGTTTGATAAATCAGGTCGTTAAGTCCAAAATGCATGTCATGATCATTAAGGCTAGTTATCGCAAAATAAAAATAAAAATAAAAAACTTTTCCTTCTGTTCTTCCCGACAGGGGCATTTCTTGTTAATATTATTTATTTGCATCATTGTGTCCTTCACTCTGAGTCAGTCCTTGTCAAAACAAGCAAGAAAAGATTTTAACATCTGCTACCAGCTTTCAATTGCACAAAGTAAATTTGGCCAGCACACTCAGTTGTTACAGTCTACATGCCTTGAGGATTCATGCAAAGGCTTCCCCAAAAGACTTTTGTCAGCCTACTTGGCTAAAGCAAGCAAAGATATCCTCAAGGTTAATCAGGGATTCTCTGTAGTACTGAACAAAGACTATGAAGTATGCACATCATGCAAAAGGCACTTACCTGTTGTGATTCTCTCTGACAGACAAATTGCAACAAAAGCAAAAGCCATTCAAGGTATCAGAAAAGGTTATCTAAGAAAAGAAATCTCTTTTTTGAGACAAGGCTGATTGAGTCACAAAACACCAATGGAATTGGGAGCGAAATAATCAGGGTTGATACAGAAAGTAAATATCCCTTGAAAGCAACAACAGAGTCTCCCAGTAGTGCAGCCAACTACCAATGCAGTCGGACTTCCAAAAGATGGATGATCACAAAGCCAAGCTGCCCAAGACTCAAGTCCACAAACCGACCACCATTTTTAAAACTCACGAATTTTCTTTGTTTGAAATAGGACCAAAGTAGTGCAATGAAAGTGGTTAAAAAAACAAAGAGAAAAAAATAAAAATGATAAAAAAAAAAAAAGAAGCAAAAAAGCTTCAAAAGGAAGTTTCTCAAGTCTCTGCCTTTATTTATCTTGCTAGTATGCATAAAATCATGTCATTGCTCTTCACATTTTCCTCCTAGGGTAATACATCGTAGTCTGATGGATTTTCCTCCCAATAAAAAATCTTAGTCTAATAAATTTTTCTCCTAAGATAAATAAAACCTAGTCTGATGAATTTTCTCCTAAGACACAAAGTCTTAGTCTGATGAATCGTTCTCCTAAGATACGAAACCCTAGTCTGATAAATCTTTCTCCTAGGATAATCGTTTTAGTCTGATGACTCTTTCTCCTAAGATAAGAAAACCTAGTCTGATGAATTTTCTCCTAGGATAAGAAATATTAGTATGGTGAATCTTTCTCCTAAGATAAGAAAACCTAGTCTGATGAATTTTCTCCTAGGATAAGAATCTTAGTATGATGAATCTTTCTACTAAGATAACAAATAAAAAATAAAAAAAACCTAGTCTGATGAATCCTTCTCCTAGGATAGAAATCTTAGTATGATGAATCTTTCACCTAAGATAAGAAAACCTAGTCTGATAAATTTTCTCCTAGGATAAAAATCTTAGTCTGATGAATCTTTCACCTAAGATAACAAAAAAAAGACCTAGTCTGATGAACTTTCTCCTAGGATAGACGTCTTAATCTGATGAATCTTTCTCCTAAGATAAGAAAACTTAGTCTGATGAATTTTCTCCTAGGATAAAAATCTTAGTCTGATGAATCTTTCTCCTAAGATAATAAATTAGAAAACCTAGTCTGATGAACTTTCTCCTGGGATAGACGTCTTAGTCTGATGAATCTTTCTCCTAAGTTAAGAACACATAATCTGATGAATTTTCTCCTAGGATAGAAATCTTAGTCTGATAAATCTTTCTCCTAAGGTAATAATTAGAAAACCTAGTCTGAGAAAGTTTCTCCTATGATAGACGTCTTAGTATGATGAATCTTTTTCTAAAGATAAAAAATCTAACCTGATGAATTTTCTCCTAGGATAATTTAAAAAAAGAAGAAGTCTCGATTTTTAAAAAAAAAGTCATTTGTTCGTGCCCTCAGAAAATAAGCATTGGGGCAACTTGTTTAAAAGAATGATTTTCTCAACCAAAAAAAATAAAAATGCTTTTTTCTCAAAAAAACAAAAACCCAAAAACAAAAATCCTTCTCGGTTCGTTTTGGATAGGGTACACAATTTCTTAGTCTCGTTTTCCAATATAGGGTCTCCACTCCCTAGTTGATTTTATTTTAGACATAGGGTCTCCACTCCCTAGTCTCCTTTTCCAACATAGGGTCTCCACTCCCTAGTTGATTTTATTTTAGACATAGGGTCTCCACTCCCTAGTCTCCTTTTCCAACATAGGGTCTCCACTCCCTAGTTGATTTTATTTTAGACATAGGGTCTCCACTCCCTAGTCGCTTTTCTAACATAGGGTCTCCACTCCCTAGTTGATTTTCTTTTAGACACAGGGTCTCCACTCCCTAGTTAATTTTATTTTAGACATAGGGTCTCTACTCCCTAGTCGCTTTTCCAACATAGGGTTTCCACTCCCTATGTAACGACCCGAAATGGTCGTTTTGAGCTCTAGCACATTGTTTGGCGATTTGAGTCCATGGGCAACTTCACTTCAGGTATTATGACTTGTGCGTGCGGTCGAAATTTAATTTCGGGAAGTTCGGAGTTGATTTGGAGAGAAAATTATAAATTCAGAAGTTTTAAGTTAATGGAATTGACTAAGGGTTGATTTTGAGTAAACGACATCGGAATTAGGATTTGAAGGTTCTAACAGGTTTGTATGATAATTTTGGACTTGGGCGTATGTCTGGATCGGGTTTTGGATGACTCGGGAGTATTTCGGCGCTTATTACGAAAGGTAGGTATTTGGAAGAATTTCATAAATTTGGGTTGAAGTGCATTTTAATGTTATCGATGTCTGTTTGAAATTTTGAGTCTGGGAATAGCTCCGTATGGTGATTCTGGTATTGGGAGCATGTCCGGATGTGGATTTTGAGGTCTGTAGGTCATTTTGGGGTCATTTGGCGAAAGTTGGAGATTTGAAGGTTTTTGAGAAGTTTGACCGGGAGTGGACTTTTTGATATCGGGGTCGGATTCTGATTCCGAAAGTTGGAATAGGTCCATAATGTCAAATGTGACTTGTGTGAAAAATTTGAGGTCAATCAGACATGATTTGATAGGTTTCAGCATCGATTGTAGAAATTGAAGTTTCAAAGTTCATTAAGTTTGAATTGGAGAATGATTCGTGTTTTTAGCATTGTTTGATGTGATTTAAAGGCTCGACTAAGTATGTATGATTTTTTAGGACATGTTGGTATAATTGGTTGAGGTCCCGAGGGCCTCGGCTGGATTCTGGATGGTAAACGGATCGAGTTTGGGCTTGGAAGAATGCTGGAGCTGCTGGCATCTTATGTTACCGCACCTACGAGGTTTGGGCCACAAGTGCGGAGCCGCAAAAGCGGCCAGGAGGTCGCAGAAGCGAAAAGGGAGTGTGGGACTGTGTCCGCAGGTGCAGATGATTTGCCGCAGAAGCGGATGCGCACCTGCGGGGAGTTTAACACAGAAGCGAGCAGGGTAGTTGGGGGACTTACGCAGAAGCGGGGCATTTTGCCGCACCTGCGGAAGCGTAGAAGCAATCCAGTGAGCGCAAGTGCGGAGGTCGCCTGGGTAGAATACATAAGTTAGCCAAATCGGGTTTTGGCTCAATTCACCTCTTTTCTCTCGTTAGAGCCAGACTTGGGGGCGATTTTGGAGTTCCATTTTGTCATCCTTCATGAGGTAAGTGATTCCCACCTATTGCAAGTTAAATACTTGGTTTATCTATCGATGTAAACATGGAAATTGGTAGGAATTTGGGATTTTGAAGAAAAACCTAGAAATTGACATTTTTGGATTTTGACCATGAAATTGGACATGAAATTTGGAATAAATCATATATTTGAGTTTGTGTCGTTCGACCCTCGGCAGTGCACAGTTTATATTTATATGTTGGATCGGGTCGTACGACCTCGGCATGACTTGCGCATGATAACTCCTCGGAACTAATAATAATTGACGTTGCTTTATTGGCTTGAGATATAAATTGTTAAATGATGAAAATGAATTTGGGAAGTTCTATTAGTAAAAAGAATTATTGATTATTCCAGTTATTGAATTTTCAGCTACGTTATGTATTCCATGCTTAAATATAAGATCAACATTTTATTTTTAGCCCATAGTAAGTGTCGGAGTCGACCTCTCGTCACTACTTCTTCGAGATTTGACTGGATACTTACTGGGTACACGTTGATTTATGTACTCATACTACAGTTACTGCACATTTAATATAGGTACATATATATATCTAGTGGCCTCGTGAGAGCAGAGGCATGGTTAAATGCGGGGACTTAGGTGAGCTGCATTCCATATTACGACTCGCAACCAACAGAGTCTCCTTTAGAGTATTTATATTTTTCCTGTCCAATTTATATTCCGGACAGATGTTGTATTTTATTTTACTTCCTAATTGATGTTCATGCACTTGTGACACCGGGTTTTGGGGTGATTATGGGTTGTTTGGTATTGAAATTGTGAAAATATTTTTATTTACTCTGTATAGTCCATCTTTTATCATTAAATTGAAGGAAATTGTGATTTCAAATACTAAATGAGTAATTAAATTAATTAAGTAATTATTGTTGGCTTGCCTGACAGCGGTGTTAGGCGCCATCACGACCTATAATGGATTTTGGGTCATGACAACATGGTATCAGAGCACTAGGTTCACGTAGGTCTCACGAGTCATGAGCAAGTCTAGTAGAGTCCTGCAGATCGGTACGGAGATGTCT
The DNA here is from genome assembly GCF_000715075.1 of Nicotiana tabacum. Lineage (NCBI taxonomy): Eukaryota > Viridiplantae > Streptophyta > Magnoliopsida > Solanales > Solanaceae > Nicotiana > Nicotiana tabacum. The sequence continues at coordinate 15,539,551 of NC_134083.1, read as the reverse complement.
GTACTTATCTTCAAGAGGCTACAGAGCTGTTAGGAGCACTTCCTTTTCTTAATCCCTCATCGTGCGATTTGATTCCTTTGAGGCTTATGCCTTTGTTTCTTTCCTATTCAGTCTTATGCGATGTGAAGCGCTTGTTATCAATTAGGAATCGAGGAATTTTAATGGCACTACAAATGTAGTGCAGGATGTTTCTCCCTGCATATTCGATTGGGCTAATGTCGTCGCCTTGCGGAAGGATGTTCTTTTGTTCCAGCTTAGTATTGGTATTTTTATGGTTTTGAGACTGTGCACGAGTTGCTACGATATCTATGAGTTGTTATAGCATAGCATTGATGTAATGGCAGGATACTTGTCTATGTGTCGGGGCAGTGAATGATTCGAAAGGAGGTTTTTTTCCCTCAATACATGATTCAGAGGTTTAGTGTTTTATTTCCAACGGAGGAAAGGCAATCGGACTAAGAATGTTCAGGTTTGGGTTGATGGAGTAACAAAACTTGGTATTTTCGAGTGTGGTTGAATCTTCATCCATGATGTGGGGTCGTCATCCTTGATTGGATGTGTTAAGTTCGCTGGTGTTATGTCCTACTTCAAATCGCCTTTAAGGCTGAGTATTGTGAATGGTGCCGGGGAAGCGGCTGTCAGAGGTCGCAATGTGCTGTGGTCTAGAATCGAATCGGTAATCCTAATGTTGATGGATCAAGGAAGATGATCTTCAGGGAGGTTTAGAGTTGGCGGTGATCTGTTGGTTTAGGTAATTTTGATTAAGACAATAATTGGGCAGCGAAGGATGAGGAAGGACATGTGGCCAAGTGTAAGGAAACATAAGTCGGGTAGTTATTTAAAGGAGAGGGTTTGACCAAAGTGGGAGAGTGGCAGAGTATCAGATGGGTTCTGTGGTAGGATAGCTACACGCATTGAGAAAAGTTTAGAGTGATTTGGAACTCACGGTGGGCAGTGACTAAGTCTACGAACTTAATTTTGAATATTGGCTGCTATACGGAGAAGGGTTGGATATGATGGAAAGGAATTGCATGGTATGAAGAAGGATACAACATGACTTTGTATTGGAATGTATTGTCGCACCCTTAGTTGATGTCCATGAGGAGTGAACGGACTTGTACAGCTGGTGAATGAGCACGGGCTCAGGATGGTTTATTGGTTTCGTGATAATTATACTCGGTGTAGCGTCATTGTAAGAGGTAGGCATGGAATTTCCACATGTGGGATATCTCCTGTGAGCAGGTTAGCGGTTGCATGGTGTTGATGAAGCTTCTACAAAGAATTTTACTGGCTATCCGATAAGAGGTCGAATATGTAAATGTGGCTAGTGATTCAGAGTGTTCATGAAATGGTTAACAGGAAGATTTCGAGGAATTTGGCGGGTCGATTGTTCGAGGTCATATCAATGAAGAAGATGAAATCTTGGTAGGTTCCAGGGTTATGAAATTGTAGCTTCAAGCTAAGTGGGAGAGCCCCACCGTATACGATTGGATTGCATGGTTGCCTACTTATGAGGTTTCTGGTTATCGGCATATTGGTGAGTTATTACGACTAAGGGAAGAATAACATCAGTTGTAATTCGAGCAAAGGATTTGGAAAATGTGTGCTATATTTGGCCTTATCGATTCATGTTCAGGCTTTGGGAAGACTCAGAGTTTATGCTTCATGTAGATGTGATGTACAAGGAAAGTGAGTCAGCCGAGTGCTTCTTTGAGAAGGTGTTCATGTGCTAGCAGGGCCTTGGAATTTGATCATAATTGGGAACAAGTCAGAGTGGGTGACTCTCAATAATGGTCCTAGTGGATTCAAAAATGTAAAGTGTGGTGCCTAAGGATTTCGAGTCCGTAGTATGGTTAAGTATCGAGCATTGCAGCGGATTACGAAAAGAGGGCCTGGAGTATTCTATATTATCATCGGTCTGCGGTGTAGCACTGGAGGAATGGGAGAAAATAACTTCGGATTCATAAAGGAAATATTAGAATGGGTGTACCAGTTGAAGATGTAAATATGCGCACAAGGAGGGTATGAGATGGTTCGTGGGTTTTGAGACAACGTGGTCTCGAGAAATGAGGTCACTCCGGATGAGTTCGGATTTGGGTTCATTATGTTTGAAATGGAGCTAGTATTATTCCTATGGCAAGTCCAGAGTAAATAAGGAGAAGTCGGATCGGTTAGTAATGGTTGAATTGGCATGGTGGTGGCAACGATCAGTTCCTTCAGCGTGTTAAGTTATGCACGTGATTTGTGGCGGTACGTGCGAGGCTTGACGGCCACCATAATTGATTTTATTTGGAGGCATTCGAGTATTATGGCATGTTATGTGTGGATGGATCCCGAAAGAGTTATGGTGGTTTAGACCACTACTAGAGGATTGTAATTTCTGCGGTTATATGAATTCGGTCGCGTGTTGCTCTGGTTCTCCTGAAATGAGTTAAGTGAAAGGTTCATATATGATGAAGTGTGTATCCTACTAGTGGATCAGGAGTTATGATGAAAATCTTATACTCTCACGTATTGTCGTGTTAGATGCAGTGAGCGACATGGAAATCAGAAGCTGAGGATCAAGGTTGCAGTTTGGTGTCGACAAGAATGTCATGAGTTTGGATGAGCAGGAAAGGATTCAGATGGTTAGGGTAAGCTGGTATTGTCTTTAGCGTCAATTGAGATCGGTGTTATATGTAAGAGGCTTTACATATTGATCGCGGATTCCTGATTTGCTTTACAGCATTAGTGTGGCCGGTGGTATGGACGTGCAGACTTGTTACCTGGTGCGGAAGGTCGTGGGATTATATCCCACGAGAAGATTGTATAAGTGTAACATGTAGTCACTTGATTGATTAAAGATTTAAAACCAAGTATGTAGATTGTGGTACTATCACTAATGTGATAACTTATGCCCGAAGGGCGCTCGGTTCATTTGGTTTCGGACTGTGGAAGTTTGTTCCGGATTTGACGGTTGTTCTTATGTGTCGTGGGAAAAAGGGTTATAATGGATCGTTGAAAGGTTATTAGCCCAGTGCGGTACGATCAGAATCGGCTTGAGGTTCGTGGATGGATCTAAATGTGAATGTGGGCTCTATATCAGGCCGGATGTGTTCATTCCAGCATAGCATTGTTTTCGGAGCGGTCTTCGAGCCTTGGATGTTATTTCTATTGTCGGACCTTCTGTGAAGTCTCTATTATTCCATATGGGTTATGAGGCGGTTTGATTATTCGCACTCGTATTGAGATCCCGTATATTTTTTGGTGATATATGAGCAGGATGACTCTCGAGATGCGAGTCATTTATTGCACCTTAGTTGTGGTCGAGTTTTGTAGCGTATGGCGCTATCTATATCCCCAGGGATGGTATTGTGCACTTGGCGTGCTTGTGGTTGACATTCAGGTATTTCGTAGGTATAAGCGTTTTGGCTTGATGGGTACTTCCCTATTTATTATCATGTGTGGATCAGGTGGCACGCCGCCATGGGTATATGGTTAGATCGGGTGGCACGCCGCCACGGGTACGTTGTTTGGATTGGGTGGCAAGCCGCCACGGGTATCATGGTTGGATCGGGTTGCACGCCGCAATGGTATCATGTGTGGATCAGGTTGCACGCCGCAATAATATGATGTTGAGTACAGTTCCCCATATCTATTCTTGTGTGTTTTGTTTCTCGTTTTTTCGGAAGGTTCATAACATCCTTTCGGTTGTTTAATTAGTTATGTGGGTTAAGTAATTCTTTCCAGAGTTCGTTTTTCCTTATGTATCACATTCGAGTTTGTAGCTTGTTGGCACATTGTGGCATCATATGAGATTTTTGGCTGTGTCTGAGGTGGCTTATTGCCTGAGCAGCTTGTACTGGGTGAGAGAAGAGATGTGCTGACCTAGGTGTTGCTGGACACGGTAGCGGTTGTTGATTATTCTGGTTGTGGATTTCCTCGGGGATAGCAAGGTAGCTGCTTGGCGATCGCAGCCCCTGCTCTTCTCCCTCTTATCTTCCTTTAGTTGTATTTAGCTATTTTCCAGACTATGTTAGTCTTGGTATTGTCAGAAAAATGGTAGTAGATGCTCATGACTAGTGACACCCTGATGTCGGGCTTTTCTTTTCCGCAATTTTGTTTTGATTTGAACTTCTTTACGAAGGTTTTTATGTTAAATAGCCTTGAGATCTTCTTGAAATAAAAATATCGGTTGTTTTGGAAAATGAGTCGGCTTGCCTAGTTCCACGATAGGCGCCATCACGACAAGGGTTAGTTTGGGTCATGACAGATTGGTATCAGAGCCTAGGTTACATAGGTCGCACGAGTCATGAGCGAGTTTAGTAGAGTCTTGAGGATCAGTATGGAGACGTCTGTACTTATCTTTGAGAGGCTGCAGAACCTTTAGGAAAATTCGACATTCTTGAATTCTTGTCGTGCGAATCTGTTGATTCTAGTAACTAAACATCTATTATTTCATTCTCTCACAGATGGTGAGGACTCGTACTACCGGGCAGGAGGGCCAGCCACCACTACCACCAGCTAGGGCCGCGAGAGGCCGAGGCCGTGGTAGGGTCATAGGTGCAGCCCTTATAGCAGCTGGGGCAGTACCTGCAAATCCATCGTTTGTCCCAGATCAGGACCAGGTTCCAGTTGTTGATGCACCAGCTCAGGCGCCACCTGTGCCTATTATGATTCCAAGCCTTCAGGAGGCCCTAGCTCAGATTCTGACAGCGTGTACCGGCCTTGCTCAGGCGGTCTCTATCTCGACAGCCGCAACCACTTCTCAAGCCGGGGGAGGCACTTAGACTCCCGTCGCTCGCACACCTAAGCAGGTTGTTCAGGGGCTTCGGACACCGGAGGCACCACCAGGCCAGCCGGTTGCAGCTGCACAGGATTATGTGGTTTTAGCTATGCCTGAGGATGATCAGCGTAGGTTGGAGAGGTTTGGGAGACTCCAGCCACCACCTTTCAGTGGCACAGAGAGAGAGAGGATGCTCAGGACTTCTTGGACAGGTGTCAGAGGATACTCCGTACTGCTAGTATTCTGGAGACTTGTGGGGTCTTATTTACTACTTTTCAGTTCTCCGGGGCTACACTCAGATGGTGGGAGACTTACGAAAGGCGTAGGCCTGTTGGGGCAACACCCCTTACTTGGCAGCAGTTCTCTGTGGTCTTTTTGGAGAAGTTCGTGCCTCGATCCCGCAGAGAGGAGCTGCGTAGGTAGTTTGAGCGGCTTCGCCGGGGTGATATGTCTGTGACACAGTATGAGATGCAGTTCTCTGAGTTGGCCCATCATGCGATCTGGTTGGTTCCCACGGACAGGGAGAGGATCATGAGGTTTATTGATGGTCTCACTTATCAGCTACAGTTGCTTATTGACCAAAGAGAGGGTGTCTGGTGCTACCTTTGATGAGGTAGTCGACATTGCTCGACAGATTGAGATGGTTCGCGGTCAGGAGAGGGTTGAGAGGGAGTCCAAGAGGCCTCATGGATAGGGTGGATTTGGCGGTTCTCCTTTTGGGGGTCAGTTTCAGCATGGTAGAGGTCGTCATTTCAGACAGGCTCAATCAGCTCGGCCATTTCACCGTGGTGCATCATCTGGCCATAGTTCTCACAGTTCTCATCAGGACCACTCATCACTTAGTGCCCTTCCAGCTCAGAGTTCGTCCCGTGCTCTACCAGTTCAGGGCTCCTCTATGCCAGGTTCTTTTACTGGTTATCCCGGTGCTCGGGGCTCCCTTAAGTCCCCGCCACCAACACCAGGGAGTTATTTTTGAGTGTGGGGAGTTTGGGCATATGTGGAGGCAGTGTCCTCGTCGCCATGGAGGTCTATCTCAGCAGAGGAGTCAGCCTTTGACTTCAGCACCATTTACTTCACCACCCGCCCAGTCAGCTCGGGGTGGAGGTCAGTCAGCTATGGGTCGCCCTAGAGGGGGAGGCAGATCAGGGGGTGGCCAGGACCATTTCTATACCCTCCCTTCCAGACCAGATACTATTGCTTCAGATACTGTGATTACAGGTATTGTCTCAGTTTGTCACAGAGATGCCTCAGTATTATTCAACCCTGGTTCCATGTATTCATATGTTTCCTCGTATTTCGCCCATTTTCTAGATATGCCTCGTGAGTCTTTAGTTTCATCTATTCATGTATCTACTTTTATGGGTGATACTATTGTTGTGAACCACGTATATCGGTCATGTGTGGTGACTATTGTGGGTCTGGAGACCTAAGTGGACCTTTTGCTGCTCAGTATGGTTGACTTTGATGTGATATTGGGTATGGATTGGTTATCTCCATGTCATTCTATTTTAGATTGTCACACTAAGATGGTGACGTTGGCTATGCCGGGAATTCTGAGGGTTGAGAGGAGCGGTTCTGTAGATTATGTACCAAGTAGGGTGATTTCATATTTAAAGGCTTAGCGCATGGTTGAGAAGGGTTGCCTATCTTATTTGGCTTTTGTGAGGGATGTTAGTGCAGAGACTCCTGTCATTGATTCTGTTCCGGTGGTATGTGATTTTCCGGATGTGTTTCCTGCAGACTTGTCGGTCATGCCGCCTGACAGGGATATTGACTTCGGTATTGATTTTGGTGCAGGGCACTCAGCCAATTTCTATTCCATCGTATCATATGGAACCGGCGGAGTTGAAGGAATTGAAAGAACAACTTTAGGAACTCCTTGATAAGGGGTTTATTCGGCCTAGTGTGTCCCCTTGGGGTGCACCGATTCTATTTGTAAAGAAGAAAGATGGTTCCATGAGGATGTGCATTGATTACAGGCAGTTGAACAAGGTCACAGTCAAGAACAAGTATCATTTGCCTCGTATTGATGATTTATTTGACCAGCTTCAGGAAGCGAGGGTGTTCTCCAAGATTGATTTGAGGTCCGGTTATCACTAGCTGAAGATTCGGGATTCGGATATTCTTAAGACCGCTTTCAGGACCCGATATGGCCATTATGAGTTCTTAGTGATGTCTTTTGGGCTGGCCAATGCCCCAGCAACGTTCATGCATTTGATGAATAGTGTATTATAGCCCTATTTGGACTCATTCATTGTTGTATTCATTGATGACATCCTGTTGTACTCTCGTAGCCAGGAGGAGCACGCTCAGCATTTGAGGATTGTATTACAGAGATTGAGGGAGGAGAAGCTTTATGCAAAGTTCTTCAAGTGTGAGTTTTGGCTCAGTTCAGTAGCATTCTTAGGGCATGTGGTGTCCAGTGAGGGTATTCAGGTGGATCCGAAGAAGATAGAGGCGGTGCAGAGTTGGCCTAGACCGTTCTCAGCCACGGAGATTAGGAGTTTCCTTGGTTTGGCGGGTTATTACCATCGCTTTGTGGAGGGATTTTCATCTACTGCATCTCCCTTGACCAAATTGACCCAAAAGGGTGCTCCATTCAGGTGGTCGGATGAATGTGAGGAGAGCTTTCAGAAGCCCAAGACTGCTTTGACCACAGCTCCAGTGTTAGTTCTGCCATCAGCTTCAGGTTCTTACACTGTGTATTGTGATGCCTAGAGGATAGGCATTGGTTGTGTTTTGATTCAGGAGGGTAGGGTGATTGCCTATGCCTCGTGCCAGTTGAAGACCCATGAGAAGAACTATCTTGTCCATGACCTTAAGTTGGCAGCCATTGTTCACGCCTTGAAGATTTGGCGTCATTATTTGTATAAGGTTCATTGTGAGATCTATACCGATCACCGGAGTCTGCAGCATCTGTTTAAGCAGAAGGATCTTAATTTGCGTCAGCGGAGATGGTTGGAGCTTCTTAAGGACTATGATATCACTATTTTGTACCATCCAGGGAAGGCCAATGTGGTGGCTGATGCTTTGAGTCGCCGGGCAGAGAGTTTGGGGAGTTTAGCATATCATCCGGCAGCAAAGAGACCTTTGGCATTGGATGTTCAGGACTTAGCGGGCCAGCTTGTGAGATTGAATATTTCGGAGCCGATTCGGGTGTTGGCTTGTGTCATCTCCAGGTCTTCTCTTTATGACTGTATCAGGGAGCGTCAGTATGATGACCCTCACTTGCTCGTTCTTCAGGACAGGGTTCGGAGAGGTGATACTAGGGATGTGACTATTGGTGATGACGGCGTGTTGAGGATGCAGGGCCGGATATGTGTGCCTAATGTAGATGGGCTTCGAGAGTTGATTCTTGAGGAGGCCCACAGCTCGCGGTATTCCATCCATCCGGGTGCCGTGAAGATGTACCAGGATTTGAGGCAGCACTATTGATGGAGGTGGATAAAGAAGGATATAATTGGGTTTGTGGCTCGGTGTCTCAACTGTCAGCAAGTTAAGTATGAACATCAGAGATCGGGTGGCTTGCTTCAGAGATTAGAAATCCCAGAGTGGAAGTGGAAGCAAATCATCATGGAATTCGTAGTTGGGTTCCCACGGACTTCGAGGAAGTTCGATGCTATTTAGGTGATTGTGGATCGGCTAACCAAATCCGCGCACTTCATTCCAGTTGGTACTACTTACACTTCAGAGCGGTTGGCTGAGATTTACATCTGAGAGATTGTTCGCCTACATGGTGTCCCAGTTTCCATCATTTCATATAGGGGCACTCAGTTTACATCGCAGTTTTGGAGGGCAGTTCAGCGAGAGTTGGGTACTCAGGTTGAGTTGAGTACAACTTTTCACCCTCAGATGGACGGGCAGTCCGAGCGCACTATTCAGATATTGGAGAACATGTTGTGCGCTTGTGTCATTGACTTTGGGGGTTCATGGGACCAGTTTATGCCACTCATGGAGTTTGCATATAATAATAGTTATCAGTCGAGTATTCAGATGGCTCCGTATGAGGCTTTATATGGGAAGAGGTATAGATCTCCGGTTGGATGGTTTGAGACGGGTGAGGCTAGGCTCTTGGGTACAGACTTGGTCCAGGATGCATTAGATAATGTGAAATTGATTCAGGAGCGGCTTCGCACGGCGCAGTCTAGGCAGAAGAGTTATGCGGATAGGAAGGTTCGTTATGTATCTTTCATGGTTGAGGAGAAGGTTTTGCTGAAGGTATCACCCATGAAGGGTGTTATGAGGTTTGGGAAGAGGGGCAAGTTAAGCCCCCAGTTCATTGGGCCTTTTGAGGTGCTTCAGAGGATAGGGGTGGTGGCTTATAAGCTTGCCTTGCCACCCAGCTTGTCGAGTGTGCACCCAGTGTTTCATGTTTCCATGCTCCGAAGGTATATTGGAGATTCATCCCATGTTTTGGACTTCAGCACGGTTCAGTTGGAGGGTGATATGACTTATGATGTGGAGCCGGTGGCCATTTTGGATCGGCAGATTCAGAAGTTGAGGTCAAAGGATATAGCTTCAGTGAAGGTGCAGTGGAGAGGTCAGCCTGTGGAGGAGGCCACCTGGGAGACCGAGCGGGAGATGTGGAGCAGATATCCACGCCTATTCGAGACTCTATGTATGCTTCTAAATCCGTTCGAGGACGAATAGTTGTTTAAGAGGGGGAGGATGTAATGAACCGGCATGTGATATAGCCCCGTTTCTCCCATTTTTGTTTCCTTTATGCTCTTAAGCTGTATTATGATATACCGGGTTAGTTGGTTCGGGTCCGGAGTGGTTTCGAAGTGGAATGAGACACTTAGTCTCTTATTTAGAACCTTAAGTTGGAAAAGACAACTGGATGTTGACCTATGTGTAAACGATCTCGGAAAATAATTATGAAGGTTCCATTAGCTCCGTTAGGTGATTTTGGACTCAGGAGTGCGTTCGGAATGTAATTTGGATGTCTGTGGTAGAATTAGGCTTGAATTGGCGAAATTGGAAATTTGGCGATTTTTGGTCGGCAGTGGAAAATTTGATATCGGGGTCGGAATGAAATTCTGGAAGTTGGAGTAGGTTCGTAGTGTCATTCGTGACGTGTGTGAAACATTTAAGGTCATTCGGACGTGGTCTGATTGGTTTCGGCATCGGATGTCGAATATGGAAGTTTAAAAGTTCTTAGGCTTGAATCTGAGGGTAATTTGGTGATTTGATATTATTTTGAGTGATTCAAAGGTTCAACTAACTTTGTATGTTGATATATGACTTGTTGGTATTTTTGGTTGAGGTCCCGAGGGCCTCGATGTGATTTTGGGTGATTAACGGAACAAGTTTGGATATTGGAGGATTGCTGAAGTTGGAACTCAGTTGTCATAATCGCACCTGCGGATGTCTCGTCACAGGTGCGAGCCCGCAGAAGCGAGTGGGATGTCGCAGATGCGAGGTTGGAGTAGCTGGGCAGAAGGTGCAGGTGCGATAAAGTTCCCGCACCTGCGAGGCCATAGAAGTGCACAAGAGGTCGCAGGTGCGGACAATGTCGAGGTAGGCTAGGTCCGCAGGTGCGTAGGATAGGTCGCATCTGCGAGTCCGCAGATGTGGATAGGTGATGCAGAAGCGAAAGTGAGGAAGTCAGGCAGTGGCCGCAGGTGCGAGGTATTTTCAGCACCTGCGTGGTCGCAGATGCGGAAATGGAGCGCAGGTGTAGAGTCTGAGCGTTTAAGTGACTTGCGCAGGTGCGGTTGTTTGGACTGCAGGTGCAGTGGCGCAGAAGCGAGAAATTGTCCGCAGGTGCGAAAAGCCTGGTCAGAAACCATAAATAGAACCCTTCGTGAATTTGGTTCATTTCCCTCATTTTCAAGTTGGATTTTGGAGCTTTTGGAGTGATATTTGAAGGGTGATTCAAGGGCTATCAGTGAGGTAAGTTGCTTGAGACCTAATACTCGTATGTATGGTGATTTCCCGTTGTTTAATTATGTAATTAGTGAAAATGAGGGGTTAAGGCTTGGGATTGTGGAGAGTTTAATTTAAGGATTTGAGGGACCAAACGATGTTGGATTTTGATAAATTTCATATGTATGGACTCGTGAGTGGATGAGCTTCCTAGTTTTGTAAACTTTGTCGGATTTTGAGACGTGGTCCCGGGAGCCGAGTTAAGCCAATTTTGGGTTTTGGCTAATTTGATAGTTTTTCTTGTGGAATTTATTCCATTAGCGTATATTGATGGTATTGTACTGATTATGAATAGATTCAGAGCATTTGGAGGCCGAGTCGAGAGGCAAGAGCATTGCGGGGTAGAGATTTGACCGGTTTGAGGTAAGTAACGATTGTAAATCTAGTCATGAGGGTATGAAACCCCGGATTTCGTATCATTTTACTATTTTGAAGTGACGCACATGCTAGGTGACGGGCGTGTGGGCGTGCACTGTTGGGAATTATGACTTGGTCCGTCCCGTAGCAACTGTGAAGTTGCATATTTTGTTGAAACTATATGATACTTATATGTTTTGTAAATTGGGCTGAATGCCATATTTTGGGCCTTGTGCCAGTGCTGTTTGGACCCTTAGGGCCCTTTTCTTACTATCCTCTCACTGTTTTCGATTGAAAATCTATACTCAGTCATGGTTATACTTGTTTACTGCATAACTCAGTTTTATGACTCTATTTTGATGCATATAAATGTTGTTTTGGGCTGAATGCCCTATTTTTACTGAAAGGCCCGAGTGGCTTGAGAGGTTTATGACTGAGTGAGGCCAAGGGCCTTATTTGTGAGGATATTTATAGGATCGGGCCTCACGCCACAGCATGTTCGATATAGGCCTAGGGCCTGAGTGATTTATGCCATGATTTGGCTTGATATAACGCTTGGGCTGAAGGAGCCCCTCCGGAGTCTGTACACACCCCAGTGAGTGCAGGTACCTACTGAGTGCGAGTGCCGAGTGCTGAGTGACTGGGAGACATGAGTGATTGTGAGGTATGCCCGAGTGGCATGAGTGATTGTGAGGTATGCCCGAGTGGCATGAGTGAGTGTGAGGTATGTCCGAGAGGCATGAGTGACTGTGAGGTTTGCCCGAGGGGCTGTTTATGATTTCCTCATTTGTTTCTCACCTTTGCATTTAGCCTCTGTTTGAAAACTGTTGAAAAATATCTTTAAATGATTTTACTGTAATTGGGTTTAAAAGAGATGTTTTAATTCAAATCCTGATTTTAAAAGTATGTGGTATTTTATTGAGATTTCATTATATGAACTTTTTATGCTTTATTTCTCGTCACTACTGCTCAGTCTTTATTTATTGTTGTTACTTACTGAGTTGGCGTACTCACGTTACTCCCTGCACCTTGTGTGCAGATCCAGGTGTAGCTAAACACGGTAGCGATTGTTGATTATTCTGGTTGTAGATTTTCTCGGGGATAGCAAGGTAGTTGCTTGGCGATCACAGCCCATGCTCTTCTCCCTCTTATCTTCCTTTAGTTGTATTTAGCTATTTTTCAGACTATGTTAGTCTTGATATTGTCAGACAAATGGTAGTAGATGCTCATGACTAGTGACACCCCGATGTCGGGCTTTTCTTTTCCGCACTTATTTTTTTATTTGAACTCCTTTACGAAGATTTTATGTTAAATAGCCTTGAGATCTTCTTGAAATAAAAATATCGGTTGTTTTGGAAAATGAGTCGGCTTGCCTAGTTCCATGATAGGCACCATCATGACAAGGGTTAGTTTGGGTCGTGACAGTTTTAACCTACGAGGTGAGTGCCCGGGTGGCGTTAAATGTTACTCATTAACTCGGGTAAATAATTATGAGGTATTCATGCCTCGCGTGTTGTTGTCAGTGTTACGAGAAGTTGAAATGAGATTTTGGTGAATATGAGATTAATTGAGGATGATGAAATTAATTATAAACAGCTATTATGATCAGAGATATGGTTATGGACATGTGTGTGATGTGTGCGTAGGCACGAATTGATACAGTTGGTTGATACTAATACCGTGTGTTGATATGAGGAATTTGAAATTTATTTGAGTGTAAGGAAATTGGCATTAAAGCTTACAAGTGTGAATAAAAGAAATAATCTCCACTGAGATAATGTTGTCGGACCCCTGTGAAATTTACGGTGACGTAGAAGCACCCCTGAGTATGTGTGAAATAATGCACTCAGTAATCTAATGTCATCGGAATAGTTCTTGGCACGTTCGAGGACGAACGTATGTTTAAGTGAGGGAGAATGTAATGACCTGGCCGGTCATTTTGAATATTATAACCCTGTTCCACAATTTACTGCTCAATTTATACCTTACAATTGATTTATGACTTATTGGGTTAGTTGATTTGGGTACGGAAGGATTTCGGAGTGAAATGAGATACTTAGTCTCGTAATTGAAAACTTAAGTTGGAAAAGTTGATCGGATATTGATTTATGTGTAAACGACCTCGAAATTTAATTATGATGATTCCAATAGCTCCGTATGGTGATTTTAGATTTAGGAGCGTGTCTGGAAAAATATTTGGAGGTCCGTAGTGGAATTAAGCTTGAAATGCCGAAAGTTGAATTTTTGGGAAGTTTGACCGGGGGGTTGACATTTTGATATCGAGGTCGGAATCCGATTCTAGAAATTGGAATAGCTTCGTTATGTCATTTATGACTTGTGTGCAAAATTTAAAGTCATTCCGGATTGATTTGATGTATTTCGGCACAAGATATAGAATTTGAAAGTTCAAAGTTCATTAGGCTTGAATTAAGATGTGATTCGTGGTTTTAGCGTTGTTTGATGTGATTCGAGGCTTCGACTAAGTTCGTATGATGTTTTAGGACTTGTTGGTATATTTGGTTGAGGTCCCGAGGGGCTCGGGTGAGTTTTGGGGTAGTTTCGGACCATTTCTAGGACATTTTTAATTGCTGGTTTCTTCCTACAGAGGTGTGCATCGCGATCGCGAACCTTTGGTCGCGATCGCGAAGAGCAAACAACAGTTTGGGGCCTTGTGAATCGCGATCGCGGAAGCTCTTTCGCGACCACGTAGAACAAATCTCTGTTGCACTGACTCAATTTTGGAAGCTTATATCTCGCAATCTATAAGAAATTTGGAGATGATCCAAAAATAAAAGTTGTAGTCCTTGATGTCTAGTTTGAAGAAAGGTAAACCATTTGTGATTTGGAGTTGTGTACAAAAAGTTATGGTGGATAAACTATATGCTGTCTGGGTAGAGTTTGGAGATCTCTGTTGCACAGGGCTGACTTTGGAAGCTTATATCTAGAAATCTCTAAGGAATTAGGAGATGAGAAACAAATGAAAGTTATAGCCCTTGGTGTATAGTCTTCAGAAAGTTATACCATTCACAATTTGGAGTTTTGTACAAAGAGTTATGACCATTATACTAGAGGTTGTCTGGAAGGGTTGGGGGAGTTTGTTCTTCACGATCGCGATTGGTTTTCCGCGACCGCGAAGAGTAATTTTGGGGCTGAAAAATTTTGTGCTTCGCGATCGCGAAGCATTTTCCGCGATCATGAAGAGTAAATACCTGGGCAGTAGCTATGTTTCGAGGTTTCAGCCATTTTTAACATATTTGGAGCTATGGAGCTCGGATTGAAGCGATGTTTTAGGCGATTTTCACCATATGGATTGGGGTAAGTGTTCTATATCCGAAAGTGATTATACTTGATGATTATATGGTTATATTCATCATTTATTTCAGATTTAAATAGAAGAAATCAAGATTTTTGCAAAATCTTCCAAAAAATAAAAATTTAAGATTTGGAGGTCGAGTTGTTATCGGAATTTGATAAAATTGGTATGGTTGAACTCGTAAATGGGTGTTCGTATTTCATGAAAATTATGTCGGGTTCCGAGATGCGAGCCCCACGTTGACTTTTGTTGACTTTTTGGAATAAATTTTTAAGTCGACGTATTATTATCTGGAATTATTTTCGATGAATTTTAATGAAGTTATATAATTAATTTGGATAGATCTGAGCAGTCCGTAGGTCAATTCAAGCAAGAAGGCGATTTTGGAATATTGGCATAACTTCAAAAAAGTAAGTATCTTGCCTAACCACGAGTGGGAAAATTACCCCTTAGGCATCGAGTCTTATGTGCCATTTGTGAAATGCGAAAAGCCGTGTACGCGAGGTGACGAGTACGTACTCGGGCTTTTATGTGCAAAATATATTAGGTTTAAGTCTTGGGCATACTGTGTAGTAAATTGGATAATTGCTGGCATTTATTAATCATCTATTTGCCATGCCTAAATCCTTGTTGGTTGAACTTGTTTGTATATGAAAATTTGATGTGATTGTTATTTGAATATTTATGTAATTCCGTGAGTTTGTTGGTTTGATATTTCTTGCAATTTAATCTCATTATAGATTTTTCCTCTGCAAATAATTAATTAAGCAAGCTTAAGAAAATGTGTTAATATAATTATCTAAATTTAGATTAATGAAGGCTTTGCTTTATGTTGAATAATTTCTATCTCGGTTGATTATTTTGGTGGTGATATACACATTGTGTGGAGCCTTCGGCTATTTGTTCTGAAATTAATTGATTTGGTTGTATCTTTGGAACTTTGGTTGAGTCCATTGGGCAAATTGTGATATGAATTGATTTTGTTATGTTGCCGTGATAATTTCCCGTGTAAATTATTGTGTTGTGTGAGTTATTATTTTGGGGAGATAAGGGTGGCATTTCACCATTGATATTATGTGGGTATAAGGGTGGCATTTCACTGTTGTGTTTGTTGGAATATTGTCTGGGCGGAGCGATAAGGATGGCTATAGGAGCGATAAGGGTGGCAATAGGAGCGATAAGGGTGGCTATTGATATTGTCTGGTCAGAGCGAGAAGAGTGGCCATAGGAGCGATAAGGGTGGCAATAGGAGCGATAAGGGTGGCTATTGTCAGGGACGATATGTGATGATGTGGAGTTGTGGTGTTGGTAATATTTATGTGATGTTGTGATTTTCTTGTATTTATTTTTATACCTTGTACAATTTGTCTTGTTGTTATGTTGAAATTGGGAGACTGTGGCTATTGTCAGGCGGATTATAAAATAAAATCTGGGCACGAGGTGCCGTGAGTAAATAATGATATTTGGCACGTGAATTATCCGTGCAGTTGTGATATGAAATGAGGGCACGAGGTGTCGGGGAAGCATGATTTAATTATAGGCACGAAGTGCCGTGGAAGTATGAAAGTGGGATGAGACCCGTGTTTATGAAAAATATAAAAATGGGCTGAGACCCGTAGTTGTATGATTATGAAGCGAGATGTCACATGGTGACTTTTTAATTGAAAGAATTATATTCAAAATATTTATTTAGAAAGATTATTATTTAGAAAGTATTACATAAAAGAATTGTATTTGAAAGATATTTATTTGAGGAAATTATATTTGAAGAGATTTATTGAAAGAATTATATTTGAAAAATAATTATTTGAGAAAATTATATTTGAAAGAGAGTTATTTGGAAGAATTATATGTTAAAGACATTTATTTGAAGGACTTGATTTAATTGGGTGTAATTGTATTTATTAATGGTGCTCTTGTTGTCTTGTTGTGCATATCACTGGCTGTTTTATGTTGCCTTTATTGTTATCTGTTTCCTATTATTTTGTATATTATATTGCACAGGCTATTAAACTAGTAAGTGTCTTGATTGTACCTCGTCTCTACTCCACTAAGGTTAGTCTTGATACTTACTGGGTACCGACCGTGGTGTACTCATACTATACTTCTGCATATTTTTGTGCAGATCTAGGTATTGGAGATTTCGGACTTGAGCAGAGTTAAAGCGGGATCGTACTGATTCAAGGTAGAGCTGTTTGGTCGTCGCAGTCCCTTGGGGTCTTTTTATTTCATTGTACTGTTAATTTTTAATCAAACAGTATTGTATATTCGGTCCTCGTGATCATTCCATGTATTTAGTTAGAGTTCGTGACTCAGTACTACTAGTCTTGGGAAGTTGTGTATTCACATTTGTTCCGCTGTCAGTTTTAATTATTTATTTAATTCAAAAACAAATGGCTTCAAAATGTAATTGAAATCGGCTTACCTAGTCTTAAAGACTAGGTTCCATCACGATGCTTGTGGCGGGATTTTGGGTCATGACGATGTAATAACAAGACCACGGACCGGAGCCTCGACGGAACATCACTCGACTCTCCAACTCAGCATTCCATCCTATTTCTTGAACTGCACGCGACCTGATTCCCTTATAACCCGGGATATGTAGGCTGTCCAAACCAGGACTCGGTAGCACCCTTATCTTATTTGCACCCTTATCTTATTTCTTTCCTTTTTAAATAATGGTTTGGTCAAAAATTAGTCACATGACTTACCTTTTCTTTGCCTGAAAACTCTTCATGTTCAAGCAAAGAAGGGCATGCTGTGAGCACCTAATTTTTTATCATATTTGATTTGTTTTACCATTTTCTTTAGTATATAAATATCTTAAAGTTTAATCCATATATTTTAGTCTTTATTTCACATTTATAGGTTTTATTTAAGAAAGTTAGAAATAAAAAAAATTATTTTTTAGAAGTAAATATTTTGTTTTCGTTTATAAAAAAAAGATTCACATAAAATATTTCTTTTAAACTTTGTAGTAGTGACTTTGTAATTCTTCTTTAATGACTTTATTTATATGTTCTTGATTTTAAAATATTTAGCTAGTATTTTTATTTTATACACTTAAAAGAAAAGAAAACTAATAATTAAAGCAAGAGCCAATAATTCAATTCCATACGGTAAGATTCTTCATTATCTTCTCTTAACCAACCTCACATGCTCACTAACAAAAATATTCCATCACAGCACACACTCTTTGGGTTTTCTTGCCCACCAATTCATCTCCATACAGACCTCACCCACATAACACATAGAGAGGGGGGATAAAAGACGAAAAAAAAGGGAGCACCTGACGAACAAAACAGAGCAGCAGCTGCTGAGCTGCACATCTCTTCTTTTTCAACCCATTTTACCTTCTAAAACCAGCCATCTTCTCCACCACCACAAACACCTTTAAACACCATGAAGAACTCCAGGAAAAACAGTCCTAAAACTCCATGAAAACACCTGAGCTACACCACCCTTTTAGCTTGGGAACTTAGCTGAAATCTGCCATTGAAATGCACAAATAATCAGCCTCCAAAACACCTCCAAACCAGCCCAAAAGATGCAGCCTAAATAGCCACTGAAACAACCCCAAAGTAGTCCCCCCAAAAGCACCCCAAGACCATCTCTAAAACACCTTAAAGTAGTCCCTCTTTTTCACATAAATAACGACATTTTTTCCAAGTCGAGTTCGTCTCATGGTTATGTTTCGAGTCGAGGTTTTCCTACGAGTTTTTCAAGTGACTTTCGAGGTTCCGACGCGGTCTTCAGGTGGCGGGTCTGTTTGCTTCTAGCTTCATCGGTGTGCCTTTCCTTGTATACTGACTGGAAGCCCTTGCGCATATTGAAAGCTAATAAAAAAAATGTTCATTTCCCTTTATTATTTTCTGCATTTTTATTTTTAAAGTTTGTTACTTTATTCAGCCATCAAATATGTTGTAACGGCTCGACTTGTCGTTTTAAGAATTAATGCCCCGTTCAACGACTTAAGGTCTCGAGCAATTTCGTAATATGTATTATGACCCGCGGGTGTGGTCGAGTTTGATTTTCGAAAGATTTAGAATCTAATTGAAAGAGAAGTTCTCACTTTTGAAGCTTAAATGGAAAGAGTTGACCAGAGAGTTGACTTTTGAGCAAACGATATCGGAATAGAATTTTGATGATGTCAATAGCTTCGTATGGTATTTTCGGACTTAGGTGCGTGTTCGGATTTGGATTTGGAAGTCCGTAGGACAATTCGACGCATTTTGGCGAAAGTTGAAAAATGGACGATTTTCGAAAAGTTCTATCGAAGGTTGAATTTTTTATGACGAGGGCAGAATCCGATTATGGAAATTGGAATATGTCTGTTATGTCACTTATGACTTGTGTGCAAAATTTGAGGTCAATCGGACTTGATTCGATAGGTTTCGGCATCGAATGTAGAAGTTGAAAATTTCATAATAGACTAAGGTTTCAAGTGAGTTCGCACAAGATCTAATTTCAAACGAGTATACCTCTCATGATATGAAGAGTTATATGGTATATTAACTATCAAAAGAAAGTTCTATGTGTTTAGTTTTCAAAGCTTCAAACCGTTCATCATTTGGACATTCCTACAAGAAGTTATGACCCAATTACCAAAGGCTGACAGAATGTGATTATGCAACCATTATGCGATCGCAAAATGGTTATGCGACCGCAAAATGGTCGCAAAATGGTCCAGAACAGCCCAGTTCTGGGCACCGATTTGTGCGATCATTTTGCGACCCGCACACCAATTGTGCGGTCCATTGTGCGACCGCATAACTGAGTTCGGAGGGTTAATTTTTTTATTTTCGTAACCCAACCCCATTTTGATAAATAGGCTTTAGGGTTTATTTTGGGGCAATTATCTGAGGTTTTTTTAGAGAGAAGTGAGAGTGTTCTAGAGAGAGGAAGTAGAAGAAGTGTTTTGTTCATCAAGATCTTGTCCAAACTTTGATATCCAACAAGGAAATCTCACAAGTTCTTCATCTAAGAGGTAATGTTCCATACCCTAGTTTTCAATTTCGAATTTGGGTAGAATATAGTTGATTAGGAGTATGATTCTTGGGTATGAGAGTATTATCTATACATATATGTACCAATAAGTTTTGTGGGAATATTGTTGGGTTAAAATAAGTAAAGATTAGGTTGAGGAGTGAAGGAAATCTTGTAGAAGAACCTTGTAGCCAAATTTGCACACCTAGTGATTGATTAAATGCTCAAATGAGCTGAAACCATGAAAATCTTCCTAATTATGGTTCACTTTTGTTATGTTTCTAAATAGATTGAAGTTGCTAGGATTTCCGGAACCTCGTAGTAATATAAGGAAGGCTCAAGAAAGATTGCAGCCGTCCAGAGGTCAATTCACGTGAGAAAGCTATTTTGGAATATTGACCTAATTTCAAAAAGGTAAGTATCTTGCCTAACCTTGAGTGGGGGAATTACCCCTTAGGCATTGAGTCTTATGTGAAAAAATTATGTAATTGAAAACTATGTTCGCGAGGTGACGAGTACGTACTTGGTTTATATGTGCATATTATATGTCATGCCTCATTCCTTGTTTGCCGAGGTTGTTTTTATATGATAATTTGGTATGATTGCCACTTGACTTTTATGTGAACTCTGTGTTTGTTTGAGTTGCCATTTTTATGGAAAACACTTTCATTATTGATTTTTCCTACAGATAATTTAAATGGAAAATTTAGTTAATAAGATGAATAAATCTATTTATTTCTTGAAGTTGTGATTTAAAGGAGGTGTTGTTCCTTGATGAATTACTTCTCAGTGCACGTTGTTGAAAATTTGGTATTGAATTATAAAAGTCGTGAATCATGTTGAGGCAAAGTGCCAAATTGTAAAATATTATTCGGTTGAGTTGTTCACTCCCGAACATTTTGTTAAGATGTTGTACACATTATGATCGAGTCGTGGGCTCCTTATGGTAGAAATTTATAATATTTGAGCACTTGATGTACAATTTGTGATATGTTGTAATATTTGAGCATTTGATGTGCAATTTGTTATATGTTAAAATATTTGAGCACTTGATGTGCAATTTGTGATATGTTGAAATGTTGGAGCACTTGATGTGCAATTTGTGATATGTTGTAATATTTGAACACTTGGTGTGCAATTTGTGATATGTTGTAATATTTGAGCACTTGATGTGCAATTTGTGATATGTTGTAATATTGGGACACTTGAGGTGCAAGTTGTATTATGCTGTGATATTTGGGCACTTGAGGTGCGATTTGTGAAATATTGTAATATTGATACGCATGCGGTGAGATAAGGGTGGCTTGAAACGCGTGGCTAGTAGGGGAACTACTAGAAGTCATGCGGTGATATAAGGTCAGGGTGTTAAAACGCATGCGGTGAGATAAGGGTGGCTTGAAACGCATGGCTAGTAGGGGAACTACTAGAAGTCATGCGGTGAGATAAGGGTGGCTTGAAACGCGTGGCTAGTAGGGGAACTACTAGAAGTCATGCGGTGTGATAAGGGTGGCTAAAACGCGGGATGCTATTTCGGAAAAATGATTTCTTTAAAAATTAAATGTGAAGGCTCCCGTGGTGATATAATGAAATGAGATATTGTGAATTTATTTATGATTTGGGACTACGAGGCGGTACCTCGGGAGTGCCCTATTGATATTTCTTTATTTATGTTCTTGTCTTGGGTGATTTTGTTCCATTTAATATGTAAATTCTTATCTTCTTCCGTGATGTACTAGCAGACTTTATTATTATGTGTTTTGTGCTCTTAGTTGTATCGTGTTGGCTTTGATTTTTTTTAGTACGAGACTCTGAAGAAGTATATTTCTGGGTTTTCTTACTGATTTTCGATAATTAAGTTGATTTAAATAAAAGAAATTATTATTATGTTTCAAATTAAATAGTTTTACATCCAAATCAGTAGTTTATCTGATGCTTTAATTTAAGTGCAATGTTATTTTCTTTGTTGATTTCTTACTTGATTTAAAAATTTTACTTGATTTCTTTATTTTACTTGATCCAAATCAGTAGTTTAAATTTATTTCTTTGTTGATTTCTTACTTGATTTAAAAATTTTAAACTCACTTTAGTGGAATAAATTGATCATGTGGATCTTATATACATTGATATTACTGTCACGTGAGTTGTACGTACAGTTGTGTTAGAAATATGGGCATGAAGTGCCGCGGAAATATGGAAGTGGGTGGAGACCCGTATTTTTATGATTATGAAATGAGGTGTCACAAGGTGACTTTTATTTGAAGAAATTATATTCCAAAAATATTATTTGAAAGAATTATAATTGAAAGAAATTTATTTGAAGGGAGTATATTCGAAATATATATTTATTTGACAAGGTTATATTCTAAGATTTTTTATTGAAAAACTTATATTTGAAAGATTTATACTTGAAGTACCTTACATTGGAAAGACATTTATTTGAAGAACTTGATTTAATTGGGTGTACTTGTATTTATTATTCGTTGAGTGATATTAATGGTGTTCTTGTTATTTTGTTGTGTACATCACTGGTTGTTCTATGTTGCCCTTATTGTTATTTGTTTCCTATTATTTTGTATATTATATTGCACAGGTTATTAGACTAGTAAATGTCTTGATTGTACCTCGTCTCTACTCCACTGAGGTTAGTCTTGATACTTACTGGGTACCGACCGTGGTGTACTCATACTACACTTCTGCACATTTTTGTGCAGAGCTAGGTATTGGATATATTGGATTCTGACAGAGTTAGAGTGGGATCGTAAGGATTCAAGGTAGAGATGCTTGGTCGTCACAGTTCCTTGGAGTCTTTCCATCTTATTGTACTGTTATTTATTATTCAAACAATATTGGGTATTCGATCCTTGAAATCATTTCATGTATTCAGTTAGAGTTCGTGACTTAGTATTACTCGTCTTGGGAGGTTGTTATATTTATATGTGTTCCGCTGTTGGTTTTGATTACCTATTTAATTGATAGTTTAAAAAAAATGGCTTTGAAATGTAATAGAAATCGCCTTACCTAGTCTTTGAGACTAGGTGCCATCACGACGCCTGTGGTGGGATTTTGGGTCGTGACAAGTTGGTATCAGAGCTCTAGGTTCATAGGTTCTACGAGTCACGAACGAGTTTAGTAGAGTCTTGTGGATCGGTACGGAGACGTCTGTACTTATCTTTGAGAGGCTACAGAGCTAGTAGGAAAAATTCACTTCTTTCATTCTTTATCGTGCGGCATTTATTCAGCTTGAAGCATATATCTTATGTTCGTTTGCATCCACTCATGTATGAAATTGCGCACTCGATATCAACTATGCGCCAACGGTTTATGATACTACAAAGGGGTTATAAGGGAGCCAGGGTTGCTCAACCATTGTTACAACGTGTCATCCAGATCGAGGATGCTGAAGTATTGAGAGATCATTCAGTTGCACACATTGAGGTGCAACAGGTTCTGACATCTGGTTGATAAGTATGATCTTAAGAATATTTAATTAACTGCCTAATTGTCACAATCGTGGTAGGGTTACGAGGTGGATGTAGATCTGAAATAGTTGGTGGTATTAGAGACTATGTAGTTCGTATGGGAATTCTATTTAGTGAAGGGTACATACGCAGCCACGGCACTGGAGGAAACGAGTTTAACTATCAACAATCAGATTGCGGGGTCATGTGTTATATCAGTTTTGGCCTGAGATGTATTTATGTGGTATTGAAAGGTTCTCCGAAACTTGTATATGATTAAGAGGTAAAATTTGTATGGGATGATGCTGGGGCTTTTGGTATTCCCGCATCCTTAATAATTCTATATTTTAGTACCAGCGGGGTCACAAAAATAATTTCAGAATATTCAGGGTGATACAGTAGGTTCTTTTAATGCACCACCAGCACGTGGTTCTTACATTGGTTATGCCAGTTATCCGGCAGAGATTCAGTATGAACAGTCGCGCCCACAGGGGTTTTTTTATGAGAGTGGTGATACTAGTCACATCAAGAGGAATTGTCCCAGACTTGGGAGGAGTAGATTTCATCAGAACACTCAGGCTACAAGCTTTATTCTAGTTAATACTCCACATGCACAATCAATTAGAGGTGGAGGACAGGCGGGTAGAGGGCGCCTAAGAGGTGGAGGCCCGACCCGTTGATATAATCGTTATGATTTGGCTGAGGCCTATACACCAGATGGTGTCGTTACAGGTATGATCCCGATTTGTTATAAAAGGATATTTTCCCTTAGTTTGATTCGGATCTGAATATTAAGGTGAGTCCTCCTATTATGCTCTGCTTATGGGTGAGCTTCATAATTTTGTGACCCAATTATATGTTTATCCCTGTTGGGAGATTTGAAGATGTGAGCACGTGTCTGTCATTTTTATTTTTGGGCACCATTTAGGGCTATAAGTCCAAAGGTAATTTTCTTTTTATTATTCATTATAGTGGGTTGTGGATGTGTTGTTAGGAGTTGTTTTGGTGTTACTCTGGCAGGTGGATAGGCCCAATTACAGGGGAGACTCTGCCGAAATTTCTGAAAAAATTTGGGAGTTAGAATGTCACGACCCAAAAATTCCACCATAGGAGTCGTGATGGCACCTAGTCTCTAAGATTAGGTAAGTCGATTTCAATTACATTTTGGAGCCTTTTTTTTAATTAAATAAGTAATCAAAACTAACAGCGGAACAAATATAAATATAAAACCTCCCAAGACTGGTAGTACCGAGTCACGAACTCTAACTGAATACATAAAATGATCACGAGGACCGAATATACAATATTTTTTGATTACAAATTAACAGTACAATGAAATGAAAAGACTCCAAAGGACTGCGACGACCAAGCAGCTCTACCTTGAATCATTACGACCCCGCTTTAACTCTGCTCAAGTCTGATATCTCCAATACCTGTCTCTACACAAAAATGTGCAGAAGTGTAGTATGAGTACACCACGGTCGGTACCCAGTAAGTATCAAGACTAACCTCAATGGAGTAGAGACGAGGTACAGTCAAGACACTCACTAGTCTAATAACCTGTGCAATATAATATACAAAAATAATAGGAAACAAATAACATCAAGGCAACATAAAACAACCAATGATATGCACAGTAAGACAATAAAATCACCATTTAATATAGCTCAACAATTAATAAATATAATTACACATAGTTAAATCAAGTTCTTTAATTAAATATCTTTCACATATAATTCTTACGAATAAAACTCTTTTTCAAATATAATTTCGTCGAATAAATATCTTTCAAATACAATTCTTTCATATAATTCTTCTTGAATAAAAATCCTTTCAAATAAATATTTTGAACATAATTCTTTCGATTAAAGAGTCACCATGTGACACCTCATTTAAAAATCATAAAAATACGGGTCTTAACCCATTTTCATATTTTTCGTAAATACGGGTCTCAATCCATTTTTTATATTTCCATGGCACCTCGTGCCCATAACTAAATCATCATATTTTCCCGGCACCTCGTGCCCTCATTTCATATCTGTAACGACCCGGCCGGTCGTTTTGAGTATTACAACCATGTTTCCCCATTTACTACTCAAATTGTACTTTACAGTTGTTGTGTGAATTGTTGGGGCAATTGGTTCGGGTCCGGTGAGGTTTTGGAATGAATTGGAACACTTAGTTCCAAGGTTTAAAGCTTAAGTTAAAATAGTGACCGGATGTCGACTTATGTGTAAACGACCTCAAAATTTAATTCTGATGATTCCAATAGCTCTGTATGGTATTTTGGACTTAGGAGCGTGTCCGAAAATATATTTGGAGGTCTGTAGTAGAATTAGGCTTGAAATGCCGAAAGTGGAAATTTTGGGAAGTTTGACCGGGGGGTTGACTTTTTGATATCGAGGTCAAAATTTGATTCTGGAAATTTGAATAGGTTCGTAATGTGAAATGTGACTTGTGTGCAAAATTTGAGGTCAATCGCACGTGATTTGATAGGTTTCGGCGTCGTTTGTAGAATTTGGAAATTTGAAATTTATTAGGCTTGAATCTGTGTGTAATTCGTATTTTTAAGGTTGTTAGGTATGATTTGAGGCCTCGAGCAGGTCCGTGTTATGTTATGGGACTTGTTGATATAGTTAGTTGAGGTCCCGAGGGGCTCGGGTGAGTTTCGGACGGTTAACAGATCAAATTTGGACTTAAGGAAATGCTGGAATTGCTGCATACTGGTGTGATCGCACTTGCGAAGATTTTGATCCCAGGTGCGAAGCCACATGTGCGTGAAATAAGCTGCAGAAGCGGCCAAGTGTGTAACTGGGCAGTGCTCGCAGGTGCGAAGAATTTGCTGCATCTGCGAGCCCGCAGGTGTGAAGGTGTTGACGCAGATGCAGACTGGGGCTGGCGTGAGGCGACCGCAGGTGCGAAGGAGAATGCGCATCTGCGAGCCCGCAGATGCGAGGTATTAGAAGGCTGGCTATTTCTGCAAGCGCGCATTTTTGTCCGCAAATGCGGATGCGCAAGTGCGAGCCCAGGCACCGCAGGTGCGAAAATGCCTAGGCAGTGTTAAAAACGAGGGTTCCGAGAATTTTTCGGATTTGGGAGCTCGGGTTGGACGATTTTGGAGAGAAAATTTTCCACACAACTTGGGGTAAGTGTTCTTAACTCCCTTGTGATTATATTTCATGAATTAATCTTCATTTTTGGTGTAAGATTATTGAATCTTCAAGAGAAATAGAAGGAAATTTCTATAATGTCACAAAACGAATTTTTCAAGTTTGAATACTAATTTGGAGTCGGATTTGGGTGAAATTAGTATGGGGAACTTGTAATTGGATGGGTTGTCGTATTTTGTGAGTTTCATCATATTTCGAGACGTGGGCCCCGCGGGTGATTTTTGGGGTGTAATTTCGGATTATATGGAAAATATTAGCGTTTTGATATGGAATTAATTCTTATAAATTGTGTGGACTGAGTCAAATTGTTGTGACTAGATTCGAGCCATTTGGAAGTAGATACGCACAGAATGGAATTCCTGGAGCATTGCTTAGCTTGCTCGACATTGGATTTGGCTTGTTCGAGGTAAGTAACTCTTCTAATCTTGGAGCTGAGGGTATGAACCCTGAATATATGTATTATGTAAATCGTTGGGAGGTGACGCACATGTTAGGCGTAACGACCCAACCGGTCGTTTTGAATTTTAGAACCCCGTTCCCCTAAATAAAACTTCCATTATGTTCTTTAAATGATTTATGACTTATGGGGATGGTTGGTTCGGGATTTGGAAGTGTTTGGGTAGAAATCGAAACACTTGGTTCCTTAAGTTGGCTTTAAAAGGCCAAGTTTGACTTTGGTCAACATTTTGATCAAACAAATTTGGATCAGTGTTTTGACAGTTTCGGTAGGTCCGTATCATGATTTGGGACTTGGGCGTATACCCGGAATCAAATTCCGAGGTCCCTAAACCGAGATATGGAATTTTGATGAAAAACTAAAAGGTTTAAGTTCAAATAGTGACCGGATGTCTAATTATGTGAAAACGACCCCGGAATAGAATTTTGATGATTCCAACAGCTCCGTATGGTGATTTTGGATTTAGGAGCATGTTCGAAATTTTATTTGGAAGTCCGTAGTTAAATTAGGCTTGAAA
This sequence comes from Nicotiana tabacum, assembly GCF_000715075.1. Taxonomy (NCBI): domain Eukaryota; kingdom Viridiplantae; phylum Streptophyta; class Magnoliopsida; order Solanales; family Solanaceae; genus Nicotiana; species Nicotiana tabacum. Next base: position 15,512,600 of record NC_134083.1, on the reverse strand, counting down.
TGACTAAAAATAAGAATTTAAGTTTGGAAGTTTGACCGAGGAGTTGACTTTTTGATAACGGAGTCAGAATCCAGTTCTGAAAATTTTCTTAGCTCCGTTATGTCATTTATGGCTTGTGTGTAAAATTTGAGGTCAATCGGACTTGATTCGATAGGTTTCAGCATCGAATGTAGAAGTTGGAAATTTCATAAGACTAAAGTTTCAAGTGAGTTCGCACAAGACCCAATTTTTAACGAGAATATATACATATATATATATGGCGTTATGTGATGATCTACCTATCAAATGAAATATCTTCGACTCTAGTTTCTAACGCTTTTAACCGTTCGTCATTCGGACATTCCTACAAGAAGTTATGATCAAATACCCAAAGGCTGTCCTGTAGCTCGCTACAGAGCTCGCAAGGCCAGGTGTAAGACCAGGCTTTAGCCTGGCGAGGCCAGGTGTAATACCAGGCTTTAGCCTGGCGAGGCCAGGCCTGTCGCGCGCTAAGACCAGGCTTTAGCCTGGCGAGGCCAGGTCTATAGCCTAGTCCGGAATTTTTGGAGTATCCATTCTTCTATTGTTATAACCCGACCCAACTTCGATAAATAAGCCTTGAAGCTCATCTTGGAGCAAAAATCTCATATTTTTAGAGAGAAGGGAGAGTGTTCTAGAGAGAGGAAAATGCTCAAGTACTTTGTTCATCAAGATCTTGTTCAAGCTTTGAAATCCAACAAAGAAATATCACAAGATCTTCACCCAAGAGGTAAGGTTCTAACCCCTAATCTTCAATTTCGAGTTTGGGTAAAGATGGGTGATTAAGAGTATGATTCTTGGGTGTAATAGTATCATTTATACATATCAATAAGGTTTATGGAAAGATTGTTGAGTTCAAATGGGTATAAATTGGGTTGAAAATGGTAGAAATCTTCAAAGACTTTAATTGAAGATTTGAGGGTCGAGTTGATGTCGGAATTTGATGAAATTTGTATGGTTGGACTCGTAATTGAATGAGTTGTCGGATTTCATAACTTTCGCCGGGTTTTGAGATGTGGGCCCCACAGACGAATTTATTTTTATTAAAAGTGTAGTGTTTTCTTATAGAATTGATTCCTATAATTTTTAGTGATTGTATCAAATTATTTTGGCAAGATTCGAGCCAGATAGAGTTGGATTATCGTGGAAAAGGCCTTATAGTGGATTAAACTGGAGCAAGACGAGGTAAGTCTCTTGTCTAATCTTGTGAGGGGGAAATTACCTCATAGGGATTAAATTGAATAATTATTGATAATTGCGGGGGGCTAAGTATGTACGAGGTGACGAGAGTCCGTGCGTAGCTACTATTAATGCTAAAGTCCGGGTAGTTTAGGACTCAAAGCATGAATTACTTGTGTAAATTATATTCTTTGTTTAATTAATATTAATTGATATATATGAATATATTGTGAATTATTAGATAAAGATATTAAATATATATATATATATATATATATATATATATATATATATATATATTAGATAAAGATATTAAAGGATAGAAACCTTATATGCTTGATTTTCTGTTTAAATTAATTAATTGTTAAAGGAAATTATTCTTCCTCCCGAATTTATCTCTTAATAAATATACTCTCCTTCCGGAGGTACAAAATAAAATGTCCTCCTTTCTTGTGGAGCGGGCTGAATGCCTCGGCAGGATAGATGCATCTATGGATCGCGCCGCACGTCCCTCGGCAGTGTACACAAAACTCTGGATCGGGCCATACGTCCTCGGCAGAAATCGTGCTTAATAATAATAATAATTACACAATACTTTGACGGTTTATTACAGCTTGTAAAGTTATTTGATAAATTGAATTGAAATTTGCAGCTTGTAAAGCTATTTGATAAATTAAAAATTCATTGAAATTGAATTGCAGCTTGTAAAGCTATTTGATAAATTGAAAATTCATTGAAATTGAATTGCAGCTTGTAAAGCTATTTGATAAATTGGAATTTTTATTGAAATTGAAGGATTAGAATTTTATTGAAATTGAAGGATTTAATATATATATATTGAGAATTGTTGCATTTTGAAGGAATTTAATTATTTCTGTTGGTTAAATAAATTATTGTTATATTCTGTGAATCATGCTGATTTAAATATTCTAGTTTATTTCAATTATTATTATTGACCCATAGTGAGTGTCAAAGTCGGCCATCTCGTCTCTACCACTTCGAGACTAGGCTTGATACTTACTGGGTACACATTGTTTACGTACTCATACTACATTTGCTGCACTTTTTGTGCAGGATCTGAGTTAGGTCCTAGTGGAGGACCTATCATCACATATCCATGCCATCCTGAGGCATAGTGGTGAGCTGCCTTTCTGAGTCATTCTGCAGCTACCAGTGTTTCTTCTTACATTTACATTCTGTCTATTTCATTTTAGACAGTATTTGGAGTTTTGTATAATCTACTAGATGTTCATGCACTTGTGACACCGGGTCTTGGCACACACATTGATAGAATTTGGTATTTTTATTATTTTCTTGGATTAAAAGTTTAATCAATATATGTTTCATTTATCAGTTGGCTTGCCTAGCTGTAGTGTTGGGCGCCATCATGACCTATAGGTGAAATTGGGTCGTGATACATGGTATCAGAGCACTAGGTTCACGTAGGTCTCACGAGTCATGAGCAAGTCTAGTAGAGTCTTGCGGATCGGTACAGAGATGTCTGTGCTTATCCTCGAAAGGCTACAAGGCTATTAGGAATACTTCCCTTTTTGATTCCTCATCGTCCGATTCGATTCCTTTGAGGCTTATGCCTACATTTCCTTCATATTCAATCGTATGCGACATGAAGAGCTTGTTATAAATTGGGGATTGAGGAAATTTTTAATGGTACTACAGATGTAGTACAAGATGCTTCTCCATGTATGATTAATTGGGCTATTGTTGTCGTCTTGCGAAAGGCCGCTCTGTCATTTCAAATTAAGTATCAGTACTACCTAAGGTTTTGAGATTTGGCATTGATTGTTATGACGATTCGTGCGTTGTTATCACACAGTGTTTATGAAATGGTAAAATGCCCGTCTATGTGTCGGGGCAGTAAACGACTTGAAATAAGGCTTTCTCAGTACATGATTCAAAGGTTCCATGTTTTAATTCTAGCGGAGAAAAGGAAATCGGACTATGAATGTTCAGGTTTGGGGTTGATGGAGTAACGAAGCTTCATATTTTCGAGTGTTGTAGAGTTCTCAATTTTGAAGTGGTGTCATCGCCTTGTAAAATGAGTTAAGGTTCGCCAGTGTTATGATTTTCTTCAACTCGCCTTCACGACGGGGTGTTAGGAATTGGTATAGAGGAAGCAGTCGTTAGAGATCGCGGTGTGAAGTGATTCAGGATCGAAGCAGTGTTTCTAGTATTGATGTCTCGAGAAGGATGATCGTTAGAAAGGTTTAAAGCTGGTAACGATCTATTGGTTCAAGTGCTACAGAGACAGATTTTGAGTTAAGGCAACAACTGGGCAGCGAAGGATGAGGAAGGACATGTTGAAGGTGCCTTGCGGTGGTTAGGTTCTGAAAATTCCAAGTGTAAGAAAACAAAAGCAGAGTAGTTGCTTAAAGGAGATGGTTGACCAAAGTGGGAGAGTGGCAAGGTAGCACATGGGTTACGTGCTAGAATGATTACATGTCTTGAGGAACGTTTGGAGTGATTTGGGATGTAGAATGGATAATGACTAGGTCTACGGACTTAAGTTGCAATATTAGCTGCTATATTGAGGAATATTGGATACAATATGAGGGAGTTGTTTGATATGAAGAAGGATACAACATGACTTTGGATTGGAAGGTATTGTCGCACCTCTAGTTGACGTCCGTGAGGTGTGAACGGACTGGTGCAGCTGGTGAATGAGCCTGGACTCAGGATGATCTACTGATTTCGTAGTATTTGCACCCAATGCAGCGGCGTTGGCATATGTCGGCATGTAATTTCCACGGGTGGGTTATCTCCTATGAGCAGGTTAGCAGTCGTGTGGTGTTGACAAAGCTTCTGCGAAGAATTTTACAGGCTACCCGGTAAGAGATTTAATATATAAATATAGATAGTGGTTCGGAGTGTTTATTAAAGGTTAATAGAAGGATTCCGAGAAATTTGGCGAGTTGCGTGTGCAGGATCATGTCAACGATGAAGAAAGAATCTCGGTGGATTCCAAAATTTTATAATTGTAGCTTCAAGCTAAGTGGGAAAGCCCCACCGTCTATGATTGGATTCCGTAGTGTCAACTTGTGCGGTTTCTGGTTATCGGTGTATTGGTGGGTCATTGCAACTAAGGAAAGAAAACATCAGTGATAATTTAAGCAAAGTATTTGAGGAATGTGCGCCATAATTGGCCTTATTAATTCATATTCAGGTTTTTGGAAGACTCGGAGTTTATGCTTCGTGTAGATGTAATGCACAGGAAAGTGAAATAGTCAGATGTTTCCTTGATAAAGTGTCCATGTGCTAGCAGGGCCTTGGAATTGATCATGTTTGGGAACAAGTCAGAGCAAGTGACTCTCAATAACGGTCCTTATGGATTCAATTTTTTTTTGAAGTGTGGTGTCTAAGGATCTCGAGTCTATAGTATGGTTGAGTATCGAGCTTTTGCAGCAGATTATGAAATGGGGCTTAGAGTACTCTACATTATCTTCAGATTGTGGTGTAGCATTGGAAGAACGGAAGAAAATAACTTCGGATTCATAAAAGAAGTATCAGAATGGGTGTACCAATTGAAGATGTAAAAAATGCGCACAAGAAGGGATATGAGATAATTAGTGGGTTTTGAAATAGCGTGGTCTCGTGAAATAAGGTCACTTGGGATGAGTGCGGATTTGAGTTCGTGATGTAATGAATGGAACTATTATTATTTCTAAGGCAATTTGAGAGTAAATTGAGAAAAGACGGATCAGCTCACAATGGTTGAATCGGCACAATGGTGGCAATGATCAGTTCCTTCAGCGCATTGAATTATGCATGTGATTTGTGGCGGTACGTGCGAGGCTTGACGACCGACGTAATTGATTTTATTTTGGAGAAATTCAAGTATTATGACATGTTATGTGTAGAGGGATCCCAGAAGAGTTATGGTGGTTTAGACCACTACCTAAGGCCGGTATTTTCTACGGATATGGGAATTCAATCATGTGTTGCAATGGTTCTCTTGAAATGAGTTAAGAAGAAGGTTTCTATATGATGAAGTGTTTAGCCTATTAAGTGGTTCGGAAGTTATGTTAAAATTCTTGTACTCCTGCGCATTGGCGTGATTAAGTGCACTAAGTAGCATGAAATTCGAAAGTTGAGGATTTAAGATTTCAGTTCGGTGTTGACAAGGATGTTATGAACTCGGATGAGCAGGAAAGGTATTTAGATGTTTAAAGTAAGATTGTATTGTTTTTGGTATCATCTAAGGTCGATGTCAGGTGTAAGGGACCTTGTGTATTGATTTGTGGATTCTTGATATACTTTATAGCATTTTGTGTAACCAGTAACATAAATGTGCAGACTTGTTACCTGGTGTGGAAGGTCATGGGAGCATGTCTCACGGAAATATTGTGTAAGAGTGACGTGTAGTCACTTGATTGAGTGAATATTGAAACCAAGTATGAAGATTGTGGTAATATCGCTGATTCGAGAATTTATGCTTGGAGGGCGCTCGATTCATTTGGTTGTGGATTGTGGAAGTTTGTTCCGGTTATGATGGTTGTTCTTGTGCGTTATGGGAAAAAGGGTTATTATAGATCCTTGAAAGGTTATTAGCCTAGTAGACCTCAGAATCGGCTTGAGGTCTGTGGATGGATTTAAATATGAATATGGGCTCTATATCAGGCCGGATGTGTTCATTTCAGCATAAAAGCTCCCTATGGAGGAGTATTCGGATGTTGGATGTCGTTTCGTCGTCGGTTATTTCATGTAATACTATATTGTGCCGTGTGAGTTATGAAACGGCTTGATAAATTTCTTATGTGTTGAGGTTCCGCAGAGCGATGGTGTTATGTGAGCAGGATGGCTCTCGGGATTCAGATTATATGTTGCACCTTAGTTGTGCTTGAGTTTTGTAACGTATGGCAATGTCGGTCCTTCCAGGGATGGTATTATGCACTTAGCGTGCTTGTGTCCGATATTCAAATATTTTGTAGTAATGAGCATTCTAGCTCGGTAAGTATTTTCTTATAGGTTCTTTTTGTGCGGATCGGGTGGCACGCCGCCACGGGTATGTTTTTTGGATCGGGTTGCACGTCGCAACAGTGTGATGTTGAGTACAGTCCCCTATATTTTATTTTGTGTGTTTGTGTCCCATTTTCTGAGGAAGGTTGATGACATCATTTCAATTGTCTAATTAGTCATGTGGGTTGAGAAATCCTTTTCAGAGTTCGTTTTTCTTATGTATCGCAATCGAGTCCGTAGCTTATTAGCTCATTGTGGCGTCATATGAGACTTTTTGATCATGTCTGAGGTGGTTTATTGCCTGAGCAGCTTATACTTGGTGAGACGAGATTATTCGATTTGGGATCAGTGCGATCAGATTATATGGAGTGTAATAAAGAACAAATACCATTATTTGGTTATGATGAGGCAATGGTTCTTGTCAGAAGGAGAAACTCAATAATTGTTGACTCGGCAATTGATTATGAATTTCTACACATTTCTTCCATCGTGGAAGCATTTTAAGAGTTGGAACAGGACTTATATATATCATGAGGTGTGTTGTGAACATCAGATTCGTGGAATTTTGGCTATTATTAGCGGAGGATGTTATTATAGTCATGTGAATGATGCGGTGCATGGTCTAAATTCAACAAAGATATGAAATCTTGTATTGGTGCATCGTGTAGTGATTGATACGACATTCAAAGGTTGGAAATAGGCATGGTGAAGAATTCTGGATGTTAGAATTGGGCTCTAAGGCTTATTTGCCTAAATAAAGGGGAGAAATTTTAGATTGGCTCAAGTTAATATGCTCAACTGGGTGTGGTAGCACGGGTAGGTGCACGAGGTGTTAAACAATGATTTTGGATAACTCCGGCACACTCCTTAGCACGTTCGAGGACGAACGTATATTAAGTGGGAGAGAATGTAACGACCCAACCGGTCGTTTTGACTTTTAGAATCCCATTCCCCTAAATAAAACTTCCAGTATGTTCTTTAAATGATTTATGACTTGTGGGAATGGTTGGTTCGGGATTTGGAAGTGTTTGGGTTGAAATCGGAACACTTAGTTCCTTAAGTTGGCTTTAAAAGGCCAAGTTTGACTTTGGTCAACATTTTGAACAAACAGATTCGGATCAGTGTTTTGACAGTTTCGGTAGGTCCGTATCGTGATTTGGGACTTGGGCATATACCCGGAATCAAATTCCGAGGTCCCTAAACGGAGATATGGAATTTTGATGAAAAATTAAAAGGTTTAAGTTCAAATAGTGACTGGATGTCTAATTATGTGAAAACGACCCCGGAATAGAATTTTGATGATTCCAACAGCTCCGTATGGTGATTTTGGATTTAGGAGCGTGTTCGGAATTTTATTTGGAAGTCCGTAGTTAAATTAGGCTTGAAATGGCTAAAAATAAGAATTTAAGTTTGGAAGTTTGACCGAGGAGTTGACTTTTTGATAACGGAGTCGGAATCCAGTTCTGAAAATTTTCTTAGCTCCGTTATATCATTTATGACTTGTGTGTAAAATTTGAGGTCAATCGGACTTGATTCGATAGGTTTCGGCATCGAATGTAGAAGTTGGAAATTTCATAAGACTAAAGTTTCAAGTGAGTTCGCACAAGACCCAAATTTTAACGAGAATATATACATATATATATATATATATATATATATATATATATATATATATGGCGTTATGTGATGATCTACCTATCAAATGAAATATCTTCGAGTCTAGTTTCTAACGCTTTTAACCGTTCGTCATTCGGACATTCCTACAAGAAGTTATGATCAAATACCCAAAGGCTGTCCTGTAGCTCGCTACAGAGCTCGCAAGGCCAGGTGTAAGACCAGGCTTTAGCCTGGCGAGGCCAGGTGTAATACCAGGCTTTAGCCTGGCGAGGCCATCCAAAAGCCAAGCTTAACCAGGCTTTAGCCTGGCGAGGCCAGGCCTGTCGCGCGCTAAGACCAGGCTTTAGCCTGGCGAGCCCAGGTCTGTAGCCTGGTCCGGAATTTTTGGAGTATCCATTCTTCTATTGTTATAACCCGACCCAACTTCGATAAATAAGCCTTGAAGCTCATTTTGGAGCAAAAATCTGATATTTTTAGAGAGAAGGGAGAGTGTTCTAGAGAGAGGAAGAAGCTCAAGTACTTTGTTCATCAAGATCTTGTTCAAGCTTTGAAATCCAACAAGGAAATATCACAAGATCTTCACCCAAGAGGTAAGGTTCTAACCCCTAATCTTCAATTTCGAGTTTGGGTAAAGATGGGTGATTAAGAGTATGATTCTTGGGTGTAATAGTATCATTTATACATATCAATAAGGTTTATGGAAAGATTGTTGAGTTTAAATGGGTATAGATTGGGTTGAAAATGGTAGAAATCTTCAAAGACTTTAATTGAAGATTTGAGGGTCGAGTTGATGTCGGAATTTGGTGAAATTTGTATGGTTAGACTCGTAATTGAATGGGTTGTCGGATTTCATAACTTTTGTCAGATTTCGAGATGTGGGCCCCACAGAAGAATTTTTAATTAATTTCGGGATTTTTATTAAAAGTGTAGTGTTTTCTTATAGAATTGATTCCTATAATTTTTAGTGATTGTATCAAATTATTTTGGCTAGATTCGAGCCAGACAGAGTTGGATTATCGTGGAAAAGGCCTTATAGTGGATTAAATTGGAGCAAGATGAGGTAAGTCTCTTGTCTAATCTTGTGAGGGGGAAATTACCTCATAGGGATTAAATTGAATAATTATTGATAATTGCGGGGGCTACGTACGCACGAGGTGACGAGAGTCCGTGCGTAGCTACTATTAATGCTAAAGTCCGGGTAGTTTAGGACTCAAAGCATGAATTACTTGTGTAAATTGTATTTTTTGTTTAATTAATATTAATTGATATGTATATATAAATATATTGTGAATTGTTAGATAAAGATATTATAGGATAGAAACCTTATATGCTTGATTTTCTGTTTAAATTAATTAATTGTTAAAAGAAATTATTCTTCCTCCCGAATTTATCTCTTAATAAATATACTCTCCTTCCGGAGGTACATAAGAAAATGTCCTCCTTTCTTGTGGAGCGGGCCGAACGCCTCGGCAGGATAGATGCATCTATTGATCGCGCAGCACGTCCCTCGGCAGTGTACACGAAACTCTGGATCGGGCCGTACGTCCTCGGCAGAAATCGTGCTTAATAATAATAACAATTACATGATACTTTGACGGTTTATTACAGCTTGTAAAGCTATTTGATAAATTGAAAATTTATTGAAATTGAATTGAAATTTGCAGCTTGTAAAGCTATTTGATAAATTGGAAATTCATTGAAATTGAAATTTGCAGCGTGTAAAGCTATTTGATAAATTGGAAATTCATTGAAATTGAATTGCAGCTTGTAAAGCTATGTAAATTGGAATTTTTATTGAAATTGTAGGATTTAATATATATATATATATATATATTTGATAAATTGAAATTTTTATTGAAAGTGAAGGATTTAATATATATATTGAGAATTGTTGCGTTTTGAAAGAATTTAATTATTTCTGTTGGTTAAATAAATTATTGTTATATTCTGTGAATCATGCTGATTTAAATATTCTAGTTTATTTCAATTATTATTATTGACCCATAGTGAGTGTCAAAGTCGGCCATCTCGTCTCTACCACTTCGAGACTAGGCTTGATACTTACTGGGTACACGTTGTTTACGTACTCATACTAAACTTGCTGTACTTTTTGTGCAGGATCTGAGATAGGTCCTAATGGAGGACCTATCATCACATATCCATGCCATCCCGAGGCATAGTGGTGAGCTGCCTTTCTGAGTCATTCTACAGCTACCAGTGTTTCTTCTTACATTTACATTATGTCTATTTCATTTCAGACAGTATTTGGAGTTTTGTATAATCTACTAGATGTTCATGCACTTGTGACACCGGGTCTTGGCACACACACATTGGTAGAAGTTGGTATTTTATTATTTTCTTGGAATAAAAGTTTAATCAATGTACGTTTGACTTATTAGTTGGCTTGCCTAGCTGTAGTGTTGGGCGCCATCACGACCTATAGGTGAAATTGGGTCGTGACAACATGGTATTAGAGCACTAGGTTCACGTAGGTCTCACGAGTCATGAGCAAGTCTAGTAGAGTCTTGCGGATCGGTACAGAGACGTCTGTGCTTATCCTCGAGAGGCTACAAGGCTGAGGCTTATGCCTACATTTCCTTCATATTCAATCTTATGCGACATGAAGAGCTTGTTATAAATTGGAGATTGAGGAAATTTTTAATGGTACTACAGATGTAGTACAAGATGCTTCTCCCTGTATGATTAATTGGGCTATTGTCGTCGCCTTGCGAAAGGCCGCTCTGTCATTTCAAATTAAGTATCAGTACTGCCTAAGGTTTTGAGATTTGGCATTGATTGTTATGATGATTCGTGCGTTGTTATCGCATCGCCTTGTAAAATGAGTTAAGGTTCGCCAGTGTTATGATTTTCTTCAACTCGCCTTCACGACGGGGTGTTAGGAATTGGTATAGAGGAAGCAGTCATTAGAGATCGCGGTGTGAAGTGATTCAGGATCGAAGCAGCATTTCTAGTATTGATATCTCGAGAAGGATGATCGTCAGAAAGGTTTAAAGCTGGTAACGATCTATTGGTTCAAGTGCTACAGAGACGGATTTTGAGTTATGGCAATAACTGGGAAGCGAAGGATAAGGAAGGACATGTGGAAAGTGCCTTGCGGTGGTTAGGTTCTGAAAATGCCAAGTGTAAGAAAACAAAAGCAGAGTAGTTGCTTAAAGGAGATGGTTGACCAAAGTGGGAGAGTGGCAAGGTAGCACATGGGTTACGTGCTAAATGATTACATGTCTTGAGGAACGTTTGGAGTGATTTGGGATGTAGAATGGACAATTACTAGGTCTACGGACTTAAGTTGCAATTTTAGCTGATATATTGAGGAAGATTGGATACAACATGAGGGAGTTGCTTGATATGAAGAAGGATACAATATGACTTTGGATTGGAAGGTATTGTCGCACCTCTAGTTGACGTCCGTGAGGTGTGAATGGACTGGTGCAGCTGGTGAATGAGCCTGGACTCAGGATGATCTACTAATTTCGTAGTATTTGCACCCAGTGCAGCGGCGTTGGCATATGTCGGCATGTAATTTCCACGGGTGGGTTATCTCCTATGAGCAGGTTAGCGGTCGCGTGGTGTTGACAAAGCTTCTGCGAAGAATTTTACTGGCTACCCGGTAAGAGATTTAATATGTAAATATAGATAGTGGTTCGGAGTGTTTATTAAAGGTTAATAGAAGGATTCCGAGAAATTTGGTGAGTTGCGTGTGCAGGATCATGTCAACGATGAAGAAAGAATCTCGGTGGATTCCAAAATTTTATAATTGTAGCTTCAAGCTAAGTGGGAAAGCCCCACCGTCTATGATTGGATTGCGTAGTGTCAACTTGTGCGGTTTCTGGTTATCGGTGTATTGGTGGATCATTGCAACTAAGGAAAGAAAATATCAGTGGTAATTTGAGCAAAGTATTTGAGGAATGTGCGCCATAATTGGCCTTATTAATTCATATTCAGGTTTTTGGAAGACTCAGAGTTTATGCTTCATATAGATGTAATGCACAGGAAAGTGAAATAGTCAGATGTTTCCTTGATAAAGTGTCCATGTGCTAGCAGGGCCTTGGAATTGATCATGTTTGGGAACAAGTCAGAGCAAGTAACTCTCAATAACGGTCCTTATGGATTTAATTTTTTTTTTTTTGAAGTGTGGTGTCTAAGGATCTCGAGTCTATTGAAAATTTATTGAAATTGAATTGAAATTTGCAGCTTGTAAAGCTATTTGATAAATTGGAAATTCATTGAAATTGAAATTTGCAGCTTGTAAAGCTATTTGATAAATTGGAAATTCATTGAAATTGAATTGCAGCTTGTAAAACTATTTGATAAATTGGAATTTTTATTGAAATTGAAGGATTTAATATATATATATATATATATATATATATATATATATATATATATATATATATATATATATATATATATATATATATATATATATATATATATATATATTGAGAATTGTTGCATTTTGAAGGAATTTAATTATTTCTGTTGGTTAAATAAATTATTGTTATATTCTGTGAATCATGCTGATTTAAATATTCTAGTTTATTTCAATTATTATTATTGACCCATAGTGAGTGTCAAAGTCGGCCATCTCGCCTCTACCACTTCGAGACTAGGCTTGATACTTACTGGGTACACGTTGTTTACGTACTCATACTACACTTGCTGCACTTTTTGTGCAGGATCTGAGATAGGTACTAGTGGAGGACCTATCATCACATATCCACGCCATCCCGAGGCATAGTGGTGAGCTGCCTTTCTGAGTCATTCTGCAGCTACCAGTGTTTCTTCTTACATTTACATTCTGTCTATTTCATTTCAGACAGTATTTGGAGTTTTGTATAATCTACTAAATGTTCATGCACTTGTGACACCGGGTCTTGGCACACACATTGATAGAATTTGGTATTTTTATTATTTTCTTGGATTAAAAGTTTGATCAATATATGTTTGATTTATCAGTTGGCTTGCCTAGCTGTAGTGTTGGGCACCATCACGACCTATAGATGAAATTGGGTCGTGATACTAGGTGACGGGCGTGTGGGCGTGCACTATAGAAATTGTGACTTAATTATTTCTGTGGAATTTTGTCGTTAAATAATTCTTGGCATTTTCCATGCAGTTTTATGTGTTAAAGAAATTGAGTTGAAAAGCATATTAAAAATCATGTTGAGGCTATGTGCCCTATTATTGGGACCCACAGAGGTCATATTATTGTGAAATATTTATTTTAAATTGAAAATTCATACTCAGTCATATTCATTTGATTGCATATCATATCTCAGTCTCTGTTGTTATTTATTGATACATCACATAATCATTTTGGGCTATTCTCATGACATTGTGAGCCCATGAAAGAGAGACTGGAGTGATTGATGACTGAGGGAGGCCGAGGGCCTGATTGTGAGGATATTTTTGGGATCGGGCTGCATGTCGCAGCAGGCCATCTTGGCTTTATATATATTATTCTTATTGCACGTAAGTTGGCCGTGCAGCACATGAGTTGGCCGTGCGGATCCTTATATTATTATTGCACGTGAGTTGGCCGTGCAACATTTGAGTTGGCCGTGCAGATCCTTATATTATTATTGCATGTGAGTTGGCCGTGCAGCACGTGAGTTGGCCGTGCTTATAGCGCTTGGGTTGTAGGAGCCCCTCATGAGTCTGTACACCCCCAGTGAGCACAGTCGACTATAAACAGGGATCGGGCTGCACGCCGCAACAAGTATTATATAGCGCTGAGTGATTGAGTGTGCTGAGCACAGTGAGATAGAATGCGAGACAATGAGATTGAGTACTCTGAGAGTGTGAGTACATGAGTGCAATCTCTGAGATACATTGCATTGACATGCACACATGACATATATGCATAGAGATGTGTTTTCCTTATACTGTACGGTATCACATTATTCATGATTTCTCTCACATGTTGACAGATGGGCATAGTGATATATTTGTTTTACACTGGTTATCTGGGAAAGAAAATGAGATATTTTATTTATTTTTGAAAGGATTTTGGAAAAATTACTATTTTCAAACTTATTCATATTTTTAGTAACTTCGGTATATGATTCGGGTTTTCAGTGATGTACTTGAAAGGCGGAACTATTTTCAGAAGTCGTGATTTAGCTGAGCATTTATTCTTGAGTTACTTCTGGCATTACTTGTTTAATATTGTTATGAACTATTGTTGGTTATGGAAGTTGGACTCTGACCTTGGTGGAAGCTCGTCACTACTTTCAACCTAAGGCTAGGTTTGTTACTTACTCAGTACATGGGGTCGATTGTACTGATACTACACTTCTGCACATTTCGTGTAGATGTTGGCTGATGTTGTTGCTGTGCTCGATGGTTGCGGGATTTGAAGATATACCTAAGTCCCTGTTGTAGCTGCCTCTTGTTCAGGATAGCCTTAGATTTATAAAAGCTCTGTTAAGTATTATTCAAACAGACTGTGTATTTATTTTATTTCCGCTTTGTATACTCTATTCTTAGAAGGTCATGATTTATACTACCAGTTCTTTGGGATTGTACAAGATTAAGACCTTTATTCACTTAAATTGCTATAATAATTATTATTGAAATTGGATAGTTGGTAATTGGCTTACCTAACGGGATGGGTTAGGTGCCATCACGACTAGTTGGATTTTGGGTCGTGACAAAATCACAACTGCACGGACAATTCACGTGCCAAATATCATTATCATTTCATCACAGCACCGTGTGCCCACATTTCATATCACAACTGCACGGACAATTCACGTGCCAAATATCCTCATTATTTACTCACGGCACCTCGTGCCCACATTTCATTTTATAATCCGCCTGGCAATAGCCACAGGCTCTCAATTTCAACATAAATCAGATTGTTAACAATTTACCAACAACAAGACAAATTACACAAGGTATAAAAATAAACACAAGAAAATCACAACATCACATGAAAATCATCAACACCACAACCCCACAGCATCACATATCGTCCATGACAATAGCTACCCTTATCGCTCCTATTGCCACCCTTATCACTCCTATAGCCACCCTTATCGCTCCGCCCAAACAATATCAATAGCCATCCTTATCGCTCTTATTGCCACCCTTATCGCTCCTATAGCCACCCTTATCGCTCCACCCAGACCATATCAATAGCCACCCTTATCTCTCTTATTGTCACCCTTATCGCTCATATAGCCACCATTATCGCTCCGCCCAGACCATATTCCAACAAACACAAATACAGTGAAATGCCACCCTTATACCCACATAATATCAACGATGAAATGCCACCCTTATATACTCAAAATAATAATTAACACAACACAACAATTTACATGGAAAATTATCACGGCAACATAACAAAATCAATTCATATCACAATTTGCCCAATGGCCACAACCAAATTCCAAAGCTACAACCAAGTCAATTAATTTCACAACAAATAGCCAAAAGCTCTACACAATGTGTACAACACCCAAAAATAATCAATAGAGATAGAAATTACTCAACATAAAGCAAAGTCTTCATTAAATTCAAATTTTCAATAGTTATATAAACACCTCTTCTTAAGCTCATTTAATTAATTATTTGCAGAGGGAAAATCCATAATGAAATTAAATTCAATTAATTATAAAACCAACAAATTCACGGAATTATATAAATAATCAAGTAACAATCACATCAAATTGTCATATAACAACAGATTCAACAACAACAAAGATTTAGGCACGACAAATAGATGATTAAATATATACCAACAATTATCCAATTTACCACACAATATTCTCAAGACTTTAACTCAATAAAATTTACACATATAAGCCGAGTACGTACTCATCACCTCGTATACACGGCTTCTCACATTTCACAAATAGCACATAAGACTCGATGCCTAAGGGGTAATTCCCTCACTAGAGGTTAAGCAAGACACTTACCCTTTTTTGAAGTTAGGCCGATATTCCAAAATAGCCTTCTTGCTTGAATTGACCTCCGGACAGCTCAAATCTATCCAAATTAATTGTATAACTCCATTAAAATTTATCGAAAATAATTCCGGATAATAATACATCGACTTAAAAATTTATTCCAAAAAAGTCAACAAAAGTCAACGCGGGACTCGCTTCTCGGAACCCGAGATAATTTTTACGAAATCCGAACACCCATTCTGATACGAGTTCAACCATACCAATTTTATTGAATTCCAATAACAACTCGACCTCCAAATCTTAAATTTTTGTTTTAGGAAGATTTTGTAAAAATCTTGATTTCTTCCATTTAAATCCGAATTAAATGATGAATATAATCATGGATTCATGAAATATAAATATTTTAGGATATGGAACACTTACCCCAACCAAGCTTGTGAAGAATCCCTCCAGAATCGCCCAAATCCGAGCTCCAAAAATTCCAAAACGAAATGCCCAAAAATGACCATTTTTGGTCCTTATGATTCTGTCTAGTTTCGCACCTACGGTTACTATTCACACACCTGCGAAAAAAACAACAGCTGCCCAGAAATTTCAGCAGCTTTTCTTCAAGTCTGAATTGATCCATTAACCTTCCGAAATCCACCCGAGGCCCTCGGAACCTCAACCAAATATACCAACACGTCCAAAAATATAATACGAACTTAGTCGGGTCTTCAAACCACATCAAAACAATACTGAAATTACGAATCGCGCATCGAATCGAATTATAAGTTTTCAAATCTTCCAACTTCCATATTTTGCGTTGAAACGTATCAAATCAATTCGAAATGACTTCAAATTTTGCACACAAGTCATAATTGACTTAATGGAGCTATTTCCATTTCCGGAATCGAAATCCGACCTCGTTATCAAAAATTCACCCTTCGATCGGTCGTTTCCAAAATCTTATATTTTCCAACTTTCGCCAAAATGTGTCGAATTGTCCTACGGACTTCCAAATCCAAATCCGAACATACGCCCAAGTCCGAAATCATTATACGAAGCTATTGCCATCCTCGAAATTCTATTCCGGGGTCGTTTGCTAAAAAGTTAACTCTCCGGTCAACTCTTTCCATTTAAGCCTCTAAATAAGAATTGCTCTTTCAATTAAATTCTGAATCTTCAGTAAATCAAACTCGACCACACCCGCGGGTCATAGTATATATTGCGAAGCTGCTTGAGACCTTAAGCCACTGAATGGGGCATTAATTCTTAAAATGACAAGTCAGATCGTTACATAGAAAAATTTGGGGATATTGATATCTGCGAAAGAAGAGAAACGTTATATTATGTGTTTGAGGGCGGACTCTACTTTTAATTCTAGGGCGAATGATCCTAAGTGGGGGAGAATGTAACACCTCGAAAAAAAATAATTGAAGTACTTCAACACTATCAAAAAAGTTGATGTGTGCGCAGGCACGAGTTACTATAGCCAGTTGAGACTAATACCGTGTGTCGAATTGAAAATCAGGCCTTTTGGAAATGATTGGAGAGTTAGGGAATTTGCTTTAAAGCATATAAGAATGGAGAAAAGAAATAATCTCAATTGAGATGGTGTTGTCGGACCAGTGTTAAATTGCGGGAACGTACAATCACCTACAAGTATGTGTGTAAGAATACACTCAGTAATTTAAAGTCCTCAGAAAGATTCTTGGCACGTTCGAGGACGAACATATGTTTAAGAGGTGGAGAATGTAACGACCCGACTTGTCGTTTTAAGAATTAATGCCCCGTTCAACGACTTAAGGTCCCGAGCAATTTCATAATATGTATTATGACCCACGGGTGTGGTCGAGTTTGATTTTCGGAATATTTAGAATCTAATTGAAAGAGAAATTCTCACTTTTGAAGCTTAAATGGAAAGAGTTGACCAGAGAGTTGACTTTTGAGCAAACGACCTCGGAATAGAATTTTGATTATGTCAATAGTTTCGTATGGTATTTTCGGACTTAGGCGCGTGTTTGGATTTGGATTTGGAAGTCCGTAGGACAATTCGACGCATTTTGGCGAAAGTTGGAAAATAGACGATTTTCGAAAAGTTCGATCGAAGGTTGAATTTTTTATAACGAGGTCGGAATCTGATTATGGAAATTGAAATAGGTCATTTACATCACTTATGACTTGTGTGCAAAATTCGAGGTCAATCGAACTTGATTCTATAGGTTTCGGCATCGGATGTAGAAGTTGGAAATTTCATAATAGACTAAGGTTTCAAGTGAGTTCGCACAAGACCTAACTTCAAACGAGCATACCTCTCTTTATATGAAGATTTTTATGGTGTATTACCTATCAAAAAACGGTCTATGTGTCTAGTTTCCAACGTTTTAAACCGTTTGTCATTTGGACATTTCTACAAGAAGTTATGACCAAATTACCAAAGGCTGACAGAATACGATTATGCGACCATTATGCGATCATTATGCGATCGCAAAATGGTTATGCGACCGCAAACTGGTCGCAAAATGGTCTAGAACAGCCCAGTTCTGGGTTTGTGCGATCATTTTGCGACCCGCACACCAATTGTGCGGTCCATTGTGCGTCCGCATAACTGAGTTTGGAGGGTTAATTTTCCTATTTTCATAACCCGACCCTATTTTGATAAATAGGCTTTGGGGTTTATTTTGGAGCAATTATCTGAGGTTTTTTAGAGAGAAGTGAGAGTGTTCTAGAGAGAGGAAGTAGAAGAAATGTTTTGTTCATCAAGATCTTGTCCAAACTTTGAGATCCAACAAGGAAATCTTACAAGTTCTTCATCTAAGAGGTAAGGCTTCATACCCTAGTTTTCAATTTCGAATTTGGGTAGAAGATGGTTGATTAGGAGTATGATTCTTGGGTATGAGAGTATTATTTATACATGTATGTACCAATAAGATTTGTGGAAAGATTGTTGGGCCAAAATAAGTAAAGATTGGGTTGAGGAGTGAAGGAAATCTTGTAGAAGAACCTTGTAGCCAAATTTGCACACCTAGTGATTAATAAAATGCTCAAATGAGCTGAAACCATGAAAATCTTCCTAATTATGGTTCACTTTTGTTATGTTTCTAAATAGATTGAAGTTTTTAGGATTTCCGGAACCTCGTAGTAATGTAAGGAAGGCTCAAGAAAGATTGGAGCCGTCCGGAGGTCAATTCACGTGAGAAAGCTATTTTGGAATATCGACCTAACTTCAAAAAGGTAAGTGTCACGACCCAAAATCCAACTAGTCGTGATGCCACCTAATCCAACCCGCTAGGTAAGCCAACTTTCAATTATCCAATTCCAATAATAATTATTAAAGCAAGTTAAGTGAATAAAGATCTTAATCTTATACATCCCCCAAGAACTGGTAGTACAAATCATGAGCTTCTAAGAATGGAGTATACAAAACGGAAATGAAATAAATACATAGTCTGTTTGAATAATACATAAATAGAGCTTTTATAAATCTAAGGCTACTATGAACAAGAGGAAACTACAACAGGAATGCAGGTACATCTTCAAATCCCGCAACCATCAAGTACAGCAACAACAGCAGCCAACATCTGCACGCAATGTGCAAAAGTATAGTATCAGTACAGCCGACCCTATGTACTGAGTAAGTAACAAACCTAGCCTTAGGTTGAAAGTAGTGATGAGCTTCTACCAAGGTCGGGTCCAAAACCACTAGTCCACAACATTCCATAACAACATAAAGCAAATAATACCAGAAGTAACTTAGAGATAAAATGCTCAGCCAAATCATGATTTCAAAAATAATAGTTCTTCCTTTCAAGTACATCAGTGAAAAACCCAAATCGTTTACCGAAATTTCCAAAAAAAAATGAATAAGTTTGAAAGCAATAATTTTCCCAAAATCCTTTCAATAATAAATGATATGTTTCATTTTCTTTCCAGATAACCCGTGTAAAACGAATGCATCACTATGCCCATCTGTCAATATATGTGAGAAATCATGAATAATGGGATACCGTACAGCATGAGGAAAACACACCTCTATGCATATATGTCATGTGTGCATGTCAATGCAATGTATCTCAGAGATTGTACTCATGTACTCACACTCTCAGAGTACTCAATTTCACTGTCTCGCATTCTCTCTCACTATGCTCAGCACACTCAATCACTCAGCGCTATACAATACCTGTTGTGCCGTGCAGCCCGATCCCTGTTTATAGTTGACTGTGCTCACTAGGGGTGTGTACAGACTCATGAGGGGCTCCTACATCCCAAGCGCTATAAGCACGGACAACTCATATGCTGCATGGACAACTCACGTGCTATAATATCATATCTGGATCCGCACGGACAACTCACATGCTGCATGGATAACTCACGTGCTATAATAATATCTGAATCTGCACGGCCAACTCACGTGCAATAGTATAATATAATGGATCTGCACGACCAACTCACGTGTTGCACGGCCAACTCACGTGCAATAGTATTATATATATATATATATATATATATATATATATATAAAGCTAACATGGCCTACTGCGGTGTGCAGCCCGATCCAAAAAGAAAATATCTTCATAATCAGGCCCTCGGCCTCCCTCAGTCATCAATCTCTCCAGTCTCTCTCTCATGGGCTCACAATGTCATGAGAATAGCCCAAAATGATGATATGATGTATCAATAAATAACAACAGAGACTGAGATATGATATGCAATAAAATGAATATGACTGAGTATGAATTTTCAATTTAAAACAAATAATTCACAGCAATATGACCTCTGTGGATCCCAATAATACTGGCACATAGCCTCAACATGATTTTTAATATGCTTTTCAGCTCAATTTCTTTAACACATAAAACTGCATGGAAAATGCCAAGATTATTTAACTACAAAATTCCACAGAAACAATTATGTCACAATTTCTATAGTGCACGCCCACACGCCCGTCACCTAGTATGTGCGTCACCTCCCAACGATTTACATAATACATATATTCAGGGTTCATACCCTCAGCTCCAAGATTAGAAGAGTTACTTACCTCGAACAAGCCAAATCCAATATCGAGCAAGCTAAGCAATGCTCCAGAAATTTCATTATGCGCGTATAAACTTCCAAATGGCTCGAATCTAGTCACAATTAATTTGATTCATCTCACAAAAATTATAGGAATTAATTCCATATCAAAATACTAATATTTTTCAAAAAATCCGAAATTACATCCCAAAAATACCTGTGGAGCCCACGTCTCGAAATCCTATAAAACTCACAAAATCTGAACCCCCATTCAACCACGAGTCCAACCAGACCAAAATTACTCAAATCCGACCACAACTCAGCCTTCAAATCCTCAATATAAACTAAGAGGGTTTTCAAACTTTTCAAACTTAATTCACCAATTAAATGATAAAAATAACCATAGATTCGGGTAATTTAACCAATATTGAGTTAAGAACACTTACCCCATTGTTTCCCTTGAAAACCTCCCGAAAATCACCTCTTCCCGAGCTCAAATCCGTCAAAAATTGAAAATGGGACGAAGTCCCATTTACATAATTTAAACTCTCTGTCCAGACCTCTCTTCTTCGCGAACGCGACAGGTACCTCGCGTTCGCAAAGCACAACTCGACTGCCCATAAATTTAACCCTTCGCGAACATGAAGCTTTGCAAACCTTACCCTTCGCGAACGCGACCGCCACCTCGCGAATGCGTAGCACAAGGACCCGGGGGTCCCCAATAGCCTCACTCCTCTTCGCGAACGCGACACCTCTCACACGTTCGCGATGCACACACAGACCATACCTTCGCGTTTGCGTCCTCCCCTTCGCGGACGCGAAGAACAAAACCTCACACTTAGAAAACACTCTTCGCGAACGTGAGTGCCCACTCGCGAACGTGAAAGAGAAAATCATAAAAATGCAGCAGCAGATATCAACAATCTCACCAAGGCCAAAAATGATCCGTTAACCATCCAAAACTCACCCGAGCCCCTTGGGACCTCAACCAATTATACCAACAAGTCCTAAAGCATTATACGGACTTAGTAGAACCCTCACATCACCTCAAACAACGCTAAAACCATGAATTACACCCCAATTCAAGCCTAATGAACTTTGAAATTTCTAGTTTTTACAAACGACTCCGGAACCTACCAATTCACGTCCGATTGACCTCAAATTTTGCACACAAGTCATAAATGACATAACGGAGGTATTCAAATTTTCAGAATTGGATTCCGACCCCGATATCAAAAAGTCAACCCCTCGGTCAAACTTTCCAAAAATTCAACTTTCGGCATTTCAAGCCTAATTCCACTACGGACCTCCAAATAATTTTTCGGATACACTCCTAAGTCCAAAATCACCATACGGAGCTATTGGAATCATCAGATTTAAATTCCGAGGTCGTTTACACATAAGTCGACATCCGGTCACTATTTTAACTTAAACTTTAAACCTTGAAACTAAGTATTCCAATTCATTCCAAAACCTCACCGGACCCGAACCAATTGCCCCGGCAAGTCACACAATAACTGTAAAGCCCAATTTGAATAGTAAATGGGGAAATAGGATTGTAATACTTAAAACGACCGGTCGGGTCGTTATAGTAAGTATCTTGCCTAATCTTGAGTGGGGGGAATTACCCCTTAGGCATTGAGTCTTATGTGAAAAAATTGTGTAATTGAAAACCATGTACGCGAGGTGACGAGTACGTACTTAGTTTATATGTGCATATTATATCGATTGAAATTCGTAGACGCCCTTAAGTATTAAATTGGAAAATTATTGTAACTTATTAAATTCCTTATTTGTCATGTCTCATTCCTTGTTTGTCGAGGTTGTTTTTATATGATAATTTGGTGTGATTGCCACTTGACTTTTATGTGAAATCTGTGTTTGTTTGAGTTACCATTTTTATGGAAAACACTTTCATTATTGATTTTTCCTACAGATAATTTAAATGGAAAATTTAGTTAATAAGATGAATAAATCCATTTATTTCTTGAAGTTGTGATTTAAAGGAGGTGTTGTCCCTTGATGAATTACTTCTCAGTTCACGTTGTTGAAAATTTGGTATTGAATTATAAAGGTCGTGAATCATGTTGAGGCAAAGTGACAAATTGTGAAATATTATTCGGTTGAGTTGTTCACTCCCGAACATTTTGTTAAGATGTTGTACACATTATGATCGAGTCGTGGACTCCTTATGGTGGAAAGTTATAATATTTGAGCACTTGATGTGCAATTTGTGTTATATTATAATATTTGAGCACTTGATGTGCAATTTGTGATATGTTGAAATATTTGAGCACTTGGTGTGCAATTTGTGATATGTTGAAATATTTGAGCACTTGATGTGGAATTTGTGATATGTTGAAATGTTGGAGCACTTGATGTGTAATTTGTGATATGTTATAATATTTGAGTACTTGATGTGCAATTTGTGATATGTTGTAATATTTGAGCATTTGATGTGTTATTTGTGATATGTTGTAATATTGGGACACTTGAGGTGCAAGTTGTATTATGCTGTGATATTTGGGCACTTGAGGTGCGATTTGTGAAATATTGTGATATTCATATGTATGCGGTGAGATAAGAGTGACTTGAAACGCGTGGCTAGTAGGGGAACTACTAGAAGTCATGCGATGATATAAGGTCAGGGTGTTAAAATGCATGCGGTGAGATAAGGGTGACTTGAAATGCTTGGATAGTAGGGGAACTACTAGAAGTCATATGGTGTGATAAGAGTGGCTAAAATGCGGGATGCTATTTCGAAAAAAATAATTTCTTTAAAAATTAAATGTGAAGGCTCCCGTGGTGATATAATGAAATGAGATATTGTGAATTTATTTATGATTTGGGACTACGAGGCGGTACCTCGGGAGTGCCCTGTTGATATTTCTTTATTTATGTTCTTGTCTTGGGTGATTTTGTTCCATTTATTATGTAAATTCTTGTCTTCTTCCGTGATGTACTAGCTGACTTTATTATTATGTGTTTTGTGCTCCTAGTTGTATCGTGTTGGCTTTGGTTTTTTTCTTAGTACGAGACTCTGAAGAAGTATATTTCTGGGTTTTCCTACTGATTTTCGATGATTAAGTTAATTTAAATAAAATAAATTATTATTATGTTTCAAATTAAATAGTTGTACATCCAAATCGATAGTTTATCTGATGCTTTAATTTAAGTGCAATGTTATTTTCTTCAACCAAATAATTTCTAAAATAAATTCATTTCTTTGTTGATTTCTTACTTGATTTAAATATTTTAAACTCACTTTAGTGGAATAAATTGATCATGTGGATCTTATATACATTAATATTATTGGCACGTGAGTTGTACGTGCAGTTCTGATAGAAATATGGGCACGAGGTGCCATAGAAATATGGAAGTGGGTGGAAACCCGTATTTTTATGATTATGAAATGAGGTGTCACAAGGTGTCACGACCCTCAAATCTACAAATCAAATTTCCAAATTTCTAAGTTTCAATCTCTGATTTAAGCCTCAAAAACATGTAATCTAGTCGGATTACTCGATGATAATTCAATATTATGGAGTAGAAATGATCACAAGGGACTTACCTCAAGTTTTTCCTTGAAAATATATCAAAAATCGCTTCTCCCCAAGCTCCAATTTGCCAAAAATGGCAAATGGGACGAAATCCTTGTTTTTATAATTCTGCCCAGACATCCTCGATTCTGCCTCGATCTTGGCCCTCGATCTTGGCCTTCGATCGCGGCCCTCGACTCTGGGCTCGATCGTGCCTTCGATCGTGACCCTCGACCCTGGGCTCGATCATGCCTTCGACCTTGAGCTCGATCTGGGCTTCGATCGTGGCCCTCGATCTTGGCCCTCGATCATGCCTTCGACCGTGACCCTCGATCTGGGCTTCGATCGTGGCCATCGACCCTAAGCTCGATCTGGGCTCGATTCTGGGCAGAAGTAATTTCCAACAGAAGGAAATTGCAGCAGCTATTCTAGTTCAATTTTTGATCCGTTAACCATCCGAAACTCACTCGAGGCCCTCGGGACCTCAACCAAATATACCAACAAGTCCTAAAACATCATACGAACTTAGTCGAATCCTCAAATCACCTCAAACAACGCTAAAACCATGAATTACACCCCAATTCAAGCCTAATGAACTTTGAAAATTTTAATTTCTACAAACAACTTCGGAACCTATCAAATCACGTCCGATTGACCTCAAATTTTGCACACAAGTCCTAAATGACATAACAGAGGTATTACAATTTTTAGAATCGAATTCTGGCCCCGATATCAAAAAGTCAACCCCCGGTCATACTTCTCCAAAAATAAAACTTTCGGCATTTCAAGCCTAATTCCTCTACGGACTCCCAAATAATATTGCGGACATGCTCCTAAGCCCAACATCATCATACGGAGCTATTGGAATCATCAAAATTCAAATCCGAGGTCGTTTACATATAGGTCCATATCCGGTCCACTTTTCTAACTTAAAATTTTCAATTATGAGACTAAGTGTCTCATTTCACCCCGAGTCCCTTCCGGACTCGAACCAACTAACCCGATATAACATAATATAGCTGAATATCACAAAAAGAAGTAGGAATGGGGAAAATAGGGTTACAACTCTCGAAACGACCGGCCGGGTCATTACATCCTTCCCCTCTTAAACATCCATTCATCCTCGAACGGGTCTAGAAACATACCAGGAGTCTCGAATAGGCATGGATATCTGCTCCGCATCTCCCGCTCGGTCTCCCAAGTGGCCTCCTCCACAGGCTGACCTCTCCATTGCACCTTCACCGAAGCTATATCCTTTGACCTCAACCTTTGAACCTGCCGATCCAAAATAGCCACTGGCTCCACATCATAAGTCATATCACCCTCTAACTGAACCGTGCTGAAATCCAAAACATGGGACGGATTTCCAATATACTTCCGGAGCATGGAAACATGAAACACTGGATGCACACTCGACAAGCTGGGTGGCAAGGCAAGCTTATAAGCCACCTCCCAAATCCTCTGAAGCACCTCAAAAGGCCCAATGAATCGGGGGCTCAACTTGCCCCTCTTCCCAAACCTCATAACACCCTTCATGGGTGATACCTTCAACAAAACCTTCTCCCAACCATAAAAGACACATCACGGACCTTCCTATCTATGTTGCTCTTCTGCCTAGACTGCGCCGTGCGAAGCCGCTCCTGAATTAATTTCACCTTATCTAATGTGTCCTGAACCAAGTCTGTACCTAAGATCCTAGCCTCACCCGGTTCAAACCATCCAACCGGAGACCTACACCTCCTCCCATACAAAGCCTCGTACGGAGCCATCTGAATACTCGACTGATAACTGTTGTTATATGCAAACTCCGTGAGTGGCAGAAACCGGTCCCATGAACCCCCAAAGTCAATGACACAAGCACGCAACATGTCCTCCAATATCTGAATAGTGCGCTTGGACTGCCCGTCCATCTGAGGGTGAAAAGCCGTACTTAGCTCAACCTTAGTACCCAACTCTCGCTGCACGGCCCTCCAAAACTGTGATGTAAACTGAGTGCCCCTATCTGAAATGATGAAAACTGGGACACCATGCAGGCGAACGATCTCTCGGATGTAAATCTCAGCCAACTACTCTGAAGAGTAAATAGTACCAACTGGAATGAAGTGCGCGGACTTGGTCAGCCGATCCACAATAACCCAAATAGCATCGAACTTCCTCGAAGTCCGTGGGAGCCCAACTACAAAGTCCATAGTGATCCGCTCCCACTTCCACTCTGGGATCTCTAACCTCTGAAGCAAGCCACCTGGTCTCTGATGCTCATACTTAACCTGCTGACAGTTTAGACACCGAGCCACAAACCCAACTATATCCTTCTTCATCCGCCTCCACCAATAGTGCTGCCTCAAATCCTGGTACATCTTCGCGGCACCCGGATGGATGGAATACCGCGAGCTGTGGGCCTCTTCAAGAATCAGCTCTCGAAGCCCATCTACATTAGGCACACATATCCGGCCCTGCATTCTCAGCACCCCGTCATCACCAATAGTCACATCCCTAGCATTACCTCTCCGAACCCTGTCCTGAAGAACGAGCAAGTGAGGGTCATCATACTGACACTCCCTGATACAGTCATAAAGAGAAGACCTGGAGACCACACAAGCCAATACCCGACTAGGCTCCGAAATATCCAATCTGACAAGCTGGCCTGCCAAGGTCTGAACATCTAATGCCAAAGGTCTCTCTGCTGCTGGAAGATAGGCTAAACTCCCCAAACTCTCTGCCCGGCGACTCAAAGCATCGGCCACCACATTGGCCTTCCCCGGATGGTACAAGATAGTGATATCATAGTCCTTAAGAAGCTCCAACCATCTCCGCTGACGCAAATTAAGATCCTTCTGCTTTAACAGATACTGCAGACTCTTGTGATCAGTATAGATCTCACAATGAACCCCATACAAATAATGACGCCAAATCTTCAAGGCGTGAACAATGGCTGCTAACTCAAGATCATGGATAGGATAGTTCTTCTCATGGGTCTTCAATTGGCGCGAGGCATAGGCAATCACCCTACCCTCCTGCATCAAAACATAACCAATGCCTATCCTTGAGGCATCACAATACATGGTGTAAGAACCTGAAGCTGATGGCAACACTAACACTGGAGCTGTGGTCAAAGCAGTCTTAAGCTTCTGAAAGCTCTCCTCACATTCATTCAACCACCTAAATGGAGCACCCTTTAGGGTCAATTTGGTCAAGGGTGATGCAATAGATGAAAATCCCTCCACAAAGCGACGGTAGTAACCAGCCAAACCAAGAAAGCTCCTAATCTCCGTGGCTGAGGACGGTCTGGGCCAACTCTGCACCGCCTCTATCTTCTTCGAATCCACCTGAATACCCTCACTGGACACCACGTGCCCCAAGAATGCTACTGAACTGAGCCAAAACTCATATTTAGAGAACTTTGCATAAAGCTTCTCCTCCTTCAATCTCTGCAATACAGCCCTCAAATGCTGAGAGTGCTCTTCCTGGCTACGAGAGTACACCAGGATGTCGTCAATGAATACAACGACGAATGAGTCCAAATAGGGCTGGAATACACTGTTCATCAGATGCATGAACGCTGCTGGGGCATTGGTCAGCCCAAAGGACATCACTACAAACTCATAATGGCCATATCGGGTTCTGAAAGCTGTCTTGAGAATATCTGAATCCCGAATCTTCAGCTGGTGATAACCGGACCTCAAATCAATCTTGGAGAACACCCTCGCTCCCTGAAGCTTGTCGAATAAATCATCAATATGAGGCAAAGGATACTTGTTCTTGACTGTGACCTTGTTCAACTGCCTGTAATCAATATACATTCTCATGGAACCATCCTTCTTTTTCACAAATAGAACCGGTACACCCCAAGGTGACACACTAGGCCGAATAAACCCCTTATCAAGGAGTTCCTGAAGTTGTTCTTTCAATTCCTTCAACTCCGCCGGTGCCATACGATACGGTGGAATAGAAATAGGCTGAGTGCCCGGCACCAAATCAATACCAAAGTCAATATCCCTGTCAGGCGGCATGCCCGGTAGGTCTGTAGGAAACATAGAGAGGAAGAAGAACACACTACATACAAAATATATACAAATCTTTTACAAAATACATACTAAAAGGCATATTATATAAAAATTATATTTAAATTGTATGATGTTGTAGTTGTATTTAACTAGGTAAAAATGATGTATGAAAGTTATAGATAAGTTATAAATAAGTTGTATATTATATAATTAGTTGTATAAAATTTATTTTTAGTTTATATGTTGTTGTATCATGTTCATATAGATTGGACATTTCGGAGGACTTTTCTCTCTCTTCTCTAACGTCTCTCTCTGATCCAGATAGGCAACCCTTCTCAACCATGCGCTGAGCCTTCAAATATGAAATCACCCCACTTGGTACATAATCTATAGAACCGCTCCACCTAACCCTCGGAATTTCCGGCATAGCCAACGTCACCATCTTAGCATGACAATCTAGAACATCATGACATGGAGATAACCAATCCATGCCCAATATCACATCAAATTCAACCATACTAAGCAACAATAGATCTACTCGGCTCTCTAGACCCCCAATAGTCACCACACATGACCAATATACGCGGTCCACAATAATAGTATCGCCCACAGGAGTAGATACATGTATAGATGAAACTAAGGACTCACGGGGCATATCCAGAAAATGGGCGAAATACGAGAAAACATATGAATACGTGGAACCAGGGTCAAATAAAACTGAGGCATCTCTGTGGCAAACTGAGACAATACCTGTAATCACAGCATCTGAAGTAATAGCATCTGGTCTGGCAGGGAGAGCATAGAAACGGGCCTGACCACCCCCTGATCTGCCTCCC
This sequence comes from Nicotiana tabacum, assembly GCF_000715075.1. Taxonomy (NCBI): domain Eukaryota; kingdom Viridiplantae; phylum Streptophyta; class Magnoliopsida; order Solanales; family Solanaceae; genus Nicotiana; species Nicotiana tabacum. The sequence continues at coordinate 15,483,501 of NC_134083.1, read as the reverse complement.
CCTCTAGGGCGACCCCTAGCTGACTGACCTCCACCCCGAGCTGATTGGGCGGGTGGCGAGATAGCTGGTGCTGTAGTCAGAGGCTGACTCCTTTGCTGAGATAGACCTCCATGACGACGAGGACACTGCCTCCACATATGCCCAAGCTCCCCACACTCAAAACAACTCCCTGGTGCTGGCAGCGGAAACTGAAGGGAACCCCTAGAACCGGGATGACTGGTAGAAGAACCTGGCATGGAAGAGCCCTGAACAGGTGGAGCACGGGACGAACTCTGAACTGGAAGGGCACTAAGTGATGAGTGGCCCTGATGAGAACTGTGAGAACCATGGCCAGATGATGCACCCCGATGAAATGGCCGAGCTGACTGAGCCTGTCTGAAATGACGACCTCTACCGTGCTGGAATTGACCCCCAAAAGGAGCACCGCTGAATCCACCCTGACCATGAGGCCTCTTGGCCTCCCGCTCAACCCTCTCCTGACCGTGAACCATCTCAATCTGCCGAGCAATGTCGACAAACTCATCAAAGGTAGCACCCTAAACTCGCTCCCTGGTCATGAGCAACTGTAGCTGATAAGTGAGGCCATCAATAAACCTCATGATCCTCTCTCTGTCCGTGGGAACCAACCAGATAGCATGACGGGCCAACTCGGAGAACCGCATCTCATACTGCATCACAGACATATCACCCTGGTGTAGCCACTCAAACTGCCTACGCAGCTCCTCTCTGCGGGATCGAGGTACGAACTTCTCCAAAAAGACCACGGAGAACTGCTGCCAAGTAAGGGGTGATGTGCCAACAGGCCTACGCCTCTCGTAAGTCTCCCACCATCTAAGTGCAACCCCAGAAAATTGAAAGGTTGAACGAGACCCTACAAGTCTCCAAAATACCAGTAGTACGGAGTATCCTCTGACACCTGTCCATAAAGTCCTGAGCGTCCTCTCTCTCTGTGCCACTGAAAGGTGGTGGCTGAAGTCTCCCAAACCTCTCCAACCTACGCTGATCATCCTCAGGCATAGCAGGAAACATATAATCCTGAGCAACAGCAACCGGATGGGCTGGTGGTGCCTCTGGTGTTTGAAGTCCCTGAATAACCTGCTCGGGTGTGCGAGCGATGGGAGTCTGAGTACCTCCCCTGGCCTGAGAAGTTGTTGCGGTCGTCGAAATAGAGACCGCCTGAGCAAGGCCAGTACACGCTGTCAGAATCTGAGCTAAGGCCTCCTAAAGGCCTGGAATCACAATAGGCACATGTGGTGCCTGAGCCGGTGCATCAACATCTGGAACTTGGTTCTGATTTAGGACAACCGGTGGATCTGTAGGTACTGCCCCAACTGATGTACGGGCTGCACCTCTACCCCTACCATGGCCTCTACCGCGATCTCGGCCTCTCGCGGCCCTGGCTGGTGGTACTGGTAGCTGGCCCTCCTGACCGGTGGCACGAGTCCTCACCATCTGTGAGAGAATGAAACAACAGATGTTTAGTTACTAGAATCAACAGATTCGCACGACAAGAATTCAAGAATATGGAGTTTCCTAAAGGTTCTGCAGCCTCCTGAAGATAAGTACAGATGTCTCCGTACCGATCTGTAAGACTCTACTAAACCCGCTCATGACTCGTGAGACCTATGTAACCTAGGCTCTGATACCAATCTGTCACGACCCTCAAATCTACAAATTAAATTTCCAAATTTCTAAGTTTCAATCTCTGATTTATGCCTCAAAAACATGTAATCTAGTCGGATTACTCGATGATAATTCAATATTATGGAGTAGAAATGATCACAAGGGACTTACCTCAAGTTTTTCCTTGAAAATATATCAAAAATCGCCTCTCCCCAAGCTCCAATTTGCCAAAAATGGCAAATGGGACGAAATCCTTATTTTTATAATTCTGCCCAGACATCCTCGGTTCTGCCTCGACTCGATCTTAGCCTTCGATCGCGGCCCTCGACTCTGGGCTTGATCGTGCCTTCGATCGTGACCCTCGACCCTGGGCTCGATCATGCCTTCGACCTTGAGCTCGATCTGGGCTTCGATCGTGGCCCTCGATCTTGGCCCTCAATCATGCCTTCGACCGTGACCCTCGATCTGGGCTTCGATCATGGCCATCGACCTTGAGCTCGATCTGGGCTCGATTCTGAGCAGAAGCAATTTCCAACAGAAGGAAATTGCAGCAGCTGTTCTAGTTCAATTTTTGATCCGTTAACCATCCGAAACTCACCCGAGGCCCTCGGGACCTCAACCAAATATACCAACAAGTCCTAAAACATCATACGAACTTAGTCGAATCCTCAAATCACCTCAAACAACGCTAAAACCATGAATTACACCCCAATTCAAGCCTAATGAACTTTGAAATTTTTAATTTTTACAAACAACTCCGGAACCTATCAAATCACGTCCGATTGACCTCAAATTTTGCACACAAGTCCTAAATGACATAACAGAGGTATTTTAATTTTTAGAATCGGATTCCGACCCCGATATCAAAAAGTCAAGCCCCGGTCAAACTTCTCCAAAAATAAAACTTTCGGCATTTCAAGCCTAATTCCTCTACGGACTCCCAAATAATATTCCGGACACGCTCCTAAGCCCAACATCATCATACGGAGCTATTGGAATCATCAAAATTTAAATCCGAGGTCGTTTACATATAGGTCCATATCCGGTCCACTTTTCTAACTTAAAATTTTCAATTATGAGACTAAGTGTCTCATTTCATCTCGAGTCCCTTCCGGACTCGAACCAACTAACCCGATATAATATAATATAGCTGAATAACATAAAAAGAAGTAGGAATGGGAAAAACAGGGTTACAACTCTCGAAATGACCGGCCGGGTCGTTACACAAGGTGACTTTTATTTGAAGGAATTATATTCCAAAAATATTATTTGAAAGAATTATAGTTGAAAGAAATTTATTTGAAGGGAGTATATTCGAAATATATATTTATTTGACAAGGTTATATTCTAAGGATTTTTATCGAAAAACTTATATTTGAAAGATTTATACTTAAAGTACTTACATTGGAAAGACATTTATTTGAAGAATTTGATTTAATTGGTGTACTTGTATTTATTATTCGTTGAGTGATATTAATGGCGTTCTTGTTGTTTTGCTGTGCACATCACTTGTTGTTCTATGTTGTCCTTATTGTTATTTGTTTTCTATTATTTTGTATATTATATTGCACATGTTATTAGACTAGTGAGTGTCTTGACTGTACCTCGTCTCTACTCCACTGAGGTTAGTCTTGATACTTACTGGATACCAACCGTGGTATACTCATACTACACTTCTGTACATTTTTGTGCAGAGCCAGGTATTGGAGATATCGGACTCGGACAGAGTTAGAGTGGGATCAAAAGGATTCAAGATAGAGATGCTTGGTCGTCGCAGTTTCTTGGAGTCTTTTCATCTTATTGTACTGTTATTTATTATTCAAACAGTATTGGGTATTCGATCCTTGAAATCATTTCATGTATTCAGTTAGAGTTCGTGACTCAGTACTACCAGTCTTGGGAGGTTGTTATATTTATATGTGTTCCGCTGTAGGTTTTGATTACCTATTTAATTGATAGCTTAAAAAAAATGGCTTTGAAATGTAACAAAAATCGGCTTACCTAGTCTTAGAAACTAGGTGCCATAACGACGCCTGTGGTGGATTTTGGGTCGTGAGATATGTGCTGCCTTAATTTGCCCATTGGCTTCCTCCCTGTTGCCTTTACTTTGTCATATTGTTGTTTCAGCATTGTTAATATTTAGAGTTGATCTGAAGATTAATTAGCTTTGTTTTGAGTGATGAATTCGTTAGTGTAGAATTGAATTGATTTGGGCTTGACTGTTTTATTGGTTTTATTCAAGTGGGCCATATGGGATGTCTTGATATAATGGTCGTATAGTTTAGCTAGATGTAGATGTAGCTGTGAATATAAGACAAAATAGTGGTAAAAGGTAAAATATACGTAGGTTTTAAAATAAATAATTAAATAATTAATTAAGCCAGGTATGATTAAAGCGACTATGCTAAAATTACGGAATTCCGGAATGCCTAATATCTTCTCCCGGGTTAACTGAATTCCTTACCCGGTCTTCTGTATTAGCAGACCATAAATAGAGTCGATTTTCTCGATTTGGGATTTTAAAATAAACCAGTGACTTGGAACACCATAATAATTATTCCAAGTGGCGACTAAATAATCTCATTTCGAATAATATCACTTTAATTGGAAAAACTCTCCTATTCTTCGAAAAAAGGTGTGACATGTACAACTTAATAAAATTGTAGATCATTTGTAGTAAACAGAAACAACACTGTAGATAAATAGTAATTTACTTGTAGTTAATTTGTTGAAATTTTGTCATGTAACTAAGATGTAATATGCATTGTGAAATATGTAGATAAAATGTACTAAATCATACATGTTGTTTCTTTCTCCAATGCCCCTTGAAATTGGGAAGATAAGTCAACACCTACAGGGCATGATATAGGAACGTTCTCCTCATTTTGAATGTCAGGAATGTGTCATGTATCTAAGACAACAAATGAAAATATAATGTAGATTATTTGTTGGTAATGTAGGCTAAATATAGATATAACGTAGCTATTTGTCATCAAATTGTGTTAAAATTGTTAAAATACATGTTTTACTACTGCTGCCCAACACTGGCTTAGCACTACTGTCAGGATTCTGTTATTTGTTATTTTCTTTGTAATGCTCATCATTTTTCATAGAACTGCCAGTAAACTGCAAGCAGAATTTGTTAGGCTATATACTTTATGAATGTTAATATAAACATAAACATGGTAAAAATTATTGTCCAAAATGAATATATTTCGAATGAAACCTTAGCATCAATGTTAGTATCATGTTGACTTTTTATTGCCCGTAACATAGACTTGATAGAATCATTGAGTAGAAGTTAAATGCTACCTAATTCTTGAAAAACCTAAAGAACAAAAAATGGTTATAATGTATCTGACAATTAGAGGCTTACAGGTATATAAAGAAGACTAAAAATCAAGAATTAGGTTTACCTCTTTCTTGAACAATCCAAGGTCTGAACCGACCTGCGTATTAAAATAGAAAGAGTTAAATAAATAATTTGCATAACATAAATTAAAGAAATCAGCTAGGATTATCTTAAGATATTACCTTATCAACATCTTTTCTTAATTTTTTTAGTTGTTTCACAATATCTTTCTTGCCATCTATTCCCATTGCCTACTTATGTCCAGATGGAAATGGAGCATTTGTCGGATGCTCGACATTTGTTGCAGCTTCTTCAAGGATGTATTCAACTTTGTATGGAAAAGTCATTCTAGAAAGCTCTTCTAGGGCTTCAAGCATGTTGGTGAACTGAATGAAAAACAAAATGTGAGGAACCTAGTCATCATATGTATAAAATATGTAGATAATTTGTATTATATTATCTGTCCAGAATTGAAAAACACGTACCTTGATCCATGATGGTTTGATCATCCTCTCTTCCAATGTAGAAATCCATATCTTGTCCTTACTAGCCGTCTAGTTAAGTATGCAGGGGTTTGAATTATCAACCCTTGTAGCTATATCAGTGTTGACTGCAGAGCAACACTCATACAATCAGATTTGCATAGCGAGTGGAAAATCTTGAATGAGATAAAAATGCATAAAAGGGTTCAGCTTATGCCTAACAGACTGAAGCAATTGTGTATAAGTTTCGATACCCCATACGAAATTCGCATACTACCCCGAGTCCACCAAATAGAACCTAAAATGGTATATCAAATCATTATCTTTCTCTGAAGGACAGATGAAGAATTCTATCAGATAAAGAGAATACACAACTTGATTGCATCCTCATCATTCACCTAACTACAGATGGTTACAATTTGTTTCAAGTACGACTTCTCAACTTTTTCCTTGTTCGGAAAATAACTCCTCATTATTTTACTGTCATACTTAGTTGTGTAATCAAAGTTCGCTACTTCTGTAAAATATATAAGGCCAGTGATAAGGGCAAACTCCCTCAACCCAAAGTTCACACTCTCACCCTTTATCTATGCTGTAAAAAATTGAGAACCGGATGCGTTCAATTCATACTTCATGAGAAGGTGAATTGCCTAATTTTGGATACATATTTTGGGCAGAGAAAGAAAGTGCCCAAAACATGTCTTCTTAAATAACTTTAACCCATTTTTAGACAATAATACCTTGATTTGGCCAGGAAAAGCAGGGTCGGATAATGTCTGGAACCTAGTGATGCCATAATCAACATCATGTGGTGCAAAAAATGTTCGATTCTGCACCAAAAGAAATAGTAAGTTAATGAAACTTGTTTAAAGACCAAAAAAAACAAAATAATCACAATTCTACTACACTTTAGCTACAGTCAGAAAGACATTAATATATTGCATACAAGTAAGTTGCAAAATTACTAAACATATATAACAACTGACTACATTGAAGCTACAAATGCACTGATAAAATTATGTTTAGAGCAAGAAATTAGAAACTAACAACTAGACATAATATATACAATTTATTTATAGAAAATGAAACTAACATCTACAAATAGAGCAAATAATAACCAATAAAACCAACTAAATCATGTAGTACATTCCCTAACAAAATTATTTCGAATAATATATAAGAAATCTACAATTTTTAGGAAAATGTAGAAAAGTTGATAACCAACAACAAATATACACAATGTAGACAAAATTTTTATAAATACAGAAAAAACAAAAAATAGGTATAGTCATGAGAATGAGAACATGTTTTGTAACTAAAAAAAGAACCAAAATTGTAACTACTAAAATTTTACCTTCTCCAATGACTGTTGGGGGTATGGTTTTAGGAGATTTTTGAACCTTCTTCTTTTTTGAAGGTTTGACAGTAGGAGAAACTTTGATTTTTTTTTTTGCAGGTTTCGGGATAACTTCTTCTTCGATGAAATCATCATCACGAGCAATTTCTTTGCCCTTCCGCTTTACTGATTTAGCAGATGTCGAAGCTTCACCAGCATCCCTGTTATGTTTGAGTTTTGTTTGAGCTTCAGCCCTAGCCTTACGAGGGGAAAGCTTGGACTTTGTCTCTGGTTTTGCATGTGTCAATTTTACTATTTTTTTTGGGTGAATCATGTGAGAAAACACCCAAATCAAAAGTAGGAATATCACTAACATTAGTTTTTTGGGGGCTATTCTTCGGAACTCCTTTCTTCTTCATTGTAAGGGAAGAAAAACTTTAAGTTATTACTGATTTCGTAGGATTTTGAGAGAGAATTCAGAAAGATTGAGAGAGATTATAAAAGATTTTTGAACAAAATGGAAGAGAGCATTAATGGAGGGAGAGAGTACATAATCATGGGGGTATGGACGGAAAAACGTGGGGGAGTGGGTTATGTACGTTAGCGAGATTATAGGAGTAAATTGATTCTCATTAAATTCCTAAAATGTATATAATTGGTAAATTATATATGCCTATGTAATTAAATTAAAACTTGAGTAGGAAGGGTAATAAAGTTTCAAATAGTATATAGGACGGTAAAAATCTCTATTTTATTTAGGGGAAAGGGCCATATTTACGCTTCTACTTTCGGATATTGTCTATATTTAACCTTTGTTATACTATTTGGTCGAATTTACCAATGCTATTAACAACGTTTTTAAAATTACCTCAACCCCAATGAAACCCCGACCCACTGGATTAATTAAAGTACCCATTTTCTTTTAATTAACCTATAATCCATAACCCACCATATAAATACAAGGAACCTGTTTAATTTTATTCCATAGCCCATTTGCATATCCGATATCTATCAAACATGTATTCTTTTTGTATTCCTAGTGTATCCATGTATACTGTGTATGAGATACATATTAGATACATGTGTCGCAGAGAATTTTTAAGTTAGATATCAACTATGTATTTTGACTCTAGATCACCTATATTTGTTTTCTTAAATTTTGTATATTGGCTCATCTATGTGTTTCAATAAGTTTCAAGCATACCTATTAAAATAATCTTTTATGCCTATAGATTTTTGAACAATGTACAACATTATAACAATTTTTTACTCCAAATTACCTCTAAGTTTCCTCAAATTTTATTTATTGTCTCATCTATGTGTTTTCAGTGAATTGTAATCATTATAACTAATTATTTTTAATGTTGTATATGAAAGGAAATTCTTATGGGATCTTTACACAAATAATCGTTCATATTAATTGTTCACTTTTCTAGTCGTATAAATAGATTTAGGGTGTACATGGACCGGGTTAGTTCGATTTTTATTAAACCACCAAACCAACTATATCGGTTTGGATTGATTCGATATTCTCGGGGTTTTCGGATTTTTTTGTTACATGAATATTATTTCAATCTTACTTTGTTAATTTTCTTATAAATAAATACATGTTTAGTAAAAATTGAAAATATTAACAAACATATGATCTATTAAAAATATTTTATGGAAGAATTTTGTTAATAACACATGATAGTTAATTTTTTAGTTGTTTGACAATAATTTTTCGTTGATGTATACTTTCAAGGTTAGATGAATTTACTAATTAAACATAAAAAACAATATGATACCTAATTAATGATATGTTCTATTTAATTTTAGATTGTCAAAATATCACTTTAAATTCAAAAAATATATAAGAATTTAATAAATCTTGACGTATGAACATGGAAGAACAAAGAGATTGACGTATTTCAGTAACACTTGATAATAAAGTGATCATATATGTAACAACCGGACCGGTCGTTTTACTTGCTAGAACCTCGTTCCCCTAAATAAGACTTTCCGTACTTGTTTTTACTGATTTATGACTTGCGGGGATGGTTGGTTCAGGATTTAGAGGAGTTTGGGTTGAAATCGGAACACTTAGTTCCTTAAGCCTGGCTTGAAAGGCCAAGTTTGACTTTGGTCAACATTTTTAGTAAACGACCTTAGAATCGGGATTTGACGGTTCCAATAGATTCGTATGATGATTTCGGACTTGGGCGTATGTTCGTATAGGGTTTTGGGTGACCCGGGAGCGTTTCGGCGCCTAATAGTGAAAGTTGGTTCTTGAAGGTTTTTGAAGTTCTTTAAATTTAGTTTGGAGTAGGTTTTGGTGATATCGAGGTCCGAATGAAATTCCGAGATCGAGAATAGTTCCGTAATGTCATTTAAGACTTACACGCAAAATTTGGTGTCAATCTGAGTAGTCTAAGTATGATTCGACGCGTTCGGAGCGATTTAGAAACTTGAAGTTCAAAGTTTGATTCAATTTGGTTTTGGGGTGTGATTCTTGGTTTTGTTGTTGTTTTACGTGTTTCGAGAGTTCGAGCAAGTCCGTATTATGTTTATAGACTTGTTGGAGTAGTTGGATGGGGTCTCGAGGGGCTCGGGTGCGTTTCGGACCGCCCGAAGTTGAGTTGAAACATACCAGATTTCTGCTTCTGGTTTCCTTCTTCGCGAACGTGGTCAGACCCTCGCGTTAGCGATGAAGGATTTGGGGTACGGTGGGCTGGGGAGCTTTTTCCCTTCGCGTTCGCATGAGCAGGACCGCATTCGCGGAGGTCTGGTCCCTCTAGCCTTCGCGTTCGCATGACCTGGCCCGCATTCGCGTAGAAGATGCTGAGCTGGGTGGCCGTTGTTCGTTCTTCGCATTCGCGAAGAAGCCCTCGCGTTTGCGTAGGGTAGGCCAAGCAAGCCTCTGCATTCGCGTTGCTCCTATCGATTTCACGATGGGTAAAAGTTTCCTGGGCCTGGGCCGTTTGCCTTCGCGATCGCGAGGCCTCTTCCGCGATCGCGAAGAAGGCAGACCTGGGCAGAAACTTTTTAAAAACGGGAATTAGGCTATTTTAGCTCATTTCTTCCATTGTTGGGCGATTCTTGGAGCTCTTAGAGAGGGGATTTCACTTAGCACTTTGAGGTAAGTAATTTCTACACAATGTGAGTTAAATACATAGTTTATGGGTAGATTATAACATGTAAATTAGTGAAAATCATGGGTTTAGGTAAAAACCTAGGCTTTTGATAAAAATGAGATTTAACCACGGGATTTGTTATGAAATTTAGTAGAAATCATATATTCATGTTCCTAAGGTTATGGGAAACAACTTTCTTCGAAAGTTTTCGGAATCCCAGCACGTGGGCCCGGGGGTGAATTTTAGGAATCTTGAAATTTGAGTTGGGTAATCACCTTAATAGTCGAAATATGAACTTTTGAGCATAGATTGACTAGTTTATGTAATATTTGACTAGTTTCGAGTCGTTTGGCGTCAAATTTGGAGGTTTGAGCGCGTTCTTAAATTGGGAAGTAGGCTTCGGGACGAGGTAAGTCTCCTTTCTAACCTTGTAAGAGGGAATTAATCCCATAGGTGAATTAAATAAATATTTATACCTAATTGTGGGGGCTACGTACGTACGAAGTGATGAGAGTCCGTACGCAGCTACTATTATGCTATTGTCCGGGTAGTTTAGGACCTGTATCATGCCATACTTGGAATGTTTGTGCCCTTACTTGCTAATATAATCACTTAAGTCATGATAGAAATTGATAAAAGAATTGTATAAGGTTAAATTCACTTACTTGAAAGTTGGTATGAGATACTTGACTATAAATGAGCAACCTGTGTTTTCTTGAAAATAATTGTTATTTGTGGATCGGGCCGAGCGCCTCGGTAGTAAATAGATGCATCTATGGTTCGCGTCGTTCGACCCTCCGGCAGTGCACAATTTAATATTATGTTGGATCGGGCCGTACGACCTTGGCATAATTGCGCATGTTAATTATCTGGAACTCTCTATGATTTATACTACTTAAATGCCTTGAAATGTAAGTGGTTAAATGATATGATCGAAATTGAAATTTTAAATTTATGAAAGAAGTACTTGTCTCTTCCCGTTATTGAACTGTCAGAATTATTCATGATATCTGTACTTAGCATAACACTTTAATTACATTATTATTGGCCCTAGTAAGTGTCAAGTCGACCCCTCATCACTACTTCTTCGAGGTTGGGCGGGATACTTACTGGGTACATATTGTTTATGTACTCATACTACGCTTCTGTACTTAATTGTACAGGATCTGAGGATGGTGCATCTAGTTACCCGCCCGGCGCGCATACCTGATCTTGGACCGAGACTTCACGGTGAGCTCCCCCCCCCCTTCTGTTCAGCAGCATGCCGAAGTTTCTCTTTTGTTTTTATCTGTCTATTCTGTTTCAGACAGTAGGATAGTCATCTTTGTATATTCTACTAGTTGCCCACACACTTGTGACACTAGATCTTGGCATGTATTAGTAGACTTTGATTTTCGGGTTGTAATTCAATAGTTATAACTGCTTTTAGATATTTCCGTTTGTTTGCCTTAAAAATCTGTTATTTATCAAATGCTTCACAAGTTAAGTAAAGCTAAATGTTGGAATTGCTTAATAAACAAAAATGGGAAATCACTAAGTCGTTCACTGTTGGCTTGTCCAGCAACGGTGCTGGACGCCATCACGGCTTGATATGGAGTTGGGTCGTGACAATATGGTATCAGAGCACTAGGTTCACGTAGGTCTCACAAGTTATGGCAGGCCTAGTAGAGTCTCGCGGATCGGTGCGGAGATGTCCGTACTTATCTTCAAGAGGCTATATGATGTTAGGAAACTACTCTTTATTCATCTCCTATCGTGCAATTGTTGGTACACTAAGTTTCTTTCTTATATTCTCTCACAGATGGTGAGGATGCATACGACGGATGTTCTAGACCCGGGAGGAGTTGCTCCCCCCGTTGCTAGAGGCCGAGGCAAAAGCCGGTGGAGGGCACGAGCCTGAGGTAGGGGACGAGGGCATCCCAGAGTTGCCCCAGTAGCACCACCAGTGAATCCAGTAGAGGATCCCATTATTGAGGAGCAGGGCGAGGTGCCTGCCGCAGAGCCAGCCACGGTAGATTTCATGATGGCACTGGGCTTTCAGGAAGTCATGGGCCGTATGATGCGGTTCATGGACACCATGACTTAGGCTGGTTTATTTCCAGCGGACCCAGCCATATCTCAGGTAGGAGGGGGAGCACAGACCCCTACTGCTCAGGCTCCCGGGCACGCAGCTGCGGTATATCAAACGCCGGGTGCACTACCCGTGGGCAGAGCCCAGCCAGTTACGGGGGCTGCACCTGAGCCTAGACCGACTGCGGACGGCGATCCACATAAGTTATTGGACAGATGGACTAGGTTATACCCTCCTATCTTCGGAGGCGAGCGTCATGAGGATGCCCAGGATTTCATTGATAGGTGTAGGGACAGACTACACAACATGAGGATATTGAAGTCTGATGGGGTTGACTTTACTACTTTCCAGCTGGAAGGCAGGGCCCGTAGATGGTGGTAGTCTTATCTTCTTGGCAGACCAACGGGTTCTCCTCCCATGACTTGGAGCCAGCTCATACAGCTTTTTCTGGATAGGTATATTCCACCCTCTGAGAGGGAAGAGTTGCGGTATCAGTTTGAGTAGCTTGAGCAGGGTCAGATGTCAGTGACCGACTATGAGGCGAGGTTTTCTGAGTTGTCTCGCCATGCACTTATGATACTTCCTACGGACGTAGAGAGAGTGCGGAGGTTTGTTGCGGGGCTGCACTCCGGTATTAGGGCCAATATGACCCGAGAGGTTGAGATGGGGACTTCTTATCAACTTGTAGTGGAGATTGCTTGGAGGATTGAGGGCTACCGTCAGAGGGGGAGAGAGCAGATGCAGCAGGACAAGAGGGCCCATTTCTCTAGAGAGTTTAGAGGTGCCCCGACTAGGGGCAGAGGTCAGTTTGGGAGGGTTAGCCTAGCAGACTCCCATATTCATCACCACCACCTCCTCGAGGTGCTCAAGTGCGCCCATATTTCAGCGTCATGCCGGAGAGTTCATACCGCCCACCGACTATTCAGGCTTCTTCCAGTGGGTCGACAGGCCATCAGGGTCAGACATTAGGGCAGCAAATCGCCGCACCGAGGGGCTGTTTCGAGTGCAGAGATCTCGGTCACATGAGGAGATTCTGCCCTAGGCTTCAGGGCAAGGCAGTGCAGCAGGGCCAGCAGTCCATGATTTCAGCACCGCTTGTCTGGCCGCCCAGAGGTGGAGGGTAGTCTGGTAGGGGCCGTCCTAGAGGTGGAGGCCAGGCAAGGGGAGGCCAGGCAACTACTGTTTAGTTAGGTCGGGGCCAGTCCGTCGACACTCTAGCTAGATTCTATGCTTTTTCGGCCAGACCAGATGTATTGGCCTTAGATGTCGTGATCACATGTATTATTTCTGTATGCGGTAGGGATGCTTCGGTATTATTTGATCCAGGGTCTACCTATTCATATGTGTCATCTCTATTTGCTCATTTTCTGGATATTCCTCGTCAGTCCTTGAGTACTTCTGTTTATGTGTCCACTCCTGTGGGCGATTCTGTGGTTATAGATCGGATCTACCGGTCTTGTGTGGTCACATTCTATGGTTATGAGACTAGAGCGGACCTTCTGCTACTTGATATGATCGACTTTGAGGTCCTGGGCATGGACTGGTTATCTCCATATCACGTCATCCTTGATTGTCATGCCAAGACTATTACCTTAGCGATGCCAGAATTACCGAGATTGGAGTTGAAGGGTTCCTCAGTTAGTACAGCTAGTCGAGTCATCTCTTTTCTGAAGGCTCGACATATGGTCGAGAAGGGTTGTTTGGCTTATCTAGCTTATGTTCGGGACACCATCGCAGAGTCTCTGACGATTGATTTAGTGCCAGTAGTCTGGGAGTTTGCCGATGTGTTTCCTTATGACCTTCCAGGCATGCCGCCAGATCGTGATATTGATTTTTGTATTGATTTGGCTCCAGGCACCCAGCCTATATCCATCACACCATATCGTATGGCTCCAAAAGAATTGAAGGAGTTGAAGGAGCAGCTTGAGGATTTGTTAGCAAAGGGTTTGTGAGACCAAGTGTATCACCTTAGGGTGCACCAGTGTTATTTATGAAGAAGAAAGATGGGACTATGCGGATGAGCATTGATTACTGCCAGTTGAACAAGGTTACCATCAAGTACAAGTACTTGTTGCTACGTATCGATGATTTGTTTGACCAGTTGCAGGGTGCTAGGGTATTTTCTAAGATCGACTTGAGATCAGGGTACTATCAGTTGAAGATTCGGGACTCAGATGTTCCGAAGACTGCCTTCCGAACCAGATATGGTCATTATGAGTTTCTAGTGATGTCCTTCGGCTTGACTAATGCCCCAACGACGTTTATGGATTTGATGAACCGGGTGTTCAGGCCTTATAATGATTCCTTCGTTATTGTCTTCATTGATGACATCTTGATTTACTCACGTAGCCTGGGGGAGCACGAGTAACATTTGAGAGTGGTACTTTAGACGTTGCGAGAATAGAAGCTATATGCTAAGTTCTCCAAGTGTGAGTTTTGGCTTAGAATCTGTGGCATTCTTGGGGCATGTTGTATCAGGAGAAGGTATGAAGGTGGATCCCAGGAAGATTGAGGTAGTTCAGAGTTGGCCTCGTCCCACTTCGGCGACTGAGATCAGGAGTTTCCTGGGGTTGGCAGGTTATTATCGCCAGTTTGTGCAGGGTTTCTCATCCATTGTAGCACCTCTGACTATATTGACCTAAAATGGTGCTCCGTTCCGTTGGTTCGATGATTGTGAGGCAAGCTTCCAGAAGCTCAAGACAACTTTGACTACAACACCGGTTCTAGTGTTGCCTTCCGGCTCGGGGATGTATATGGTATATTGCGACGCTTCACGCGTTGGCTTGGGTTGTGTATTGATGCAGGAGGGGCGAGTTATTGCATATGCTTCGCGTCACCTGAAGATTCATGAGAAGAATTACCCTGTGCACGATCTAGAGTTAGCCTCGATTGTTCATGCTCTTAAGATATGGAGGCATTATCTGTATGGGGAGTCATGTGAGGTTTATACCGATCATCGCAGCTTACAGCATTTGTTCAAGAAAAAGGATCTTAATTTGAGGCAGCATAGATGGCTCGAGTTACTGAAGGATTAGGACATCACCATTCTTTATCATCCGGGAAAGGCAAATGTGATCACGGATACCTTAAGCATGAAGGCAAAGAGTATGGGTAGCTTGGCATTTATTTCAGCGGAGGAGAGGCCACTAGCTTTGGACACTCAGTCCTTGGCTAACAGACTTGTGAGGTTGGATATTTCAAAGCACAGCCGAGTTCTTACATGTGTTGTTGCCCAGTCTTCACTATTGGAGCAGATCAAGGCTCGACAGTTTGTTGATTTGCACTTGGCAGTCCTCAGGGAGATGGTACTACAGGGTGGTGCTAAGGAGGTTTCTATGGGCGAGGATGGTGTTCTGCGACTCCAGGGTCATCTATGTGTTCCTAATGTCGATGGCTTGAGGGAGAAAATCCTAGAGGAGGCACACAGTTCTCGGCATTCTATTCATCTAGGTGCTACGAAGATGTATCGTGACCTGAGACAGCATTATTGGTGGCGACGGATGAAGAAAGACATAGTTGAGTATGTGGCTAGGTGCCTAAATTGCCAGCAGGTCAAGTATGAGCACCAGAGGCCAGGTGGCCTACTTCAGCAGATGACTATACCTGAGTGGAAATGGGAGCGCATTACCATGGACTTCATAGTTGGGTTACCACGGACCTTGCGGAAGTTTGATGCAGTTTGGGTCATTGTCGACAGGTTGACTAAGTCGCCACACTTCATTCCGGTTGTGACTACATATACTTCAGAGAAGTTGGCCCAGATTTATATTCGGGAGACAGTTCGGTTGCATGGTGTGCCTGTTTCCATCATATCAGATAAAGGCCCTCAGTTCACCTCATATTTTTGGAGGGCCGTACAGAGTGAGTTGGGGACCCGTGTAGAGCTTAGCACAACATTCCATCTACAGACTGACGGCCAGTCAGAGCGGACAGTTCAGATATTGGAGGACATGCTAATGTGTGATTAACTTTGGGGGACAGTGGGATCAGTTCTTGCCTTTGGCCGAGTTTGCTTACAACAACAGTTATCAGTCCAGCATCGAGATGGCTCCATTTGAGGCATTATATGGTCGGTGATGTTGTTCTCCCATCGGGTAGTTTGAGCCCAACGAGGCTAGGTTATATGGTACTGATTTGGTAAAGGATGCCTTGGAAAAGATAAAGTTGATTCAGGAGCGACTTCGCATAGCACAATCCAGACATAAGAGTTATGCGGATCAGAAGGCGCGCGATGTATCATTTATGGTCGGCGAGAAGGTTCTCTTGAAAGTCTTGCCGATGAAGGGTATTATGAGATTCGGAAAGAAGGGCAAGTTGAGCTCAAGATTTATAGGCCCATTTGAGGTGTTGAGGCGAGTTGGGGAGGTTGCTTATGAGCTTGCTTTACCTCCCAGCCTATCAGGGGTTCATCCAGTTTTTTACGTGTCTATTCTCCGGAGGTATCACGCCGACTTGTCTCATGTGTTAGACGTCAGTACTATTCATATAGATAAGAGCTTGGGGTATGAGGAGGAGCCAGTTGCTATTGTTGCTAGACAGGATCGCCAGTTGAGGTCCAAGAGGATTTCCGCGGTAAAGGTTCAGTGGAGGGGCCAACCAGTTGAGGAGGTGACCTGGGAGTCCGAGGAGGACATGCGGAGCAGATATGCACACTTATTCAGCACTTCAGGTATGAATCTAAATTCGCTTGAGGACGAACATTTGTTTAAGAGGTGGAGAATGTAACAACCCGACCGGTCGTTTTACTTGCTAAAACCCTGTTCTCCTAAATAAGACTTCCCGTACTTGCTTTTACTAATTTATGACTTGCGGGGATGGTTGGTTTGGGATTTAGAAGAATTTGGGTTGAAATTGGAACACTTAGTTCCTTAAGGTTGGCTTGAAAGACCAAGTTTAACTTTGGTCAACATTTTTAGTAAACGATCTCAGAATCGGGATTTGACGGTTCCAATAGGTTTGCATGATGATTTCGGACTTGGACGTACGTTCGTATCAGTTTTTAGGTGACCCGAGTGCGTTTCGGTGCCTAATAGTGAAAGTTGGTTCTTAAAGGTTTTTGAAGTTCTTTAAATTTGATTTGGAGTAGGTTTTGGTGATATCGAGGTCCGAATGGAATTCCGATACTGGAAATAGTTCCATAATGTCATTTAAGCCTTGCACACAAAATTTGGTGTCAATCCGAGTAGTCTAAGTATGATTCAACGCGTTCGGAACAATTTAGAAACTTGAAGTTTAAAGTTTGATTCAATTTGGTTTTGGGGTGTGATTCTTGGTTTTGTTGTTGTTTTATGCATTTTGAGAGTTCGAGCAAGTCCGTATTATATTTATAGACTTGTTGGAGTAGTTGGACGGGGTCCCGAGGGGCTCGGGTGCGTTTCAGACCACCCGGAGTTGAGTTGAAACATACAAGATTTCTGCTTCTGGTTTCCTTCTTCGCGAACGCGGTCAGACCCTCGCGTTTGCGATGAAGGATTTGGGGTACTGTGGGCTGGGGAGCTTTTTCCCTTCGTGTTCGCGTGAGCAGGACCGCGTTCGCGGAGGTCTGGGCCCTCTAGCCTTCGCGTTCGCATGACCTGGCCCGCGTTCGCATAGAAGAGGAAGCCCTCACGTTCGCGTAGGGTAGGCCAAGCGAGCCTCCGCGTTCGCGTTGCTCCTGTCGCGTTCGCGATGGGTAAAATTTTCCTGGGCCTGGGCCGTTTGCCTTCGCGATCGCGAGGCCTCTTCCGCGATCGCGAAGAAGGCAGACTTGGGCAGAAACTTTTTAAATACGGGACTTAGGCTATTTTAGCTCATTTCTTCCATTGTTGGGCGATTCTTGGAGCTCTTAGAGATGGGATTTCACTTAGCACTTTGAGGTAAGTAATTTCTACACAATGTGAGTTAAATACATAGTTTATGGGTAGATTATAACATATAAATTAGTGAAAATTATGGGTTTAGGTAAAAACCTAGGCTTTTGATAAAAATGAGATTTAACCACAGGATTTGTTATAGAATTTAGTAGAAATCATATATTCATGTTCCTAAGGTTATGGGAAAAAACTTTCTTCGAAAATTTTTGGAATACCAGCACGTGGGCCCGGGGGGTGAATTTTAGGAATCTTGCAATTTGGGTTGGGTGATCACCTTAATAGTGGAAATATGAACTTTTGAGCATAGATTGACTAGTTTATGTAATGTTTGACTAGTTTCGAGTCATTTGTCATCAAATTTGGAGGTTTGAGCGCGTTCATGAATTAGGAAGTAGGCTTCGGGACGAGGTAAATCTCCTTTCTAACCTTGTAAGAGGGAATTAACCCCATAGGTGAATTAAATAAATGTTTGTACCTAATTGTGGGGGCTATGTACGTACGAAATGACGAGAGTCCGTACGTAGCTATTATTATGCTATTGTCCGGGTAGTTTAGGACCCGTATCATGCTATACTTGGAATGTTTGTGCCCTTACTTGCTAATATAATCAATTAAGTCATGATAAAAATTGATAAAAGAATTATATAAGGTTAAATTCACTTACTTGAAGGTTGGTATGAGATACTTGATTGTAAATGAGCAACCTGTATTTTCTTGAAAATAATTGTTATTTGTGGATCGGGCAGAGCGCCTCGGTAGTAAATAAATGCATCTATGATTCGCGACGTTCGACCCTCCGATAATGCACAATTTAATATTATGTTGGATCGGGCCGTACGACCTCGGCATAATTGCGCATGTTAATTATCTGGAACTCTCTGTGATTTATACTACTTAAATGCCTTAAAATGTAAGTGGTTAAATGATATGATCGAAATTGAAATTTTAAATTTATGAAAGAAGTACTTATCTCTTCCCGTTATTGAACTGTCAGAATTATTCATGATATCTGTACTTAGCATAACACTTTAATTACATTATTATTGGCCCTAGTAAGTGTCAAGTCCACCCCTCGTCACTACTTCTTCGAGATTAGGCGGGATACTTATTGGGGTACATATTGTTTATGTACTCATACTACGCTTTTGTACTTAATTGTATAGGATTTGAGGCTAGTGCATCTAGTTACCCGACCGGCGCGCATACCTGATCTTGGACCGAGACTTCACGGTGAGCTACCCCCCCTTCTGAGCTGTTCGGCAGCATGCCGAAGTTTCTCTTTTGTTTTAATCTGTCTATTCTGTTTCAGACAGTAGGATAGTCATCTTTTGTATATTCTAGTAGTTGCCCACACACTTGTGACACTAGATCTTGGCACGTATTAGTAGACTTTGATTTTCGGGTTGTAATTCAATAGTTATAACTGCTTTTAGATATTTCCCTTTGTTTGCCTTAAAAATTCGTTATTTATCAAATGCTTTAAATGTAAGTAAAGCTAAATGTTGAAATTGCTTAATAAACAAAAATGGAAAATCACTAAGTTGTTCACTGTTGGCTTGTCCATCAATGGTGTTGGACGCCATCACGGCCTGACATGGAGTTGGGTCGTGACAATATAACCCATTACTTAAGTTTAATAAAAATGGAGTACTTCATATTCTATTAAATATTACATCCCATAAGAGAATCCCAAATATTTCTAGAATTTTTGTAAAGAAAACTCTATATAAAGTCTTAAAAGTATATATAAAAATTATATAGTTATATGTCAGTTTGGTTCGATTTTTTTTTACTCAATACCAAGCCAAATCAAACAAAACCTAGTCGGATTTTTTAATAGATTTGGTTTAACTTTTCGGTTTGGTGCGGTTTTACGGTTCAATTTGTACACCCCTACATAGATTATACATTGATTGTAAATAATTATACACATGTAATACATAAGTTATGTATATATATTATACATTCACCGATTATTTTTAATTTAAGTGGTAGGGTGGACGGCTATTTGGATTAATTCTTTAATTTTTAAAGCTATTTTTGATAGCATGAGTTAATGGTTAATATTGAACAATTAACCCTATTTGTGGGTGTGTTTGGTATGTAGAAAAATTATGTTATAATGGAAAATGAGTGGTTGTATCACTTAGTTTTCCTTGTTTGGTTGGTGAGTGGTAAACTTTTTCTGAAAAATATTTTTTTATATTTGGTTAGAGAGTAAAAAATATTTTTTTAGGAAAATATTTTTTTTATGCTACTCTCCTCATCTCCCTCCCCCTTCCCCGAGTCCCCATGTTTCCTTACTCTTCCTCCCATCCCCCAAATATCCAATGTTTTCAAGACTCTATTTTTTTCAAGAATTTAATTATTCTTTTAAAAATTTACATAAACCCAAAGGAACTAGTGTGCTGCTTATTTTTAGACAAAAATAATATTGGAATTTGTGCTCCATAACTATAAAAAAAATACTTTTTTTGGTTGAAAAAGAGAGTACTCTTTCTACAACATGAAAATAAAGTACTTATTTTATTAAAATAAAAAAAAATACTTTTTCTACATCATAAAAAGAAAATACTTATTTTGTTGAAATGAAAAAAATACTATATTTTTTACATTATGAAAAGAAAGTACTTTTTTTGTTAAAATAAAAAAAGAAAATTTTTTATATCATGAAAAAAATTACTCGTTTGTTGAAATAAAAAAATCTATCTATAACATGAAAAGAAAATACTCTTATTAATATTTTTATTTAGGATGGGGTGGGGGGTGGGTGGGTAGGTGGGGCAGCAGGGGGGTTGGGATTGGGTGTGTGGGTGTGTGGGTATGGGGTAGGTTGGCGGGGATGTGGAATATGATAGGAAAGGTTGAGAAGGAGTTTTGGAAAATATATTCCAAGTTCACGAGTAAAAATATTTTCCAAAACATTTAAACCAATCAAACATGACAAAATTAGAAAACATTTTACTTTGTACCAAACACACCCTGTGAGTCTGTGACTTACTAAATTTTCCGGGGCCTGAGGATAAAATTGATTCAGAGGGAGCGTAAGATGGAGGGGAGAAATTCAAAAATAGTCAGATTTACAAGTGTTAATTGAAAAATAGTCACCGTTTCAAAAGTAATCGAAATTTAGCCACTTTTCATATAAAGATAAATCTGAACAAAAACACTGTTCAAAATCCGAAAAATATTCCAACATAATATACTAGAGTTTCAGTATAATATACCGACCCAGCATAATATGGTAGAAATTTATACACAGGTGCTCTAATCTCCAGTATATTATGCTGGAACTTTCTGCGTGTTGGAGTTCCAGCATAATATGCTGGAAGTGAATACATAGATGCATCAATTTCCAGTATATTATGCTGGATCGATTCGTATTACAACAAAATAATAACTATTTTTTAATAACTTTGCAAACGTTACTATTTTTGAATTATCAGTCCGATATAATCAATCCGATATAAGATGCTGCTGTCCTGAATCTTCAGTAATTTCACGTGGCAAAGGCCCATTACTGGTGATATCATATTAATCTTCACCAAATACTATTTTTAAAACAAAATTAACGTTTCTCTATCATCTCGCCGATTCTCTCTTTTCGCCATTCACCTTCCTATTATTCTAAAACCCTCTCACCCTCTCTCTCTCTGTTACACATAAACCCAAAACTATCATCAGAGATACGTAGCCTGTTTTCCCATTTTCAATGCCATTGCAAGTTCGTTTCCTATAAATAGACAAGTCAAGTCCATTGATAGCCATAACCCATCACAATTCACAAAACATTTTACGTCTAGCTGATGCAGCAGAAAGGTAGAAACAATAACCGTAGATCCAGGAGCTTCTCTAGATCTCGCCTTGCTATTGAGGGTTTTTAACATTTTTCTCCCACCCTAATACCCAATCCACATCACCTACATTGCCTTCAACGATCCAAATCATCAGATCGGATTCGGATATCATCACACAACAATGGCTGCTACTTCAGGTCTGTTACTTGAGTTGTCAATTATTTTCTTTATTGGACTGTTGTTAAGGTTTTGATTGTGAATGTGGTGTGTGTGTGTGTGTATGTGTAGGACAAGAGCGTGAGGTTCAAAAGAGTTATTGGATGGAGCACACTGCCGAACTTACTGTGGAGGCGATGATGCTCGACTCGAAAGCAGCGGATCTTGACAAAGAAGAGAGGCCTGAGGTATATATACTAACTTTCTGCTTCCTTGTATGATCCGTTGATATCCAATTTTAATATGCCTTATCATACAGTTGGTTCCGTTACTTTGTTAGCTTTATCTTGGTTGGGTAGAAATTACCATAGTAATTATTTATAAAAACTGTGTTGATTGGGAGTACTGTTTCTCCGAGTCATTTTCACTGATTTCCTTTTTGGAACGTACCCTTTACCTTTGCCAAAAGGAAAAAAAGTGGTATAGTGCTTAATTTTGTCTGGGATGATATATTAGGATGTGTAATTGGTAATTAGTACCTATACCTTATTAGACGTGGTTCATCATGCCAGTAACAGTACCTTTGAAATTCCCTGTATGAGAATTTCTATTTGATTCCCAAATGCTTTCTTACAGTCACAAAAAATAATTAATCATGACAAGTGCTGTCATTGGTTCCTAGTGACTGATGAAGCTGGGGCTGACATATAGGATAAATTTTTGAAAAATTTATTGTTTCTTCCCCTGTACTTGTCTTCAACTTTTAATTTCCCAGCATTTCCCAGGTATATAATTGTCCTCAATGAAGTCTAATTCAGTATGCAATTTAATCGGTTTTGAACTTCAGTAACTAGGGGTAAGATTTTGACCTAATACCCTTTACATGGACAAAGGTCAATTGACGGGTTTCTGTTCACAATTTAGACTGATTCCATACAGCCTGGAGCTCTTTTGAGTTCCAACATCTTTGAGATCATTGAGTCGTCTTTACTAATGTCGCCCTATAAAGAAGGTTATTCTATTTCCTGCTTTGAGAGGAAACTAGCAAATTTTTTGTCCTTAGGTTTGTTTCAGAACCACACATTCTATTTGGTTTGTTTGTGAGTGGACATGATTACGTATATGACAATTTAAATATTTCCCCGAATTTTGAAACTTTTGGCTGGTCATGTAGGTGTTGTCTCTCCTTCCGCCATATGAAGGGAAATCTGTGCTGGAATTGGGTGCTGGTATTGGCCGTTTCACCGGCGAATTAGCCAAGAAAGCTGGACAGCTTATAGCATTGGACTTTATTGAAGGTGCAATTAAGAAGGTTTGTGGCTGTTTGCCTTCAGATATTTGCATTTTCTGTCTCTGCGCTGTGCATCAGGAGGGTTTATAAGATACTTATCAGAATTAAGAGAAAATAAGAGTTGGTTTAGAAGATTTACTTGTCACTTCTTCATGCTTTTTAAGTGATGATATACTTAATAGGTTTCTGTATATCCTTATCCTTCTAATTTGCTTCCTTGCAGAATGAAAGCATAAACGGGCACCATAAGAATGTCAAGTTCATGTGTGCTGATGTGACTTCTCCAGATTTGAACTTTTCACCTGAATCAGTGGACTTGATATTTTCTAACTGGCTATTGATGTATCTTTCTGATGGAGAGGTAAGTTTCTTTTCTATCTTTTGCCTTATCTTCCACATAGAAAATCACTGGAGTTGCCTTTATATAAAAATGGACGAACAGTTAATTGCGTCAAATTACGCTGGACAAAGGGCTGTGATTCAGTTAATAAAGATTAGCTAATATTCAACACACTGGTTGGTCACTCTTTAGCATTTAATGCTTTTTTTAATACTAAATATCCACCTTAATGGTGGTGTATGGAGGTCATGGTTACACAAATCTTGAAGTATACAGGCACATTGTATGGAGGTCATGCTTAGGGAAATCTTGAAGTATACAGGCACATTGTTAGTTACACATATTTAAACTAATACTATGATTTTACAAAAAGAAGTCAATTCCAATCTCTCTGGGTCAGTATCTCTCTCCAACAAGTGACATGCCACGATCCTCAATAAAACGGAGTGTTTCTTTGCTAAACATGCTTTTATAGTGCAAATAGCTGAAAATAAGAATTTAATCCCATGCACATTTAACCTTTATTTCCACCGACCGTTCCTTTAGAGAATTGGAAAATGGTTTTAGGTTGAAAGTATTGCAGTCAGCACTATATGGCAATTTACAATGTGAGCACTTTCTTTGACAAACCTATTTTATAAGATATGCTACTGTAGCTTCTCGACAAACCTAGTTTATATGATTTATTTACTACTGTGTTTGTGATCTTCCTCACTCATCATACCTTTGTCTGACTTGATTTGCTGTTTAACTAGTCGTCACTTTAATATTTGAAGCCGTTTCTACCCTTGCTTGCAGGTTCAGTATCTTGTTGAGAGAATGGTTAAATGGTTGAAAGTTGGTGGTTACATATTTTTCAGAGAGTCATGCTTCCATCAGTCAGGAGACCACAAGCGAAAGAATAACCCTACCCACTATCGGGAACCTAGGTTTTACACAAAGGTCTTAGCTTTGCTTTCAACTGCTTTCTTGTCCAACATGATATTATGAGAAAAATGCATTGTTGTTTAAGAACATTTGTTATTTCCTTGGCATTCAACTCAACAAAGTGGCTGAAGTATGTTATTGCATTGACCAACCATTTGGCTCCATGTAGTAAATTTTTTTATCGTGCTTCTATGTGTATATTGTTGTCTTTTCTCTTCACCATTAAATGATCCTCTTTAGTAAATCTTAGATAGCGCATTTTCTTTTCTTTGCAACTTTTCATGTTTTCCTGGAATTGCAGCTTTATCATAAAGTGCTTTGAAACTTTATTGTGGACATTAAATTACACTGTTTATATTAAACAATTTTACCCAAATCCTTACTTTACACATAAAGAGGATCATTTAGGTTTGCCTCTTCTTACTTACTCTACATGGATCTCATTTTCTGGTCCTCTCTTAATTGTTACGCGGAAAGCATAGTAAGAAGAGCTGAAAAAATAGCTGTCAAGCGCAGGTTTTCAAGGAATGCCATGTAAATGCTGGTAATGGAGAATCATTTGAACTTTCTCTCGTTGGTTGCAAGTGCATCGGAGCTTATGTGAGGAACAAAAAGAATCAAAATCAGGTAGAATTATGCTTTCCTCATTGACCCTTTTGTTAGTTAATGTTAACTGACAATCCAATCAATATTTTTTGCTACTTGCACATTGCAGATTTGCTGGACATGGCAAAAGGTTAGTTCTGAGGATGACAGGGGATTTCAGCGGTTCTTGGACACTGTTCAGTACAAGTGTAGTGGTATTCTTCGCTATGAACGTGTCTTTGGACAAGGTTTTGTGAGCACGGGAGGAATTGGTATGCCTCTCAGATTGCACGTCTTACTCTAGTCTTGTGTAATATAGAGGGATTATTAATATGAGTTTTCAGCCTTTGGGGTTACCAACTGATATAATACAAGTTGGTTATCTCATTCATCATAGATATATATTCATCAATAATACTAGAGATTAAATTTATGACTATAAATCAACCATGCGTTTGGTACAGGACAAACATTTGTTTCCATAGATGCCCATTGACATAACTACTCATATTGCAAAACACTTGTGTTGAATCGGAGAACCCAATAACCTCTTTAAGTGTTGTCCATTGGCTCCATGAATGTCTCTCCTTACAATGTGTAGGTTCTCCAATTACGTCCTCAGACCTGAAAGTTTATAATGACTAAGTTTCTTTTGTTTGACGTGTAATTGTGGTGAGGACTTGTACATATGTGTACTTGGTTCTGCGCAGATATCTGCTTGCGAGTGTCTCTTTGGCTTAATGTAATCCAATAATATTCTTTTCCAATTATTTAGTATCTGATGCAGTACTTGTTCTTGAGCAGAAACTACAAAAGAATTTGTAGCCATGTTGAATCTTCAGCCTGGCCAAAAAGTCCTTGATGTTGGCTGTGGCATTGGAGGAGGTGACTTCTACATGGCTGACAAGTATGATGTTCACGTTGTTGGCATCGACCTGTCTATCAACATGATCTCTTTTGCTCTTGAGCGTGCTATTGGTCTCAAATGTGCTGTTGAATTTGAGGTTGCTGATTGCACTAAGAAAACATATCCTGATGGTGCATTTGATGTGATATACAGTCGGGATACTATCCTTCACATCCAGGTAATTTCACTTGTGTGGAGCTTCAAAATCTTTATTGACTAATATTCTTCATTTATATTTATCTTATCTTCCTTTTGGTTCCTTCGTCAATTGTTTTATCTGTAGTTAATTTTATTTTATGTAGTGACAGATGAGTGATAATTGATTAGCACCATGCCTCTCTGTCTCACTGCATATATATTCTTCTGTAGCAAACTTAGGAACACATCCATCTCATCTCATTTTCTCGGTCATTTTACAACTCTCAAGTCAATGTATTTTGCTAATTTGTTTTTATCTTTAATGATGAAGAGCCTAGCACCACCAAATTATCTGTCACTTTTGTACTTTCTTTCATTCACTGTTGAAGTCAATTTATTTCTAATGCCTGATTTTCATTGTTTATTTATTTGTTGTTTTAATGGTGTGGTGCCAGGACAAACCTGCATTGTTCAGATCTTTCTACAAGTGGCTGAAACCAGGAGGCAAAGTCCTCATAAGTGATTACTGCAAAAAAGCAGGAACAGCATCAGAAGAATTTGCTGGTTATATTAAACAAAGGGGTTATGATTTACATGATGTTGAAGCATATGGGCAGGTATAGATCCATTCCATGTAATTGTTCCCCTCCTATTATTTGCCTGTTTATCGTTTGACGCAGCTTTTCTTTTGGGGTGTGCTAACCATATAGATGCTCAGAGATGCGGGTTTTAATGAAGTTGTGGCCGAGGATCGTACTGAACAGGTATGTGTTTTACAAATCTTGTTTAATCTTGTGTGCAAGGCGAGGAAGATATTGATACAACCTATATGTCTGTACTTGCATTGCAGTTCGTTGGAGTTCTCCAAAAGGAGTTAGATACTGTGGAGAAGGAAAGAAAGTCATTTATCCACGAGTTCTCTGAAGTGAGTGCTTCATCATTTGATGCTCTTTATCTTTTGTTTCTTACAGAATAATTTCCTCACTTTTGTTTCTGATTTTAATATCACAGCAAGACTATAATGAAATAGTTGGAGGTTGGAAGGCCAAGCTAATCAGGAGTTCTTCTGGTGAGCAGAGGTGGGGTTTGTTCATTGCCAATAAGAACTGAATTATCCAAATGTGTGGTGGATCCGGTCCCATTTTATGCACTTGAAGATGAACATGCCTTGCAGTAATTTTATGTTATGTTTGGTCTCCCAAATAATAATCGGGTTGTTTGCTTGTGTTCGGGATAAAATTATTATACTGCTTCCCTAATGTTGGAGGAATTTGTTCTTCATTCAGCTGCCATTCTACCCTAGACTTTGATGCATATCTCATTCATATTGAGTTCTATATTTCCTTGTGTTACTCACCCAGGCATCTTTTGACGCAAATGAGTGTAGTTGTGATTTTGGAATTGGGTAGCTTTTTATCTGCGTCTGCCTTGTCACTTAGTTTAAACCTCTTCTTTGATTGAGCCGCTCGTGATTTTTAACTTTCAATTATCTCCATCATAATCTGCTTTTTATCTTTCACCACTGATGAAAACGAAGTCTTATCTCGTCGTAAGTCATGAGCAGATCATCCTCATTTTCACTTTTCCTGCTGTGTGTCAACGCACTGAATGGCCCCAATTGATTGTACTTATAAGCTTCTCCTGAAATTTAAAGTTCAGAATCTTGCCAATAGATGCTACTCCTAAAGTAGTCATGTTCAATTTGTGCGTATAAGAGGATTCTAATTGGATGAGAAGAAGAATGCACATTGTATAAGGGTCTCTCTTGAATTTTATTATTAAGGATCCTTCGTAATGTGTATTAGGAAAATGGTAGAAGAATTAGCATACTGATTCGCTTCCCCCTTCCCGTTTGGGTTAAACTATATTGGAATTTCGTTTAACCTCATTTAGCTAGATATTGCGTGTTTTGGGAAAATCCCATGGTCAGCCTCTGCAGTTATAATTTGGCTAAATATAGAAGGAATGTACTTATCTATCTACAGGGTGAAGTTATGATGCTGAAAACTTGTAGTACTGAGTTACGAGGTAATTTTCTCCAGAACCCAAGTAATTTAAAACTTGTAGTACTGAGTTACGAGGTAATTTTCTCCAGAACCCAAGTAATTTAATATCATACTTTCACATAAATTTTACTGAAAGTTATCTTGCTGTTAATTTTGGTTAACATCCACGAGTGAGATTCATGATCTCACAATCATAAGAAGTATCTTCAGCATTCGTTACGTAAATTTGCATTTAAATTCTACTAACGGAATAGAAAGATTTTCTTTTTTGAGTACAAAGTCAGGAAAATAGAAGATTTTTATGCTCTTGCCGTTTAACCTTGTAAATGAGTAGTGGTATACCTCAGGACATGATACAACATGCTAGGCTGAGCATCACAAAGAAAATTTTGCAGAAAACAGTAAGTATTACATAAAAGATAAACGCAGTACAAATATGGCTGAGGAACATAAATCTAATGGAGGTTCATTGCAGCAAGTAACACACGTAATAGCAAATTTATCGAACACCTTTAATCTTCTGCAGCTTCATCTTCATAATCACTATTTTCTTCAACCGTTGCATCTTGGTACTGCTGATATTCTGCCACAAGATCATTCATATTGCTCTCTGCTTCAGTAAATTCCATTTCATCCATTCCTTCTCCAGTGTACCAATGCAAGAAAGCCTTTCTCCTAAACATAACAGTAAACTGCTCACTCACTCTCCTAAACATTTCTTGAATTGAAGTTGAATTCCCAACAAACGTCGAAGACATCGAAAGCCCTTTAGGTGGTATGTCACAAACACTGGACTTAACATTATTTGGAATCCATTCCACAAAATATGAAGAGTTCTTGTTTTGCACATTCATCATTTGTTCATCTACTTCTTTTGTGCTCATTTTGCCTCTAAACAATGCTGAGGCTGTGAGGTAACGACCGTGTCGAGGATCAGCAGCAC
Source organism: Nicotiana tabacum (assembly GCF_000715075.1). Taxonomy (NCBI): domain Eukaryota; kingdom Viridiplantae; phylum Streptophyta; class Magnoliopsida; order Solanales; family Solanaceae; genus Nicotiana; species Nicotiana tabacum. Next base: position 15,454,582 of record NC_134083.1, on the reverse strand, counting down.
ACATCATGTTCTTTGAATCCCACATTTGTTGTGTCAGTTCAGGGACTGTAAGTGCTCGATATTGCTGAGATCCTCTTGATGTTAGAGGCGCAAATCCCACCATGAAAAAGTGAAGTCGCGGGAAAGGAATTAGGTTCACAGCTAGTTTTCGAAGATCAGAATTCAGCTGGCCGGGGAAACGCAGGCAACAAGTCACCCCACTCATTGTTGCTGAGATGAGATGATTCAGGTCTCCAACTGATTGACAACAACAAAGCAGATATATTAGATCTTGAATCAAATTATGACTAAAGATTGCTCACGCTTATAAACGAATTAGGCCTTTTCTCAGTTTTTACCGCCTCATCTTAAAGATTAAACGGTTAGAGAGAGCAAAATTTTCCTATATTATGTCTCAACACACACCCCTCACGTCTAAGCCTGATCCTTTCGTGACGAAACACATGCCAAACACATGGAATGTTTTTTGTTTTTTGGGTGGCTACAAAATTTAAACCCAAGACCTCTGCTTGCTTTGATAAATGTAGAATTGTGATAACATAATCTAAAAACATAAGCTATTAGAAAAAAGAATAATTATAACTGCTTGATTTATTTTATGTATTAATACTTACAACTTGGAGTGGAGAGTTTGAGAGTCCTGAAGCAGATGTCATAGAGAGCTTCATTGTCAAGAACCATACACTCATCAGCATTTTCCACCAGTTGATGAACTGAAAGTGTTGCATTATAAGGCTCCACTACTGTGTCTGAAACTTTTGGAGATGGGAATACAGAGAAAGTAAGCATCATTCTATCTGGATACTCTTCCCTGATCTTTGATATCAACAGTGTCCCCATTCCTGATCCTGTCCCTCCCCCAAGAGAATGACACACCTGAAATCCTGTATTCACATATTTTGCTTTGAGATACAAATAACATATTCCTCTAAAACAGCTACCTGGTTTTTTTATCAACTAAGTTTAATAAATGGTTTATCCGTCCAAAAAACCAAAAAGGGCTGCTCGGTGCACAAAGCATCCCGTATTCACGCAGGGTCAGAGAAAGGACCGCACCCCAAGGGGTATGATGTAGACAGCCTAACCTAATGCAAGCATTAATGGCTGGTTCCACAGACTTTATCCGTCCAACTTGCACGAAAAGTTCGTCTAACACACTTTTTCTGTTCAGGCTAAAAACTAGTTCCGAACATTTTACCGACAATCAGGTCATCTATTAGATAATTACAAGTAAATCTTAATGATAAGCATTAATTACTAACTAACCTGTTATCACATGTTAAAATACAGTAATAGCACTAACCTTGTAAGCAGTCGGAGTTTTCAACTTCTTTACGGACAACATCAAGAACAGAGTCAATAAGTTCAGCACCCTCAGTGTAATGGCCTTTAGCCCAATTATTTCCAGCACCAGACTGTCCGAAAACATAGTTGTCGGGGCGAAAAATCTGACCATAAGGACCAGTTTTAATGCTGTCCATAGTGCCAGGTTCAAGGTCCATGAGCACAGCCCGTGGCACATAACGCCCATTTCCAGTTTCATTATAATATACATTCACTCTTTCAAGCTGTAAATCAGAATCCCCACAGTATTTTCCAATAGGATCAATCCCATGTTCATCACATACTACTTCCCAGAATTTTGAACCAATTTGATTCCCACATTGTCCTGCTTGAATATGAAGAATCTCACGCATTTTTCAAGATTTTTTTGGCTAAGAAACTTTTAGTACAAGTTTTTTTTCCAACTCTTTTTAGTAACTCTCCCAAGGGCTTGAGTTGATTGCTGAGGATTTGTAAGGTTTATATACAAGTAATGATGATGTGAAATAGTACTGGGCTGGAGTTAGATAAGAGTTTAAGTTACATACACCGTTAGACGTCAGAATTTTTTTACATTATCAGGTCAACTAAAAAGTATCTACAGGTAAGACTCCTTCAAACGTGCGATTTGTAATTTTGAAAATAAGAAAGACTATCTTCTACAACAGTGACATGATAATATAAAAGTTCCTTACATTAACCTTGTATATAGCTTAAAACTGAAGATAGAGAGTGAGGATTATATTTCCGTAGGTTTGATCCAACGGTTTAAAAGTGTCCGTCCTGTTGAAATATAGCTAATGGATATTTTGTGGGTGGCCTCTCGCGAGCAAAATTTGCCAATTGTGACTCTCTTAAAGATGTGCCGTCCTTATGAAATGTTAATTTTAGTCAACTTCTTTATATTTCTGAAATGAAACTTTAATTTATTTGTTTTGGCTGATTTAATTATGTCAAATATTAGGTAATGTTGATATGCAGCTTCATTCTTTTATCATTAATTGAAACTGACTCTTTAACTCTATTCTTGGAACTCTATTTAGGTAATATTCTTTGTCATCCGCAGCCCCCCCAAAAAATAAAAAATCCATTGCTCAATGAATGAGCCAGTTGATCCATGAGGGTAATATTGCAGCAGCAAAGCAAGGTTTTTTGCTTAACGAATTAATTACTTGGGTAATTTGGTTTTAGTGACCTGTGAGTTCCTTTATTTATTTTTGTCGGAGAAGTCTTTTCCTAGTTTATTTCTGTATATTTATTATTTTCTCTCGTGACGGCGCGAAGCGCGAATAACTTAACTAGTGATTCTCATTTCATTTGGAGGAACACGATAAATGAGGATAAAATGTGAAATAAGAATACTCATATTAAGTAATAAGGGAATTTATGTACACATGATAGAATGTGAAATATATATATATATATATATATATATATATATATATATATATATATATATTAGCAGAACAATTTTTTTTTTAAATTAAGTAATTAGTATATAACTATTTTGTTATTAATTACTACATAACGATCTCGTCATTATTAATCACCGCATGAACTATTCTTGCTTGTAAGTGAATGAAACGACCCCTTAATGCCACGTTTGGAGAATTAACCCAATTAGACCCCTAACCAACCACTTCAAATAAAAATAAACAGCAAATATATAATATATATATATATACAGTTCAAGTATGATACGTATAACCGTATATAATCTATGCATACCGACTAAACAAAATAAATAATGAATCTTTCCGGGCCTGAGAGTTTGCTGGCCCAACTTAAACAACTATTTCATCTGCGAAAGCCTTCTCTGATGTGTTCTCTGTGCAAAATGATGAAGCATCTAGCTAGCTGGACTGGGTCGTGCGTTCAATTCACAAAAATTGGTCAAAATAACACGAGCTAGCTAATTTTCGGACTGGTAATTGAAAAATAGCAAGCGTTTGCAAAGTCATTGAAAAATAGCCACTATTTTACTGGAGATTGTTGGACCTGTGTATGAACTTCCAGCATATTATGCCGTAACTCCAACACACGGAAAGTTCCAGCATAATATACTGGAGATTGGAGCACCTGTGTATGAACTTCCAGCATATTATGCTGGACCAATATATTATAATGAAACTCCAGTATATTATGCTGAAAGTCCAGTATACTATACTGAAAGTCCAGTATATTATGCTGGAAATCCAGTTGTGATGACCCAAAATGCCATCTTTAATTTAAACATTCATTTCTGTGTTATAAGACCTCGAAAAGCACTATTCATCACTCCTCGACTTGCGTGTGTAGTCCGTATAATTTTTCGGAATGTTTTAATGTGAAAAATGGATTAAAATGTGAAATAGAGCATTGAAATTCAACTGAGTTGACTTTGGTCAATACTTTGAGCAAACAGACCCGGATCAGTATTTTGACAGTTTCGGTAGGTCTATATTGTGATTTGGGACTTGAGCGTATACCGGAATTTAATTTGGAGGCCCCTAGCTCAAGTTATGGCCATTTAACAGAAACTAGAAATTTAAAGGCTGAAAATTTCCAAAGTTTGACCGCTAAGTTGACTTTATTGATATCAGACTCGGATTGAGATTCTGAAATTTTGAAATAGCTCTGTTATGTCATTTATGACTTGTGTGCCAAATTTGAAGTCATTCCGGATTCATCTAATACATTTCAGCACGAGTTTTGTAAATGGAAAGGATTTGTAAACTCAAAATTCGAATCGAGGTGTGAATTATAATTTCGATGTTGTTTGATGTGATTTGAGACCCTGAGTAAGTCCGAATTATGTTACGGGACTGGTTGGTATAATTGGACGAGGTTCCGAGTGGCTCGGGTGAGTTTGGACATGCTTTAGATCATTTCTGCATAAACTGCTAGTTCTGGTTCTGGTGCGTCACACCTGCGAAGCTTGGAGCGCAGGTGCGAACTCGCTTCAGCATGGAATTTGTCGCTTCTGCAACTTGAGCATCGAAATGAAAGTACGCTTCTGCGGAGTACTGTTGCGCAAATGCGCATTCACTTCTGCGAAGAGAGGACCGCTTATGTGGTAGAAGACTGCTTCTGCAGTCAGTTCGTCGCCTCTGCGATATCGCAGGTGCGACACTCCTTGGGCAGGTGCGGTACTCGCCTGGTTGCTTGGCTTCGCAAATGCGACCCTTGTCTCGCAAATATGAGGCCTCAGATGCGACATTTTTTCTCGCAAATGCGAGACTGGGCAGAGCATTAAGGGGTCGAAAATGGCCATTTTTCTTCATTTCGTTTGGGTGTTAAAACTTCGGTTTCTGGGTGATTTGAAGGGATTTTTTACGACTTTGAATTGGGTAAGTGTTCTATTACCAAAAGTAATTATATTTCATAAATTCATGTCTATATTCATCATTTATTTCGGATTTAGATGGAAGAAATTGGAATTTTTGTAAAACTTTTTAAAAATAAAAAATTAAGATTTGAAGGTCCATTTGACATCGGAATTTGGTAATTTTTGTATGGTTGGACTCGTCTCGGAACGGATTTTTGAATTTCATAATATTTTTCCGAGATTCGAGAAGTGGACCCCATTATCGATTTTTGAGATGAATTTCGGACTTTAATCTAAAAAATTAGTAAATTTATATGAAATTAATTCTTACAATTTATATTGAGTATATTGAATTGTTTATGACTAGATTTGAATATTTTGGACACTAATTCGCGAGGCAAAGGTTTATTGGAATCTTAAATTTGGTTGCAAAGCGCGGTAAGTATCGTGGTTAACCTTGACTTGATGGAGTAGGATTTATTTGTCTATTTGCTACGTGATTTAATGTGCGGATACAACGTATATGTGAGGTGACGAATACTTGTGCGTTGTGGTTGGGTCAAAGCATGCTGGAGGAATTTATTTCATTTTGAATAATTGCTTATTTAATTAAGATATTCTTATTTAAGTTTATTATTGATTATTTAACCATTATTCATGAAATTTGTATTGATTTAATTATTGTTGAATACAGTGAGAAAGAGTGTAAAAGCGCTAAGGGTGATGCCGTGCCATTTTTATTATTTATATTATCATTGTCATAGTGAGAAAGAGTGTAAAAGCACGAAGGGTGTTGCCGTATCATTTTTGAGTGTAAAAGCACGAAGGTTGATGCCGTGCCATTTTCAGAGAGTGTAAAAGCACGAAGGGTGATGCTGTGCCAAAAAAGTGTTAAAGCAAGAAGGGTGATGCCGTGCCAATTATTATTATTATTATTATTATTATTATTATTATTATTATTATTATTATTATTATTATTATTATTATTATTATTATTATTATTATTATTATTATTATTATTATTATTATTATTATTATTATTATTATTTATTTATCAGTTTATGGGAGGAATGAGAGTAAAAGCACGAAGGGTGGTGCCGTGCCATTTTTATATTATCAGTTGCTCATTTTATTGTTGATGAATTAATTGGCTGCTAAGTGATACTTCTCCTGCTGAAATTATTATATCATTCTCCTTTGCATGTTCCCTCCCAATTTATAAATTATTATTTATTGTATTATTGTTGCTTCGTATTTGTTTATACTTGTACAGGTCGTTTACGTACGTCTCTCATCAATGCCTCGTCACTACTTCGTCGAGGTTAGGCTCGACACTTGCGGAGTACATGGGGTCGGTTGTACTCATAGTATACTCTGCACTTCTTGTGCAGATTTTAGAGTTGGTCCCAGCGGCATACCATAGTCGTGCTTGGATTCAGCTACTCAGAGGAGACTTGAGGTATAACTGCACAATGTTCGCAGTTCCGAAGTCCCCTTCTATCTTATCTTAGTTGTGTATTATCTTTCAAACAACTTGAATTTTATTCAGACCTTTATTTGTATTATTCTAGTAGCTCGTGCACCTGTGACACCAGATTCGGGGATGTATTGTGATGATTCAGTAGTTATGGTGTTCCGCACTTTATTTCAGTAACTGACTTCTATTTAATTTAATTTGCTTAAAAATAGTTAAGATTATTTTAAAGTTGGCTTGCCTAGCAAGAGAAATGTTAGGCGCCATCACGGTCCTGAAGGTGGAAATTTCGGGTTGTGACTGTTGGTATCAAAACACTAGATTACTTAGGTCTCACGAGTTACGAGCAAGCTTAGTAGAGTCTGAAGGATCGGTACAGAGACGTATGTACTTATCTTTCAGAGGCTATGAAGTTTAGAAACAATATCACTTCTTCCTTATTCTGTCATGTGATCTTATTCTATCATCGATGATTGAATCCTTCTATTCTTATTCTCTCACAAATGGTAAGAACACGTAATACATCTACCGATGGACAGGGACCAGAGCCCCCGGTGGCAACTATGACCAGGGGTAGAGGTTGAGGCCGAGGTCGCACTAGAGGTCGAGGCAGAGTAAGAGGTAAAGCTCAGTCTAGAGCTCGAGCAGCAGCACCTGTTGTAGAACCTCAGGTGGATTTGAAAGCAGAGGTTCCAGCTCAGCCCGTATATGTTATACCAGTCCAGGTCCCAGAAGGATTCATAGCTACTCCAGTACTTCAGGACGCTCTAGTCCGTTTGGTGAGCCTTATGGAGTGTGTGGCCCAGAATGGTACATTTCTAGTGGCACCAGCCATCTCACAGGCTGGGGGAGGAGCACAAACTCCCACTATTACCGCTCTGGAGCAGATGGCTCCCCAAGTATCAAGCTCTAGCAGCCCCGCCAGTTGGGGTAGTTCAGCCAGTTATTGCAGTGCAGGCCGGTGATAGGCCCGCCATGTCTTCTGAGGATTTATTGAGGTTGGACAAGTTTTCTAAGCTCTTTCTAGTTCACTTCAGTAGTACACCTTCTGAGGACCCACAAGATTATCTTGACCGCTGCCATTAGGTATTGCGGAACATGGGTATAATTGAGACCAATGGGGTCGACTTTGCTGTATTTCAGATGACGGGTTCCGCCAAGAGGTGGTGGAGATTATACATTGACCAGAGTAGTTGTATCGCCTACATTGACCTGGGAGTAGTTCTCACGGCTTTTTCTAGAGAAGTTCCTCCCTATCACATTGAGAGAGGATTACCGCATGCAATTTGAGCGTCTACAGCAGGGCAGTATGACTGTTACTCAGTACGAGACCCGTTTTATGTATTTAGCCCGCCATGCTCTCCTTTTACTACCTACTGGGGGAGAGAGAGTGAGGAGGTTTATTAAGGAACCCACTCACCCTATCAGGCTTCAGATGGCTAAGGATACCAGAAGTGATATTTCCTTTCAGGCGGCTACTAATGTTGCGAGGAGGATCGAGATGGTTCTTGCACAAGAGAGAGGGTAGGGGTATGATAAGAAGCCTCGTCAGTTCGGTAGGTTCAGTGGTTCCTCGTCTGGAGGCAGGGGTAATTTTGGTAGAGTCCATCCTCCGAGGCCGTTTCATTCAGCGCTCCAGGCATCCCACAGTGCTTCAGGTGGTCACGGCCATTACGTGTCTCATTCCGACCAGCTAGCTTACAGTGCACCACCAGCTCCTATTAATGCACCTCCGATCAAGGTCGACATGGCCAGTTCAAGGGTCAACAGTCACAATGGCCGAAGACCTGTTATACTTGTGGTGATCTGAGACACATTACTAGATTTTGCCCTCGGGCATCGGGCATCGGGCAGTTCACAGCAGCAGGGTTCCCGTGCTATGATTCCAGCACCACCTGTTCCGCCACCCGCCCAACCAGCTAGGTTCAGGGGTCAGACAACTAGAGGTGGAGGTCAGGCCGTTAGAGGTGGAGGCCAGCCAGTTAGAGGCCGTCCCAGGGATGCAGTTCAGAGTGGTGGGACCCAACCCCAATTTTATGCTTTTCCAGCTAGGCCTGAGGCCGAGTCATCCGATGCAGTGATCACATGTATTGTTCCAGTTTGCCATAGAGATGCTTCAATTCTGTTTGATCCAGGATCTACTTATTCCTATGTGTCCTCCTATTTTGCTTCATATCTGGTTGTGCCTCGTGATTCTCTGAGTGCTTCTGTGTGTGTCCACACTGGTGGGAGATTCTGTTGCGATAGATCATGTATATCGTTCATGTGTTGTTACTATTGGGAGTCTAGAAACTAGCGTGGATCTTCTACTACTTGACATGGTAGATTTTGATGTCATCTTGGGTATGGATTAGCTGTCACCTTAACATGGTATATTGGATTGTCATGCCAAAACGGTGACCTTAGCCATGCCGAGGTTACCTAGACTAGAGTGGAAAGGGACTCTTGGCCATTCTATCGGCAAGGTTATCTCTTTTGTGAAAGCTCGGCGTATGGTCGAGAAGGGGTGTCTAGCTTATTTGGCTTATATTCGAGATCCCAGCGCGGAAGTTCCTTCTATGGATTCAGTTCCAGTTGTCCGTGAATTTCCAGATGTATTTCCTGCAGATCTACCGGGAATGCCACCCGACAGAAATATTGACTTATGTATTGATTTAACTCCGGACACTCTGCCTATTTCTATTCCACCATACCGTATGGCCCCGCCGGAGTTGAAAGAATTGAAGGAGTTGTTACAAGACTTGATTGATCAGGGATTTATTAAGCTGGTGTCTCGCCCTGGGGTGCACCAGTATTATTTGTAAAGAAGAAAGATAGTTCAATGCGGATGTGTATAGATTATCGACAGTTGAACAAGGTCACTATCAAGAACAAGTATCCGTTGCCAAGAATTGATGACTTATTCTATCAGCTTCAGGGTGCCAAGGTGTTTTCAAAGACTGATTTGAGGTCTGGTTACCATCAGTTGAAGATTAAGGTATCCAATGTCCCTAAGATAGCCTTTCTGACTCGGTATGGACATTACAAATTTCTAGTGATGTCATTTGGGTTGACAAATGCCCCAGCAACATTTATGGATTTGATGAATCGGGTGTTCAAACCCTATTTGGATTCTTTTGTGGTTGTATTCATTGATGATATCTTGATTTACTCTAGCAGTCGAGAGGAGCATGAGCAACATCTTCGGATTGTGCTTCAGACTTTGAAGAATAATCAGTAATATGCCAAATTTTCAAAATGTGAATTTTAATTAGACTCAGTTGCCTTTTTGGGGCATGTAGTATCGGCTGAAGGCATAAAAGTGGATCCTAAGAAGATTGAGGTAGTTCAGAATTGGCTTAGACCTACTTCAGCTACAGAGATTCAGAGTTTCCTAGTTTTGGCATGTTATTATCGCAGGTTTGTGGAAGGGTTTTCATCAATAGCATCCCCACTGACCAAATTGACCCAGAAGGGTGCCCATTCAGATGGTCAAATGAGTGTGAGTTGAGCTTTCAGAAGCTTAAGACCGCTTTGACTACAGCGCCAGTGTTGGTATTACCCACAGGTTTAGGATCTTATATGGTATATTGTGATGCATCTCGTACTGGGCTTGGTGCAATATTGATGCAAGATGGCAGGGTGATTGCATATGCATCACGGCAGTTGAAAATTCACGAGAAGAATTATCGTGTCTATGACTTAGAATTGGCAGCCATTGTCCATGCATTGAAGATTTGGAGGCATTACTTTTACGGTGTCTTGTGTGGGGTATTCACTGATCATCGTAGCCTACAGTATCTGTTCAGGCAAAAAGATATCAATTTGAGGCAGAGAAGATGGTTGGAGTTGTTGAAAGACTATGATATCACCATTTTATATCACCCCTTAAAGGCCAATGTGGTGGCCGATTCTTTGAGTAGAAAGCCTGTAAGTATGGGAAGTCTTGCGCATATTCCGGTTGGTAAGAGACCGTTAGCTACATATGTTCAGACATTGGCTAATCAGTTCATGAGGTTAGGTGTTTAAGAACCCAATCGGGTTCTAGCTTGCACAGTCGCTCGGTCTTCTTTATATGAGCGTATCAGAGAGCGACATTATGATGATCCTCATTTGCTTGTCCTTAAGAACACAGTACGACACGGTGGTGCCAAACAGGTTATTGTGAGGGAAGATGGAGTTATACGGATGTAGGGTTATATCTGTGTGCCTAATGCGGATGGGCTTCATGAATTAATTCTAGAGGAGGCACACAGTTCCAGGTATTCTATTCATCCAGGTGCGAAATGTATCAAGATTTATGGCGACATTATTGGCGGAGGAGAATGAAGAAGGATATAGTTACATATGTAGCTCGATATCTAAATTGTCAACAAGTCAAGTACGAGCATCAGAGACCTGGTGGTTTGCTTCAGAAGTTAGAAATTCCTGAGTGGAAGTGGGAGCGTATCACTATGGATTTTGTTGTTGGACTCCCACGGACTCAGAGAAAGTTTGACGCAGTATGGGTTATTGTGGACAGGTTGACCAAGTCAGCATATTTCGTTCCAGTGGCAGTTACTTATTCTTCAGAACGGTTAGCTGAAATTTACATTCGTGAGATTATCCGCCTTCACAATGTGCCCGTGTCTATTATTTCAGATCGAGGTACGCAGTTTACCTCACACTTCTGGAGGGCTGTACAGCATGAATTAGGCACGCGGGTTGAGTTGAGTACAATATTTCATCCACATACAGACGAACAGTCAGAGCGCATTATTCAGATATTGGAAGATATTCTTCGCGCTTGTGTTATAGACTTTGGAGGTTCTTGGGATCAGTTCTTACCACTTGCGGAGTTTGCCTATAATAATAGCTACTAGTCAAGCATTCAGATGGCTCCATATGAGGCATTATACGGAAAGCGGTGTCATTCACCAGTTGATTGGTTTGAACCGGTAGAGGCTCGATTATTGGGTACCGATTTGGTACAGGATGCCTTGGATAAGGTCAAAATTATCCAGGATCGACTTCGCACAGCTCAGTCTAGGAAAAAGCGTTATGCCGACCGTAAAGTTTGTGATATTGCATTCATGGTTGGAGAAATAGTATTGCTCCGGGTTTCACCTATGAAAGGTGTAATGAGGTTCAGAAAGAAGGGCAAGTTGAGCCCTAGGTATATAGGACCCTTCAGAATTCTTGAAAGGGTGGGCGAAGTAGCCTACATGCTTGCATTACCACATAGTTTATTAGCGGTTCATCCGGTGTTCTATGTGTCTATGCTCCAAAAATATCATGGTGATCCGTCCCATATGTTAGATTTCAGCTAACTCCAATTGGACAAGGATTTGACTTATGAGGAGGAGCCGGTAGCTATTCTAGCCCGGCAGGTCCGACAACTGAGGTCTAAGAGTTATCCATCAGTTCGAGTATAATGGAGATGCCAGCCGGTAGAAGCATCTACCTGGGAATCCGAGTCGGACATGCAGAGTAGATATCCACACCTTTTTACCAGCCCAGGTACTTTTTCTAATTCTGTTCGAGGACGAACATTTATTTTAGGGGTGGAGAATGTGATGAGTCAAAATGTCATCTTTAATTTAAACATTCATTTCTGTGTTATAAGACCTCAAAAAGCACTATTCATCACTCCTAGACTTGCGTGCGCAGTTCGTATAATTTTCAAAAAACTTTTTATGTGAAAAATAAATTAAAATATAAAATAGAGCCTTAAAATTTCAGTAGGTCTGTATCGTGATTTGGGACTTGGGCGTATGTCCGAAATTTAATTTGAAGGTCCCTAACTCAAGTTATGACCATTTAATATAAACTAGAAATTTAAAGGCTAAAAATTTTCAAAGTTTGACCGCGGAGTTGACTTTATTGATATCGGACTCGGATTGAGATTCTGAAAATTTGAAATAGCCCTGTTATGTCATTTATGACTTGTGTGCCAAATTTGAAGTCATTCCGGATTCATTTAATACATTTCGGCACGAGTTTTGTAAATGAAAAGGATTTGAAAACTCAAAGTTCGAATCGAGGTGTGAATTATAATTTTGATATTATTTGATGTGATTTGAGACCCCGAGTAAGTTAGTATTATGTTACGGGACTGGTTGGTATAATTGGACGAGGTCCTGAATGGCTCGGGTGAGTTTTGGACATGTTTTAGATCATTTTTGCAAAAACTGCCAGTTCTGGTGCGTCACACCTGCGATGCTTGGAGCGCAGGTGCGAACTCGCTTTTGCGTGGAATTTGTCGCTTCTGCGACTTGAGCACCGAAATGAAACTTCGCTTCTGCGAAGTACTGTTGCGCAAATGAGCATTCGCTTCTGCGAAGAGAGGACCGCTTCTGCGGTAGAAGACTGCTTCTGCGGTCAGTTCGTCGCTTCTGCGATGTCGCAGGTGCGACACTCCTTGCACAGGTGCAGCACTCGCTTGGCTGCTTGCCTTCGCAAATGCGGCCCTTGTCTCGCAAATGCGAGGCCGCAGATGCGACATTTTTTCTCGCAAATGCGAGACTGGGCAGAACATTAAGGGGTCGAAAATGGCCATTTTACTTCATATCGTTTGGGTGTTAAAACTTCGGTTTCTCGGTGATTTGAAGGGATTTTTCACGACTTTGAATTGGATAAGTATTCTATAACTAAAAGTGATTATATTTCATAAATCCATGTATATATTTATAATTTATTTCGTATTTAGATGGAAGAAATTTGAATTTTTGTAAAACTTTCCAAAAACGAAAAATTAAGATTTGAAGGTCCATTTGCCATCGGAATTTGGTAATTTTTATATGGTTAAACTCATCTCGGAATGGTTGTTCGAATTTTATAAGTTTTTCGAGATTCGAGACGTGAGCCCCACTGTCAATTTTTGAGATGAATTTCGGATTTTAATTCGAACAATTAATAAATTCATATGGAATTAATTCCTACGATTTGTATTGAGTATATTGAATTGTTTATGACTAGATTTTAGGATTTCAGACACGAATTCATGAGGCCAAGGTTTATTGGAATCTTGAATTTGGTTGCAAAGCGAGGTAAGTGCCGTGGTTAACCTTGACTTAAGGGAGTATGATTTATTTGTCTATTTGCTACGTGATTTAATGTGCGGGTACAACGTATATGTGAGGTGATAAGTACTTATGCGTTGTGGTTGGGTCAAAGCATGCTGGAGAAATTTATTTTATTTTGAATAATTGCTTATTTAATTAAGATATTCCTGTTTAAGTTTATTATTGATTATTTGACCATTATTCATGAAATTTTTATTGATTTAATTATTGTTGAATATGGTGAGAAAGAGTGTAAAAGCATGAAGGGTGATGCAGTGCCATTTTTATTATTTATATTATCATTGTCATGATGAGAAAGAGTGTAAAAGCACGAAGGGTGTTGCTGTGTCATTTTTGAGTGTAAAAGCTCGAAGAGTGATGTAGTGCCATGTTCAGAGAGTGTAAAAGCGCGAAAGGTGATGCCATGCCAATTATTATTATTATTATTATTATTATTATTATTATTATTATTATTATTATTATTATTATTATTATTATTATTATTATTATTATTATTATTTATTTATCAGTTTATGGGAGGAATGAGAGTAAAAGCACGAAGAGTGGTGCCGTGCCATTTTCATATTATCAGTTGCTCATTTTATTATTGATGAATTAATTGGCTGCTAAGTGATACTTCTCCTGCTGAAATTATTATATCATTCCCTTTTGCATGTCCCCTCCCAATTTATAAATTATTATTTATTGTATTATTGTTGCTTCGTATTTATATATACTTGTACATGTTGTTTACGTACATATCTTGTCATAGCCTTGTCATTAATTCGTAGAGGTTAGGCTCGACACTTACAGACTACATGGGGTCGGTTGTACTCATACTACACTCTGCACTTCTTGTGCAGATTTTGGAGTTGGTCCCAGTGCCATACCATAGACGTGCTCGGATTCAGCTACTCAGAGGAGACTTGAGGTATAACTGCACAACGTTCGTAGTTCTTAAGACTTCTTTTATCTTATCTTAGTTGTGTATTATCTTTCAAACATCTTGAATTTTATTCGTACCTTTATTTGTATTATTCTAGTAGCTCGTGCACTTGTGACACCAGATTCGAGGATGTATTGTGATGATTCATTAGTTATGATCTTCCGCACTTTATTTCAGTAACTGACTTCTGTTTAATTTAATTTTCTTAAAAATGGTTAAGATTATTATAACGTTGGTTCCAACATAATATACTGGAGATTGGAGTACTTGTATATGAACTTTCGGCATATTATGTTGGACCAGTATATTATGCTGGAAGTCCAGTATATTATACTAGAACTCTAGTATATTATGCTGGAATATTTTCTCGATTTTGAACAGTGTTTTAAAAGTGGCTAAATTTCGATTACTTTTAAAAGTGTGGCTATTTTTCAATTATCACTTGTAAAACTGGCTAGATTTTAATTTCACCCCAAAAATTGGAACAAGACCATTGACAAGTGAGGTCCCAAGTTGCTGTGTCTGCTTGTCTGTAAACCAAGCTCTTAGGAATATTTTTTGGGAGATTTACAATATAGCCGTAAAATTTTATTGTTTATTTTTCTAGCTGATATAGTACATAAGTTATACACTAATTGTTCACAGTTATACACATATTATTATATGGGTTATACATATATTATACATCCGTCGATTATTTTTAGTTTACGATGAGCAACTATTTAGGTTAATCCTTCTATTTTTTGGTCAATTAACTTGATCTTACCTCACTCTCCCTCTACTTTTAAAGATGGCAAAATACACTAACAATCCCTTAAAATTATCCACACTTTTTTTCACTTAAACACTCCATCTCAAGTCTGATTCATTTTAACACTTTGACCAAATTTTACTGTGTCATTTAGACACATAAATTGATAGGCAACCAAACATAAAATATGCGTGCAATTCATATGCCAAAATGACGAATAAAATGGGAACACGTGGATTTAACTTTAAAAAAATAAATGAAAAAGAAACATCTAAAAAAAGAAAAAAAATTACAAGAAAGCTCCATTCTTCACATCACACCAAAAGTCCTTTTTTCATCAGGTGATGTTGGCAATTTCAAGCAAATTACCGCCGACAAATTATACTTATTTAGCACAAGGAGGTTCATGAGCCCACATGGGCAATAAAAATAAACAACCGCGCATTCTGCCGTCGTTCCACCGGCAACCTCTGCGAATTGCGCCCCTTTCGAACCCCACCTCTTGATGATGAAGCTTGGCCCATAAAAGTGGATGCCGCTGCCGTTCCATCGAAAGTGATAATAATGCACCGATAAAAATGATGACGGCGAAATCGTGACTTAATCTGGAGATTTACCATTGAAAATTAGAAGAATTTGAAACTAGGATCGAAATTTGAAACCCTCGATTTGTTGATATTTTGGCTAAATGAATATTGTGATTTGCTTTTAACATCAATATGAACTTACTCGTGCAGTTTGGGGTGTTTTGATTGTATATTAAGTTGTTTAGAAATGAAGCACCATTGTCAACCGTCAAAGGAGTTGGGTTAATTCAGATTTATGTTTTTTGAATACTTACAAAGTGGGTATTATTTTATTTTGATGGAGGATTGAATCTGGAACACATTTGAGGCTGAATCGTTGATGTCATGAAGCTCAATGATCTTGAAACATGAAATGGTATGGGACAGTGCACCTTTTTTCTAATCTCTGCCTCCTTTTGAATTGCCGAGTAACATTTTTCTGGCAAAAGTTATTTATTTTCCGGCAAGAAGTATGAAGAATTTGTTTTTCGAATCATTTCGTGCGCATAAAAAATGTGAGAAATACTTACCATGACATGTTAGCTTTTTTTGTCTAAATGACATAATAAAAGTCTGGATAAAGTGTTCAAATGGAACATATATATACTTAAGATGAAGTGTTTAAGTGAAAAGTGAAGACAATTTTAAGTGTCTGTCGATGTATTTTGCCTTTAAAGATCCATCTTCCATCTCATGACAGTTTTACCCATGAGGTTGATTTTATATTGAGATTGATGAAGTATTTGCCGTTGGTATCGCAAATATCTCAAGATAAAAGTTTGTTGGATAAATTTGTATGTTATTGCTCCATATTTCCCAAATTAAAATTTTGAATCGTTATAGCTTGGTAAATTCCAAGTTAATTTTTTTTCCGGATAATCTATAGTAATATAAAAAAAATCTTATTATTGTTTTGGATTTTTGTTTCTAAAAATTATTGTTATATATCTGAAATTTTTCATTATTAATCAAGTATATATCTGAAATTTTAGTAAAACTTTTACTCAAATCTGAAATTTTTGAAAATGGCGGTTCGAATGAGCCCATAACCAACTGGTTCATTAAATTCTTACTTTCTTATTTTACCCTTAGGGTGTGTTTGGTATGAAAGAAAAAAAAATTTGGAAAATATTTTCTAATTTTTCCATGTTTGGTTGGTTTAAATGTTTTTAAAAATATTTTTCTCATGAACTTATTTTCCTTCAACTGGAGGAAAATGTTTTCCCTATCAAGAGAAGGGAAAAATATTTTCCAACCTTTCCCCATCCCCACCAACCTCTACCAACCCACCCCAATTCCACCTACCCCAACCCCAAATCACCCCACCCTCACCCTAAATAGAAATATTATTAATAGTACTTTCTTTTCATGTTATAGATAAAATATTTTTGTTTCATTTCAACAAATGAGTATTTTCTTTTCACGATATAAAAATATATTATTTTAACAAAAAAAGTACTTTCTTTTTTATGATATAAAAAAAATATTTTCTTCCATTTCAATAAAATGATATAGTAAAAAAGTATTTTCTTTTATTGCGACAAAAAGAATATTTTCTTTTCATGATGTAGAAAAAAATATTTTCTTTCATTTCAACAAAATGAGTACTTTATTTTTATGGAAAATAGCACTTTCTTTTTCAACCAAAAAAAAGAGTATTTTTTTAGTTATGGAGCACAAATTTTAACATTGTTTTTTGCGTAAAAAAGTAAAGCAACACATTAGTTCCTTTGGGTTTGTGTGAATTTTAGAAGAATAATTAAATTCTTGAAGAAAATTGAGTCATGAAAATGTTGGTGTATACGGTCAAATTCGAGTTTGCCCTACGTGTAATTAGTCGAGATTAGAACATGATGAACCGAGGGTCGTCATTGTAAAATAGAGATAAGAAGTAAAGCCAGGTTATCGAGCTCAAGATTCAGGGACCGATCAATATCGAGCTCGAGTCAATATCGAGCTATGATATGAAGTAGTGTTATCGAGCTCAAGAGCCAGAGACTCGATCAATACAGAGCCCGAGTCAATATAGAGCTCGAGTCAATATCGAGCTCGAGATCCGGAGATCGACTAATATCAAGACCGACCAAGATCGGGCTAAGAGACAAAGAGTCGTTGTAGCCGCACTTTGGGAGAGAATCTTGACGGAAATTAAGAAAAATCTAATTAACTAATCTATCATAAGATTCCCACTATCTATATTTTATTATATCCAAAGTAGGATTTTTTTCACTATATTAAGAATGGGTATTATTTCTGTAAGGGAGTTTTCTACTCAATTTGGTTTGTATTTCATTTCTTTTTTACAGTCAATATTCGATATATATTTCTACTTACTTTTCCGATTTGTACCAAGTTATACCACGTATCCTTAGAACTACGTATAAATTCAACTCTATCCGTTTTTCGGGCAAACAGTTTGGTGCCCACCGTGGGGCTAAGGATAATAGTGGTTATTTGGTACGAATCTCTGTGAAACACACTATTTTACACTTGCTCTTGGAAGTGTTTTTGATTTCAGGCTGAAAACGACGAATTCGCAATTAATGGCCCTACCTATCGACAATGAAGCTGGCCTTCAAGATGAGAACAACAACTTAACGCCCGGGGGTGAAAGGCCACTCGTCGATCCCGTTGGAGCTCGGGTCGAGGAGCCAATAGACGTTAATTCACATGTGGCCATCGAGGCAAACCAACGTTCCGACCCTGAAAATAGCATTCATGGTGAAACTCGATCTGCAGCTCGAAATACCCAAAACGCTAAGGAAAACAGAATCAGCTTGCGTATGATTTTTGAAATGTTGCAAACTCAACAAGCAGCAATAGCCCAGTTGCAGAGCCAAACCCAGGCACCGACCAGGCTCAAGCCCAGTCCACCCCAAGAAGTCACCCACAAAATGGGGCCAACTGTAGTAAGGTCAAATGAGCAAGAATCGGCGACTAATCCCGAAATTGTTAAGATGCTCGAGGAACTGACAAAACGAATAGAGTCAAGAGAAAGAAGGATTGAAGCAAATGACAAAAAAATGGAAACGTATAACTCCAGGGTTGATCAGATCCCGGGGGCACCACCGATATTGAAAGGCTTGGATTCCAAAATATTCGTACAAAAACCTTCCCCCCCGAGCGCAGCTCCGAAACTGATCCCCAAGAAGTTCCGCATGCCCGAAATTCCTAAATATAATGGAATGACCGATCCCAACGAACACGTCACCTCTTACACATGTTCCATTAAAGGGAATGATCTAGAGGGCGACGAGATAGAATCTGTATTATGAAAAAATTCGGTGGAACCCTGTCAAAGGGAGCAATAATATGGTATCATAATTTACTGTCTAACTCTATCGATTCTTTTGCTATGCTTGCAGATTCTTTCGTAAAAGCACACGCTGGAGCCACAAAGGTCAAGACCAGGAAGTCGGACCTTTTCAAGGTAAGACAAAAAGATAATGAGATATTAAGGGAATTCATATCTCGTTTCCAAATGGAACGAATGGATATACCGCCAGTCACAGACGATTGGGATGTTCAAGCTTTCACTCAAGGTCTAAACGAACGAAGCTCGATGGCTTCATGACAGTTGAAGCAGAACCTGATCGAGTACCCAATTGTTACCTGGGACGATGTACACAATCGGTATCAATCGAAGATCAGAGTTGAAGATGACCAGTTGGGTTCTGGGTCTGTTATTAAAAGGGACATCGATCGAGAACCAAGGTCGAACAAGGACCGATATCGGCCGTATAACGGAGATCGCAAGGGCAGCGAACCTACATGCAACTCCGTACGAGGCGAAAGGAGAAGTGATCGAGGCCAAGGGTCTCGGGGGTTGATGAACAAGAATGGGTTCGACAGGCATATCGGACCTAAGTAAGCACCACAGTTATCGGACCTAAGTAAGCACCATAGTTTATTCATGACAGTTGAAGCAGAACCTGATCGAGTACCCAGCTGTTACCTGGGACGATGTACACAATCGGTATCAATCGGCTATCGGACGCATCAAAGATACTAAGTGGCCTCGACCTCTACAGTCCGATCCAGCCCAGAGAAATCCCAATCAAATGTGCAAATATCATGGCACCCATGGCCACAGAACCGAAGACTGCAGGCAGTTAAGAGAGGAGGTAACCCGTTTATTCAATGAGGGGCACCTTCGAGAATTTTTAAGTGACCGGGCCAAAAACCATTTCAAAAACAGAGATTACACTAGACAAAACGAACAAGAAGTGCCACAACACATCATCCACATGATCATCGGAGGGATCGATGTCCCCCAGGGACCGGTGCTTAAAGGCACTAAGACATCTATTGTAAGAGAGAAGCGATCTCGGATTCAAGATTACACACCTAAAGGAACCTTGTCCTTTAGTAACGAAGACGCGGAAGGAATCATGCAACCACATAACGATGCATTGGTAATATCTGTACTTATGAATAAAACTCAAGTTAAACGTGTGTTAATTGATCCAGGTAGTTCGGCCAACATCATTCGATCAAGGGTCATAGAGCAACTCATTCTACAGGATCAGGTCGTACCCGCTACCCTGGTACTGAACGAGTTTAATATGGCATGTGAAACTATTAAGGGCGAGATAATCTTGCCAGTAAACGTGGTCGGGATCATCCAAGAAATAAAGTTCCACGTAATCGAAGGCGATATGATATATAATGCCCTGTTCAGAAGACCATGGATCCACAATATGAGAGAAGTGCCCTCGACCCTTCACCAGGTTTTGAAATTCCCAATATTGGAAGGAATCAAAATGGTCTATGGGGAGCAACCAGCCGCAAAAGAAATGTTTGCCGTCGGTGAAGTGATTTTGATATCCTCACTATCATCGACAAAGGGATCAGATTCGAGGGAGGAACAAGATACCAAATAGCAATCACAAACGTCAGCTTCGACCCGACTAGAGAGTCGGAAGACTGACGAAGACGATGACTTTGGGGTCGCTCGATCTTTTGTGGTCCCCGATGATTCTGACGCCACCCAATCAACAGTCGAAGAACTGGAGCAAATCACGCTAATCGAATATCTGCCCGAGCGAAAGGTATACCTGAGCACGGGGTTAGATCCCGAGCTCAGGAAAAAGCTTATTCAATTTCTTATAGCTAACATGAACTGTTTTGCTTGGTCCCATATTGACATAAAAGGGATCCCACCGGAAATAACCACTCATAGACTGAGCTTGGATCCAAAATTCCATCCGGTAAAGCAAAGAAGAAGGCCCCAGTTCGAGGTCAAACATGCCTTCATCAAGGACGAGGTAACCAAACTTCTTAAAATAGGATCAATTCAAGAAGTAAAATACCCCGAATGGCTAACAAATGTAGTGGTAGTCCCTAAAAAGGAAAACAGACTTAGAATGTGCATAGATCATAAAGACCTGAACAAAGCATGCCCTAAGGACTCTTTTCCGTTGCCTAGCATCGATCGTATGATCGATGCCTCAGTCGGCCACGAGACTCTCAATTTACTCGATGCCTACTCTGGATACACCCAGATATAGATGAACCCGAAAGATCAGGAAAAGACCTCGTTTATCACTAAGTACGGTACCTACTATTATAACGTGATGCCATTCGATCTAAAAATACGGGTGCAACTTATCAACGCCTAGTAAATCGAATGTTCGAAAAACAAATAGAAAAATCAATGGAAGTTTATATTGATGACATGTTAGTTAAGTCCCTGCGAGCAGAGGACCATTTAAAGCAATTGTAGGAAACTTTTGACGCACTAAAAAAGTATAATATGAAGCTCAACCCCCAAAAATGTGCAACCGGGGTTGGCTCGGGCAAGTTTCTTGGTTTCATGTGTCCAACCGAGAAATCGAGATCAACCCCGATAAAATCAAAGCTATCGAGGACATCACGGTAGTAGATAATGTGAAGGTCGTGCAAAGGTTAATAGGGAGGATAGCCGCCCTGGGACGATTCATTTCGAGATCCTCAGATAGGAGCCATCGATTTTTCTCACTGCTTAAGAAGAAAAGAAACTTCGCATGGACTCCAGAATGCCAGCAGGCTCTGGAAGAACTAAAGCGGTATTTATCGAGTCCGCCTCTGCTTCATACCCTGAAAGTGGATGAACAACTTTACTTATACTTAGCTGTCTCGGAGATAGCGGTAAGTGGAGTCCTGGTTCGAGAAGAACGAGGTACGAAATTCCCTATTTATTATGTCAGTTGGACCTTAGATGAGGCCGAAACTAGATATCCACACTTAGAAAAATTAGCGCTTGCTTTAATAAGCGCCTCTAGGAAATTAAAATCATATTTCCAATTTCATCCAATACATGTTGTTACAATTTATCCTCTTCAAAATATTTTGTGCAAACCCAAGCTTTCTGGTCGATTGGCCAAATGGGCCATAGAAGTCGGCGGGTATGATATTGAGTATCGGCCCTAAACCGCTATTAAATCCCAAATCTTGGCGGACTTTGTGGATGACTTTACGCCTGCTCTCGTACCCGAGATTGAAAAAGAACTACTGATAAAATCGAGTACCTCCTCGAGAATCTGGACCCTCTTTACGGACGGTGCCTCGAACGCAAAGGGGTCCGGACTAGGCATCGTACTAAAATTGCCCACAGATAATGTAGTTAGACAGTTTATCAGAACTGCAAAATTGACTAACAATGAGGCCGAGTATGAGGCCATGATTGCATGCCTTGAACTAGCAAGAAGATTGGGAGCTGAGTTTGTAGAGGCTAAGTGTGATTCCCTCCTCGTGGTCAACCAAGTTAACGGGACTTTCGAAGTCCGAGAAAATCGAATGCATAGGTACTTGGATAAATTACAGGTGACTCTACATCGATTTAAGAAATGGACTTTGCAGCATATACCCCGAGAACAGAACAGCGAGGCCGACGCCCTTGCAAACTTAGGCTCGTCGGTCGAAGATGACGAACTCAACTCGGGGGTTGTCGTACAACTCATAAGATCAGTGATCGAAGAAGGTCATGCCGAGATAAACTCCACAAGTATAACCTGGGATTGGAGAAACAAGTATATAGAGTACTTCAAGAATGAGAAGCTTCCTTCAGATCCAAAAGAATCGAGAGCTTTGCGCATAAAGGCAGCACGGTTCACCATGTCCGAAGACGGAACGCTGTTTAGAAGGACATTCGATGGGCCATTGGAAATATGTTTGGGACCGGGAGATACCGATTACATCCTACGAGAAATTCACGAGGGCACTAGTGGAAACCATTCTGGTACCGATTCGTTGGTTCGCAAAGCAATCAGAGCAGGGTATTATTGGATCGATATGGGCAAAGATGCGAGGGAGTTCGTTTGAAAATGCGACAAATTCCAAAGACATGTGCCCATGATTCATCAACCCGGGGAGCTACTCCACTCGGTCTTATCCCCAAGGCCTTTCATGAAATGGGGAATGGACATCGTCGGCCCCCTCCCATCGGCCCCAGGTAAAGCTCAGTTTATTTTGTTTATGATTGATTATTTCTCTAAATGGGATGAAGCACATGCTTTCAAGAAAGTCAAAAAAAAAGAAGTGATAGACTTCATTTGTGTCACAACCCCAAATTCCTTCCGTAGGATGTCGTGATGGCACCTAGTTTATAAGACTAGGTAAGCCTATCAATGCGGAATAATAATAAATATATGAAATAAATAAACTACAATTCAAACGATTTCAACTCCCAAAACCCGGTAGAAATAAGTCACAAGCTTTTAAGAATTTATTCTCAATGTCTCTATATATCAAGGTCTAAAGAAAAATAAGGAAGCAACAAAAAAATAATAGAAGGGGACTACAGAGTCTGCAGACGCTGACAGATATACCTTGAAGTCTCCGTACGCAGGTAACTCACTGACGTCTGGGATGGTAAGATGTACCTGGATCTGCATAAAAAGATGTGCAGAAGCGTAGTATGAGTACACCACAGCGGTACCCAGTAAGTGCCAAGCCTAACCTCGGCAGAGTAGTGACGAGGTCAGGTGAGGCCCTACTGGAATATAATAATGGCATGGTAAAATGTATAACAATATAGTAAAATAAAATGACATTGGAAATAAATTAAGTAGTGTGTCACCATTTAATTAAGCAAAATAATAGTAAATAATATCTCGTGAAAACAAAACCAAATTTCCTTTCAACTTTAAGAAAATCACAATAAATAATCAAGGCAACTGCGGTCATAAATCAATATCAACAAGGGCACTCTCGAGGTACCGCCTCGCAGTCCCAATCATAAACAAATTCACAATATCTCATTTTCTTATCTCACCGCGGGAGCCTTCACAATTTATTTGAAAGAAAATATTTTTTCCGAAATAGCATCTCGCGTTTTATCCATCCTTATCACACCGCATGACTTCTAGTAGTTCCTCCTACTAGCCACGTGTATCAAGCCACCCTTATCTCACCGCATGCATTTCAATACCCAGACCTTATATCACTGCATGCGTATCAATATCACAATATATCACAATTTGCACCTCAAGTGCTCAAATAATATAACTTGCCAAAATAATTCAACAACAATAATTTTCCACAATAAAGATCTCACGGCTCATGCCAAAATAAATCATCAATAATATTTTTTCACAATAAAGAGTTCACGGCTCCATCACAATGAGTACAAAAATCTTACAAAATATTCAAGAATAAATAATTCAGGAAAATAATATTTCAAAATCTTTAATATGTTGCTTCAATATCAAATTTAAAATGTCAAATACTTCATATTAATAATGTTTAATTTAAAGAAAATCACCCTTCAAATAATGCACTGAATAAAAGAAATCCAAGTTTCAACTAAACAGGTATAACAATTAGAAGGAAAAGGTCAAACAAATTTAAGGTATATATCTCAGATCAATGATGAAAAATATAACAAGATAAAATAATTTAATAAATGCGCAACAATGATCTACACAATTTAAAAATATAATCTTTCACATTTAGCCCATGTACACACTCGTCACTTCGTGTACACGACTTTTAACATATTTCAATAATCACATTAATATCAATTCTAGGGGAAATTTTCCCACACAAGGTTAGACAAGTCACTTACCTCGATTTGCTCCAATTTAACCAAGTAGTATGCTTTTTCCTCGATTTTTCGATTCCGATCGACTCGTATTTAGTCATAATAAATTCGATACAGTCAAATAAAATTATAGAATCAATTCCATAAGAAAATACTATATTTTTCAACAAAATCCAAAATTAACTCAATAATGATCCGTGGGACCCATATTTCGGAATCCGGCGAAAGTTAGAAATATGAACGCCCATTCAACTATGAGTCCAACCATACTATTTTTACAAAAATCCGACATCAACTTGACCTCCAAATCTCAAATTTTCATTTTAAATCCCTAGGCCCAAATCCTCTAATTTCACTTCAAAAACATGTAATCTATTCGAAATTTTCAATGACAATCCAATATAATTAACTAACAATGATCACATGTAACTTACCTCAAGTTTTTCCGTGAATTCTCTCTGAAAAATCGCCCAAAACCGTGCTGAAAATGTCCGAATGACAAAAATATCGGAACCCTTCTGTTTTTGTAATCTGGTGAGTGCTTTCGCACCTGCAGACACAATTCTCGCACCTGAGGTCCCGCATCTGCGGAAATTGCTCAGCCCAGCTGTCTTCGCTTCTGCGAGCTTTGGACCGCATCTGCGCCTTCGCAGGTGCGGAAAATTCCATCGCACCTGCGGACCTGCCCGCACCTGCGCCCTTCCTCTCGCTTCTGTGCAACATGAGCCGCATCTGCGGCTTCAACTGGGCAGCCCTTCGTCCGCTTCTGCGAGCCACAGCTCGCTTGTGCGAGTCTGCACCTGCGGTCAGTCCCTCCGCAGGTGCGATAACATCAGAAGCTGCAAATTTTAGAATTTGCCTAAGTCCAAAAATTGATCCAATTTTGATCTGGATCGCAATCGGGGTACTCGGGACCCGGTCCAAAAATACTAACAAGTCCTAAATCATCATACGAACTTAGTCGAGCCTTCAAATCACATCCAACAACACTAAAAACACGAATCATACATAGATTCAAGCCTAATAAATCTTAAGAATTTCCAACTTCTACATTCGATGTCGAAACCTATCAAATCAAGTCCGATTGACCTCAAATTTTGTACACAAGTCATAAATGATATAACAGAGCTGTTAAAATTTTCAGAACTGGATTCCGACCCCGATATCAAAAATTCAACTCCCCGGTCAAACTTCCTAACTTAAATTCTTATTTTAGCCATTTCAAGCCTAATTTCACTACGGACTTCCAAATAAAATTCCGATCACGCTCCTAAGTCCAAAATTATCATACGGAGCTGTAGGAATCATCAAAATTTTATTCCGGGGTCGTTTGCACATAATTCGACATCCGATCACTATTTGAATTTAAACTTTTAATTTTTTTTCAAAATTCCATATCTCCGGCTAGGGACCTCGAAATTTGATTCCGGGCATATGCCCAAGTCCCAAATCACTATACGGACCTACCAAAATTGTCAAAACACTGATCTGAGTTCGTTTGCTAAAAATGTTGACCAATATCAACTCAGTTGAGTTTTAAAGCTCTAATTCACATTTTAATTTATTTTTCGCATAAAAACTTTCCGAAAAATTTTACGGATTGCGCACGCAAGTCGATTAATGATAAATAGTACTTTTCGAGGTCTTAGAACACAGAATTAATTATTAAATTTAAAGATGACATTTTGGGTCATCACATTCTCCACCTCTAAAACAAACGTTCGTCCTCGAACGGAGTTAGAAGAAATACCTGAGCTGGTGAATAAGTGTGGATAACAGCTGCACATATCATGCTCGGTCTCCCAAGTCACCTCTTTGACCGGATAACCCTTCCACCGAACCTTCACGGAAGCAATGTTCTTTGACCTCAGCTTTCGAACCTGCCTATCCAAAATAGCCACTGGTTCCTCAACATAAGATAGATCCTTGTCCAACTGAATCGAACTGAAGTCTAACACATGAGACAGATCGCCGTGATATTTCCGAAGCATGGAAACATGGAATACCGGATGAACCGCAGAGAGACTAGGTGGTAGTGCAAGTTTGTAAGCCACCTCTCTAACTCTCTCAAGAATCTCAAAAGGCCCAATATACATAGGGCTCAACTTGCCCTTCTTCCCGAACCTCATCACACCCTTCATAGGCGAAACCCAGAGCAATACCCGCTCACCAACCATGAATGCAACATCACGAACCTTCCGATCCGCATAACTCTTCCGTCTAGATTGGGCTGTACGAAGTCGATCCTGAATCAACTTAACCTTTTCCAAGGCATCCTGGACCAAGTCTGTACCCAATAGTCTAGCCTCGTCCGGTTCGAACCAACCCACTAGAGACCGGCACTGCCTACCATACAAGGCCTCATACGGAGCCATCTGAATGCTTGAGTGGTAACTGTTGTTGTAAGCAAACTTCGCAAGTGGTAAGAACTGATCCCAAGCACCCCCAAAATCTATCACACACGCACGAAGCATATCCTCCAGTATCTGAATAGTGCGTTCGGACTGCCCGTCCGTTTGAGGGTGAAATGTTGTACTCAACTCTACCAGAGTACCCAACTCACGATGTACTGCCCTCCAAAACCATAAGATAAACTGTGTACCCCAGTCAGAGATGATAGATACCGGTACACCGTGAAGTCTGACAATCTCGTGAATATATAACTGAGCCAGCTGCTCTGAAGAGTAAGTAGTAATCACAAGAATGAAATGAGCTGATTTGGTCAGCCTATCCACAATCACTCAAACTGCATCAAACTTTCGCTGAGTCCGTGGGATCCCAACAACGAAATCCATAGTGATCTGCTCCCATTTCCATTCTAGAATCTCTAACTTTTGAAGTAATCCACCTGGTCGCTGATGCTCATATTTCACCTGTTGAAAATTTAGACACCGAGATACATACTCCACTATGTCTTTCTTCATCCCCCTCCACCAATAGTGCTGTCTCAAGTCCTGATACAACTTTGCAGCACCCGGATGAATGGAGTATCGCAAATTGTGAGCCTTTTGGAGCATCAACTCACGCAAGCCATCTACATTGGGTACACATAGCCTGCCCTACATCCGTAGTACACCATCATCTCCAATAGTGACTTCCTTGGCATCACTGTGCTGAACTATATCCTTAAGGACAAGCAAATTAGGGTCATCATACTGACGCTCCCTGAGACGTTCATAAAGAAAATACTGATAAACCACACAAGCCAAAACTCAGCTCGGCTCAGAAACATCCAACTTGACAAACTGGTTGGCTAAGGCCTGAACATCCAAGGCTAAATGCCTCTCTGCTACTGGTAAATATGCTAAGCTGCCCAAACTCTCCGCCTTATGACTCAAGGCATCGGCCACTACATTGGCCTTCCCAGGATAATAGAGAATGGTGATATCATAATTCTTAAGCAACTCCAACCATCTCCGCTGCTGCAAATTAAGATCCTTCTGTTTAAACAGATGTTGTAGACTCCGGTGATCGGTGTAGACCTCACAATAGACATCGTACAAATAATGCCTCCAAACTTTTAAGGCATGAACAATAGCTGCTAACTCCAGGTCATGTACCGGATAATTCTTCTCATGCACCTTTAATTGTCTCGACACATAGGCAATCACCCTACCATATTGCATCAACACTGCGCTGAGACGAATACGCGACGCATCACAATACACAATATAAGACCCTGTACCTGTAGGTAATACCAATACTGGGCTGTAGTCAAAGCTGTCTTGAGCTTTTGAAAGCTCTCCTCACATTCCTCGGTCCACCTGAACGGAGCACCCTTCTGGGTTAATTTAGTCATAGATGCAGCAATAGAAGAGAAACCCTTTACAAATCGGTGATAATACCCTGCTAAACCAAGAAAACTCCGGATTTTCGTAACTGTGGACGGTCTGGACCAATTCTGCATTGATTCAATCTTCTTCGGATCTACCTTGATCACCTCGCATGAAACTATATGACCCAAAAATCCCATTGAATCAAGCCAGAATTCACACTTTGAGATTTTTGTGTATAACTTCTTTTCTCTCAAAATCTAAAGCGCAGTCCTCAGGTGTTGTTCATGATCTTCCCGACTCCGGGAATACACCAGAATGTCGTCAATAAACACAATGATGAAAGAATCAAGATAGGGCTGAAATACACTATTCATTAAGTGCATAAATGATGTTAGGGCGTTGGTCAGCCCAAAAGACATCACAAGGAACTCGTAATGACTATACCGAGTCCTGAAAGCAGTCTTCGGGATATCTGGCTCCCGAATCTTCAATTGATGATAGCCTGAACGTAAGTCGATCTTAGAGAATACTCTGACACCCTGAAGCTGATCAAATAGGTCATCAATACGTGGCAATGGATACCTGTTCTTCACGGTAACCTTGTTCAGCTGGCGGTAATCAATACACATCAGCATAAAACCATCCTTCTTCTTCACAAATAAGACAGGAGCACCCCAAGGCGATACACTAGGCTGAATGAAACCCTTATCATGCAATTCCTGTAACTGTTCTTTTAATTATTTCAACTCTGTTGGGGCCATACGGTATGGTGGAATAGAAATGGGCTGAGTGCCCGGTAACAAATCAATGCCAAAATCAATATCCCTGTCGGGTGGCATACACGGAAGATCCGCTTGATATACATCGGGAAAATCCTTTACTATAGGAACTGACTCCACGGTAGAAGTATCAATACTAACATCTCTTACATAGGCTAGATACGCATCACACCCCTTCTCAACCATTCGTTGAGCTTTAAGAAATGAAACAACCCTACTAGGAACATGATCCGAGATACCTCTCCACTCTAGCCATGGTAGACCTGGCATAGCCAACGTCACTGTCTTGGCGTAACAATAAAGAATAGCATGATAGGGCGACAACCAGTCCATGCCCAAAATAATATCGAAATCCACCATACTGAACAATAATAAATCAGCTCATGTCTCAAAACCATTGATAACAATTAAACACGACTGATACACACGGTCCACAATAATATATTCACCCATGGGTGTAGATATATAAACATAAGAACTCAAGTAATCACGTGATACGCCCAAATACGGGGCAAAATAAGATGACACATAAGAGTAAGTGGAGCCTGGATCAAATAAGACTGATGCATCTCTATGACAGACTGGAATAATACATGTGATAACAGAATCAGATGCAACGGCATCTGTCCTAGCAGGAAGGGCATAATATCTGGTCTGGCCTCTCCCTATAGGGCGACCTCTACCTGCCTGACCTCCACCTCTAGCTGGCTGTGCAGGTGGAGTGACAACTGGTACAGTAATCATGGCCAAAGAAGCCTGAGGACCTGTGGAATAGGTGGGGCCTAAGAAATCCATGGAGGTGCACCCCTCCTAAGTCTGGGGCAATCCCTCATGATATGTCGAGTGTCACCACACTCAAAATAAGCCCTCGGAGTACGTGGGTTCTAGGACTGGCTCGGGCCTGATTGACTAGACTTCCCACTGAAAGCACCCCGTACCGGAGGTACAGAAGACACTGGCGGTGCTTAATATGGAACCTGAGGTCTGGGAATAGTCGGAATACCACTGGAAGCTGGAAATGCTGAATGAATAGGACGGGTCACATAAACTCTACCATGACGGGCTGCAACTGGGGCACGAGAATTATTATATGTGCCAGAATCTCGGGGTCCCTTAGCTTCTCTCTCTTCCCTCTCCCGAGTCCACATACCTTCCAATCTCCTAGCAATTGACACCACCTATTGGTATGTGATATCCATCTCTAGCTCTCGGGCCATACTGTATCTGATACTAGGGTGGAGACCCTCAATAAATCTGCGAACCCGCTCTCGAACAGTAGCAACTAAGGCTGGTGCATGCCTAGCCAAATCACTGAATCGGACCGCATATTCTGACATGGTCATAGAACCCTGGCGCAACTACTCAAACTCTGCGTGCCATGCATCTCTAAGACTCTAAGGAACATACTCCCTTAAGAACATATCTGAAAATTGAGTACAAGTAAGTGAAGCTGCCTCAGCCGGACTATCCAACTCATATGCCCGCCACCACTGGTAGGCTGCTTCTCTAAACTGGAATGCCGTGAAAGAAACCCCACTGTAATCCACAATACCCATAGTACGAAGGATACAGTGACATTCCTCCAGAAAACCCTGAGCATCCTTTGAAGCTAAACCGCTGAAAGTAGGAGGGTGGTACTTCTTATACCTCTCAAGCCTGAGTTGCTCCCCCTCTGAAACTGCTGTCCTAATCTCAGGTCGAACTGGGACAACTGGCTGCACCGGTATAACCTCTAGGGCATGGTCAACTTGGGCCCGTGTATCTGGAGTACGAGCGGTAGGAGTCTACGCTCCTCCCCCAGCCTGAGATGTGGCAGGAGAAAGTGGAATTAATCCTGCCTAAGCTAAAGTGTCAAACATGCTCAAAAGTGGGCAAGAGTCTCCTGAAGTGCAGGAGTAGTAACAGGCGTCTCAGGTGCCTGCTCTCCAACTGGAACTACTGGTGGCTCTGGTGCAGCAGCTCATGCAGGTGCTCTGGCTGCACCACGTGGTCTTTCTCGGCCTCTGACTCGGCCTCTGCCCCGTCCCCGGCCTCTTGCGGCTCCAATAGAGGGCGCGGGTGTTTGATCATCAGATCCAGTTGTGCGTGTCCTCACCATCTGTGAGAGAATAGAAAGGCAATTGTTTAGAACTTTGAAATCAACAAAGGCGCACGATAAGGAATCAAAGAAATAAATATTTCCTAACAATTCCATAGCCTCTCGAAGATAAGTACAGACGTCTCTGTACCGCTCCGCAAGACTCTACTAAACCTGCTTGTGACTCATAACACCTATGAACCTAGTGCTTTGATACCAACTTGTCATGACCCCAAATTCCCTCCATAGGATGTCATGATGGCACCTAGTTTCTAAGACTAGGTAAGCCTATCAATGCGGAATAATAATAAATATATGAAATAAATAAACTACAATTCAAACAATTTCAACTCCCAAAACCCGATAGAAATAAGTCACAAGCTTCTAAGAATTTATTCTCAATGTATCTATATATCAAGGTCTAAAGAAAAATAAGGAAGCAACATAAAAATGATAGAAGGGGACTACGGAGTCTGCAGACGCTGACAGATATACCTCAAAGTCTCCTTACGCAGGTAACTCACTGACGTCTAGGCTGGTAAGATGTACCTGGATCTGCACAAAAAGATATGCAGAAGCGTAGTATGAGTATACCACAGCGGTACCCAGTAAGTGCCAAGCCTAACCTCGGTAGAGTAGTGACGAGGTCAGGTGGGGCCTACTGGAATATAATAATGGCATAGTAAAGTGTTTAACAATATAGTAAAATAAAATGACATTGGAAATGAATCAAGTAGTGTGTCACCATTTAATTAAGCAAAATAATGGCAAATAATATCTCGTGGAAACAAAACCGAATTTCCTTTCAACTTTAAGAAAATCACAACAAATAATCAAGGCAACTACGGCCATAAATCAATATCAACAAGGGCACTCTCGAGGTACCGCCTCGTAGTCCCAATCATAAATAAATTCACAATATCTCATTTTTTTATCTCACCGCGGGAGCCTTCACAATTTATTTGAAAGAAAATATCTTTTCCGAAATAGCATCTCGCGTTTTATCCATCCTTATCACACCGCATGACTTCTAGTAGTTCCCCCTACTAGCCACGTGTATCAAGCCACCCTTATCTCACCGCATGCATTTCAATACCCAGACCTTATATCACTGCATGCGTATCAATATCACAATATATCACAATTTGCACCTCAAGTACTCAAATAATATAACTTGCCAAAATAATTCAACAACAATATTTTCCCACAATAAAGATCTCACGGCTCATGCCAAAATAAATCATCAATAATATTTTTCCACAATAAAGAGTTCACGGCTCCATCACAATGACTACAAAAATCTTACAAAATATTCAAGAATAAATAATTCAAGAAAATAATATTTCAAAATCTTTAATACGTTGCTTCAATATCAAATTTAAAATGTCAAATACTTCATATTAATAATGTTTAATTTAAAGAAAATCACCCTTCAAATAATGCACAGAATAAAAGAAATCAAGTTTCAACTAAACAGGTATAACAATTAGCAGAAAAAGGTCAAACAAATTTAAGGTATATATCTCAGATCATTGATGAAAAATATAACAAGATAAAATAATTTAATAAATGTGCAACAATGATGTACACAATTTAAAAAATATAATCTTTCACATTTAACCCGTGTACATACTCGTCACCTTGTGTACACGACTTTCAACATATTTTAATAATTACATTAATATCAATTCTAGGGAAAATTTCCCCCACACAAGGTTAGACAAGTCACTTACCTCGACTTGCTCCAATTTAACCAAGTAGTATGCTTTTTCCTCGATTTTCTGATTCCGATCGACTCGTATCTAGTCATAATTAATTCGATACAGTCAACAAAAATTATAGAATCAATTCCATAAGAAAATACTATATTTTTCAATAAAATCTGAAATTAACTCAAAAATGGCCCGTGGGGCCCACGTCTTGGAATCCGGCGAAAGTTACGAAATATGAACGCCCATTCAACTATGAGTCCAACCATACCAGTTTTACAAAAATCCGACATCAACTTGACCTCGAAATCTCAAATTCTCATTTTAAAATCCCTAGGCCCAAATCCTCTAATTTCACCTCAAAAACATGTAATCTATTCGAAATATTCAATGAAAATCCAATATAATTGACTAACAATAATCACATGTGACTTACCTCAAGTTTTCCCATGAATTCTCTCTGAAAAATCGCCAAAAACCGTGTTGAAAATGTCCAAATGAGAAAAATATCGGAACCCTTCTGTTTTTGTAATCTGGTCAGTGCTTTCGCACCTGCGGACAAAATTCTCGCACCTGCGGTCCCGCATCTGTGAAAATTGCTCAGCCTAGCTGCCTTCGCTTCTGCGAGCTTTGGACCGCATTTGCGCCTTCGCAGGTGCGGAAAATTCCATCGCACCTGCGGACCTGCCCGCACCTGCGCCCTTCCTCTCGCTTCTGCGCAACATGAGTTGCATCTGAGGTTCCAACTGGGCAGCCCTTCGTCCGCTTCTGCGAGCCACAGCTCGCTTGTGCGAGTTCGCACCTGCGGTCACCAGAAGCTGCAAATTTCAGAATTTGCCTAAGTCCAAAAATTGATCCGATTTCGATCCGGATCGCACTCGGGGTACTCGGGACCCGGTCCGAAAATACCAACAAGTCCTAAATTATCATACGAACTTAGTCGAGTCTTCAAATCACATCCAACAACACTAAAAACACGAATCACACATAGATTCAAGCCTAATAAATCTTAAGAATTTTCAACTTCTATATTCGATGTCGAAACCTATCAAATCAAGTTCGATTGACCTCAAATTTTGTACACAAGTCATAAATGATATAACGGAGCTATTAAAATTTTCAGAACTGGATTCTGACCCCGATATCAAAATGTCAACTCCCCGGTCAAACTTCCAAACTTAAATTCCTATTTTAGCCATTTCAAGCCTAATTTCACTACGGACTTCCAAATAAAATTCCGATCACGCTCCTAAGTCCAAAATTACCATACGGAGCTGTTGGAATCATCAAAGTTTTATTCCGGGATCGTTTGCATATAATTCGACATCCGGTCACTATTTGAATTTAAACTTTTAATTTTTATTCAAAATTCCATATCTCCGGCTAGGGACCTCGGAATTTGATTCCGGCATATGCCCAAGTCCCAAATCACTATACGGACCTACCGAAACTGTCAAAATACTGATCCGAGTCTGTTTGCTAAAAATATTAACCAAGGTCAACTCAGTTGAGTTTTAAAGCTCTAATTCACATTTTAAATTATTTTTCGCATAACACTTTTTCGGAAAATATTACGGACTGCGCACGCAAGTCGAGTAATGATAAATAGTGCTTTTCGAGGTCTTAGAACACAGAAATAATTATTAAATTTAAATATGATATTTTGGGTCATCACAATTTGGGGCCATATCATATGTCGATTCAGGATGCCATCCGAGATTGTATGTGATAATGGGAAACAATTCATCGGCACAAAGTAACTAAATTTCTCAAGATCAAAAGGATCTATCAACTCCGTACCATCCCAGCAGAAACGGGCAAGCCGAATCGAGTAACAAAACCATCATCCAAAAACTTAAGAAGAGATTGACCGACGCCAAAGGAAAATGGAGAGAAATACTACTCGAGATCCTATGGGCACAACATCGAAATCCAGTACCGGAGCAAGACCATTCTCGTTGGTCTATGGTGCCGAAGCTCTGATCCCGGTTGAGGTCGTAGAACCTAGCATTAGGTTTCAATATGCAACAAAGGAGTCGAATAACGAGACCATGAACATGAGCCTGGAATTATTGGACGAAAGTCGAGAGGCCACTCTAGTCCGACTGGCCGCCCAAAAACAGTGGATCGAAAGATACTACAATCGAAGAACCAATCTTAGACATTTCAAAATCGTGGACTTTGTACTAAGGAAAGTAATCCTCAACACCAGAAATTCGAATGAAGGAAAACTGGGTCCGAACTTGGAAGGACCATATCAGGTTCTCGAAATCATCAGAAAAGGATCTTACAAACTCGGCGTGGTAAACGACAAATAATTGCCGAGCAATTGGAACGTGTCACACCTAAAATGATACTACTGCTAAGGTACGACCCTCCCATATTCATTTGTGTTTCGAAATTAACCCTTGCAGGTATTCGACCAGAAACAGGGATGGATTATTCAACTCGAAGCCTTCAGGTCTGAAAGCACACGTTGCACTCTTTTTCCCTTAGACCGATTTTATCCCAAATGGGTTTTTTGGCAAGATTTTTAATGAGGCAACCACTGATCGTGCTAACTTAGAACAATTCAAATGTATCCGAGGCCTCTTTACAATCAACCTCGAATACTGGGGGCATTACCCTTTCAAATATATCACGTAGTTAGATTATCAAGTTCGATGCAAGAAAGTTACTTTATGACAACAGGGTCTCAATAGGAAAAAATGTAAGGGGAAAATGGTCAAAAGAACCATGCCCGTGTAGTTTGCTCGAGCCCTGGCACAAAACATGAACACATGCATAATGACTTATAAAGAGAAATTTCTTCTTTACCGATATCTCATATCCCAGAAAGATTCTTCTATTTCGTGATCTATTAGGCAAACAAGCCTAAGGGCCGACCATGACCAGAGTTTGAAAAATTACCCCATAAATCGAGGACTGCCAACCAAAAAATCAGTTCGGGCTGTTTTCAATTCGAGTTCGAACAAATACTCACTCGACCATAAAGCCTAAGGGCTACATCAGTTCAAGTTCGAACAAGTACTCACTCGATCATAAAGCCCAAGGGCTACTCTTAAGTCGAGTTCGAGCAAACACTCACTCGACCATAAAGCCTAAGGGCTACATTACTTCGAGTTCGAGAAAACACTCACTCGACCATAAAGCCTAAGGGCTACATCAGTTCGAGTTCGAGCAAACACTCACTCGATCATAAAGCCTAAGGGCTACTCTTACTTCGAGTTCGAGCAAACACTCACTCGACCATAAAGCCTAAGGCTACATCAGTTCGAGTTCGAGTTCGAGAAAGCACTCACTCGATCATAAAGCCTAAGGGCTACTCTTACTTCAAGTTCGAGCAACCACTCACTCGACCATTAAGCCTAAAGACTGTATCATTTCGAGTTCGACCAAATACTCACTCGGCCATAAAGCCCAAGGGATACTCTTAATTAGAGTTCGAGCAAACACTTACTGGACCATTAAGCCTAAAGGCTACATTACTTTGAGTTCGAGCTAACGATTCACTCGACCGTAAAGCCTAAGGGCTACATTAGTTCGAGTTCGAGCAAACACTCACTCGATTATAAAAGCCTAAAGGCTACACCATTTCGAGTTCGAGCAAACACCTACTCGACCATAAAGCCTAAGTGCTACATTAATTCGAGTTCGAGGAAACACTCACTCGACCATTAAGCCTAAAGGCTACATTACTTCGAGTTTGAGCTAACGATTCACTCAACCATAAAACCTAAGGGCTACATTAGTTCGAGTTCGAGCAAACACTCACTCGATCATAAAATTATAAAGGCTACACCATTTTGAGTTCAAGCAAACACTCACTCGGCCATTAAGCCTAAACGCTACATTAATTCGAGTTCGATTAAACACTCAGCCTAAGAGCTATATTACTTCGAGTTCGAGAAAATGCTCACTCGACCGTAAAGCCTAAGGGCTACTCTTAATTTGAGTTCGAACAAACACTCACTCGACCATAAAACCTAAAAGTTATTTCCATTTCGAGTTCGAGAAAGTATTCACTCGGTTATAAAACTACGCTATTCGGACTTCGATCAAATTGCCTAAAGCCTCGAACTTATGAATAAAATTTTCATAAGGCATGAATGAAACGAGATTTTCACAAGGCAGAAAATGAAATAAAGGCAATTCAGAAAAGAAAGTGATCTTTATATATATAAGAATATATACAAGGTCCGATCAGGACCCTACATAAAAGATCAAAAATGAAAAATCCTAAGGTTCCTGATTTTCTTTGGAGGCAACTTCTTCTCCATCGAGGTCCTCCCCGCTCTCGGACCCGCTCTTGCTCTCATCATCATCATCATCATCATCGGAGGCCAGTTCTCCATCATCAACTTCATGCTCTCTAGCCTTTATCATCTCGTCGGCAAGATCGAAACCCCGAGCGTGTATCTCCTCGAGGGTTTCCCTCCGAGATTGGCATTTGGAGAGTTCAGCAATCCAATATGCTCAAGTTTGAGCAGTCTCGGTTGCCTCTCTCGCTTGTACTTGAGCGGCTTCAGCATTGGCTCAGTAAGCGGCCACGATCGCATCTACCTCGGCTTTAGCCTTTTCGGCTTCACATTTGGCCTTCGCAAGGTCGGAAGCCAACCGAGCTTCGAGCTCCCCTAGTTTCTTTTCCTGAGCCGAGCTCTTCTCTTTCATGCCTCGAAGCTGACTTTCGGTCGATGACAATTAGGATAGCAGTCTTTTTTTCTGTAGCAAAGCGGTCCATACCTTCTTTCCAACCCAAGGTCTCCGCCTTCATCATATCGACCTCCTCGCGGAGCTGCCCAATCATCTCGATCTTCTGTTGCAGTTGTGAGATTGAAATATTAGCCACCGTTCCTGAATCGAGCCCATGAGTTTTTAAGATTTTCATTAAAATGAACACAAGGGTAATAACAACAATGGGAGTTACGAGTTAAGGCTAACCCGATTCAAAGCTTGATACGCTTCGTTGAAAAGGCTCGATGTTTCCCTCGTTTTTCGAGGAGATGGTTCAAGAGGCTCGGGCCTTGAAAACCCTCTCTATCGAAGGATCCCACGGAAGGAAAGATCCCTTCCGTGATTATTTTACTGGGGTCGAAGATGCTACCAGCCTGAGTGACTTGGAGGTCTCGAGAAAGATGAAGAAAAGAACTTAGTAGATTTGGAGATTGGAAATTTAAAAGTAAAAAGTGGTGAAGAGAAGAGTTATTTATAGATTTGGCGATGACGGTTCAATATCAGCAGTGGCCAACCATCGTCTAACGCACATTTAATGCCTTGGTAACTAAACCGACGGGACATTTATCACACATGTCATGGTCGGGCTTGATGCAGACGTCAGTGTATATCTAGTCATATCGTTGGAAAATCATATCATTTCTCGCCACATTCTTTTCGAGAAACGAGAGGACTATCTGTATACTGTCAAATCCGAGTTTGCCCTAAATTAGTCGAGATTGGAACATGATGAACCGAGGGTCGTCATTGTAAAATCGAGATAAGAAATAAAGCCAAGTTATCGAGCTCAAGATTTAGGGACTGATCAATATCGAGCTATGATATGAAGTAGTGTTATCGAGCTCAAGAGCCAGAAACTGATCAATACAGAGCCCGAGTCAATATAGAGCTCAAGTCAATATCGAGCTCGAGATCGGAGATCGACTAATACCAAGACCGACCAAGATCGGGATAAGAGACAAAGAGCAGTTGTAGACGCACTTAGGGAGAGAATCTCGGCGGGAATTAAGGAAAAGCTAATTAACTAAAATATCATGGGATCCCCACTATGTATTTTTTATTATATCCAGAGTAGAATTTTTTTACTATATTAAGAATGGGTATCATTTCTGTAAGGGACATTGAACATCGAGAAGCAAACATTGATACACTCACATTTCAAAGATTATTACACTAATATATAGCCGAGATTATCCTTTTTGAGCTTTGATATTGATTCTATCTAACTTGTTTATAAATCATTCTCTACTCAATTTGGTTTGTATTTCATTCCTTTTTACAGTCAATATTCGATATATATTTCTACTTACTTTTTCGATTTGTACCAAGTTATACCACGTATCCTTAGAACTATGTATAAATTCAACTCTATCCGTTTTTCTGGTAAACAGTTGGGTATTTGGAGGGGGGAGGGGAGAGCACATGAAACATAGGGACTTGGGGGAAGGGGTGAGAGAGTAGCATAAAAAATTATTTTCCTAAAATATTTTTTACTCTCTAACCAAACACTAGAAAATATTTTACGAAAAAAAGGTTTTCACTCACCAACCAAATAAGGGAAAATAAGTGATAAAATCACTCATTTTCCATGAAAACATTTTCGTTCGTACCAAACACACCCTTAATGACATACACTTAAAGACCACAAAATTAAAAAGATATTAACTTTTGATATGTTATATACATGTTTAGTTAAACCACAATATTTGGAAGTATTCTCTACATTCTTAATTATTGTGTTCAATCACATTATGGCATATAATGGAATCAGCAAACAGTAGGTTCCATCACCATCGAATTTTATACAGGGACCATAACCAGTAGCTGCAACCTGGATCCCTGAGGCGTTTATAGTCTTCACACAGTTCCAAGTGTCCTTTCTTTGTCTTGTCTCAACTTGTTTGTGAATCAACAATCCAATCTAGCTCCTTCCTCTTTTTTACATGGCTAGTCCAAGGACAACGAAACCGTTGCAGCAAAAATTACACATCTTGTTAACAAAAAGAAAAAAAAAAAGAGAAACTCTGCTAGCTAGCCTATAGGGAAGCAGTGTATATATATGGGGATTGGTATGTGCTTTGGGAAAGGGGAAGAAAAAGTAGCTAGAGACATATATTGTAAAGCCTATTACTGTAACTGTAAGCTTTAACCTGTATATATATACATGAAATATAGAGGTTGACCCATTTTGGCATGCAAAAATTCGATGGTTAAGCAAATTCTGAAACAGTAGCGTTGATACTGATTTTTCATGACGACACTAAACTCAAGAATACTGTTCACCATTAATATACCTGCCACAATATATGTGTGTGTGTGAGATTTATTAAATTAAATAGAATATATATGGAGGATATGATATATCATTCCTTAATAATGAGGATTCAGATGGCTCAGTATTGGAGTCAAGTGGGCTGTATATATAGTAATTAGTAGAGATGGAATTGAGATACAGACATACACGCACAGGGAACACACCTACTAGAGACCTATATAGGGAGTATAGACAAGATTCCGTTTTGAGGACAGTCATTTTCATTGCTATTTGCACCTAAAATATGCATGTTAACCTACCCCGCTTTAGTTACACCCTATTCTGGACGTGTATTGTGAATTAAGTAGGAGTTTGGACATAAAAATTGTACTTAATTTCTTTAAAAAATTACTACTCGAAGTTAAATTGAAAAATGGTGTTTGAAATTTAAAATTATGTTTGAACATGCATTTCACAAAAAAATTTACAGTTTTGTGAGTGGAAAAAAAAATTAATTTTTTTTCAAAAACTTGAAAAATCTCATGGACAAACACATATTTGGAGGAAAAAAAAAAGGAAAAAGAATTATTATTTTTTTTATGAACAAATGGGTCCTAAGATCTCATGCAAAATCACCATTTCCTCCTCCGGAGAAGATGAAAATTCATGATTTAAATATTATGATTTTGGTGACTTAATTATGTGTGCAATCACGAGTATCAAAAAAGGGGTTGCTCCGATGGTCAGCAATCTCCTTCGAGTCACCAAATGAGCAATATTTCCATTAAAGAAAATGAAACTAGGGGGAATAAAAAAAAATCACGAGTACCAAAGTTTCTTTCCTAGTTCACTGCCTTAAAAATAAATATTTGCGAATCGTCTTTCCCCCACCCCCCACCCCCCCAAAACCAAGTATTCTCAATCAAATTTCATATATATGCATGTTCGGATAAATATGAAGAGATTGGATGCTTTACGAGCTCTTCGTACTGATGCACATTATTATTTTACTGGTAATATGATAGACCAACGTCCTCACACTTAAGATGAGGAATATTGTACAGTAGTAGCAATTTGATAGGATTGAAACTTATATATTTATATACACCGTCCTCATTCCACAGAATTCCTTATAACTTTCTAATATAAAGCTCTGGTTATATACGGTTCAACTCTCAAGGAAGCTAAGGGATATAATTTTAAAAGAAATCAATGTATAATACTCGAGTGAATTCTACGAATTAAAAAAAAAGTGATACGCGGTAAACTAAGAGAAAAGGTTATGAAAGGAAAAGGAAAGATATGGATATTACAAGAGGTGTTTAATTTTGATTTTTGGGTTATGAGGAAGGTGTTATATAAAAAGTAGAGGAGTACTCAAGAGTGGGAGTAATATATAGATGCACGCATTAAAAATTTACACGCACTTATTATTTATATTAATCCAATGAATAAATATTACTCATACAGTTCATTTTTACTTATCCACTATACCAAAAATACATTTTTACTTTTACTTGTCTACTATATTAAATCAAGAAAAAGACAATTCTTTTTTCATGTGTTACCCTTATCATTAACTATTCATTCCTCAAATCATTTCCCAAGACTTTTGGAAATGCTATCATTCTTATGGGTAAAATTATAAAATACATACTTCACTTATTTTTCTTAAAGGGAGTATAAAGTCAAAAGTAGACAACTAATGTCTTGATCATATATTACTAAACCGTAGTCAAATAGTGCACACTCATACCTTAATCTATGATTTAAATATGTTAATTTATCTATATTATATTAAAAGCACGAAGACAATTAGCGAAATATCGCTCGTCTTTTTTACCCTTGATAAATTGATTTCACTCTAGACAAAATAGTCTTTTAATTATTTTTCTAATATTTAGGAATATAGATATTTATTATTTTCCTAATATTTCGGATTTCAGAATCAACTAATTTTTTTATATTAAATCTTCCTTATTTGAGCTATGCAATATAATAAATTTGTAACAAAAATAACAAAGAAAATCACATTAATTTGTGACAAAGGAAAATCCCATTATTATATCAATTTATGGAAACTTTAAGGTATGCTCTAGGAATGTAGTGATAATATTGCTTCTTTTAAAGTTTTTTATAGATATTTAACCTTAAAATTAATTAAAAGAAGACTCTACTTTACTAAATATGATAGGGATATGCAGTGAGAGAATTTGGTTCTTCAAACTTTTAGTATTTGTTTTTCGCCACTAGAGTTAATTAATCATTTTTAGACTAAATTTGATTTTAAATAATAAATATATTAGCATAAAGTTACATTCCATGTTGGATATAATGATAATTGCCATCAATCTCTTACAATTATTTTTTTCAGTTTAGAATGAGCTAATATGTTGATTTTTGAATTGAACTATGAATGTTTCACTTTTACTCTCCTAAATTTTATGAGGTTTCTTAAATTCTATGACCTTTTTCAATTAATAAATAAAATTTTTATTTCATTGTACGATGCGTGCATGTGGTTGCTTATGAGAAATTGCTTCTTTCAAGTTTTTCATAGCTATTTGAATTTTTTAAATAATAAAAAGAGTATTTTTCCTTATAAATGAATGCGGTCATAATACATATTATCCTTTAAAAACAGATTTTCATTGGACAAAATCATAATATTATTATTTTTCTAATATTAAAAACTTAGAAATTAACTAAAACTTTTAATTATTAAATATTTTCTTATTTGAACTACATAAAAACTTCTAATATTTAAGAATTCAAAATTAATAAAATTTTACTTATACAAATTATTTATTATTTGAATTATGTAAGAAACTATATAAATTATTTTCGTATTTAACATAATATTTTTTCTTATTTTGAATTTTTTAAGTTTATTCCAACGAGCGGAGCCGTGCTACTTTTACTTCTCAATTTGAAAACAAAAAAGGTTTAAAAGATTAAAAAAATGGTTCTTTATCAATATTGTAAATGCTTCAAGATAGAAAAAACAAAAGCCAAAATTTTGTGGGAAGTACCTCATTTCACAATATCTTGTGCGATTGTGTTTATACTTTACGTTAAAATGATAAATTAATTTTCTAAAAAAATGTACAAGTTGAATAAAGCGATAGTAGTTTGTATAACTTTACTAATACTTAGAAATTTGAAGTTAACTAATAATAGAATTTATTAAATTTGTAAGTCAATCAAAAAAAAAATTCTTGAGTTTCTGGAATTATATGGTATTTCAAGCGATTAACTCTATACAAAATATAAATATAGTCTAAATCAGAGTCTAATTCTAGATAAAACAAAAAATAAAATCCTTGAACATTTTTCACCTCTCTAAAAATTATCCAAAATAAACACATGGGTGCTAGCGTCCAAACACATCTTCTTTATTTCCTTATAGATTTTTATGCCGTGAATTTGCCTCTAAATATTAAAATTAATTAATTTTTTTTTTACATAATTCAGTCTTACTTATCTTCTATGTACAACATAATTGCCTATTTTCAAAAATACATATTAAGAAATGTTTTTAAGAAAATATTGTATACGACTTCCAAGTATATCAAAGAAACGAACCGTCATTACTCCTTCGTAAAAATTGTCGTGAGTTCACTCCTAAAAAAATTTTAAATATAATTTATTGTCTTTTATATGCTTCTATCTTACTTAAACTTTAGATTACATGATAATTTTATTTATTAAAAAGTATTAAAAAAATTCTCTTTTAAAATGTGGCATATATATCTTTCAATATTTTACTTTTGAATCTTGTAATAGCACAAAATACGATGTAATGTACGTGCATAAAGATTATAAATTTAAGTTTTAAAAATATCTTAAGACATTTATATGTTTATCTATCTATATTATTAGAATTTAAAGAAATGTTGAACTGCTATTACATATAATTTATTTTTATTCTACATTTCATATTTTTTTTTTGTATACGTACACTAAAACTAATATAATTAAAAGTACGTAACGAATGATTTTTTTTTTTTTACCATAATAATAGAAATAAAAAGAGGGAACTATGGAGAAAGAGGGGGCAGTTCGAATTGAGAATAAGTGCGAAAGGGAGAGGACAATAGAAGAGCAATAAATGAGCTAAGGGTGGTGATGAGGCTTATGATAACCCTCATGATCGTCACGTCGTTTTTCCTTCACATTTATCGATAACTCTCTCCTCTCCCAGAATTCCACGCCTTCTTCTTTCTTTCTTTCTTTTTGTTTCATTTCATTCTCTCTTCTTAATTCCCCTTTTCCTTTACTTCCTTCCATTTTGCTTTTCTTCAATACAGTATTTCTCTCTCACCAGGCCAGTCTTTCCTTTTCTCTCTTTCTCTCTGTCTAATTTGTCTCCTCTCTCACGCCTTGAGAATTGAGATATTAGTCTATATTAGTCCTTACATACTACTACTAAGCTACATGTCAAAATAATTTTATTTGTAAAATTCAAGCCTAGTCAACCTCATCTTTTGCTCACTTTGTTTCAATTTAAACCAACACCATTCTATCTTCTTTCTTTGTCTCTCTCCTTCTCTCTCTCTTTCTGTCTCTATTGTTCCGTCTCTTTCTCCTGAATCTTGCCAAATTCCTTGTCTTCAGCTCCCCCCCTTAAAAGTCACCCATTTTAGTTATTCTCCCTATTCCTCTCTCTTTTACTTTTACCATTACAATATAAGCCTTTTCTTACTTTGAAACCCGATTGACCACTAATAGTTAATTCTTGTAACTTAAAAAGATCACCTCCATTCTCTTTCTCTAAGTTCCCTTCTTTTCCTTTTCAGTAA
Source organism: Nicotiana tabacum (assembly GCF_000715075.1). NCBI lineage: Eukaryota > Viridiplantae > Streptophyta > Magnoliopsida > Solanales > Solanaceae > Nicotiana > Nicotiana tabacum. Next base: position 15,410,040 of record NC_134083.1, on the reverse strand, counting down.
CTCCAAAACATCCACCACTTGAACTAATTATATAAGCCCCATCTCTTAATAATTAAGAAGCCCTTGTTTTGCAACCTTTTATTTAATTAGAGATAAAAAAAAATGTGGATGATGGGTTACAACGACGGGGGAGATTTCAACATGCAGGATTCCTTCAATGGAAGAAAGCTTCGTCCACTAATGCCAAGAGTCCCTCATCTTCCCACTGCTAATATTTCTACTAATCCAACTTGTTTAAGAAGTATTCATGGCGAAAATTTTATTGCACTTAATCACCATCAGCTTGGTAAGTAATTAAATGCTAGAGATTATATATATACTATATAGAGTTGTCTTTCTACTTTTCTCTTTTTTCCCTTTCCGTTCCTTTTTTTGCATGCGTGACATTGATACTTTGTCTTACTTCGTATATCAAAAAAGTCATATATCAACAGATCTAACGACTAGCCATATTTATAATTTAATGGTTACAATTTTTCTTTTCACCTCAGCTATGAGTGAGCAAAATAAGAGAGATTTTAATACACAACAATTAGTTGTGAGCTCACGTTGGAATCCAACTCCAGAACAACTTCAAACCCTCGAGGAGTTGTATCGACGTGGCACGAGAACTCCTTCTGCTGAACAGATTCAGCATATTACTGCTCAACTTCGACGTTATGGGAAAATTGAAGGCAAGAATGTTTTTTACTGGTTTCAAAATCACAAGGCTAGGGAACGCCAAAAACGACGCCGTCAACTTGAATCTGCTGCTGCTGCTGCTGGTGGCGATGATCAGTCTCGTAGTATTTGTAACGCAGAAAACACCGGAAGGAAAGAATCAGGTATACGTTAATCCATTTGCTTGTGTATAGTTTAAGCCAGGTCAAAATCAGAAATTTATCAAAGGATTTATAATGATATATATATATATATATATATAAAAGGATTTTCAGTACAATTTTCTAGCGAAGGAGATTTAGTTGAACCCCTTCAATGAACATGGCTCCGCCGCATGATGATTTTATTCAACTCACAAATATTTATTTAAACTCCAAATATTTATACATGTGAAAATCTTGAAAATTAGAACAAGTATTATGTTATAAATCTTGAAGGGGTGGTGCACAACATGCAACTTAACAAAAAGACATGCAATGAGAATGATACATGAAAGAGAAATTTGTTTGATAGCGTGTGATGATACATTAAATATTCTTTTATTCTTTTCCAATCCATCCCCACTCGCATTTTGTTGTTATTTAAGATGTAAAGTTGCATTCGTGTTTGGATTTTGAGAGATATGATTCTTCTTCCATTCGGATTGTTGCTTGAGATATAAAAAGTTTCTTTACTCTTTTGTTTTTGTGTTTGTCGTCGATCTTGCAGGGGCAAATAGGACAGGATTTGAAATTGAACAGACCAAGAACTGGCCATCCCCAACAAACTGCAGTACTCTTGCAGAGGTCCTTAATTCCCTATATATTTTTCACTTTGCCTTTTTTTTTCTCTCTCCTTAGACTCTCCATTCTCATTTTCATAACCAAAAAAGCAATTAGAATTCCTTAAACAGGCCATTATGCTGTTATGATTACAAGATCATAGAAAAAATATAGATATTGTTTTGTTTTTTCAAAAAAAAAAAAAAAAAGTCTAAGATGTAAAAGGAAGATCTATTTATTGATCACGCCGTAGCTAGGCAGTAAATTAACAAAAGCAATATTTCTTGGGAAATATAAAAGGGTCCAAAAGCTGTGATTCTTCCTTTCTGTTGGGGCTGCCAATTCTGTACGTACGTAGCTAGTTGAATGAATAGCTAAATAGCTAGGGTTTTGGGATTTTGTGCGTTTACATTTTATTAGACAAGTGATATGGGCACCCATGATCCATCCTATCACGAAAAGACATTTCCAAACCCTCTTCAGTGATATTTGACTTTCCATATAGCGTAGGTAAAATGCTCTATCAAATCAGGAAGTAATGATATTCATATATAGAGAAACTAAACATTTTGCTGTGCCTATGAACAATGGTCAAACTAGGGTTGTTACTTTTCACTCGAGAAAGATAATAAACGTTGCATGAAATAGTGGTAACAAGGAAATTGATGATTTCTTTTTTGCATTGCAATAAATTTACAGAAAACTGTGGCAACAACAAAAGCAGCAGGAGTGGCAGAATGTAGAATAGCAGCAGAAAGATGGATACCACTCGATGAAGGAGAACAAAGAAGGAGCCTATTACTAGCTGATCAAAGGAATGCCACGTGGCAGATGATGCATTTGTCTTGTTCACCTCCCACCTCCACCACCCCCCATCATCATCTCATGAACATCAACTCATCTACTGCATCAATCAGTAATACTATTACTACTCCAATAATTTGCAGTAGTAGTCCATCAACACCAAGAACGACAATGGAGCCAAAGCAACTCTTCAAAACCAAAGATCATCTCAACATTTTTATAGCACCCTTCAGAACAGAAAATAACAAACACGAAAATATCGAAAACAATCTTGGAGATGTTGGCCAGGAAGAATCTCAGACCCTTGAATTGTTTCCTCTCCGCAGCAGCAACGACGATAATAATCTTTCAGAGAAGGATGAAGTAGAGATATCAGGGGCCGATGCTAACTCGAATAGTAACTTTAGTGGTTCTCATTACCAGTTTTTTGAGTTTCTTCCACTTAAAAACTAAGGGATCTAGAGACCGGGTGCTTTAATTTCTTAGTCTCTTCCTATTTATGTAACTTAAAATTAATGATGGGATTTCCCCCCTATTATTAGTAATGTTGTGGTTCAATGATATATGTATCATTTCGGGAAATCAAAGATTGCCTTAAAATGCATTTGGACCATGTCTATGAAATGCTTTTACTTCTTATTTTTAGTGGTAATTAAGTTGTAGCTATCGTAGAAATTCTGATGTTGAGAGCAGTTGGCCTCTTGTTTAGCCGAAAATGTCATTTCCACTTTTATTATGTCTAAAGTTGATATATATATATATATATATATATATATATATATATATATATATATATATATACTCCCTCCGTTTCAATTTATGTTAGGCTGGGGCGAAGATAATGAAGGTGACGTTGACAAGGGACTCAGAAATGGATGATGAAAATTGAAATATGGATTTGATCAGTTTATATGTTGAAGTGATTTGGACATTAATCACAGTTTTACACTCCTCCCCTTTAGTCCTTCACTAAGGTTGACATATATAGAATAGGATAAGTTGAGTCTACATTCTATTCAAAAATTAAAAAGAAATAAACGACTGTATGCTTCGGTTTGAAAAGAACATGTGACTAGAGTGGTATTTTTTCTAGCGTAAGCTGAGGGTGGGGCCATTGGAACCAATTAAACAGAAGATGCACGCCTAATATTCTAACACGTTTAGATTATTGTTAATTATTTGATCAGTATCGATCGGCGATCATGAATAGCTTGTTATTATCTTCTTATGGGATTTTGTTCGGTCCATGTTTTATGAATTAGCTTTTGGGTTGATTAAGGTTCATTTTCTTAATATGGTATAAGAATCAAACTATTATATTTATTGATTTACTCAATGTTGGATTCCCCATATTATATTGTCCACACTTCATATATGTAGTTCGTAAGATAGTCTCACAATGACAAAAGAATCTGAGTATATCCAATCCAAAATCTTAAAGTATAATGTGGAGTAACGCAGGACCATCTAATTTGGAGACCCTTATACAACCGACGAGGGACAAGCTAAGTATAATATTTTTAACATGATTGGGAAAACAAACTCCAATGTTCCCTAATATAGTTTTGAGCAATCCTTATCTTATAGTATGAGATAAGTTTTGAAGTTGAGTTCCACAAAAATTCACTTTATATTAAGAGAAGTTGCTTTCGATTTATCCTTTGAGAGCGCATGGAAACGCCATAGTTTCCAATAAATAGGAGCAGTTGCTTTCTATGCAAAGTTAGAATTATAGCAGCAGAATTACAAGGATAATAAGAAGTTGACACGTCGATGCTGAGCCATGTACATGCAGAGAGTGTCTAAAAGAAATTCAGAAGGGAAGGGCCATTACACATTGACAAACAGAATTAAAATCAGAATGAGAGGGTAACTTTAGAATTAACTCAAACTGAACATGTAGAAAGAAAGAAAGAAAGAAAGAAAGAAAGAAAAAGGCGAAATTTAAAGCCTGCAGGTTTTGTTTCCAGCTGCTAGCTAGGGTTTTTTGCGGTCCTCGTTTTTCTTTATCGTACAATTTTATCTTTGGCAGTGGTTAGTACCTTTTGTTATGTTAGACAATTCGTGAATCTCCTAAGGCTCTTTCACAGACAACACTGTGGGTTTTCTAACCTACACTGAATTATTGCTTCTTTCCTTCTCTTTTGATTTTTTCTTTGGTAAAACTTTTTTGACTTTTTCTTCGTGGTTTTCTGAGTGTTTCTTTGTAGCTCATGAGCTCTTTGTACTAACATGTATTACACAATATCATGCATTCATATTTCACATTATGCATGTCCTTTATTGAGTTATCAGTATCGTCAGTTTTTTCTTTCCTTTTCTTCTTTTCTTTTTTTTTTTTCTATCTTGGTGGGTGAGAGTATGAAATTCTTATGTCTTGTATCCTATAGTCTTAACGAAGATAAATCGCATTTGCAGAGGTTGCTACATTAATTTTCTTTCCGTAGATTATATATAGTCCATTTTAGGCCGCCAATGTAATTCTCAAAGATTTGTTTCACCTTAATAGGCTATTTTATTTTCAAATTCTATTGAGCCAAACAGTAAAAAAATAGTTGAGGTAACAACACATCCTAGCTTATGGTTTTTTCAACCATTAATTGTGCAAGCTAGGAATTCAACCTGGAGTCTTGAGCCAGTCAACAATCTTTAAGCTATTTTGCGAACTATACTCATTATTATTATTTTTTACAGTTTTATAGCTACAGTTTTAGATAATGTAACAAAACTTGGTGGCCAGATACTCATAAATTAGGTAAACAAAGAAAAAGTTAGAAATATATCAAGGCAGTATTGGGTTTAAATCGGTTTAGTACACGATGTAAATGTCTTGTACGTACATTTGCATACGCAAAAGCTATTTGCACTTGTGAATTAATTAATTTTGAGATGAAACTCATTGCATATGTTCACGCTATTCAACATATTCAGAGAGTTTCAAGTTGAATGACCAACAATTTTATTATGTGATTTACAAATTAGCATCTGGCTTAGCTAGGGGATTTGAACGAACCGTGCAGCTTTTTTCTTAGACCCTACCTACAATTGTATTAAAAAAATTATTAATCAAATGTATAACATCCAGTAATTAAAACGAGATATGGTTTCGATTGCAAGTTCAAAATTATTAATTTCAAATTTCGGCTTTGTCTCTAGTTTCAAGGTCATTTATCACTTTGAAATCGAAATGCATTTCAAGGTCATTTATCACTTTGAAATCAAAATGCATCCTAATTAAGTATCTAAAGATATTGAGGGACATGCTAAGGTTTCAAAGATGCTCTTTATCGCGCTTTCGTAAGCTTTTAGAGATTTGATTCTTTGTTCGAATTATAAGCTCATATGAGAGGGATTGAATTCGTCACTATATAAGATTTTACAAGACACTGCATGTTCCGATCGATTTTTCCCCACTTTTTCACTTCTATATTTGTACTAAATTCTATGAGACTTGATTCATCAAATCTGCATGCTAATCATAATTCAGGAAAAGGAACAGATCTGTATCCAAGCTGTTAGACAAGGACGAATAAGAAGAAATATAATTGTGTACAAACTGCAAAATAAAAATAAAAATAAAAATAAAGAAAAGAAAGGAGATAAAAGAACTGTAGAGTGGGGGGTGGTGATTGAGAATCTTTGCCATGCCAAAGTGTACTTTTTGCCTCCTTCTTACCCTAACTTTTACCTTGACCTGGAAAAAAAGGGATCTATCTTTTCTTCAAAAAGTGACATCCAAATCATTTTTTTCAACAACTCATATAGTTTTTTTCCATTATTTTCCACGATCTTATTGTCAGTATACGAAACAAACATATCCCACTTCTTTTGCTTTAATTTGTTAGAATCGATATGGCTAATCCTTCTCCTGTTAATTTGGTTAATTAGCCACCATGTTTTTGAGGACATTTCAAATTCTTCTTCTTTGTTCATTTTCCCCTGTCAAGTTGCCTGCTACAACCCTAAAGGTCATGAGTTAGCACAACCCAACTAGATGCTTTGAATTTTCTTATTATTAAATATATCAAAGATCATCTATAGAAAACGTTGGGTCAACTTGACAGTCATTTCAGGCATTGTAACAGTTTTCTTGACTTAGTGCACAATAAAATGAGTTTTTCTTTTGTATTCTTACACTATTTTGTTTCTCAATTAAATCTCCCATATGGTGGCACAGGGACCTTATATTACAAATGATAATCACGTTGCTGCAAAAGATCATATTGCACTATATCATGACATCTAAATGTAATAAAAAGTGGAATTAACAAATCAAAAAGTTACATCAAATTCCTTGCTACAACAAGATATCATACGCAGATAAGATACTTCTTAGTATAACATTAGTATATATAAGTTAAATCTATAAAACTATACTTCGTTTGATATTTTATTTTTAAGTTGCAGTATAATTAAATTTGATGGAGAGTCTTGAAATAACGGTAAAATTATCTCCATGTGACCCATAGGTCATGGGTTCAAGCCGTGGAAGCAGATATTAATGTTTGTATTAGGGGGTAAGTTGTCTACATCACATCTCTTTGGTCGGACCCTTCCCCGGACCAGTAGCGAAGCTAGAAATTTCATTTAGCGTGTTTCAAACTTGAAATAATTAAAAAAGATCCCCGATAAAGGGTGTTCAATATATGTTATATACCATTAAAATCTAATATTTTACTTATATATACGGTGTAATTTTTCGACAAAGGGTGATAAGTTGATCACCCTCAGGATATGTACCATCGCCCCTGCCACCTACCTTACTTGAACACGGAATGATTTATGTAATAGAGTATTATTTTTTTTTTATAATTGAATTCTATTTTATCTTAGAAAGTATAGGAGATATATAAAAGAAGAAGGTAGGAAGAGGAGGGAATTGAATTGAAGAAAATAAGAAAGTAGAAGTGGAAACAAAAAGGGGGAGAGGAGCAATAAATGGAGTTAGGGAAGGAAACAAAACTGGGAAAGAGAGGGACAATACAGAGGGGCAACAGGCAAAGGCATAAATAAGGAAGCAAAGAGGTGCAGAAGTTTCTCTATTGTAGTTAAAACAACTGATCAAATTCACGTCTTGTCTTTCTTTTTAGTGGGGGCCATTTATCATGAGGTCATCATGTGAGCACTCATTCTATGTCTCAAAATTCTAAAAGGAAAACCCTAGAAGCGAAGCGAAGCTGTATGTAAGAATGTTAAATGAAAGAATGCCACACCAGATATCTGATAACGATAGACCACTGCAACCCCTTGTTTTTATTGTACACCTGATTCGTCTTGGACCATTCACCTCACCCTTTTTATTTCTTCTTTCCATTTTTTCTCTTGGAATTTTTTACTGAAGTAACGTCTATTATATTGAGTATATTGCTATTATAGTTGTATTTTTCACTTGTAGAGTCCCCATTTTATTTTATATACGTTTGACTGTTAAATAAAAGACTTTTGGATATAATTGAAGTATTTTAAACTAGTATTCTAAATGTGTCATAATTTATTTGCCTATAAGCGCACAATGTTAAGAAAACATAAAAGAAAGTTTAAAGTTAAAAAATTTCAAATTTTTGAATATGTTAACTCTTTTTTAAATAAACTCAAAGGTAAAAAGTATTATGAGGTTATAGGTTGATGCTAGAAACAACGCGTTACAAGCTAGGAAGTAGATGATAGAAAAGAGCATGAGAGTAGCTAGCTCTACACCTTGGTTAGTAGTACTGGTAGGTACACAGTGGAGAAATGAAAAGAAAATTTATGTGGATCATACAAATCCTTAATAAGAGGACATTTTACATATATCGCAATCTAAAGGTAGGAAAGCGTGAAACACATTGTTTTGTCATGTTTAGAGTTCAATCATAGGAAAAATAAAAATAAAAATTGGGTAGACAGTAGAAATCCTTTATAGGAGAACCAAAAGCATATAATATAAACATATAATGCTCATGCGCAAAGCGAAACATTTGATTGATCAATTGCAGAAGTAGAAGTTTAATGGAGTCCAATAACATAAAATCGTATGCAGTTTGACATACCGAAAAGATTTGAATAAGACAAAATAAAGAGATGTTTTGAGACCAATGCCATTTTAATTTACCTGAGTGTGAACCGCAATGAAGTAAAGCAAGTTGAGATTTTGTCTTTTTTTGGTACTATCTGATCAATCAGCAGAGGCCCAAATATCAACATTATGCTTGCACATCTGCAAATAAGAAGTTATTAAATTCTGTAATAGTTCAAAGAAAAAATGGTAAAGTTTAATTACCTAATTTAAGTACTCAAGTCCAGTGAAAAGGAAAGTAAAATAATCAAGAAATACTAAGTATTACTGATGAAGTTTAATTCGCAAATTAAAGTCAACAAACCATAATAATATACTAAGTTAGAAGGATAGTAAATTGATGGGGGTTAAAAGGACAGTAAATTTACCCACCTATGTGGCTGAATTGAACTTCCGAACTACTGTCAAATATGTGAGCCCATAATTGTTGTTAAGTCGTCCACAAGCCCAACTCCATCTTGTGGTTTGCAGGCCCAAAAGTATTTTAATCTCATGCAGCTAGTCCTTTCCTTTCAAAGAAGGAAGTAAATTTTCATGTTTACTTATGAATTCATAAAAAATTCCATAATCTACAACTATTAAAATAATAACATATTCTACAACATAAACATAATAAATGTTTAAAAAATATACCCTAAAATACAGCGAAAAGCCTGAAAAAAGGAATCTAATTCTGAAACATATCCATAATTAGTCCCTTGAAATTCTCAATTTTGTTAATTATAGATTATTACTATAAATGCTTTAGGTTACATGATAACATTATATCATAACCATGATGCGTTGCATCCTCCATTAAAATAGGTTCTCCGGTCCATCTTCAGATTCTTTGTTATTTCAATTTCATTCTCCATTTTGGTATATACTTACCAGAGATATTTTCCTCCAGTCAATTCATCACCGTTGGCATCATTTTAATCAGAGAAAGTCAATCTTCAAGAAATTAAATATGATGAGTTATTATGTTTAACAATTATACATTATATAATATATAATATAAAATCCCCCGGAGTACATATATATATATATATATATATATATATATATATCATATATTATATGTAATTATAAAATATAAAAACATTAATAACACTTTAAAATCCAACATAGAATAATTTTATTAGTCTACCTTTAATTTATATTATACTATATACACATACATAAATTAAGAAAAGAGAAAGGACTTTTGAACTCGTAGTGTAAATAAAGCACATATATTTTGTGTGGCTATAAATCATTGCATAAAGGTAAATTGTTTTCAAATAGGGAAAAAGGTCATTCTTTTTTGCACTAACTAAAAAGAAAATAGATTCACATAATTAGTGTATATATTATTGAATACTATATATTGTATATTACTATATATTAGTGCATAATATATAGTAATTGTACGGAGAAGTCAAACTGGATGATAAGAAATATACAATAATAGAGTATGAAGATAGGTATGAGAATTTTGCAGCGGGTGGACGAAGGACAGTGTCACGACCCAAAATCCTACCACAGGCGTCGTGATGGCACCTAGTATCTAAGACTAGTTAAGCCGATTTCTATTACATTTTGAAGCCATTTTTTTTTTTTGAATTAAAATCTAACAGCGAAAATAATTACAATACACAACCTTCCAAGACTGGTAGTACTGAATCATGAACTCTAACTGAATACATGGAATGATCACGAGGACCGAATATACAATACTGTTTGATTACAAATTAACAGTACAATGAAATGAAAAGACTCCAAGGGACTGCGACGGTCAAACAGCTCTACCTTGAATCCTTATGATCGCGCTTTAACTCTGCTCAAGTCCGATATCCTCAATACCTGGCTCTGCACAAAAATGTGCAGAAGTGTAGTATGAGTTCGCCACGATCGGTACCCAGTAAGTATCAAGACTAACCCCAATGGAGTAGAGACGAGGTACAGTCAAGACACTCACTAGTCTAATAACCTGTGCAATATAATATACAAAATAATAGGAAACAAATACTAATAAGACAACATGGAACAACCAGTAATATGCACAGCAGACAACAAGAATACCATTAATATTATTCAACAATTAATAAACACAAGTACACCCAATTAAATCAAGTCCTTCTAATAAATGTCTTTCACATATAATTCTTCCAGATAACTCTCTTTCAAATATAATTTTCTCAAATAATTATTTTTCAAATATAATTCTTTCAATAAATTTTTTCATATAATTTCCTCAAATAAATATCTTTCAAATAAAATTCTTTCATATAATACTTTCTAAGTAAAAATTCTTCCAAATAAATATTTTGAATATAATTCTTTCAATTAAAAAGTCACCATGTGACACCTCATTTCATAATCATAAAAATACGAGTCTCAGCCCATTTTTATATTTTTCGTAAACTCGGGTCTCAGCCCATTTTCATATTTTCATGGCACCTCGTACCCATAATTAAATCATCATATTTCCCTGGCACCTCGTGCCCTCATTTCATATCACAATTGCACGGACAATTCACGTGCCAATTATCATTATCATTTCATCACAGCACCTCGTGCCCACATTTCATATCACAACTGCACGGACAATTCAAGTGCCAAATATTCTCATTATTTACTCACGGCACCTCGTGTCCACATTTTATTTTATAATACGCCTGGCAATAGCCACAGGCTCTCAATTTTAACATAAAATCAGATTGTTATCAATTTAGCAAAAACAAGACAAGTTGTACAAGGTATAGAAATAAACACAATAAAATCACAACATCACATGAAAATTATCCACACCACAACCCCACATCATCACATATTGTCCCTGACAATAACCACCCTTATCGCTCATATTGCCACCCTTATCACTCGTATAGCTACCCTTATCGCTCTTATTGACACACTTATCGCTCTTATAGCCACTCTTATCGCTCCGCCCAGACAATGTTCTAATAAATACAACAGCAGTGAAATGTCATCCTTATACCCATATAATATCAACGGTGAAATGCCACCCTTATCTTCCCAAAATAGTAACTCACACAACACAATAATTTACACGAAAAATTAACACGACAATATAATAAAATTAATTCATATCACAATTTGCCCAATGGCCACAACCAAAATCCAAAGATATAACAAAATCAATTAATTTCACAACAAATAGCTCAAGGCTCCACATAATGTATATAACACTCAAAAATAATCAATTGAGATAAAAATTACTCAGCATAAAGCAAAACCTTCATTAATGCAAATTTAGATAGTTATATTAATATTTATTCTTAAGCTCGCTTAAATTAATTATTTGCATAAGAAAATTCATATTGAAATTAATTTCCAAGAAATATTAAACCAACAATACTCACAAAATTTCATAAATATTTCAAGTAACAATCACATCAAATTATCACATAAAAACAAATTCAACAATAAGGATTTAGGCATGGCAAACAGATAATTTAATAATTTTTCATAATTTTCCAATTTACTACACAAGCCTAAGACTTTATTTTAATGAATTTTGCACGTATAAGCCCGAGTACGTACTCGTCACCTCGCGTACACGGCTTTTCACATTTTACAAATGGCACATAAGACTCAATGCCTAAGGGGTAATTCTCCCACTCGAGGTTAAGTAAGACACTTACCTTTTTGAAGTTATGCCGATATTCCAAAATAGCGTTCTTGCTTGAATTGGCCTCCGGACAGCTCAAATCTATCCAAATTAATTGTATAACTTCATTAAAATTCATCAAAAATAATTTCGGATAATAATACGTCGACTTAAAATTTTATTCCAAAAAGTCAACAAAAGTCAACGCGGTGCCGGCCCCTCGGAACCCGACATATTTTTCATGAAATTCGAACACCCATTCCGGTACGAGTTCAACCATACCAATTTTATCGAATTCTAATAACAACTCGACCTCCAAATCTTAAATTTTCGTTTTTGGAAGATTTTGTGAAAATCTTAATTTCTTCCATTTAAATCTGAATTAAACGATGAATATAATCATAGATTCATGAAATATAATCACTTTAGGATATAGAACACTTACCCCAGTCGAAGTCGTGAAGAAATTCTCAAAATCTCCCAAAAACCGAGCTCCAAAAATCTCAATCGAAAATGAAGAAATGACAGATTTTCAATCCTTAAGTTTCTGCCCAGGCTCACATTTGCGGACAAAAACTTCGCATTTGTGAATGAACAGTACCTCACATGAAAAGTGTTTTTGCAATTGCCATAAATAGTTCGCAATTGCGAATGAATAGTATTTTCGCAATTGCCACAAATGGTTCGCAATTGCAAATGAACAGTGTTTTCGCAATTGCGAATGAACAGTATTGCCATAAATGGTTCGCAATTGCGAATGAACAGTGTTTCACCAAAAACCAGCAAACTCAAACTTCTCTGAAATGATCCGAAATCACCCTGAAACTCATCCGGAACCTCCCGGACACAAACCATATATAAATTTCAATCATAAAATATGATACGGACCTGCTCGCGCACTCAAAATACTGAAAGGAGGTCGTTTTGACCCGATATTGATCATGGTCAAACTCCCAAATTTCTTAACTTTACTAATCTTTCAACCAATGATCCAAAAATACACCTAAGCCCCTCGGGACCCGTCAAATCATACCAACAAGTTCTAAAACATCATACAAACTTAGTAAAAATTTCAAATTACATCGAACAATGCTAGAACCATGAATCGTACCCCAATTCAAGCTTAATGAAATTAAGAAACTCTAACTTCTACATTTAATACTGAAACCTATCAAACCACATCCGATTGACCTCAAATTTTGCACACAAGTCATATATGACATAACAGACCTATATAAATTTTCAGAACTGGATTTCGACCCAGATATCAAAAAATCAACTCCCCGGTCAAACTTTCCAAAAATTCTATTTTCGTCATTTCAAGCCAAATTTCACTACAGACTTTCAAATAATTTTTCGGACACGCTCTTACGTCCAAAATCATCATACAGAGCTATTGGAACCATGAGAATTTGAATCCGAGAATGTTTACTCAAAAGTCAACTCTCTGGTCAACTCTTTCCATTTATGCTTCTAAATAAGGATTATTCTTTTAACTAAATTCTGAATTTTCAGTAAATCAAACTCGACCTTACCCGTGGGTCATAATACATATTGGGAAGCTTCTCGAGACCTTAAGTCACTGAACGGGGCGTCAATTCTTAAAACGACAAGTTGGGTCATTACAAACACAGTGATATATTATTTTCTACGCGTTCGTGGACATCTTATCTTATAGATATGTAAAAGGGAGGAAAGAGGCTAGGGACATTAGGATATACATGAATCTTTAAATGGAGAAATTGGGGGAAAATTAATACGGATAAATACGTTTTAGGTGAGAGATATATTATGATACATTTTAGGTAAGAGAATCTCAAGGGAGAGATTTTAGGTGTAGATTTTAAAGTAAATTGTATTTTATATAATTTTCTAAAAGTAGTTATAACTTATTTAATTAAGTTCTAAATAAGTTGTATTGCATGTAAATTCCTCTTTTAAATTGGTCCATAGTAACCCCTTTCGGTTTTTGGGTTCTTGATCTATCCTATGCTTAGATGGTTCGGACATGTTCAGAGGAGAAGCCCAGATGCTCCGGTACGGAGGTGTGAGCGGCTGGTTGTGGAGGGCACGAGAAGGGGTAGAGGGCGACCTAAGAAGTATTGGGGAGAGGTGATCAGGCAGGATATGGGGAGGCTCCAGATTTTCGAGGGCATGACACTTGATAGGAAGATGTGGAGGTCGAGTATTAGGGTTGTAGGTTAGGAGGTAGTTGAGTGGTGCCTTACTTCGTACCATTGTGTGTCATGACCCATTTTTTCCTCCGTTGGGTATCGTGATGGCACCTAGTCTTAGGGACTAGGTAAGCCTAACATTTACTGAGTAACAACAATAACAAAGGAAATCTAACAGTCTCGATATAGAAATCTTTACAAAATTTATAATTTTCCAAAACTGGTAGTACAAGTCATAAGCTCTACAGAGTTTACTACAACTTCTAAATACAACTGTTCAGAAGTAAGTAAAAATAGTGTAAATACAAAATAGGAAGGTGACTCCGAAGTTTGCAAACGCAGCAGCAGGTTTACCTTAAGTCTCCTCAACAAGGATTCGCACAGCTACTAACGATCGATACCTGGATCTGCACAAAATATACAGACGTGTAGTATGAGCACACAATAGCGGTGCCCAGTAAGTATCAAGACTAACCTTGATGAAGTAGTGACGAGGACTAGTCAAGACACCCACTGGTTTAATAAACTGAACAAGCATAAGTATAGGGATGACAGAACATGACATCTATCTAAGGACCTCACGATATGGCTAACGACATAGCAATTACAATAAGGAAGGAAAAACAGCAAGTAACAGCGGAACACCAGAATAAGACATAGGAGAATGAACGGAAACACAACCCAAATCCGAAAATCACAATACAGTAAAAGCAAGTAGTAGCTCAGCAACTGCAATAGTTTTCACATCAGGTATCAGCCAACAAACCCCAATAAATTAGTCAAATCATTCAAATGTAAACTTTTACCCGTAAACTTTTTTTTTTTAAATTGAGGTATTTAGAATATAATCCTTTCCAATAGGAAATTATTTTTATAAATATACTTCCTTCAAATAAACATCTTTCAAACATAGTTCTTTCAAAATAAAAAAAACCTTTCAAATATAAACTTTTCAAATAATTAGCCTTCAAACATAGTTCTTTCAAGATAAATACTCTTCAAGTATAACCCTTTCAAATAAATATCCTTCAAACATAGTTCCTTCAAGATAAATACTTTTCAAATATAAACTTTTCAAGTAATATCGTTCGAGTATAAGTCACCATATGACACCTAAGCATGGAAGATTAGCAGCTCCGAACACAAATATAACCACAGGGGAATTTACCGGGATACCGTCCCGTAGTCCCGAATTAATTATGCAGTACGGGGGATCTCCCGGAATACGTCCGCAATCCCAAAATAAATATGCAGTACTGGGGGATCTCCCGAAATACGTCCGTAGTCCCAAAGTAAATATGCAAGATAGGGGGATCTCCCAGAATACGTCTGTAGTTCCAATTTAAATATGCAGTGTTGGGGGATCTCTCGGAATACGTCTGTAGTCCCAAAATAAATATACAAGACAGGGGGATCTCCCGGATTTCGTCTGTAGTCCCAATTTAACTATGCAGTGCAAACAACAGAGATAACAACTATAACACGACATAAACCTCGTAAATCACCACAACTAGTACAAAAGCAACAATGACAGAGATGCAAACTACGGCGAGCAAATCAACTCAAGAACTTAAATCACAAGAACGGTAGAACTCATTCATAGGGAATAACCACAGTAAAGAATGCTAGGCACAAGGAGAACAACTTAACAAGGGAAAACAAAACAAAATGTAGCAACGATTCCACAATATTCAAGTCAACAATAAGTAGCCAACACGAGTCAAATAGTTCCAAATAATGGCAAGTCAACTAAGATATAGGTTATCTAAACTCTTTTTGAGGTTGAGCAATTACGAGGAATATTCAACAATTCAAGTAAGGATAAGTAGAAGAAGATAATCATAACTCCAATTAAGACTAAACAATTATAGGATGAGAAAATAATGATTTCAATTAAAGATAAACAGTTATGAAAAATATAGCACGACGATAGAAGAGGTAAAATCTTTGGTTAAGTCGAATAAGGGTCAAATAGACAATAAGAGTGAATCATAAAGCAATTATCTCTAATCAAAGCATGTAGAGGTGAAACTAGCAAATAGGAATTCAAGCGTATCAAGAACAACATCATACACGAGGAATATAAGGACATAAGAACCCGAAAAGGCCAACTTTCCACAAATAAGTTTGAGCACACAGTCGTCACCTCGCGTACACAAACTACAATTAACATAGATGACTCAAATCCTAAGGGGTAGTTCCCTCACACAAGGTTAGACAAGATACTTACCTCGAATCGCTCGACTCAATCCGAAACCACGCTCTTGCCACGAGTATCCAACTCTGAATGGCCCAAATCTAATCAAATCAATTGCATAATGTAAATAATACTAATGGGGACTACTTTAGCTAACGAATTCGAAGATAAGGCAAGAAAATAGGAAAAACGCCCAAAATGTCTCCCCGGGCCCACGACTCGGAATTGGGTAAAAGTTACCAATTTAGAACACCCATTCACTCACGATACCACTCGTACAAAAATCATCTAAATCCGATGTCTAGAACTCGATCAAAACTCAGAATTTCGATTGGGGAACTCCCCCCCCCCCAATTACGTTGATTAAATGAGGAAAACTACAATAGATTAATGAAATAAAATCAAATTCGAGTAAGAAATCGTTACCCACAAGATTCCTCTGAAAATCCCTCAAAGAATCGCTTTCTCCCGAGCTCAAAATAAAAAATGGAGTGAAAATGAACTAACCCTCAATTCCAACCCCTTTTCTGCCCAGTGATCCTCGCACATGCGACCATTTCTCGCACCTGTGCCTACCGCACCTGTGGTTTAACCAGTCGCACCTGCGGAAGTCACTAACTCCCACAGTCTCCGCACCTGCGAGCCTTCTATGCATCTGCGGGCATCGCAGATGCGGAACCTCCTCGCACCTACGACCCCATGCCAACTCTCAATTCTCGCAACTGTGCTTCAATCTCCGCACGTACGAGCCCGCACCTGCGGTTCCCACTCCGCAAGTGCGAAACACCAGACACCAGACACCAGGAAAAACTACAGCAATGCCCTAAGTCCAAAAATTCATCCGTAAAGCATCCGAAATACACCTGAGGCCCCCGAGACCTCAACCAAACATACCAACCAATCCTATAACACCATACGATATTAGTCGAGCCTTCAAAACACATTGAACAACATCAAAAACATGAATTGAGCACAGATTCAAGCCTAAGGAACTTTGAATTTTCCAAATTCTACAAATGACGCCAAAACATATCAAACCTAGTCCGAATGACTTCAAATTTCACACACAGGACACAAATGACAGTACGAAACTATAGCCACTTCCGGAATTCCATTCTGGGCTCGATATAAAAATTTTCACTGCCGACCGAAATCGCCAAAAATCTACCTTTTGCTAATTCAAGCTTAAATCTACTACAGACCTCCAAAACATATTCCAGACGCGCTCCTAAGCCCAAAATCACCGTATGAAGCTGTTGACATCATCCATAACTCATTCCGGAGTCGTTTACACAAAAAGTCAAATTTCGGTCAAATTCTCACCGCTTAAGCTTCCAAAACTAGAATCCTTCTTCCAATTCGACTCTGAATCATCCGGAAACTGAATCCAACCATGCACGCAGGTCGATATACATAATGTGAAGCTGCTCAAGGCCTTATGCCACCGAACGAAGCTTAAATTATCAAAACGATCGGTCGGGTCGTTACATTCTCCCCCTCTTAATACAAACGATCGTCCTGGAACGTGCCAAGATTCGCCTCGAACTCATCAAATCACTGAAAGGACACTTCCAATATACACCTGCAGGTGATCCCACGTCAATCCAATCTACATAAGCGTGACGACTCCATATCAACTGCAACTTAGCATTTCTACCAACATCGATAAGCCTCATACCCCAAATTCTCACCTTTTATTCATTTACAAAAGACCCGATTCTAAATCCATATGCGGTATCAGTCTTAACTAGCTGCACCAACTCATGCCTACACCCACAAGGTACGACCACACAACATAACACACCGCACATAGGCCCTTAATAACACTTCTGATCCCAATAGCTGCTTGAAATCAACCCAGCACCGGCAATTAGCCTCATATCCGATAGAACTCTGTTTCAAACCTCCATAACACTGATAATAATGCAAGAAACATGAAGACCTCATAATTTGACACCCGAATCACTAAGCCACAACTAACACCACCGGGCACACACCCCGCAAGCTAAAACTCAAGAAGCACAGAACGAAATTGACTAAATATGAAAAGAAAAACACATAAGGCAACTACCAAACAAGCCTGGCAGGCACAACTCTCTATCAATACTAACGTACAAAACAATATAACAAGGAAAGAATTAAAGCATATGAACAATCACAAGGGTCCCATCCTGATATAACTTCCACCGCGGTACTCAGCCTGGTTCAAACATATCGAATCACAAAAGATCACGAGGGCCTCGCCCTCAACTCTAAATCACATATCGAATATATATCATACCAATTGAAATCTTCCACTAACTCAGCTCTGCCAATAAATCATAACACTCGCTGAACTCTCACTCCGGTAGAGTATCAAATCATAGCTCTTAACCAAAATACTCAGGAAATATCATATCAAGTTTACCATGATGAACAACAAGAACTCACTTGTAGTCTTACCACTCTCAACGATGAATAAAAATAACGATACACATAGGCTACCACTCATAGAATCTCCCTACAGGAGCAAACACGAAAATAGAGTCCAAAGCATGAAATTCACTCATAAATGAAGCAACAAATAAGGGATTCATCCCGACCAGTAGAACTATAATGAAATACAAATGGTGCCCCTCTGTAACAGATCAAAACATACATGTATGATAATATCTGGCACATCGGCCTCTAGCATGCTATATGAAACACATCAACGGGTCGGGCCTCCCCCTCTTGGGTGCCCTCTATTCACTTAAATAACTCGTTGTGACACACCTGCCCGAAGCCTAGGACAATGTGGCTGATATCTCCATACTCAAAGCAACCTCTCTGCTGACGTGGCTGTGGAAACTAAGCAGTACGAGTACTCTGAGACCCAGGAGTACCTGAAACACTGCACGAAGCTGGAAGTGCAACTGAACTGGCTGACCCATCAAACTCCTACCATGTCGTACCCTGCCTCCAAAATAAGGATCAGTTGATCTCTTCGGTCTACGAGGCCTCCTCGCCTCCCTGTAATCTCTCTCCTGATCTCGTTTGTTCTCTCACTCCCGGTTTCACATGCCCTCTAACCGGCGAGCGATCCCTACCACCTGCTGAAACGAAACATATGACTCCAACTCTCGAGCCATGTTGAACCGAATTTTATGCTTGAGCCCCTCAATGAATCTATGGACTCGCCCTCTAACTGAAGCGACCAAGGCAGGTGCATGCCTGGCCAAATCACTGAATCTAACGGCATACCCTAATATTGACATAGTGCCGAGACGCAACTGCTCAAACTCCGCGTGCCATGCATCCCGAAGGGACTGAGGTACACACTTTCTCAAAGACATCTCTGAAAACTGAACCCATGTAAGTGAAGCTACATCGGCCGGGCTACCCAACTCATATGCCCGCCACCACTGATGAGTTGTTCCCTTAAGCTGAAACGTAGTAAAAGCAACCCCACTCGTCTCAACAATATCCATAGTGCGGAGGATGCTATGGCACTTCTCCAGAAAACCTTGTGCACTCTCTGAAGCCAAACCGCTGAATGTATGAGGGATATATCTCTTGAACTTTACAAATCTAAGTTGTCCTTCCTCGGATGCTGCTGCTCTGACCATAAGCTAAACTGGAACCACAACATGTGTCACCATGACACCTGGAACCTGACCAACGTGAACTCGCTGCTCTGGAGTGTGGGCGGCGGGAGTCTGGGCTCCTCCCCCGATCTGTGAAGTAACTGGTGCAACCGGAAATAACCCCGCCTGAGCCGATATACCAAACATGCTCAGGAACTGTGCTAAAGTCTCCTGAAGTCCGGGGGCAACAGCAGACGCCTCCGGTACTTGCCCCCTAACTGGAACTACAGGCGGCTCCCCAACTACTGCTCTGGTAGGTGCCCTAGCTGCGACACGTGCTCCTTGTCAGGCTCTGCCTCTGACCATAGCGACATCTACTCCGGGGGTAACATTATCAGGAACTGCAGCTCGTGTCCTCACCATTTGTGAGAGAATGGAATGGTAAATTTCAAACTTCAAGATCAATGAACTCGCACGATAGGAATGAAGGAAGTGAAATTGTCCTAATAGTTCCGTAGCCTCTCAAAGATAAGTACAGACGTCTCCGTACCGATCCACAAGACTCTACTAAACTCGCTTATGACTCGTAGCACCTATGAACCTAACGCTCTGATACCAACTTGTCACGACCCAATTTTCTCGCTGTTAGGTATCGTGATGGCCTAATATTTACTAAGTAACAACAATAACAAAGGAAATCTAACATTCTCGATATAGAAATCTTTACAAAATTTACTATTTTCCAAAATCGGTAGTACAAGTCATAAGCTCTACAGAGTTTACTACAACTTCTAAATACAACTGTTCGGAAATAAGTAAAAATAGTGTAAATACAAAATAGGAAGGTGACTCCAAAGCCTACGAACACAGCGGCAGGTTTACCATGAGTCTCCTCAGCAAGGATCTGCACAACTACTAACGATCGATACCTGGATCTGCACAAAATGTGCAGACGTGTAGTATGAGCACACCACAGCGGTGCCCAGTAAGTATCAATACTAACCTCGGTGAAGTAGTGACGAGGACTAGTCAAGACACCCACTGGTCTAATAAACTGAACAAGTATAAGTATAGGGATGGCAGAACATGACATCTATCTAAGGACCCCGCGATATGGCTAACGACATAGCAACTACAATAAGGAAGGAAAAACAGCAAGTAACAGCGGAACACCAAAATAAGACACAAGAGAATGAACGGAATTGCAATTTGAATTAATCTCTTGATTGAAAGTTTATTTTCTTGAGAACTTTTCAAATTTTGGAAGTAATTTGAAGGAATAAAAAACCAACATTCTCTTAGCCGGAGTGATTTGGATTCTTTTGTGAATATGGATTGCTGTGAAATTATCTATTTTTTTGACTATTTCTGCCACAAAATTTGAGCAACGATCTTTGACTAGACTAAAAACTCGTTAGTGGGGAAACCTATAACATACATCATATAGAGCCTGTTTGGATGAGCTTAAAAGTTGGTCAATATGTTTGGCAGCCAAAAAAATGGCTTAAAAAAAGTTAAAATCTGCTTTTAAAAAATCAAAACCAATAAGTTGAAAAATTCAACTTTTTCGAAATTGGCTTAAAAACCATATTGTTTTGACCGAGGATATTACATTCTTTTCCCTTATAATTTTTTCTAATCCCGAAATTACCCCTCAGTAGAAAACCTTAAAACATACTATCTTTTCTTTTCTCTATTTTTGTTACAGCATCCTCTGCTTTCTTCTTCGTCTTCTTCCAAAACTTTCCTCTCTTTTCCTTTCCTTTCTTTCTTTACACTTTCATTCATTATTTTTCCCTCTTTTTCCTTTCCTTTCTTTCTTCCCGAGTGTTGCTCCCTTCCACGTCATATTTCTTATGTCAGTTATAATCTTCGTTCTTCATCTTGCCTTGCTACTGTCATTCTCCAATATTTGTCAATTTCTTGAAGTTCTTAACGTGAAGCAAACAATAGTTTTTTAAATAATGTTTGATACATTTCAATATTTTATAAATATTGTTCTTTTAACTTCTTTTTTTGGTTCCATAACATTTAATTTTTTGGTCGTTGAATCCTTCTTCTTTTTTTAATTGGTGTAATTATATTCTAAAATCAAATAATTCAATGAATTTATGTGTTACCCCTGCATTTGAAGCTATGAACGGAAAATATAATATTATAGTCATCATCTTCTTTATAATGTTAACAACGTTAAGGATATTTCAGCCATTTTAATAAGAAAAAGTGCTTACCAGCACTTGTTTACCAAACACTTCATCAGCTTGTTTTCAGTTTCAGCACTTTTATCCAAACACGTAACTGTTTATTTATAAAATAAGTTTTAGCACTTATACACTTAACTTAAAAGTCACTTTTTTAAGCTAATCCAAACGGGCTCATAATGTACGTTGTACATTCTCTCGTATCTAAAGTCTTAAACAGAAAAATGAGTAATCTTGTGACCAATAAAACGTCAAATGAGCTATTATATGAGTCTACATATCAAATCGAAAACCAGAATTCTTTTTGGATAAAAAAAATCCAAAAAAACATTTCCTAAATGTTGTCCAGAACATTATCGTAATCGGTCAAGCTACTCGTGAATATTTGCAAAAATACCGTTTCCCCATTCAATTAACGTGAGACTATGTTTCTAACACAAACCAAGTTAAATCAGCAATGGACTAGTTGTGGTGCGAGATCTATGTCAGTCATATTTTAATTAAGACTAGTCCAATGTAAAGATTTATTCCAGACACAATTAATGGTATACTTAAAGAAGTCATTAGATCTGGGCTCAATAAGGACAAGAATTCCTATAAGAATCTCTTTGGAAAATGGGAAGTTCAGAATAGAGAAATCACAAAACCTGACTACTTAAGTGCATACAATATTTTATAGAGTGCCGCTACTGCTCAGTGCAAATGTGCATCCACACCGTCATTCACTATATCGTGATGTGGAAAGGTACGTACTCATTTTACTTTCTCGAAATGTTATATACTCCCTAACTTCGCCTTTCATTTTTTACCTATTTAACTCAGTATCATTTATTTCTCCTTAAAAAAATATTACGATAATTTATTTAGACAAGTATTGCAATAACTTATTATTGGATCATTTACTAGAGCGATGATTAGATTTGAAAAAAGATAATTAATTATTTTTTCATTTGATTTTTTTAGTAGATTGTTAACTAAATGAATATTTGAGAGAGATACAAGGTATTTTAAATAAATACTTTTATAATTAAGACCAGAAAAAAGGCCAATAATGCCCCTCAACTATGGGAAGTTGAGCAAATTTGACCTTATTTTGAATTTAGTCTCAAATATGTCCTTATCATTAGTGAATTGATTTAGATTTGTTCTTAACTATGACAAATAAAACAAATTTACAATTCGTTTGATTATACATGTAAATAAACACGTAATATGAATCGGAGGAATTAGTACATTCTTCTTAGAAAAAGTTTGTAGATTTTGAATTTCATCGAGAAGACAAATAAAAATTTGAAGTAACATTAAGTTTAAATATGAGATAAATTAAACATTAAACAGACACAAACTCACATATAATGAAAGTTGAACGTAGGACGAAAATGGACTCTACATTTGATATTAGTTTAACTTATACCTGTTACTCGGGCCGGGCTGACCCGTTTACAATCCGGTTCAGCCCGGTACTGTAGCATGGGGATGGGTTGGGCGGGGAGCGGGTTTCAAACGAACAGTTTTTTGATACCGGTGCACCGGAACCCGCTAAGCCCGTTAACGGGTTACAACCCGGTTCTTAATGTTTTTTTTTTTGTTTTTTTTTGTTTACCGTTGCCAACGGTCAAATTCAAATATGACCGTTGGCCAACGACCTTTTTTTGCAAAAATGGTCATTTCGGCCTACCCTTAAGAAAATAACCCTCACACCCCTAATATTTGATAAATTATAATTTTAACCTTTTAAAAACTATAAATAGCCCCCTTCTTCTTCATTTTTCCTCACAATTCACTCTCTTACTACTCTAATTCTCTCTCAATTCTCTCTTGATATTATTGATTATTGTTCTTAAATTCTCAATTACTTATTATTTCAAGTTTCATCAAATATTTAGTTTAGCCATTACAAAATTATTATTATTATCAAATATCAAGTATTCAAGTGAAGTGTGGTATCAACTATCAAGTATCGATCTATCAATTGAAGTTTGGTTTTTTATATCAAATTTAGTGCGGCATCCGGAATTCCGGTACACTCGTTCTATATCTTTCTCTTCTTTGGTGTACATTTATTTTATTATTTAGAATTATTAATTTAATTTACATAATGGATATATTTAGAGCAGCCAAAAAAGCTCGCACTAGTAGAGGTGGTAGAGCAACCAAGAACCTCATGTTGACATGGATGAACTTACAAAAATGATGCATAGCATGTGATGTACTATTTCTTTTCTTTTTTTTATAATTGTTGTAAATTTTTAATTTGCAAGTTCGAAAATAACAAAATCAAAAAAGAACTTGCAAATTAATTTGAAGTATTATATATTATTCAATAAAAATATTAAATAAAAGTTTTCGGAGCTTGATCCTTACATATTGCCTATTGGTCTTATTAAATAATTTTTTGTAGCCACTTACTTTCAAATTTCAATTTTAAAATTGTAAAATTTAAATTTTAAATTTAAAACTTTAAACTTCAAAGTTTAATTCTAAGCCTTAAAAGTTTGCAAACACTTAAGTATCAATAACATTGAATAAGAAAAATAAAATTTACTTAAAAAAAAAAAGCACGGTCCAGTCCAGCCCGCTAAGCCCGAATCCGGACGGACAAAAAAACCCCGAAAAAGTACAGTCCACTAACCGCCCGCTGACTCAACCCGCTAACAGACGGGCTGATTTTTTTTGTGTCCAACCCGCCCGTTAAACACCCATAGTTTAACCCAACAATGTGGTAAATTTTACACCGTTAAACAGGAGAAAAATATCAGAGCGTGTGATGTACTCGCTAGTGATGAATTAGTCCTTGTTTAGAAGTGAATGTGGCAAAAAGTACAGTACAGTATTGATCACATTCGTTAGTACTTAATCAGTTTTAATCGTTAGTACTTAAACCTATTTGACTTGATATGAAATTTATTTTTTTTTATAAAATTTGTAATGTAAAATACTATATATATATATATATATATATATATATATATATATATATTATATGACTTTAAATTATTATATAAATATAAATTATTTTCAAATATAAAAAGAAGTAATTTTTTTTTATGGAGTACGAACGGAAAAGGAAATAAATTTACAGAGATTAAAACGGAGGGAGAGTATGTTTTGTTTTTATATATAGGAAGATTTTGATTTGATTTGCCAAAATGGATGGTTGTGGTTGGGGGTTGTGCAATTGCATGTCTAGGAAAATGAGTGAAGTTGGAAAGAGGGAAATAGAAATACTCTCTGCTTCAGTTTATACTAACTTATTTGGTTAGAAACGAAATTTAAGAAAATAGAGAAAACTTTTAAATTTATAATATAAAATGAGATATATATATTTTGTGTGGTTATAGATTATTATATAAAATTAAATTATTTTTAAATACAAAAAAAAGTTATTTTTTTTGACATAAATTAAAAATAAAATATGTTCATGAATTGAAACGGAGAGATATAAGTGAAGCATAAGAAATGCAGCAACAGAGTATGAATGATTCCTTGAGGCATGTGATTTTGCTAACTTTTTTTCCCCCACTCTGACAACCCTCGATGTTCGTGCACTTTTGTCATACCCCCCAAACCCTCTCACTCACTGCCCCGCTCTTATGGCTACTCATCCCCTCGAATGGAAAAGGATACGGGAAAACTCTTAAGTTATTTTATGATAAATTATTTCGTGCTTACTTATTTTGGGATAAATTATTTTATTATTTTATAGGAATAAAAAAATATCATAATTTCAAAATAATTAATTTTAGAATTAATAATATTAAAATTTTATTATAATTAAATATAAATAAACTCATATTAAATTTAATCTCGAAATTAATTATCAATCCGTCTACCAAACAAACCTATTTAGTATTAATTAAGAAACAAGGTTCTGCGTCCTTCTTATCAAGACAAGGACAAAGTTAAGAAATATCATGTTTAACATTAATTAATGTAAATATGTTTTCTTTGAAATAGTTTAAAATACATTGGAATAAATTAGCAGGTACTAATGTTAGTTTTTAGGCAAATGGAATTGTTCCAAAATAATTACTCTCCCCGATCCTTAAGAAATGATTTTTTTACCTTTTTATTTTGGCCAAAACTAAATATCCTTTTACATAATCAAGAAAGAATTCACTTTATTTTTTCAAATTTATTCTTATTTATTTATCCATAGAAAATCTATGACAACATTAAACAGGTTCAGCAACTAATATACTATACACTAAGACGTGAGAATAACTTTCTCACATTTTTATTACGTTCCCATGCTGAATTTGTACTGTAGTCATATTTATCAACAATATAGAAATTAAGCTTCCGTTTATAAGATAATTTTTTGGGGGTATATATTCAAATTTTTAGATCCATTTGATTTTTCATAGACGTTTTTAAATTGTAGCAAAATTTAAAATTATATTTTGAATAATGAAGTGACT
The DNA here is from genome assembly GCF_000715075.1 of Nicotiana tabacum. Taxonomy (NCBI): domain Eukaryota; kingdom Viridiplantae; phylum Streptophyta; class Magnoliopsida; order Solanales; family Solanaceae; genus Nicotiana; species Nicotiana tabacum. The sequence goes on along the minus strand of NC_134083.1, from coordinate 15,383,627 downwards.
TGAGAAGAGAAGTTGAAAAGTTTACGTGTTTCTTCTGTGAGTGCCATTGTAAGTTGGAGTATAATAGAGCTATGACAAGTGCTACTATAACTACATGCAAATTTTAATTAAGACTAGTTTAATCACTATGCCTATTTTTTTTAGGAGTTAGTATTTTTTTTAATGGATAAATTAAATATAAAAAATTCACTTATTATGAAGAGGAAATAACATCTCAGGAAAAATAAGAAGTTGTCTAGCTAGTACAGATGTACAATTGTCTCTCCCGTTTCTCCTCCCCCGGATTGAGCTCTCCTTTCTACCAATGATTTGAGGATTAGGTAAGAAATTGAAGAAGGAAAAGTAGAAGAGTAGATAATAAGAAAGCAGTTTTAATTCCGTTGCTTTATGTTCATCGTTTATTTTGAAGAAAGAACAATGCAGTTAAATTTGTATTTTGAGTTGAAATGCCTAAACATAGGATACCATCTCAATAATTTTCCCTCTCTCGAGTTAATCTCGACGCAATTTTTTATTCTGATTACTCTTAAAAGAAAAATAAATTAAAGAGGACTGGAGGGCCTCCTGAGGTCTTTAATCTATTTTTCCGTTTTTTAAACTTTTACAGCTAGCAAGTTCACCTTATTCATTCACAAAAGGCCCACTTATATTACCACTTACTAGCTTTTGCTATATCACTCTACCAATTTTATTCAGTCAGTATCCAAAGTAACCCTACTTTAGTATCTGCCCGTTTTATTTTGTTTCTTATTGGTTTTCTATAAAAAGACCCATTTCTATTAACCATTTCCACTGACTCACATTTTTTCTCACAGCTCCAGCTTAGCCATGGGAGAATTTCTAAGACCCTTCTTCATTTTGGCCTCTGTCACCATTATTTTCTCCCTTATTTCAGGTACACAACAATTTGTTGTTCAAGTAACTGGGTATTTGTTTTAATTTTTTTTACTAATGTCTTTTTTATTTTATTGTTTCTAACAGTAGAAGTAACTGGTACAACAATGACAATGTACAACAAATGTAGCCACCCAGTTTGGCCAGGGATACAGCCAAGTGCAGGCAAGCCGATTCTGGCTCGTGGAGGGTTCAAGCTGCTCCCAAATAAGGCTTACAGGCTTAGCCTACCGGCTGGGTGGTCCGGTCGAGTCTGGGGTCGACATGGCTGCTCTTTTGATGCATCTGGACAGGGGCGTTGTGCTACTGGGGATTGTGGTGGTGCGCTCTTTTGTAATGGTATTGGTGGGACCCCTCCAGCTACACTCGCTGAGATTACTCTGGGTAATGACCAGGATTTTTATGATGTGAGTCTCGTAGATGGCTACAATCTTGCCATCTCCATTACTCCATTCCGAGGCAAAGGTGAGAATCCCTCCTATTTCTTTTGACATGTCTGACATTAAAGTGTTTGATTGACTTATTTGTCCTGGATTAGTGCTTTTATGCTTCCTATCAGTCCAAGTTATGTTAGTTTCGTAGCAGGTGTACTTTCGACATTACATATTATTAGTCCCACTCCATCCCCTTTCCGTTTATTTTTTCTCGAGGATTAGGTGAGTAGTTTTAGATTTACGAATCTATGACTGAATCTTTTCTGGGGTTTCCACTGTCACCTTTGATTTCGTCTTTACTAGTAACGTTAGCTGGTATATTTCGTGAAAATAGTGTAAGCCCGCACATATGTCAAAATGTAACACCAATCCATCGGTTTTCACATTTTTCCTAAAATTAAGTGGGCGTTATAATTTTGGGTTGTTTTTGAAGTTTTATGAGTGATTTGAGTGAATTTTAAAAAATATTTTTTTTTTTTGTAGTTTTTCAATTTTTTGAAAATTTTCAAAAATGCATCTTCCAAGTTAAAATTGGAAATTTTACGAACAAACGCTAATTTCGGAAAAAATAATTTTTTTTGAAAAAAAGAAAAAAAATTTCTTATGTCCAAACAGACCCTAAAAATAAAAATAAATATTAGCGAAATCTCCAGTAGTAGAAGTGGGGACTAGTAGAACAGGCAACTCAATTTCCCATCTCTTTGAGCTCCTTAAAGGGGCAGCCATTTGCACTAAATTTCCATTATGCGCGGGATCCGTCAAAAGTTCAGACCAGAAGTGTCTATTGTATCTCGGCTAACCCTACCTTCCTGCAAGAGTCCTTTAGAAAACAATCTCATGTATTATCACTTTGTTAAGCGACAAAATTTATGGAATCTATATAGAGTCCCTATTCAATTCACTGATGTGGCAGTGACAAAGCTTGAAATTGCTTAAAATGCTGTCTAAAATCTTTGCAGTCACCATCATGCTTTAAAAATCTATTTGATGGATTGTGATATTTCACTTGTCTAAGTAATGTCACTATTAGAGCTTACACCAAAAATATTTATTTGCAGGGAAATGCAGTTATGCAGGGTGTGTGAGTGACTTAAACACAATGTGCCCAGTGGGTCTACAAGTGAAATCTCATGACAAGAGGCAAGTGGTTGCTTGCAAAAGTGCCTGCGCTGCTTTCAATTCTCCAAGATATTGTTGCACTGGTACTTTTGGCAATCCACAATCTTGTAAGCCAACTGCCTACTCAAGGATTTTCAAGACTGCTTGTCCTAAAGCTTATTCTTATGCTTACGATGATCCCACTAGTATTGCCACTTGCACTGGCGGTAGCTATTTGCTCACTTTCTGTCCTCGCCATTAGTACTCTTGTTTTTTTCAACTCTTATTATTAGTAGTATATCAAGTTAAAATATATAGTCGTCATTTTAGTCTTCAACTTTTCTATCTAGGTCAGATTCCTAGCTACGTCTATCTTACTACTAGTACTAGTATATTGTATTATTATCATCATTATCACTTGTGGTAGACTTTCTATTTAAATTGGTAGCAGTTAATTGTTTTTGATATCATTGGTGCAATTATTCCTCGACGCTTTAATTTCGGATTGATATTTGGAGCTTTGACAGTTTTTAAAATATCAACTCACTTTACAAGAGTTTGACTTTTGAGCAAGACTATATAAAATATCAAATTAACATAGTCTTGCATAAAATTAACCGTTCATAGTTATTTTTTTTGTGATGATGGTGACTGGATTAGCTGGTGTTTCTCGGTTGTATTTTTTCAACTATTTTGTCAGGTTTTTCAATTATTTAATCGGTACATGCTACTTAGCATAAGTACCATGGTAACTTTTTCAATCAAAGCTTAAGAATATGAGAACTATTCATAGTAGAATTTGATTTTGCAATATAGAAAATGAATCAAATAACTTGTGTTAGACAATCACAGTGTATAAATTATTTACAAACATCAAGAATCTTTTAATTCATTTAATCTCATTTATAATGGTGTAAAATTAAATCAAACATTAACAAATTATCGATTATATAAATTTTTATTGTCCATGTTACTTATTTTATTCTCATTTATTAAGGTGTAAAGAAATTTCAAACCTCCATATATTCTACTTTGAAATGCTTACTCCTATTGAATAGTGGGAAAAGTAAGTTGAATATAACCAAAGAATCTTGTAACGTGTCATGTTGGGCTAAGGAGGGTAAAGGGCAAAAAAGGGACAGAATTGTTGTAGTAATGGGGTCGCAGTTTATTTCATCTGGAAAATCTTCTTGCCTCTGCCTTTCACTGTTCTTCTCGTGCTCGTTCAGAGAATCAAATCGTTGGCGACTTGCAAACATCTTTTCCTTTTTCTAACTTTATTAATTAAAAGCTATAATAGCTCTAAGGCTTTTTCTATCTATTTCTTGTGCGAAACTGAATTTCGTTGGACTCCCGCCTAGGATGGTATTTAAATTTTCGTTAAGTTAAAGCTAGTTGAAATTTAAAAAAAAGTTTTTGAAATTGTGTTGAAAAATAATTTTTGGAAGTTGAAGTTAAATTAGATATTATATAACGGAGTATCATTCTTTAACTGAGCTGAATACTAGTAACATTTTAACAAATTCAGTTAGTGGTTTTTGTCACAAATTACACCCTTATCCTACACCTTCAATTTTCTATCGTTGTTAGTTTTTATTTTTTATTTTTTATTTTTTTGGGTGGAGGTATTACAGGCTTGGTGTTTGGGAGGGTTGTTTTTGCCAATAAAAATAGGTCGCCGAAACTAGTGGCGACCTACAGTTAGGTTTATTTCCTCCGACCCAGGATATAATAAGCTTAGATTTACTCACACAGGCTTCACTAATAGGAGTACTAAATTAATAATTTTAGGACTTGATTCTGGTATTTAATTTATCAATCTGTTTTTGTAAAAAAAAGTTACATAACTAGAAACTAGATGTTTATGAATGATTACTTAAGTAATTAATAATTACCAATAAAAGATATTTATAATTATTTTAATTTTTAAAATAGAAACCCCAAAAGCAGAGACCAAAGAACCGACATGTTGTTGAGGACACGTCTCAAGACAGAGCCAACTGATTCAGTGGTCTTCAAACATTGTGGTAAAAGAAAAATACATTTCACCGACCTACTAACCACACTAGTAGCTTGTTTGGTCTTGCTTTTTATTGGTCAAAAGTATTTTTTTGGTTGCCAAAAGTACCTTTATTCCAATATCAGCGTGTTTGGTCAAACTTTTAGAAGGAAAAAGTGTTTTTGAATAGAAGCATAAGTAGTTTTTGAGAAATAAAAAAAAAATAGTTTCACAAAAAGTAGTTTTTTAAAAATACTTTTGAGAAAAATATATTTAGAAACACTTTTTAAAAGCTTGACTATACACTAATGACTAATTGCTACTCAAAAATAATTTATTAATTGATTAGCCAAACACAAACTGCTTCTTACGAAAAATACTTTTTTGAAAATCACATTTCAAAATAAGCTTATTTTAGAAGTACGACCAAACAAACTATAACAACTTGTTTGGATGATTGTTACCTATTGTATTGTATCGTATTGTTACTTTAAATACAATATTTGTTTTGGTTGTTATTTAAATTTTATTTTGTCGTCTCGTTCAATCCGTCGTTACGTCGACGAAATATGCCACTTTATTAACAACCGATTTGATGTGGTTGCGTCGTTATCTTATCTTTTTCTCTTATCTCACCCTTCATTATTACTAAATAATTTTATTTTATCATTTACACTACCTTTTTATATAATAAATTTATCCTGTATCATATTTTTTCTTTATAATATTCCAAATTTATTCTTCATATTGTTGGTGCATGATATGAAACAAAGGTAAACGATATAATCTATTCAAAAATTATATTCATAAAACGATATAGTACAATACAATATGATATATTATGAAACGATGCGTAACAAGGAGGAAGTGCACAGTTGGCCAGTAATAAAAGATATATTTACTTTTAAGCCATTGTTTAAAATGTCTTTAGTATTTAGCCACTACTTTAATAAACTATTACCCGCCCGGACGAAAATACCCCTCTGCTATAATAATTTCGCTGAAACCTACGCTCCTTATTTACTTGATAACTTCACTCAGCTTATTTACGTGCATAGAACATAAATAAGCTTTTTGGGATTGCAGAGAATTTCGCTCAAACTTTGCCTGTGATCGTCCAAATTACAGAAGGTTTTCTACTCCTTTCTCCTCCTATTTCAAACTAGAGAATTCAACTTTCTCGTCCAAATTTCACTATAAAATTACAGTAAGTTCTAAAATTTCAGATATCTCTATAGGCTTTTGTATGTTTGTGTAGATTTTATTTGGTTGATGGAGAATAAGATGCAAGGGATTTGATATTTTTTTTTCCTTTTCTGGATTGCATTGTATTGATAAAATTTTCTGTATTTACAACTTGTATTGATAAAGTTAAGGACATCGTGTCCTTAACTTTATGACTGTTGTTTAAATATTGAGGGCAAAGTGTCTTGTATTTGTAACTTTTATTGATAAAGTTAAGGACATTGTGTCCTTAACTTCATGACTGCTGTGTAAATATTAAGGACAAAATATCCTGTATTTACAACTTGTATTGATAAAGTTTAGGACATCGTATCCTTAACTTTTATGGCTACTGTGTAAATATTAAGGACATAGTGTGTCACACCCCCTTTTTTCACCTCACTTAACCCTCTTAAGATAATAAAAAGATTTTGAAGCTCAAAAGGGTTTTTAATTATGAAAGTGACAAAAGATCGTGTTCAAAAAGATTTTTCAGAGTCGCCACCTGACATTTGATTTCGGTGTGCCAGGTCATCGTTTCTTTTAGAAATGATTTTTCTTTAAAACACTTTTAGACTCTAAAACTGACTGCACCGGAGATTCTAAGAAAGGGGGTTCATTTGACTCGGGGAGAAGGTGTTAGGCATTTCCCAAGTCCCGTGAAGGTCACGGTTGCGACTTGATCGAGTTGGATTTAAAATATTCAAATTGAGGTAAAAACACACAAAAAAGTAAAAATAAACACATAAGAGGCTCGAGGTCGTCCCCACCTAATAAAATAAAATAAAATAAGTCTTACTATCCTATCTTATGCCTCCAACAATGATTCCACGACCTCCATTTACATTTACTTCGGGGCATTCCACGGATAAAAGAGTATAAAAATATATACAAACTCTGCGAGGCATTTCCCGGATGAATTAATAGACTAAATGGGTGACCACTCACCTCAAAAGAAAATAAAACATAAACGTCCTAAAAGTTTGCCTACCCAGATGTGGTCGGCCTAAGCATGCTACTAGCGGAGAAATAAAGAATTAATAATAACTGAATCGAAATACTAAAACACGTCACATTGAATGCAGTTCTGTTTTCTTTCGATTTTCAATTCCATAGCATTTTTTATTCAACTTAACTAATAACTCATGATTTGATTCATTTATCACAAATTATGCTCTATCATAGTTGTTAATTTAAATGAGCAATTTGACTTTTGAGTATCACTAAGATGTCCTAGTGAGGCAACTTCAAATCATCCCAAAAGAGAAGAACAACAGTCAAGTCAGAACCATATAAATTGCAAACACACGCATCATATTAAGAAGGATGGAGTAACAAAGAAAGAATTGGACCTTCTATTGACGAATCCAAAGTTGTGACTCAAAAGACAAACCGAAAAATGATCACAATCTGAGCAGCAGGCAGGAATTCGACGACCTCGAATGTCTTCAACACCCAACTTCGACCAACTCAGCAGAAAGGGATTTAAGTATTCTTGAGCAGCAGAAATCTTTCCCGATGGAGTAATAAGAATCTCCAAATCAAATCTGGAATTTAAAATACGAAAGAACAACCTTCTTGATAATGAAATTAGAACCTAGAGGGAGGTTTCTCACGGGGTTTAGGCAAATAAAACAAAGAGAATAACAGGAAGGAGTTCAGTTGTTGAAGGTGTTGTCTTTGGTGTTATGGTTGGAACAGTGGTGATATAATTTAAGTGTAAAAGCAATGAAGAGGGTGGAAGATTTTGAGTTGTTGCAGCCGTGTGGAATTTATGTATGTGCACTCTCTCAATAATTGAAGGAAATGAAGGGAAGTATAGACATTGCTTGTGGCTTGGAGAAAAGTAATCTGCCGGTTCTGATTTTTCTTCCTCTGTTTTTCGTCCGTGTTCTCCTCTCTGTTCGTATCCTTTATCTCCCTAATTGTCTCTCTATGTTTTTCTATCTTCTCCCTCTGTTGTTGGACTCTAGTCTCTCCATCTATGTCTATGTGTAACCTAGGTCCTTAGTTCTAGGTGGAGGGATCCCCTAGGGTTTCAATAATTGGATATTTATATGGAGGTGGTAAGGGATGATGGCCATTGGATTAGAGAAAAATAGATGGCTAAGATTAAATCTTGCATTTTAAGTGGAGAGTGGGCTAATGGGTTGGAAAGAATGGATCTTTGTCTTGCTGGGCCGCTAATATCCGAAAATGAGCTCCTAATTGACCCAAATTCAATTCTTTCTCAATGAGCAAAAATAAAAATAAAAATAAAAATACTACCAAAATATACTAATTAATCTTAGTTAATAAGAATAAACTATTAAAGTGAAATATATATTAAAATAAAAATATATTTAGTATTTTTTAAATGTTATAAAAAAGGTAGAGAAAATTATGTTAAAGTAATGGTAAAAAATTAAAAATATTATCTTTATAAAATACTAATAAGCTTAAATAAATAAATAAAAAGATAAAATAAAAAGATATATAATAAGAGAAGAAATATTATAAAACTATTTCTTGTGTTTTTAAACATATGTTTTAAAATAAAAATTAAAAGTTGATTGAAATCCTATTAAAATAAAAAATAAGTTAATATTTTTAAAATATTGCTTTTAAAAGTTGCGCGGGGTCAAAACTTATGTGCTTACAGCTGCCTCTCTTTGCTTGTAAACACGAAGAGTTTTAGGAGCAAAGAACAATAAGCAACGTAATTGATTTATGACCCGACACTTATTCAAAAGAAAATAAAGATTGCTAAAAAGATTGTGACCGAGCCCTGGTATTGAGCTGCCTACATATCCTTGGCCATAAAGGAATCAGGCCACATGTAGTTCAGAAGTAAGAAGAGTGATGGAGTATACCGAGGTGGAGAGCCGATTGAGGCGCCGTCGAGGTTCCGATCCGCGGTTCCTGTCATTACATTAAAAATAAAAGGAAAAATTACTACGAAAATAAAAGAAAAATACAAGATCATATCTACTTCTTGTCTCGAATCTTCCTTGAATATCCACTTGATCCTTCAACATGAAACTGAAAATTCACCCTAGTCTTCAGGTGGGCATCCTGCTGACTTGAATTTGAAGAAAACTAGAAGATGGCCCTGTTCTTCAGGCGGGTATCGTGCTGCTTGCACTTGAAATAAACTTGAACTTGGAGTAGACTTGAGCTTGCAAACCTTATCCTTCAAGCGGCTCGTGCTACTTCTGATTTTACTTAAAGACCGGAGGTCGACCCTATTTTTCAGGTGGGTTCCTGCTGCTTCAGACTTAAATTTGAAACTGAAAATTGACCTTGTTCTTCAGGCGGGCTCCTGATGCCTCCCTAACTTGAACTTGTAAACTGAAAGTTGACCCTATTCTTCAGCCGGGCTCCTAATGCCTCTCTGACTTGAACTTGTAAACTGAAAGTTGTCCCTGTTCTTCGGGCGGGATCCTGATGCTTCTCTAACTTGAACTTGGAAAATGAAAGTTGACCCTGTTCTCCAGGCGGACTCCTGATACTTCTCTAACTTGAACTTGAAAACTGAAAGTTGACCCTGCTCTTCAGGCGGGCTCCTGATGCCTCTTGAAAGTTGAAAGTTAAAAGTTGACCCTGTTTTTCAGGCGAGCTCCTGATGCTTCTCTAACTTGAACTTGGAAAATGAAAGTTGACCCTGTTCTCCAGGCGGGATCCTGATGCTTCTCTAACTTGAACTTGAAAATTGAACGATGGCCTTGTTCTTCAGGCGAGCTCCAGATACCTTTCTAACTTGAACTTAAAACCGATTTCTGACATATTGACCCTCGTTCTCCAGGTGGGCTCCTGATGCCTCTCTGACTTAAACTTGTAAATCGAAAGTTGACCCTGTTCTTCAGGCGGGATTCTCCTGATGCTTCTCTAACTTGAACTTGAAAACTAAACGTTGGCCCTGTTCTTCAGGCGGGCTCCTGATTCCTTTTTGATTTGAACTTAAAACCGATTTCTGAAATATTGACCCTCATTTTCCAGGTGGGTGCCTGCAATCAAAACAACACAACAAACAAAATTTTCTGCCCCAGTTTGCACTAGGAAGATTTGTGAGTTGTTAGCAAAACTATAAATCACCTATGCTATTGATGCAATGATGAGAGTAAAACTAAAGACTCGACTAGGATGTGTGTCTCCTGTGAGTAAAACCAAGAAAAGTTAACTAGCAAATGCGTCTGCTAAAAATAAAACCTGAATGACCTAAACTAGGAAGTGTGTCTCCTAAAAGAATAACCTGAAAGATCCAGATTAGGAAGTGCGTCTCCTACGGGTGAAACTTGAATGAACCAAACTAGGAAGTGCATCTCCTAGGGGTGAAATCTCAATTTAGAAGTGCGTCTCCTAAAAGTATATTCTGAAAGACCCAGACTAGGAAGTGCGTCTCCTAGGGGTGAACTTAAAATACTCAAACTAGGAAGTGCGTCTCCTAGGGATGAACTTAAATGACCCACACTAGGAAGTGCGTCTCCTAGGGGTGAAGACTTTAACATAAAATTAGGAAGTGCACCTCCTAAAGAAATAGAATCTGAAAAACCCAAACTAGGAAGTGCATCTCCTAGATTTGAGGTTGAGCTTGAGAAAAACTATAAACTGAGCTTGACTAAACTTAAAATTGACCCTATTCTCCAGGAGGGACCCCTGAACTCAAGCAAAACTAAAGATTAACAACTTAAGAAAACTAAAAACTGACCCTATTCTCCAGGTGGGACCCCTGAACTCAAGGAAAACTAATGACTAACAACTTAAGAAAACTAAAAACTGACCCTATTCTCCAGGCGGGACCCCTGAACTTAAAGAAAGCCAAAGATTAATAACTTAAGGAAACTAAAATTGACCCTATTCTATAGGCGGGACCCTTGAACTAAAGAAAAACTAAGATTAACAACTTAAGAAAACTAAAAGCTGATCATATTCTCCAGGCGGGAACCCTGAGCTCAAGAAAAGCTAAAGACTAGCAACTTAAGGAAACTTAAAACTAACCCTATTCTCCAGGCGGGACCCCTGAACTTAAGGAATGCTAAAGATTAACAACTTAAGGAAACTAAAAACTAACCCTATTATCCAGGCGGGACCCCTGAACTTAAGAAAAACTAGAGATTTAAAACTTAAGAAAACTAACAACTAACCCTATTCTCCAGGCGGGACTCCTGAACTTAAAGAAAAAACAAAAAACTCTTCCGGCTGGGGAGAATGCCTAGGAGGTATGATCTTCTCAACTAGGGGAATGTCTAGCAGGTAAAACCTTCTCAAATAACCTTTGTGCTGACAAAATTTGGGCACGCCACCTAAAAGTTTCAAGCTTCCAAGCTTTGATTTGGACATAGTCTTCGTCCCTCTTTCAAACAAAGAAAACTTGTGAGTTTAAAATATAGTGGTTGGTTTGTGGCCTTGATGTTGAGGGAGATTGCTCCTACACTTGCCATGATAACTTTGATTTCAACTTGGAAGACCCTGCTTGTTATTGGCTAACCACTTTTCTGTCAAACCTTACCACAGAAAACACCTCTGATCTATTCGAGCCCTATACACTTTGCCCGTTGCATTGTGCTCATGAATTGATATTTACCGAACCTTTGCACTTCATATGAATCCCAAAGCACGTCAATTGTCACCAACTCAGTGTGCATACTACTCTTTCCTGACTTATGCCACTTTGGTGTGCTAGCGAGACTCCGCTTTGTGCAATTAGAAAGTTGTAGCAAATTTTGAAGTTATTTCTCACTTGTTTTGACGAAACACACTCAAAAAGAGGACGTGAACAAAGCAAGAGGAACGGAGTAAGGTACAATGTAAAGAGATGATATCTAACAAGAAAATTACAAAGTAGAAACTCATCATATGTGGATACCAACTCTAATGGCCACGACATGCACTTTTGGATTAAATAGCCTAATCTGTCAAGCAAGTCTAATCTTCCACTCTTGTCCTACCTCTAAGCTGTGAAACTGGGCTTCAATGCTCCAATTGTCCTATCTAATTCACGATCCTCAGTTGACTTGTAGTACCCTGAAGGGTTTTCACCATCAAGCCTCTCTCATTTTATTCTTTCTCTCGACTCACTGTCGCCTTATGGTGCCTATGAAGGTTTTCACCGATAAGATTCTCTCATTTTGTTCTTTTCTTATTATTTCCTCTGGTTCTGCAGATGACAAGGCATTAACCATGGTAAAAATATCATATGCTCCTGGCATGTCCAGCTCAGCACTCTCAAAGATTATTTGGAAGGTCTTTTTTGGACTGTAATGTGGCTTTTGGACAGGGTTAGAAGGAAAGGATATCATAAAGGCTCAAAATAACCAAGACAACAGGGTTAATTTATTTACAACTTTTGGAATCCATTTTAAAACTTTGCCCAGTTTCTAAAACAAAATAATTTGAATCTTTTTTTTTTTGAACATGGAATTTCTAAGAAAACTGGCTACTCTTGACTTCGTGGGATTATAAAATATTTTATTTGATGCGACCGAACCGTAAGACTGCCTACGTATCTTATGATGACAAGAATCAGGTCGAACGTAGTTCAAAAGACTACTCTTTGTTGTTGCTATTTTTCTTTTTTCTTCTTTTCCCTCTTTTTTTCCTCTTTTCTTTTTTTTTTTTGAATTTTTCATTTGGAATGAACTTTCTGAAAGAAACCTTACGGGAACATGACTTTTTTTTTTCCCTTTTTTAATTTTTTTTTAATTTTTAAAATGTCTCTAACTTGATTCCAAATGAGGGGAGGTCAAAGAAATCAACACTGGTTCAAAAGGGTACCGAAGGGTATAAAATATTTGGGTAGCTGAAAGAGGGCCTCCCAATCTCTTAAAATGTCAAGTACAACACATGCAACTTGAGGGTGAAAAATGAAGATCATACACAACATTTCTTTTGCCGCTTCGGCATTAATATCACTGATATGCCTTTCATCTCTCTTTAGTGCCCTGTCAAGTACAGAACTCTCGATGGGTGACTTCTTCCTCACAATGGATACCCTCTATCAGTTTGGGACAAGCTCCCTTGGCTTTATCTTGTAACTTGAGATGCACTTGAACTCAAAGTTCCTTGCTTTAAATTGTCCAGGACGCACTCTTTTGTAACAAATTCTTGCTGTCCTCTTAATTGACCAAATTGTCTGCCTCAGTCTCACACAATTTGGGATTTAAATGATCTCAAAATGTCTGAATCTTTACTTATTTTCCCTCAAATGTCCTTGTCATCTTCAAACATTGTTTCATTATTTCATGATTAGAATAACTTTTAAGATCAGACTAAGAATTACGCGTGCATGTCGTGTAACTAGAGTCACCATGAAAAGAACTATAAAAGAAAAAGAGAACTAAGCAAAAACTGACTAAATATAACAGAAAATATGAGATTGTATTAGACAGAAGGTGAAAGGGTTTGAAAAACAAAACAAGCAAAATAGACATGGGCTACATCCCTGGAAGGCTCTTATATAACACTAGACGAGTTACTACAACTAAACGAACTAGGAAAAATATGAGGAAGAAGAGTTTGAGCCACAAAACAATATCCAGATTACAACCCTAAAATAACCCGGACGACAGAAACGACGACAAAATAAACTACCAAGACTCCTTCATGGCTAACCAAGAAAGCACTGCCTTTCCAATTTCCAAGCCCGACATTTTAGCCATTGAGTCGCACATCAACATTACTAGGACCTTCACAAATCTCCATCACATTGACCTCAGAAAATTGCTTTTGGGTCCCTTTTGCCACCTCGTTCTTAAGATCAACTTCTGGAACCGAGACTGATAGTGTTGAAAACTTTGCGGTAAGTGGCCTTCCAAGAGATTTAGAAGAGTTCTCACATTTCTTTTAAACACAAATCATGCCCACCATATGCGTCTCATTATGAACAGGCAAAGGACTTTGTCTAGTATCCGCTGTATCTGGATTTTACACGGTAATGTCACCTGCATCAATAAGCTTCTGGACTGTTCTTTTTAGATACCAACACTTTTCTATACTGTGCCCCGGGGCATTAGAGCAATATGCACACCTTTGAGAATAATCAAAATTCTTTGGGAGGGGGTTCAATATTTTTATCTGAATCGGCTTCAACATGTCCAATTGGCTTAACCTTTGGAACAAACTAGCATATGATTCTCCAATAGGAGTGAAAGCCTTTTCTCTTTGCTGTTACCTTTTCATTTTGTACTCCGGCCTCGGTTGGAACCTCTTGCGGGTAGGTGGTTGACACGCTTGAGGAGGCGGGTAAAACATTTATGGAAGTGGTGTAGGCCAGTGTGAGTCATGTGGATGTGGAACATATGGCGGTGCATTATGGATAGAGTAGTAGGAAGGTAAGGTATGACTTTCGGGATTTTGTGGAGAGAAGTAGCATCGGAGAGGATTATTTGGAGTACGGGGATATTCATGGGGTCGATGTTGAGGTTGAAAGCGTTGAGCAGGAACGCCCATTGGGACTTGTCGTTGGAAGGGCTCAACAACATCAGGAGGGCTATTTTTGGGAAAGGTAGTTGGAGGACGAACGGTGGAGCTACTAGGGAGGTTAGGAAAGTTGTGATAAGCGGGCAAGTCCAGAGAATATTGCGGATCATTTGACACTATGGCCGGAGCTTAGGTAAGGGTAGCATCTAGGAAGCTAGGTGGTGGCTGGGGTGGTGCCTTCCCAATCATCCAAGCCTGATACATGTCCGCCATGTATTGTCTTAACATCCTTACCTCTTCAACCAACCCAATGTCCTGTTCAACCAACTACTTTCGGGTACCAGTATCGACCAACTCAACTCTGTTGTCGTCCGCCATTGCCTTTTGACTTTATGTTGTAGGGAAGAGTTACCAGTTTAAGAACCACAAACCAACCACCCTTCTGCTATAATGAAGCAACAAAGAGGAACAAAGTGAAGTCATCATGTTAGTGTTAGGGCATTTAACATAAGATAATCTCACATTATGTGCAATGCACCTAGTCACAGTTAACGGTTCTAAAATGACTTCGAGGGTACGAAGGTCATAGGGCATCATCCCAATTTTCTTGTTCTAGCCTCCCTCTTTTCTTTCCTCTTTAACACTCCTTGGTTTGCTCATTTTCTTTCCTCTTTTTTTTTTTTTTTTTTTCTGATTATCACTCTTTTCTTTCCACTCACTTCTCACATCCCCCTTTTTTTCTTCTTTTTTTCTTTTAATTTCTAAAATGATTCGATCGAACCCGATGTAGGTTGCCTACGTATCATGTTCCACATGAATCAGACCAAGCGTAGTTCTAGAAAAGTAATGGACAGAATAAACAAAAAAACAAGAATCTTTTTGGATTTTTTCATTTATAAGTTTTTTTTGGTTTTTACATACAAAATAGGAAATACGATAACAAAAGACTCGACGAGCTCAACTAGACTATGACAGACTCCGACACCCCCTAAAAGACTAGATACTACTGTACAAGACTAGAAACTAAAAGACAACATGAATGACAGACTCAAAACATAAAAGTATCTTCAAGCAGCTTAGGTATGCAACGACCTTGATTGGAATGGTCCTGAGGTGTCTGTCATGCTCGAGCTCTGGTAAATGGATCTATACCTGTATGAAAAAAATAAGACCAAATAGAGTTAAAGACTTAGAACACTATGTGAGACAATAACACTTCCTGTTGGACACATGCAAGACATGATTAAGGATATTTTTGCAAAAATAACTTATGTGGCCAAAAGGTGGCTAGAAGTGAAAACTTAATTAGGACGATCTAAAACATGGAAACACCTCATGAAGGCCCATAAACTCTCAGTAATCACGATAATTGCTTTGTGAAAATGACCCCACTTTGCAAAAATGGCCTATGTGGCCGAAAAATGGCTAAGCATGCAAATTCAATAGGAATGGACCTTAGACAGAGAGGACACATTGTGATAGACTTATGACTTTAAGACATGGGTTAACAAGCCACTTTTGCAAAAATATTCCTATTTTGCAAAAACGATCGATGTGACCGAACGTGTCTAGACATGCAAGATTTGGCTAAGACCCCGCGAAGCCAAGAACCTAAGACTCACTAGGAAGACCGGACCCTATGTGGGCTGCCTACGTATCCCGCCCCGAAAGACGAGAATCAGGTATGCGTAGTTCGGGAGGATTGGATATGGGAGAAAGCTTTGAAAAATACAATTAATTTGGAAAAACTATGTTTTGTCATTTTTGAAAATGATAAGAAAGTGTAAAATCTTTTTGCTTTTTTTCTTTTAGAAAACGGGGTAAGAAACTAAAAGTGTCAAAACCCTCAATATTCTCTCTTGCTTCATTTTTCACCCTTCTTTCCCAAACATCAGTCCGCCAAATGACCTTTCTACCCTCAAAGATGCAATATTTAGCACATAGGATGATTGAATGTCTTTTTGGGCCAGCAGGCCCATTTGACACAATTTGGACAGGTTTCCTACAAAGTACACGACACCTAAGATCAGGCCCTGCTAGGTCATAATGATATGATGCAAATAAAAATGACCTAACGGCTGACCTACGTTTGGGGTTAACTAACAAGGCAATTCGGGGGAGCGTATGGTCGATAGTGGCTGCTCAAGCTTTCCACCCACTCCATACGTCCGACGGCTCCCCCTCCTAAAATAAGGGTGACTCAACAAAGAGTTCGTGTACGCAACGCGTACTACGAGACTTGTTGCAGAAAGAATTGACCGGGTGATGCATATGATGACAGTTATAAAGCAGTAACACATAAAGGAAAAACTGTAAACACATAAAACAACTAGCAAATAAAATAACATAAACAAAATAAAAATAAAGTAAAGCAAAAAAACATAAAAACCTCAACCGAATATTCTAAAAAGCCAACAAGATCAAGTACTAACTCGAACCTGCAAGTACTTAGCAGAGTCGCCAAAGCTTTCACGCCCCTTTTTTCACCTCACTTAACCCTCTTAAGATAATAAAAAGATTTTGAGGCTAAAAAGGGTTTTCAATCATGAAAGTGACAAAAGATCGTGTTCAAAAGGATTTTTCAGAGTCGCCACCTGATATTTGATTTCAGTGTGCCAGGTCACCGTTTTTTTTAGAAATGATTTTCCTTTAAAACATGTTTAGACTCTAAAACTGACTGCACTAGAGATTCTAAGAAAGGGGGCTTATTTAACTTGGGGAGAAGGTGTTAGGCATTCCTCAAGTCCCGTAAAGGTCACGGTTGCGTTCTTGATCGAGTTGGATTTAAAATATTCAAATTGAGGTAAAAACACACAAAAAAGTAAAAATAAACACAGAAAAGGCTCGAGGTCGTCCCCACCTAATAAAATAAAATAAAATAAATTTTACTATCCTATCTTATGCCTCCAACGATGATGCCACAGCCTCCATATACATTCACTTCGGAGCATTCCCCGGATAAAATAGTATAAAAATATATACAAACTCTGCGGGGCATTCCCCAGATGAATTAATTGACTAAAAGGGTGACCTCTCACCTCAAAAGAAACTAAAACATAAACGTTCTAAAAGTTTGCCTACCCAGATATGGTCGGCCTAAGTATGCTACTAGCGGAGAAATTAAGAATTAATAAAAACTAAATAGAAATAATAAAACACGTCACATTGAACGCAGTTCTGTTTTCTTTCGATTTTCAATTCCATAGCATTTTTTATTCAACTTAACTAATAACTCATGATTTGATTCATTTATCACAAATTATGCTCTATCACAGTAATTAATTTAAATGAGCAATTTGACTTTTGAGTATCACTAAGATGTCCTAGTGAGGCAACTTCAAATCATCCCAAAAGAGAAGAACAACACTCAAGTCAGAACCATATAAATTGCAAACACACGCATCATATTAAGAAGGATGGAGTAACAAAGAAAGAATTGGACCTTCTATTGACGAATCCAAAGTTGTGACTAAAAAGACAAACCGAAAAATGATCACAATCTGAGCAGCAGGCAGGAATTCGACGACCTCGAACCTCTTCAACACCCAACTTCGACCAACTCAGCATAAAAGGGATTTAAGTATTCTTGAGCAGCATAAATCTTTCCCGATGGAGTAATAAGAATCTCCAAATCAAATCTGGAATTTAAAATACGAAAAAACAACCTTCTTGATAATGAAATTAGAACCTAGAGGGAGGTTTCTCGCTGGGTTTAGGCAAATAAAACAAAGAGAATAATAGGAAGGAGTTCAGTTGTTGAATGTGTTGTCTTTGGTGTTATGGTTGGAACAGTGGTGATATAATTTTAGTGTAAAAGCAATGAAGAGGGTGGAAGATTTTGAGTTATTGCAGCCGTGTGGAATTTATGTGTGTGCACTCTCTCAATCATTGAAGGAAATGAAGGGAAGTATAGACATTGCTTGTGGCTTGGAGAAAAGTAATCTGCCGGTTCTGATTTTTCCTCCTCTGTTTTTCGTCCGTGTTCTCCTCTCTGTTCGTATCCTTTATCTCCCTAATTGTCTCTCTATGTTTTTCTATCTTCTCCCTCTGTTGTTGGACTCTAGTCTCTCCATCTATGTCTGTGTGTAGCCTAGGTCCTTAGCTCTAGGTTGGAGGGATCCCCTAGGGTTTCTATAATTGGATATTTATATGGAGGTGGTAAGGGATGATGGCCATTGGATTAGAGAAAAATAGATGGCTAAGATTAAATCTTGCATTTTACGTGGAGAGTGGGCTAATGGGTTGGGAAGAATGGGTCTTTGTCTTGCTGGGCCACTAATATCCGAAAATGAGCTCCTAATTGACCCAAATTCAATTCTTTCTCAATGAGCAAAAATAAAAATAAAAATAAAAATACTACCAAAATATACTAATTAATCTTAGTTAATAAGAATAAACTATTAAAGTGAACTATATATTAAATTAAAAATATTTTTTGTATTTTTTAAATGTTATAAAAAAGGTAGAGAAAACTATGTTACAGTAATGGTATAAAGTTAAAAATATTATCATTATAAAATACTAATAAGATTAAATAAATAAATAAAAGATAAAATAAAAAGATATATAATAAGAGAAAAAATATTATAAAACTATTTTTTGTGTTTTTAAACATATGTTTTAAAATAAAAATTAAAAGTTGACTGAAATCCTATTAAAATAAAAAATAAGTTAATATTTTTAAAATACTGCTTTTAAAAGTTGCGCGGGTCAAAACTTACGTGCTTACATAGTGTCCTGTATTTGCAACTTGTATTCATAAAGTTTAGGACATTGTGTCCTTAACTTCATGACTGTTGTGTAAATATTAAGGACAAAGTGTCATGTATTTGCTACTTGTATTGATAAAGTTTAGGACATCGTGTCCTTAACTTTTATGAATACTGTATAAATATTAAGGACATAGTGTCCTATATTTGCAACTTGTATTGATAAAGTTTAGGACATCGTGTCCTTAACTTTTATGACTACTGTGTAAATATTAAGGACATAGTATCCTGTATTTGCAACTTGTATTGATAAAGTTTAGGACATCGTGTCCTGAACTTCATGACTACTGTGTAAATATTAAGGACAAAGTATCCTGTATTTGCAACTTGTATTGATAAAGTTTAGGATATTGTGTCCTTAACTTTATGACTACTGTATAAAAATATTAAGGACATAGTGTCATGTATTTGCACCTTGTATTAATAAATTTTAGGGCATCGTGTCCTTAACTTTTATGAATACTAAGTAAATATTAAGGACATAGTGTCATGTATTTGCAACTTATATTGATAATGTTTAGGACATCGTGTCCTTAACTTCATAACTACTGTGTAAATATTAAGGACATACTGTCTTGAATTTCCCATTTTCTTGACTTGCATGATGGATACAATATGTATTATAGTTACTTTTAATGGAAGATGGACTGCAGACTATAAGTATCTAGATCATCAAACAAAGCTTGTTCTAGTAACTCAGGCAATTCGATTTGAAGATT
Source organism: Nicotiana tabacum (assembly GCF_000715075.1). NCBI lineage: Eukaryota > Viridiplantae > Streptophyta > Magnoliopsida > Solanales > Solanaceae > Nicotiana > Nicotiana tabacum. The sequence continues at coordinate 15,364,093 of NC_134083.1, read as the reverse complement.
TCGTCAACCAGGTCTTTGAAGTTATTGAATTGGATTGAGACAAATTTGAAGCAATGATATGATTTGATATCAACCTAGGAACAAGATAGTGAATGCTTGTATCCAAAGATTTAGATCTTCACATATGTATAAAGTTACTAAAAAGTCATTCACTCTTCAAGGGCTGTCGTTTCATTGTTGATATTTCGGTAAGGGTTTGTGGCTGTACAAGCACCTTTGAACATGTCAATATAGAAACTCAATAAGACAATCAAGACAAATGCCAACAGATAATGAAAATAGATGTGGTTGAACCTGAACCAATAATTGAAGAGGTGCTTCAAACATTTAATTCTATTCAAGTGAAAGGACAAAATATTATAGAGATTGACAACCAACAAGCTTTGGGTATTCAAGTCTTAGAGAGTGCACCAGTAATAGAAGAAGTTGCTGAAAGATCCTCTACTCAACTAACTAGGCGAAGGTCAAAGTCGAAACAAAAAGAATCCCCAACTACAATATTAAGAGAAAATGCTTCGTTTGATGAAATATGACCAAAAAAGAGAGGATAATTAACTGTTTTTCGAATATACCAATTAAAGGACATTTTGAATTCAAGGTTGTTAGATCAATCTCAACAAGATATTCTTTAAAATGCAATGATGAAAAGTGTGGGTGGTGTGTGGGTGCTTTCAAAATTAAAGATTCAACACTATGCAAGATAGTAAAGATTGAGAAACATCATGACTGCTCAGTTAACACTATGAAAACCGATCAAAGGCATGCAACTTCAAAGTTGATTAGTGGTTACATTATTGACAATTTTCGAGACCTAAGGTTTGAAGTTACACCAGCCTTTGTCATGGCAGAAATGCAAAAATTGCATGGACTAGATATTGGATATCACAAGGCGTGACGTGCTATTCAACGTGCTTCAACTTTAATAAGAGGAACTCCTGAAGAGAATTATGAATTGTTGTCTTCATATTTGTACACGATAAAAAGTAAAAACCCGGGAACATACACTAACATAAAGATAGACGACAACAACAGGTAAACAATCAAAAAAAGTTTATTAGTCTGTTTTAAACTTTAGGACATGGTGTCCTTAACTTTGATGTTTGTACTGTAAATATTTTAGGACATAGTGTCCTTAAATTTGATGTGTGCAATGTAAATATTAAGGACATGGTGTCCTTAACTTTGATGTGTGCAATGTAAATTTTAAGGACATGGTGTCCTTAACTTTGATGTGTGTAATGTAAATTTTAAGGACATGGTGTCCTTAACTTTGATGTTTACACTGTAAATATTTTGGAAATGGTGTCCTTAACTTTGTTGTGTGTAGTGTAAATGTTAAGGACATGGTGTCCTTAACTTTGATGTGTGCATTGTAAAATGTTAAGGACATGGTATCCTTAACTTTGATGTTTGCAGTGTAAATATTTAGGACATGGTGTCCTTAATTTTAATGTGTGCACTATAAATATTAAGGACATGATGTCCTTAAATTTGATGTGTGCAGTGTAAATGTTTAGGACATAGTGTCCTTCAATTTGATGTGTGCAATGTAAATGTTAAGGACATGGTGTCCTTAACTTTGATGTGTGCAGTGTAAATGTTAAGGTTATGGTGTCCTTAACTTTGATGTTTGCACTGTAAATATTTTGGACATAGTGTTCTAAATTTTGTTATGTGCAGTGTAAATGTTAAGGACGTGGTGTCCTTAACTTTGATGTGTGCATTGTAAAATGTTAAGGTCATGGTGTCCTTAACTTAACTTTAATGTGTGCATTGTAAATATTAAGGATATGGTGTCCTTAACTTTGATGTGTATAGTGTAAATGTTAAGGACATGATGTCCTTAACTTTGATGTGTGCAGTGTAAATGTTAAGGACATAGTGTCGTGTATTTTTACCTTTTGTTGTTAAACTGTATTTTCAGGTTTCTTTATATGTTTTATGCATATGGATCATCAATAGCTGGTTGAAATCATTGTAGACCGGTGATTGTTGTTGATGCAACCTTTTTGAAGTCAAAATATCGTGGCGTTTTAATGATTTCAGTTTCAAAGGATGCAAATAACCAAATATTCCCACTAGCCTTTGGGATTGCAGAATCTGAAAATAACAACTCCTATGAGTGGTACTTGTAAGGACCCGTAAAAATTTTATCCAAAAATTTGGGGTTTCGTGGTCCCAAGTTAGATTCGTGAGAGGAAAATATTTCGTAGAAAACGTATTTTTGCGGCCCATTATGCGGCCGCATAATCACTCTGCGGACCGCATAATGACCGCAGAGTGAACCAGTAAGTTTGGCCAACTTGAGGTCAGTTTTGCGGTCGATTATGCGACCGCATAATCGATATGCGGACCGCATATCGGTCGCATAATTCCTCTTGGGTTTCTGCGAAGGGAGTTCTACGGTGCATTACGTGACCGAACAAGTATGCGGACCGCATACTAGTCGCATAATGTAGCCGAAAGTTTAGGCCCCTGAGGGCCATTTTTACGGTCACTTTGCGGACCGCATAACCATTATGCGGTCACATATGCGACCGCAAACCTGTGTCGGGGCACCATTTTTCTTAATTTAAAACCCGACCCCCATTTCCATTAAAACACCCATTTAGCCTATTTTGAAGCTCATTTCTGATATTTCTAGTGTGAGAGAGAGAGAGTTCTAGAGGGAGGGCCTAATTCCCATAAATTAATCTTCAACCATCACTCAAAGCTTGGAAATATTCAAGTAGAGTACCAAATTCTTCATCCAAAAAGGTAAGACTTCATCACCCCAGCTCTTAATTTCAAACATAGCTATAATGGGGTATTAATAAGATGGTCAATGGGTATGAGGGTTGTTCATCTTGCATGCATGTGATAAAGAGTGTGGGAAAAATAAAAAGTGAACTAGAACCATGAACGTTTTTCTAATTTTGGGTTCAATTTGTATATTGCAAAAATAGATTGAGGTTGCTAAGGGTTCCGGATAATTTTAGAGTCTAAAGAAGCGCAATTGAGGTATGTATGGCTAACTCTCTTCTTCCTAGAATCGAACTCTTGGTGTCCGAATGATGGGTGTAAGTTCTAACTTGATCATACTAGAATTATTTGCCTTAGTGTGTTGGATTGAAAGATTCATGTTCCCTAATTGTTTTAGATGGTTACCATGCCATCATACTATTTGAGAACGTAATTATGATTTTTCAAGCTCCTTCCCTTATTTGAACAAATGAAAAAAGGAAAGACTTGAATTGTAAAATGTGCCCAAGGGCCAAGAACTACTTAATAAATGAGGCTGTTTGTGCCATGTAATGAAGATGGGAAAAAAATGTGAATTGAGTGGACAGTTGAAAGAGGTTATGTCTCAAGTGAGATGACTTAGCCGATCGGGCCGAGATCGGACGCCATGCTGTACACATGGTGGCATTTGTATTGGGATTATTGAATTACATTGTGGATATGGATATGTCTCACTTGAGATGGCTTAGCTGGTCGGGCCGAGACCGGACTCCGTGTAAAAATACGGTGGCATTGTGAGTTGTGGCTTTGGCACTAAAGATTATTAATCTAAAAAAATAGAAAGATTGAATTGGAAACTACGTGATCCTTACTTGGTGTATTTTTTGTATTTCTATGAAGTACTTATTGATTATTATGACTGCCTTCTCTTTGTTTCACTGTTCATTCTACTAAGATTGGTGTTTGCCTTACATACTAGTACTATTCGACAGTACTAACGTCCCTTTTGCCAGGGGCGCTACATCTTTGAATGGATGTAGGTGCTTCCATCGCAGATAGTGCCGATCACAGATAGTGGTGCTCTCTTTCTCTCCTCACAGCAGTCTTGGTGAGCCCCATTTCTCCTAGGGGTAATGTAGTCCTTCTTTTGTATAAGTTTTCATATTTTGAGGTATAGCCGGGGCCTTGTTGCCGGTATTGCCATGCTGCTCTTTTGTACTCTTAGAGGCTCCGTAGACGTTTATGTGGGTCATGTATGTATGTTGGGGTGGTCGTTGGATCGAGTTGTATTTTGGAAACTCAACTATGGCATAATTTATATAAAAAAAATGAACTAGCAATGTTTATATGTTTATATAACTGATCTCTCCCCGGTTTTTACAAATGGTGATGTGATCCCTTTTTGGATTATGAATGAGTTGGGTAGGAAAGGTTTAATAGGCTTGCTCGACAGGGTTCACTCGGTTGAGCGTCGGTCGCGCTCCCCGAGGTTGGGGCGTAACAGTACTTTAGTGAGTTTCACAATGCAATTGGGAGCCGTGACAATTTAATTTTTTTTATCAGATAGACATCAATCTATTGCACATGCTATCGCAAAGGTATATCCTGAAAGCCACCATGGGATTTGTATCTATCATTTGGAGAAGAACCTAAAGTGAAGGAAAGTGAAAAGTGAGGTCATAAAACTTTTTCAAAGTGCTGCAAGAGTATACAGGCGCAAAGAATTTGATCTATACATGTCAGAGATAGCAAAAGTTGATAAGAAGACTTTTGACTACTTAATGGAAGAACCACCGGAAAGGTGGGCGCGTTCTTGTTATCCACGACGAAGATATGACATGCTCACAACAAACATAGTTGAGTCAATGAATTATGTGCTATTAGAAGCAAGGGAGCTGCCTATATTGAGAATGATTGATTTCATCCAAGTGAAGCTACAATGTTAGTTTTATGAAAGAAGAAATGAAGCGGAAGGAACTTTTTATGATGTTTCATGTTGGGTAGAAGAGGAATTGAAGAAAAAGATAGATTTAGCTTTTACTTTAAATATAAGTGTTATGTTCTTACTTTAGCTTATTATTTTAATAATAATTTAACATAATTTACTAACTTGTAGTTTTTCAACTTTGAAGGTCTTCCCTGTTGATTCATGGCGTTCTAGAGTTGAGGAAGAAGGAAATACTTTCTTGGTGGACTTAAACAAAAGAACATGTGATTGTTTTCAGTTTCAATTTGATGAATTACCATGTATACATGCAATTGCTTTCAGTTTCAATTTGATGAATTACCATGTATACATGCAATTGCAGCTGTCGAGAAGAGAAATATCAAGATGTCCAATTTCTGCTCAGACTGATACTTAAAGGAATCTTGACTGAAAATATATGAAAGACAAATACATCCTGTAGGACATACAGATTCTTGGATTGTACCAGAGAGTGTTAAGTCATAAATTATTAAACCTCTAGATTTCAAGGTCCCGCCAGGTAGAAGGCAGAAGAAAAGGCATATTCCAGCTACGCAATCATCAAAAATAACATTCAAATGTGGTCTTTACAGAAGAATTAGTCATAATAGAGCATCTTGTATATATTCTCCGACAGTCCACCTATTTTCAAGAAAGCATATAGAATTATAGATATTCTGGTCCCGCCAGGTAGAAGGCAGAAGAAAAGTCATATTATTCCAGCTACCGAATCATCAAAAATAACATTCAAATGTGGTCGTTGCAGAAGAATAGGTCATAATAGAATATCTTGTATATATTCTCCGGCAGTCCACCCATTTTCAAGGAAGCATAGAGAATTATAGATATATCCACTTATGTTTATCTAGTCTTTTAAGTTTTGATATAAATTGGATTCATTTAGATTATTTTTATTTGAGCAAGTAAACTTTAGCAGATGGTTATATAAAAAATGTCCTGAATTTTCAAAGTTTCTTTGTGTTTACGTGCTCTTTGTTTCTTTATAAAACTTGATGCTTGCAACTTGCTACATCTTATTTTTAAAATGGGATTGGTACAAGTAAACTTCAGGATATAATTTTTTGAAACGTCCTGAAAGTTTGAAGTATGAATCTAATATTAAGGCCAAAATTTCTAAAATGTTCTTAACTTCTGGAAATCTCAGTTTAGTGTCTAGATTTTCAGAAGTTTAGGACATTTCAGAAAAATATGTCCTGACTATTATTTTCATCCTGCAACAAATCAGGACATTTATGAACATTATGTCCTGAAGTTCTACAACAATCAATATGTGTTGCTTTGTCTATTCCACCTTGGAAACAAATAGGAATCTTTTGCAATAGCTCTACTGTAGCCCCCCGAAACATTTTAAAATATTTAAGCGCTATTAAGAAAGTTGATGTGCTCTAATTATATTATTTTATGTGCAGACAAGGACTATTAATATGATGGATATCAATTAGATATGATAATAAGTATATGAGATATATTATAAGTAATCTGGGTCTAAGGAGAGCCCTATGTCTAAGTCAAGTTAGAAATTACATGATAGACTAAAGTTCCAAATGAGTACGCACAAGACCAAACTTTGGATGAGCATATCTACATATATATAAATGGTTATGTGATGTAAAATCTATAATCGTTTGTCATTTGGACATTCCTACATGAAGTTATGACCAAATTACCAAAGGCTGACGGAGGAGCGTGCGGATGCGAAGCATCCGAGGCCACGTCTGAAAGAGAGGCTGACAATAAAGTATTGCCACAGCGTCCAAGTCCACATCTGAACTTCAAAGAGGAGTGAAGTGGGGATGCGAAGCATCTAGGGCCGCATCCGAAACCCAGAATTCTGGGCTTATAAATACAAAATCGGGGGAAGAGGGTATTTTGTGTATTTGGGGGTTAGGGTTCTTAAAGTGAAGGGGTGATTTTGAGCTCAAATCAAGTCCAATCAACCAAGGTAAGTTGTTAATTATGTTTTGGGATGATTATTACTCAATATACATGAGTTCTAATATCATTCTTACATCCAAATACTAGATTTCTTCATCAAATCCTCAAAAACACAAAAATCACCAAAGTTGTAATTTTTCAAGATTGATCTACTAGAGGTAATTCCAATGCTTCAAACTCATTTATTATGAGTAGTTACAAGTATTTGAAGCATTTGTTATAAGTTTTAATGGTTGAAAGATTGGATTATAAAACTCTAGTTCGTGGCATGAATAGTACTTTTGAGAAAATAAGGGAGAAGATGAATGGTAATCTTGACGATGAAATTTATGAATACGATGAACCTATGGAATTATTTGTTAGCAAAAGATGGAAGTGATCAACTAAGTAATCACCCGAATTGTATATTTTTCAAGTGTTGATTATGGAAGATGATGAACAGTAACTTGGTGGCAATGGACAATTGATATAGTATCATTAAGGACTCTGAATGGGTATTAAAACATAAGAATGAAGTTGAATGGTCTAGCATGTAAAACTATTTGGCGATTTGAGTTGTTGGAGGTGTGTAGCCAACTTGTGAGCCATATATGGATGTTGATCAATATCTTAGGTCATATTTTGATATAATTAGGATATCTAATTATAGATATCGACTTGTTGGTGATGTTGAGCATTTTAATCAACATTGGAATGATGAGGGAGGATTGAAAGCTTGTGAATGTTAATAAAGCGAAAGCGAGGTAAGTTGATTAAAACTTACTCTTCTTGAGGGACTTTCTCTAAAAGCATGTTTCGAGTTAATACTTAAGTTGTTTGCAAATGTTCTTTCGTGCTTGTGGGGATAAACAAGTACGGATGTATCCATGTACTAGAATATTATGTTGCATATGTAGTGTCATGCCATTTTATAAAATTTTATTTTAAATCTTGTTGGCAAAGTGACAACCAAGGTAAATGTTATAAGTTTTTATCAAAACTTACGTATTGACAAGAGTATACATATTTGAGTGCTAAAGATAAGTTTTCATGGAAAGTATTTCTTTTGAAAATTGACGAACAGAATAGCACTTGTGGTATCTTTTAAAGATTGATGTTAAATTGATAAAGGTTTTAGCATGTAAAAGGTTATTTATTTAAATTTTGTTCAAAGGATTTAGATTTTCTATAAATGCTATGATTTGATAAAAATAGATCATTTGAGGCTACTATGTTATGAATCTAGTTTGAAGTATCAAATGTTTTGGGAGTTACTTGTGTTCACCGAGATTGACTTCGGATATATCGTGTTCGTTGTCATGAAACTACACTTGCCGGTGTAGGCGTAGATGGCCACTTTGTGTTATAGACTACGATAGAGTGCTCTCCCTCGAGAGAGTACTATTTTGTACTATTATTAGCATGGCTGAGTCGATTCGTACGGCATTACGATGAGACGACCTAAGCAAGTAGGCTATATAATACTTGCCGCTAGGTACATAACCTAGTTGACCTTCTTGTGTCGGTGATGGTATAGTGCTCTAAGTGAAAGGTAAGGATGATTTCCTCATGTTTATGCCTAAGGAGCCGAAAGTGATTTCGATGACTTAAAGCAAATGGAATGATTTTGTACAATTTTATCCAAAATCTTGGATTGATGTAAATATTTTAAAAGTTTATATTGTGCGTTATATCTCACTTGATTATTATTTAAAATAACAAGGGTCGTGAATGGATAAAAATTCTTATCGTTTTATATCAAATATTTGTGCATTGTTTTTATAAAGTTTGTCCCAAGAACTTAAGTTAGACAGAGTCTATGACACTTATTGAGTACCGATGTGGTGTACTCAACCCTTAGGGGCCCCCCTCCAGGGCCCTGCTTACTTTTCATGTTTCAAGATGATGTATGATACATGGCATGTGGTCAGACCAGGATGACTCTCTTTCCGAGGTATTATGAAGCACCACTTTTATTTCGTGGTAGCTATCATGTTCTTCCTTATTTTATTTTGTTGGAACTACTCCAACTGTTGGTTCTATTCTTTGGTATATAGACTCCATAAATAGTTATGAAAGGTAGTAGTAACGGAGTTGTAAACGACATACATGAAAGTATATTTATTTTACTTAGTCTCATTGTTATTATCATGAAAGGCTTAATGTGTGATTTTGAATTGAAAAATATTTTATCATTTAACTTGAAAATGTATATGATTTTCAAGGATCTTCTGCAGTTAAATTGGTTTTCATGCATATGATTTGGGTGAATCACATGGTTTGATTCGCTCGGGTCGGGTACCATCTTGAAAACATATAGGAATCTTTTGCAATAGCTCTACAGATTTGCAAGACTGTGCAAATCAACAATAACTGGACGGAATCTGAAAAACTTCTGGACAATTTAATCAAACATTGGCAGTTTAAAACTGTGCAAAAATGGACATACCAGTAGTTAACAGAAAGAACCAAATTGGACTAATGAAATTGTCAATTATCAAGCTGCAAATTTCATTAAAACTGGGCAGAACTTCTGAACTGGGACAGTTGAGTAGACAATAGCCACTCAACTGGGACACATTGACCTGTTTCAGCAATTAAAAATTCAAAAGGCTCACATTAACCAACAACAATATATATAAAGAGAGAAATTAATAACATGATGCCTTCATATTACTGCTGAAGCTGTTATTTGCCAAAGCTGCGACCAAAAAATTATGCTATGCAAACAAAAAAAAGTGGCTTATGAACAATTTACAGGACATTTCATAAATATACTATTAGCAATTCTACTACAGTTGACTTTTTATACTACTACACTACAGCTCCTTCGGGCAAAAAGTTTTATTTTCACTATCATAGTCGTTGCTGACTTTTTCTGGTGGTGTTTCATAACCAGAAATTCTTTTCCACTCTCCATGTGCCCAAAGATTTGCTGCAAGTTCTTTTCTGAAGTTTAATATGTCCCCAGGTTGGAATTTCTCCACATCCTTTCCCATCATCAACAACTCGACATACTTGATTAGGAATGCACCACAATCAATCCTAAAAAGAACGTTAGCATAAGGAGTCAATTAAACAATATCTTTAATAAATAAATCTAAACTACATATAAATTATATAGCAAATGATAACACTTACGATCCAGTTTGTTTCGGTGATCTTTGCCACTGAATGTCAAATTTATTGAATGCATTTCCAAAACACTTATGATTTTTCTCAAACTGTGAGAACTTTAGCAAGTGGGGGATCATGCGCGCATACATTTCAATGTATTTCGATCCACCCTCATATGGTTCACTATTTTTGGAATCGTACACATTAATCTTTTTCTCATTCAAGTCCAATACCCCCAAAAGAAAATGTGTCACATCATCATTATCTGTTGAAGGTATCCGACATGGAAAAAAGATTTTATCAGCCTCTATCCAAGTAATTCCACATCTACGATTGTCACCCCACACATATGGTGTGAGAACCAATTGATTATTACCACACCAAAACTCATCTGAAGCATCTTCACTGAAATCCTCATACACAAGTAGCATATAGTTATAAAAAACTATATTTGTAGTTGTGCAACGAAATGAATGGGCGCAAGGGTGATAGCATTCCTTCTTTCTCAAATAATACAAGTCAATGTCAATATGCTTCGTAAAAAGGTAAAAAAAAAGAAAAACAAATCCACCAGTCATAAATAATTAAAAAATAATAAATTAAGAAGAAAGAAAAGAAATGCCTTGTAAATTATCAAACCTTATCATCAAGTACATAGCTACTATCTGAAAGCTCAAGGAAGAACATTTTGCTACTGATTTTTTGATTGTACAATTTATATGGATTCTTTCTCACACCATTATCCTCGGCATATATATCAGTTTGTCCCCTGAAAATTTGAAATAATAACAAAGTTAGAAAGCTTATAAATTAGTCCTCAATTAAAGACATTTGGTCCTGAAGTTAGAGTTGGAAGTTCAAAAATTAAGGACAGGTAGTCCTAAACTTAGAGTTGGAAGCTCATAAATTAGAGACATTTAGCCCTGAACTTAGAGTAACAAGTTCATAAGTTAAGGACACTTGGTCCTGAACTTAGAGTGGAAGTTTAAAAATTAAGGATAGTTGGTCGTGAAGTTAGAGTTGGAAGTTCAAAAATTAAGGACAGGTAGTCCTAAACTTAGAGTTGGAAGCTCATAAATTAAAGACATTAAGTGTTGAACTTAGAGTAACAAGCTCATAAGTTAAGGACACTTGGACCTGAACTTAGAGTGAAAGTTTAAAAATTAAGGATACTTGGTCCTGAAGTTAGAGTTGGAAGTTCATAAAGTTAAAGACACTTAGTCCTGAACTTAGAGTTGGAGGTTCATAAATTAAGGACAGTTAGTCCTGAACTTAGAGTAACAAGCTCATAAGTTAAGGACACTTGGTCATGAACTTAGAGTGGAAGTTTAAAAATTAAGGACACTTAGTCCTGAAGTTAGAGTTGGAAGTTCATAAAGTTAAGGACACTTAATCCTGAACTTAGAGTTGGAAGCTCAAAAATTTAGGACAGTTAGTCTTGAACTTAGAGTAACAAGCTCATAAGTTAAGGACACTTGGTCCTGAACTTAGAGTGGAAGTTCAAAATTTAATGACACTTGGTCCTGAAGTTAGAGTTGGAAGTTCAAAAATTAAGGATATGTAGTCCTGAACTTAGAGTTGGAAGCTCATAAATTAAGGATAGTTAGTCCTGAACTTAGAGTAACAAGCTCATAAGTTAAGGACACTTAGTCCTGAACTTAGAGTGGAAGTTTAAAAATTAAGGACACTTGGTCCTGAAGTTAGAGTTGGAAGTTCATAAAGTTAAGGACACTTAGTCCTGAACTTAGAGTTGGAAGCTCAAAAATTTAAGACACTTAGTCCTGAATTTAAAATTAGAAGTTCAAGACACAAATGTAAGCAATTAAGAAATAATGAATACATTTAGAGACTTACACTTTTTTGCGACCTTTCCTTTTCTCCTTGCCCAACCACCCAATGAATTTCTTCAATAACTTTTCATCATCTTTGGCATAATGAAAAATACATGTACGAGTATATTTTGATTTTATCCAGCCCGTGTACTCGGTAGTATTTTCATTGTGCGACATCGATGTTCCTCTTTTGTTTATCTGTTCAAAAGGAGATTTCAATTGCCAACTAAGCTTTTTATTCCTTTTCCCTCGACCAAGTTCTTCTTTAACATTTCCTTCAATATCCATAGACAAACCCCCATCAATGCTCATTTGTGAAGTCAGGGGAGTAGGAGTAAGAATAGCAAATGATGGACCATCAAAACCAATACTATCTCTCTTCTTTTTTCTAGTATATTGGTTAATGACTATATTTTTTTTTGCTCTGCAAGCAACACTACATATATATTAGTTTGCTGCAAGTCCTCAATTCTAGGGCAAATTATCAAATGAAGAAACAAAAAATCAGGACATAATTTTTGAAATGTCCTGACAATTTGAAGTATGAATCTAATATTAAGGACACAATTCTCCAAAATGTCCATAACTTTTGGAATTTCACCTGAAGAAATGAACTTAATACCTGTGTTGGCCACCCTGTCTTCTTGTATTTCTTTACCAGACAATGGAGCTGAGATATTTCTTATGCTTGTTCCATCCATTGTATTTTCTTTATCTTGCAATTGTTCTCTATGTTCTTCGTGTCACGACCCAAAATCCCACCCGTCGTGATGGCGCCTATCTCAATACTAGGCAAGCCGACAATTTCAATAAATCACGTATTCTTTTAAATTTGAAAAGAGAATGATTAAATTCAGCGGAAGAAATCTCACAAGTACAAATATAAATACTCCCAAAACCTGGTGTCACTGAGTACATGAGTATCTAATATGATTACAAGTCTGGAAAATACGGTCTATAATAGTCTGAGACCAAATACAGTAAACAAGGAAATAGGGAAGGACAGACAAGATCTACGAAACATGACAGCTACCTCAGAATCTCCGAAAAATCAACTGCGCAAAAGGATCAACAACCGCTATAACACCTGGATCTGCACACGAAATGCAGGGTGTAGTATGAGTACAACCAACTCAACAAGTAACAATAATAAATAAGGAACTGAAAATAGAGACCAGCTACACAGTTATAGTTCATTTTCAGTAATTCCAGCAGAGAGTAGACATGCTTTCAATTTCATAAGTTTAAGTCAAATCAATTCTATACAGTTCAAGTGCATGTATTCCGGTTATAAAATCTTTCAGAAAATTTCACAACAATGACAGATAGCAACTAAGTGCAACAACAAATGGAAAGCAAGTACAGCCTCCCAGGACAACAATCACTCACTAGGCTCCCAGCCCTCATCACTCACACTCAATGGGTACCCGCGCTCACTGGGGGTGTACAGACTCCGGAGGGGCTCCTACAGGCCAAGAGCTACAATCCGCACGGACAACTCACGTGCTGCACGGATAACTTACGTGCTATAATATCCAGTACAGACAACTCACGTGCCATAGTATCCTTACCTCACCGACAGGCCCTCGTCCTTACTCAGTCCTCAACCTCCCTAGTCTCTCGGCTCTCGAAAATTACAAAGATCAGCCCAAACAAAGATAACATAGTATATCAACCAAATCAAGAAAGACTGAGGTATGATAAGCAAGTAAAATCATGACTGAGTACAAGACAACAATTAGCAAATAATTCAGCAAGTACACGACCTCTGCGGGTCCCAACAGTACTATCACATAGCCTAAGCATATTTTCTAACATGATTTACAGTCAAATTTCTTCAATACATAGAGAGCATATAGCTAACAACAAGTTATTCAACTTTACAGTTTCATGAGACGGACCAAGTCACAATTCCCTCGGTGCACGCCCACACGCCCGTCACCTAGCATGTGTGTCACCTCCAAAATAATCACATGATACAAAAATCCGAGGTTTCATACCCTCAGGACCAGATTTAAAACTGTTACTTACCTCAAACCGTGAAATTCTTATTCCGCTAAGCCTTTGCCTCATGAATTGGCCTCCAAACGCCTCGAATCTTGACACAAATAATTCGATTTAGTCAATAAAATTTATTGGAATTAATTCCATAAGAAAATACTAATTTTCCATAAAATTCCAAAAATTAGCTCAAAATCATCCGTGGGGCCCACGTCTCAGAATCCGGCAAAAGTTATAAAATATGAACGCCCATTCAACCACGAGTCCAACCATATAAATTTTACTCAAATCCGACATTAACATGACCCTCAAATCTCCAAATTAAACCAAGACGATTTTCACAATTTTCCAACTTAATTCACCTATTAAATATTAAAAACAACCATGGATTCGGGTAATTTAACCAATATTGAGTTAAGAACACTTACCCCGTTATTTTCTCTGAAAATCTCCCAAATATCGCCTCTTCCCGAGCTCCAATCCGTCAAAAATGCAAAATGGGACATAAACTCTCTGCCCAGTCATTTGCTCTACGCGATCGCGAACATTCCCATGCGATCGTGAAGAATAGTTTTCCACAGCCCAGTTTTAACCCTACGCGATCGCGGACTTTCCCACGCGATAGCGATGCACAACATTACAGACCTACGCGATCGCGGACTCGTCCACGCGATGCGAAGCACAGAACGAGTGACTTCTACCTCCGCTCCACTTACTCTACGCGAACTCGACCTTCTTCACGGGTTCGCGAGTCACAAAATCCCAGAGCTACGCGATCGCATCCCCCTTCACGTGATCATGAAGCACAAAACTCAACAGACCCAATTAACCCTACGCGATCTCGGATATCCCCACGCAATCGCATAGAACAAAACTCCATTGCCCAACTAAGCCTACACGATCGCATCCCAATATTCGCGATCGCGAAGAAGGTTTGAAACACCAGAAATCAGCAGCTACCAGCAGTGCAAAAATGAAGGAAAATAATTCGAATACCATCCGAAATACGCCCGAGCCTCTCGGGACCTCATCCAAATATACCAACAAGTCCTAAAACATCATACGAACTTAGTCGAGTCTTCAAATCACATCCAACAATACTAAAAATACGAATCACACATAGATTCAAGCCTAATGAACTTTGAAACTTTTCAATTCTACAAACAACGCCGAAATCTATCAAATCACGTCCGATTGACCTCAAATTTTGCACACAAGTCATAAATGACATAACAGACCTATTAAAATTATCAAAATCGGATTTCAACGCCGATATCAAAAAGTCTATCCCCCGGTCAAACTTCCTAAAAATTTAACTTTCGGCATTTCAAGCCTAATTCCTTTACGGACCTCCAAATAATTTTCCGGACACACTCCTAAGTGCAAAATCACCATACAGATCTATCGGAATCATCAAAATTCAAATCCGGGGTTGTTTACACACAAGTCCACATCCAGTCAACTTTTCTAACTTAAATTTTCAATTATGAGATTAAGTGTCTTGTTTCACTCCGAATTCCTTTCAGACCCGAACTAACTAATCTGGTAAGTCATAAATCAACCGTAAAGCATAAATTGAGCAGTAAATGGGGAAATGGGGTTATAATACTCAAAACGACCGGCAGGGTCGTTACACTTCGCTTGCAAGTTCACAAGATTCTGCAAATATTTACAAGAGCTAACACAATTAGTACTTGTTACTAATCTTTGACTAAAACTAACATGTATATGATGAAAAAAACTTCGTCTAACCTTTTGCAACTGTCAAGATCATGCCAGTTAAATCATTATCTTGACTAGCATTATTTTGACTTCCAAAATTGTCTCTAAGAGAGAGAGGTGTAAAGACATCATATGTTCCTTCTACACATGTGCAAACAATCTCAGTTATGCTTGTTCCTTGGGTATTTTCTATATCTTGAGATTGTCCTCCACTTCTCGCTTTTGAAATTTCATCATCTTGATATTCCATTCCATCTTCCTTTCTTTTAATTTGCTCTGCAAGCAAAACTGCAATAATTAAGAAGGGAAAAATTAGCAAATCATGCCAGAATGCGGCCTTGTTGAGAGTAAACTCGGTACTAATTTACAATCAAAACAATCAGAGATTCCTCACAAAATTGGGGCAGAATTTCTGACTCTTAAATCCACACACAAAAATCTCAGTAGCAAGATAGCAATGGAAACCCAGTTACCGAGCTTCTCTAGTTAGAATTCAGTTGTCGATCAAGGTTTCTAAAGACTATAAATCAACTTCAGTATATCAATTTGAATACCAAATTTTCAGCTTCAATACATACAGAGAAATCAACTTAACTCAACAGTCCTTAAACCAAAAATCCCAGTCAGTTGAAACAAAGAAGAAATTCACTAGTTAACAACATCAAGGAAGAAATATTTAAGCACTCCCATAAAATCCAAACGAGCATCCAATGCAGCTGAAAGAACAAAACTATACTTCTACCACCATTTCTTTTTGTATCATATATTCAAAATAATCTAATTTTCCAAAGAAAGAACTTAATACCTATGTTGTCCACCCTATCTTCTGATATTTCTTTAAGAACTGACGGAGTTGACATATCGTATGTTCCTTCAGTATATTTATCTTAAGATTGCACTCCATCTTCTTTCCTTGCAGCTTCAAAAGATTCTGTAACATTTACAATTAATACTTGTTACTAATAGTTTACTGAAACTAACATGCAATAGATCATGAAAATTTCATCTAACCATGATTAGCATCATTTTGATTTCCAAAATTCTCTTTAAGGGAAAGAGGTGTAGATAGATCGTTGTAACGACTACATATTTGCATACAATCTCACTTATACTTGTTCCCAATGGATTTTCTACATCCTGAGATTGCACTCCAGATTTACAAATTATTTTTATTACACTTCTCTCTTTTGGATTTTCCTGATCTTGACATTCCACTCCATCTTGAAATTCCACTCCATCAAAAGATTCTACACACATTTGTAAGCGCAAAACAGTTAATATTTATTACGCTATTGAATATAATTTACAATGACAACAAATTCAAAAACTCTATCTAGCCTTTCCTAATTCTGATGCCCATATCAGTTTCATCTTCTAGATGCATATCTCTATAAAAGCTTTCATAACGATCTTCTAGATGTACATCTGTATCGTCACATTAATCATTAACTGCATCTTTGCTAATTGGAACACTAGGTTCTCTCTCTTTATTCCTTTCATGAGGTTTCTCAAGAAGCTTCAATAAAGTATCAACCTTTGACACTAGGTTTTTCTTTAAATCCTGTGAGATAGTATTCAAAATAAGAATCAGAATGTTTGCTGCTTATAAGTTAAGGACACTTAGTCCTAACCTTAGAGTTCCAAGTTCAAAAAATAAGGACATGTAGTCCTGAATTTAGAGTTACAAGTTCAAAAATTAAAGACAGGTAGTCCTAAACTTAGAATTACAAGCTCAAAAATTAAGGACAGGTAGTCCTAACCTTAGAGTTACAACTTCAAAAATTAAGGATACTTAGTCATGAACTTAAAGTTACAAGCTCAAAAATTAAGGACACTTAGTCCTGAACTTAGAGTTACAAGCACAGAAATTAAGGACATGTAGTCCTGAACTCAGAGTTCCAAGTTCAAAAAATAAGGACATGTAGTCCTGAACTTAGAGTTACAAGTTCAAAAGTTAATGGCAGGTAGTCCTAAACTTAGAGTTACATGCTCAAAAATTAAGGACAGGTAGTCCTAACCTTAGAGTCGAACACGCAATGGAAGAAGTTGAATCCTTTTTTCTAATAAAGTTATTTTTTGATGTATTCTAACACTTTCTGCCTACAAATCCTTTTTGAACTTCTCCGATAATCTCTAAATCAAAAACCATAAAAGCAAAAAAGTCTCTTAAGCAAAAATAAGCAAATAAAAAATTAATGGTATTCAAAGAGAGAAAACTTACATTAACAATTTCTTTAAGCAAGCCTTCATCAAATTATGTTGAAGGCATTGAACTTTGATCTTGAGATAATTGCACATGCACATTAGCGGGCTCCGCATCTTCTTCAGAAGAAATAAATTGTACCATCTCGAGCAACTGAAACACCTATTATATTTGGGGGGGGGAGTAAGTATTTAGAACCAAAATACATAAACAAAAAGATAGCTAATAATCCTATTAACTTACTTTTTCATTATGGAAATACTTTTTACATAGGTTTTTGATGTATTCTAACACTTTCTGCCTACAAATCCTTTTTGAACTTCTCCGATAATCTCTAAATCAAAAACCATAAAAGCAAAAAAGTCTCTTAAGCAAAAATAAGCAAATAAAAAATTAATGGTATTCAAAGAGAGAAAACTTACATTAACAATTTCTTTAAGCAAGCCTTCATCAAATTATGTTGAAGGCATTGAACTTTGATCTTGAGATAATTGCACATGCACATTAGCGGGCTCCTCATCTTCTTCAGAAGAAATAAATTGTACCATCTCGAGCAACTGAAACACCTATTATATTTGGGGGGGAGTAAGTATTTAGAACCAAAATACATAAACAAAAAGATAGCTAATAATCCTATTAACTTACTTTTTCATTATGGAAATACTTTTTACATAGGTTGTCATAATACGGAGAATTCATATCTGAATAACATAGCATCCGAGGGAACCCACATTTTCTGAAGTTCACAAATGGTTTTTCCTGAAAAATTGAGAATACTTCCATAATCCAAACACAGAAGGCGAAAGGGAAGCCAAGTATAGTATAATTGTTCTTCTCTTTATCTTTCTGTTTCTCTCTTTCATTCTCATTCTCATTCTCATTGTCTGAAGTATTTTGTTTGGGCTTCAAGTAATTCTTCAATGATTTGAGTAACTTTTCATAACGAAGAGAGCCCCAATTGAAAGAAGAGCAGAGTTCATCGTCATCAATGATTTCCATTACTCGCTCAGACACATTCCGAGTCTTGCGTTTCCCCATCAACACAGATTCAACAAAATAAATTATTGCCAACTTCACCGCATCGTCGTCACTGCCTACAAATGATGCAGTTGTTCCGGATGGGTGACTAGTAATAAAATGCCACAAATTGCCTAACTCAATTCTATCCTTTCCAGAGAAGTAGACTTTAGAAAGCCTATTATCTCTTTCACTAAAAAATTTGAAGTCCACTAAAGAAGAACACATCAACCCAGTAATTATCCGGAAGGCTTCACGTGTAAACTTCACTTGATGATCAAAAACCTTAAATGTCATTGAGTTTGTGTCATTGCTTACAATTTCAGAAAGCAACACACAATGAATAAGTTTGCCACATAATTTCACACCTTCCAATCGAAAAAAGTTTTCGAAAACACCATCTCTCAACTTCTTTCATTGCGTGTTCGACAAGAAATTTTTTATTATTTCTTTATACTAAAAATATCCTTTCCAATAGCTCATCAAATTACGCCAATCATCAAACTCGAAAACACGATCTCCTTCCATTAGCACACTACAAAGAAAGAAATAGAATGTAAATATTAGGACTATTTTTCTAAAATGTCCTTAATATTTAAACTAAAAAATAAAAATTCAGGATCTAACTAGATGCATCTTTAATAGAAGCATAGTTAAAAATACAAGTATTTAGCAAAATTCTTAAACACAGTTAGCATACAAAATTATCTTTAGCCAAAATTCTCAATGACTGAACTACTCTGATTGCATATTACATAATCAATATATTGACTGAACCACAAACACGATTCTATGTCAAAAGGTTCTCAATAACTTTCTCAGAAAATTCACTTCGTATTCCTCAGCGAATCAAGTTATAATCATTATTTTGGACATTTTTACTTTTACTGCTAAGACGCATATACTTGATCACAAACACAGCATTATGCCCCAATGTTATCGCTGAATTAGAGATATACAAAAAAAAAAATACATAAAAGCAAAATAGAAAACATACAATTCGATTCACGAAAAATATCGACAAGTTCATTGTAGAGAAGATGACAAAGGAGTACAGATGACGTTGGACAAAGGATGTGAGCTCAGGACTAAACCCAGTACTGACACAGCTGCAATCTTCGGGACTGAAATTTCTCCTGTGATATGGCTTATCTTCCCTCCAAGAATGAAATTTAATGTATTTGATGCAGAGAAGATGGCAAAGACTTACTGCATGTAGGTAGAGAAGTAACGAGATGAAGTTCTGGAGAGAGAAGCGTGGGTTTTGAAATTTTGATAAAGGGTTTGGGAAAGAAAAGAGATAGAAGAAAGGGTAAAAATATCTTTTCATATTAATTTTAATAGAGTAGCGGTTATTTTTGCTCAATATTAGAATTGTTGGATAAAAATAAATACCGCCTTAAATAGTGGCTACCCACGCCATTTTTACGCGTAACAACCATCCATAGAAACTGCAAATTGAGCATGGGCCGACCTCATGGGCCGAAGGAGCGAAGTAGACTTTGAACATTGGACCAACAAGGTTCATTTCTATCTTACAGTATTACTCATTTTTAAGATCATTTGAACAACTAAACTTCCGGAGGAGCGACCTCATGTGCATTAGTACTGTATAATGCGCTTTTGCAAAATTCCATTTTCTGGCAAAACCTGCACTTCATCTCTTTCGCTCTTCTCCACCTATCTTTCACCTTTTGTAATTCAGCCCAATCAGCTCCATTTAACTCCTCAACAACAACAACAACAACAAAGCGCTGAAACACAGGAATTTGAAATTGGTCGGAACTTGATCGATGACAGAACTTACTGGACCAGACGAATTCACAAGCTTTGTGCTATTGACGGAAATGTTAACGAAGCTCTCCGACTCCTCGACGAGCTTCGACTTCACGGCTACCGTCCTGACTCTCTTAATCTCACCAGCATCGTTCACGCTCTTTGTGATACTCACCGCTTTTCCGAAGCCCACCAGCGATTCCTTTTCGCCGTTTCCTTCCATTATACTGTCCCCGATGAGCGCACCTGTAATGTTCTCATTGCTCGCTTGCTACATGCGGCTACTCCACAAGTGACTTTACGTGTTATCTCCGCTTTGTTCTGCCAGAAACCTCAGTTTGTGCCATCGTTAATGAATTACAACCGTCTGATCCATCAGCTTTGCGGTTTTGGGAGAACTACAGATGCCCATCAGTTGTTTTTTGATATGAGAAAGAGAGGGCATTCTCCTAATGCTGTTTCTTATACAACTTTGATCAATGGGTATTGTGACGTTGGTGAGGTTGGGGAAGCAGAGAAGCTGTTTGATGAAATGTCTGAGTGTGGAGTTATACCTAATGCGCTGAGTTATAGCGCTTTGATTCGCGGGGTTCTGAGAAAGAGGGATGTGGACTATGGAAAACAGCTGATTAGAAAGCTTTGGGATGTGATGCTCACTGAAGAGGATATGCATGTTCAAAATGCAGCATTCTGTGATGTGATCAATTCCTTGTGTAGGGAAGGATTCTTCCATGAAGTGTTTAATATTGCCGAAGATATGCCTCAGGGTGAAAGTGTGGCCGAGGGTTTTGTATATGCCCAAATGATAGATTCTCTTTGTAGATTTGGAAGGTATAATGGGGCTGCTAGGATAGTTTACATGATGAGAAAAAGAGGGTTGAATCCTAGCTTAGTGTCATATAATTCGCTTGTACATGGTCTCGTCAAAGAAGGTGATTGTTTCAGGGCGTATCAGTTGTTGGAGGAAGGGATCCAATTTGGCTACGTACCCTCAGAATTTACTTACAAGTTATTGGTAGAAGGTTTGATTCGTGAATATGATCTTGTTAAGGCCAAGGAAGTCCTCAATGTCATGTTAAATAAGACATTAGACCTTGACAGAACAAGGATTTATAACATATATCTCAGAGCTCTTTGTGCTGTTGATAATCCAACTGAGCTTTTGAATGTCCTTGTAACCATGCTTCAAACTCAATGTCAACCGGATGTGATCACCCTGAATACTGTTATTAATGGCTTCTGCAAAATGGGAAGAATTGAAGAGGCTCAAAAGGTTTTCAAAGATATGAGGACGGGGAATTTTTGTGCGCCTGATGGTGTGACATTTTCAACTGTTATTAGTGGTTTTTTAAAACTCGGGAAAGTTGAAGAAGCTCTTGAGTTATTGCATAGAGTTATGCCTGAAAAGGGTTTGAAACCCAGTGTTGTGACATATAATGCAGTTATCCAAGGGTTGTTTAAGTTACATCGGTTAGATGAAGCTATGGAGGTTTTCAGTAGCATGGTAAGTGGTGGCACCACTGCTGATTGCACGACGTATACTATTATTATAGACGGGTTGTTTGAGTCCAACAAAGTTGATGAAGCCAAAAGATTCTGGAACGATGTTGTTTGGCCCTCGGGAATTCATGACAGTTACTTATATGCAGCCATTCTCAAGGGGCTTTGTCGCTCTGGCAAATTGAATGATGCTTGTGATTTCCTATATGAATTGGTAGATTGTGGGGTTACTCTTTGTGTCGTCAATTACAACATTGTTATTAATGGTGCTTGCATGTTGGGTTGGAAGAGAGAAGCTTATCAGATTCTTGGTGAAATGAGAAAGAATGGACTAGAACCTGATTCTGTAACATGGAGAATTCTAGAGAAATTGCACGGCAATGTGGAAAAACAGTTCTCTGAGGATTTGACATGTCAAGTTGGGGTGTAAGATAAGTCACTCGTAGAAGAACTTTGGTTTTAAATATTGAGTGAAGTGGAAAAAATACGAAACATGATATATCAGTTGTCTTAAACTGCTCTCTCTGGAGTATTATGATGTAATAGGATGTCGTTGATAGTAAAAGTTGTATTGGTCATGATGAAATGAGATGGTGCTCCTGATACATATCTAACCCTGGAAATATGTATGGAGGGAGCATTGGATGCTGACTAGTTATACCAAATTCAAATTGGTTAGCAGGAGGTTAATCATTTACAAGGAGCAAAGTAAAAAAGAAAAGAAACTGCAACATAACTATGAACAAGAAGTCAGAAGGGTATCGAGAAGATGGTTCATCATATCTCTGCTATATATTACTCATAGCCACCATGAAATCGTCTTATATGTTTTATATTACACATTAATCTCAGTGAACTCAATAATGAGATGTATTCCCTTCTATCTGAATGTACTATTTATAATGGTCAGGCAAAATTTGATGTTTCATTATCTGAGAGTTAATAATTACTTTAGTTTTTAGTTTATTACAGTATTGCTGAATGTGACACCCTTCAATATCTTATTTATTATTGATATTTCAATTGAACAGATAGCTATTTTTCTTCCCAAATATAAATCTGCAAAGTTTTTGCCACAATACTTTGGACTTTATGTGTTGAAGAATTTATGTTCCAAGTTGATCTAAGCACCCAACATTCCTGTACCTTTAAGCTTCTCTCCCTTTTCTTAGCTAAATAGAGAGGTATGTAATGAGACTAAGATGATGATCATTTTTATTAAAGGTGTTGCTTGTATATAAGCCATAACTGGCTCTTTTGAGGTGTTGAACATGAACAAATCAGCTTTGAGTTAGTGCAGTTATATTATAGCAGGTATATAAAGGAGAGGCAATTAAATTGCAAAGGAGAAGAAATTAAATTGCTGCTGCTGCTTTACAAACTATTCAACCGAAGAAAACTTGCAAGTAGGGAAGTAGCTGTAGTCTTAGTTCTTAATTTGCACCTGAGACATTGTTCTCTGCCTTACATTGAAACCCAATGTTGTGACATGTAACCAAAATCTAAAGCTTGGGACAAAATGTCATCCCGATAAATTACATGGTGATCTAACAAGTTCAACGAATCAACAATGTGTAATGTAATATGGTACTATGAGAAGAGCAGCGCGAGCTTCCTGTTGAGAACATGGATGTACAATCGCAAGTAATGTGGTAGATTTCACGTGAATTTTGACAGCTTGTTTGGATGGTTGTTACATGTTGTATTGTACCGTATTGTTACTTTAGATATAATGTTTGTTTTGATTATTACTTAAATTTTATTGTATCGTATCATTAAATCTTTTATTACATATACGACGAAAAGTGTCACTTTATGGAATGACCGATTTAGTGTGGTTGCGTCGTTACCTTTTTTTGTCTCATCTTGCCCTTCCTTATTATTAAATAATCTAATTTTATTTTTTACCCTATTTTTTATATAGTAATTTTACATTGTACCTTACTTTTTTTAATAATATTGCAAGCTTTTTGTATCTTGTATTATTGGTGTATAATCTAACTATATTTATTATAAAAGTATGAATATAATGT
Organism: Nicotiana tabacum; assembly: GCF_000715075.1. Lineage (NCBI taxonomy): Eukaryota > Viridiplantae > Streptophyta > Magnoliopsida > Solanales > Solanaceae > Nicotiana > Nicotiana tabacum. Next base: position 15,340,270 of record NC_134083.1, on the reverse strand, counting down.
TAGTTTACAAAAATAACATATTAATATTAAGCATAATAACTCGCAATAAAAGGACATAACCGGAATTCTAGACATTAACCTTGTAATTCTATTAGTTTTAGAACATAATACACGTGAGGAATCATATATGATTACCTTTAGGAATCCTATTAGTATAATCCTAATACCTTTAGCCATGTAATCCTATTACTTTTATAATATACTTCTTAAAAATTTCCTATTACAAATTTAATTAGAAAACGTATTACTTTGTCCTATTATTAATTTAATTTGAGAATGTATTATATTATCCAAATCCATTTAGAAAAAGGAGAGCCTATATTTATTATAAAAGTACGAATATAATATTGATAGACTTAAATAACCCTAAAATATTAAATAGAAGAACTCATAGGGAAAAGACATAACTATAATAACCTATTTTTTGGACTACAATAACTTCTATGTTAATTTTTTTAATATTTAAGATTATAAAATAATAAAATTTTGTCTATTGAATTCTTCTTAAAAATATGTAGTAAGATTTAATAAAATCAATTTCGTAAGAATCCTCTATATTGGTAATATATTATCACGCCATAATATACAATACCAAAAAAAAAAATGTTAAATGGACTGCATAAAGCATTGAAATTGAGGAAAAAAATCCCCATGATAATATATTTTTACTATTATTTGAACTGCTTTCCTACTCAAATAATATTTTGTTATTATTATTATTTTGTGTAATATTGAAAAATATATCCAATTATAAAAGAACAACTAAGAAAATTTTTAAGAATATAAATATATGAGAAAGAGAAAGAAAAAGGTTGGTAAGAGTCAATACCACTAATAATTTTGCAAACATAAGGATCTAAAAGTGGAATGTCAAATCGATCTTTTTACTCTTTGAAAATAAAATTTATGGTGGATAAAATTATAATTACGGTTAAATATTTAAAATAAGAGATGAACTAATATTAAGAATCTGAATCAACAGAAAATAAATTATTTTTTATCTTAAGACCAAATAATCAAAAATTTAATTAATTATTTAGCACGAGAATCCATCTTAATTATTTTTAAATTCATCATATGAGTAAAATTATTTCTCAAGTTAAAAATAAATAAATTTAGGGTACATAAATGTATTCTATAACAATAGCGTTAAAGATTAAAAAAAGTAGATCACAAAGAAAAAAGATTAATATAGTATTAAGAAGGCCATACAAGATCCTGAACAAAAATAAGTTTTCAAGACTATATTATAAAGAGTTGACTATGGTATAACGGGATTACCCTTTGTAGATGCCTTCGCCGGAATCGAATTAATATTCATATGTCATGCGTTACTTACAAATGTCAGATCAAGAGGTATGATACTGTTAGCAATAAGAACAAGTGGTGTACCATCAACAATTTTATTATGAAGTCGTACAACTCACTTTAGATTTAATATACATCTTCAAACAACTGGAATAATCATCACAAAATATATCAAAGCAGAGCAATAATACTAAAATTTATAAGGAAAGCCAAATTGATAATATGTGATGAAGCATTTATGGCTAAGCGTCAAAGGATCGAACAATTTCCTAGAGTATTAGAGATATATTGGATATCAATGAACTATTTGGAGGAAAAGTAATAGTTTATGTAATGACCCTATCGGACGTTTTGATCTCTAGTGCATCGTTCAGCGGTTTTGAGGCCTTGAGTAGCTTCACTTCATGTTTTATGACTTGTACACGTAGTCGAAATTGAATTTCGGGAAGTTAGTAGTTGATTCGGATGGAAAATTCTCAATTCGGAAGCTTTAAGTTGGAAGAGTTGACCAAGGTTTGACTTTTGAGTAAATGACCTCGGAATCGAGATTTAAAGGTTTCAATAGGTTCGTATGGTGATTTCGGACTTGAGCGTATGTTCGGGTTGAGTATCGGGTGATCCGGGAGCATTTCAGCGCTCATTGTGAAAAGTTAGCATTTTGATGTTTTTAGAATTTTCTAAGTTTGGTTTGAAGTGAACTTTGGTGTTATCGATGTCCGTTTGAGGTCCCGAGCCTTGGAATAGGTTCGTATCGTGATTTGTGACTTGTATGTAAAGTTTGGCGTCATTCCAGAATATTAGTATGAATCAGACGCGTTCGTCGAAGTTGGAATGTTTGAAAATTAAAAGAAGGATTTTGATCATCAATTCGTAGTTTGGATGTTGTTTGGTGTTATTTCAGGCCTCGATTAGGTTCGTGTCATGACTTGGGACTGGTTGGTGTGATTGAACGGGGTTCCGGGGATCTCAGGTGTGATTTGGGGTAGTTTCGGACCAAGTTTAGGTGTTCTAATGGTGTTGGTTGCTCGTTCTGGTGTCGTGCTTTGCGATCGCGAATTGACTTACGTGATCGCGAAGAAGGAAATTGGTGACTGCCTTTTTGTGCTTCACGAACGTGAAGAAAGAGTCGCAAACATGAAGAAGGACTGGGGGTCAGGGGGACTTTACCCTACGCGAACGCGACAAGGTAGTCGCGAACGCGATAAATTGCTAGGCCGGCAGCTTGCCCTTCGCGAACTCGGGAAGACAACCATGAACGCGAAAGAGGAGTTCTAGGATAGGGGCGAGTTGTTCATCGCGAATGCGATGCAGTGGATTGCTAGGTCTTCGCGAACACGATGAAGGTCGGGCCTGGGCAGACTTGTTTTAAACCGATATTTGGCTCATTTTCATATCATTTCTTCCATGGGAGCCGACTTTGGTGCGCTTTTTTGAGTGCCATTTTCATCATCATCAATCATGTGGTAAGTGATTTCTACGCGTTGTGAGTTAAATACACGAATTTAGGCTTGTAAATTCAAGAATTTAAGTGGAAAATGTGAAATTTTTGGAGTTTGACAACGAAATTGGACATAGAATTGAGAATAAATTATATATTTGAGTTCGTGGCGTTATAGGTAATGTTTATTTTCAAACGATTTCGGAATCCGAGCACGTGGACCTGAGGGTTGACTTAATTGACTTTTCGAGCAGAGTTGGGAATTGTTATAAATTGATTAATTATGAGTATTGGAGTATATTTTTATTAGTTTCATGTTGTTTGACTAGTTTCAGATCGATGGGCATCGGTTTGATGTGTTAGAGAGGCGTTGGAGACGGTTATGAAATTTTGGAGCGAGGTAAGTCTCCTGTCTAACCTTGTGAGGGGAATTTACCCTGTATGTGTTATATTTGTTATGTGCTACATGTTGTGAGAGCAACGCACGTATGAGGTAACGAGTATCTGTGCGTATGCTAGAATTCCTGATTTGGTCCGGGTAGACTTACATTCGCGCTATGCTTTATTTGCAACAATTGAGTTATCATTTCTTGTTTAATTGCTTTAATTTACCTTCAACATGAGACTAGACTCGCGTAGAGTATCGGACTTGCCATTTTAGGTATTTAACGAGCTACGTGATTAGCCGTGGAAAATTGTGCTTCCCTTACGAATTTCTTCTGCATTGTGCGTATTCATCGGGAAAAAAAATTAAATTTCATAACTCACATGTATATTCGTGAGTGGGGTCAAGGACACATTAAGGCTTTTTATTCTAAGGGGATCAGGCCGTTCGTCTCGACTGAATTATTGTAACGCGGTCTTATGGGATCGGGCCGTTCGCCAAGGCAGGATTATTGTAACACGCTCTTATGGGATTTGGCCATTCGCTTCGGCAGGATTATTATAACACACTCTTATGGGATCGAGTCGTTCGCTTCGGCATGATTATTGTAATACACTCTTATGGGATAGGGTCATTCGTCTCAGCATGTTTATTGTAGCACACTCTTATGGGATCAGTCTGTTTGCCTCGGCATTTCATAACATACTCCTATGGGATCGGGTAGCTCGCCTCGGCAGAATCGTGCGTATTATTTGACAAGAAGCCGATGTAATCTGTGAGTTTTCCTGACTTGAGATATGAGGATCTATCTGGTGGTGGCCTTTATATACTCCTTTAATGAAATAACCGATATTTGAGGACTTATCTTTACTGTTTAGTTGAGGATCGTATCGTGAACCTATATTTGTTTTCACTGTTTAATTACCATACTTCATACTTGTCTACTTTATTATATTGATTTATTGGACCACTAGTAACTGTCGATGTCGACTAGGGATGGGCATAAAATTCGAAAAATCGAATTTCGAACCGAATTAATTTGGTATTTCGATTTTGATTTTTTCAGTATTTCAGTTTATTTCGGTATAGAAATTACCGGTATTTCGGTAGTTCGGTACGGTATACGGAATTGAATTTTTGATACTTCGGTATTTCGGTATACCGAAATAGTTTAGTCCAAGCCCAACTTTATTTTTATTTTTTAGCCTAATAACTTTAAGCTCACGCCCCAAAAGTCCAAAACCCCTAATTCCCTAATCCCTTACCCTTAGGCTTAGTCGCTTAGAGACAGACAAGAATTTCAAGAAACCCTCACGACTTTGCTTGGTTGTTGCGGCGGTCGGATTCATGAGTTACGACTCACGACTACAACCTCGGCGACAGCGATTCCTTTCATCGGTGATTGCTTGTTTGCTCATTGTTGACCTTTATTCAGGTTCTTAACTTCTCCATTTTTCATTCAGTTATGTAGCTATACTTAAGTCTAAATAGCAGTACTAAAGTGAGAACAAGTGGTTGCACTAGTGACTCTGACTCAAATAATCAGTTGGATGGGCTAGTAGAGGTGGCGTTGAAAGGGTTAATGGTAAGTTTAGAGAGGGTGATGAAAATGGCTGATTGCGTTAGGCTTAAGACGTTGAAGGGCTTGTTAGATATCTTGAATCCTACACAGTGTGTGCATCTCTTGGCTGATATTTCAATGCTTCAAATACAGATGAAGAAATGTGGTAGAAAAAGAGAAAATTTTTGCCGTTAGTTTGAAAGTTTAATGAAAAAATGTGAATATTAATATACTATAGTTTTCTTGTACAATTTCGTTAGGTTTAGCTAGTATGAGAGTAGAGGATAAGCTTCATAAAATTTGCTATAGAGTATTAGAGCTTTTGTTACTACCAACAGATTACTGTGTAATTCTACCTATATTTTTGTATGATATTCTAAAGTTTTGGTTTTTTTCCAGCCCATTCGCCTTTATAGTATTTTGCTTGTAGTGTTCTATTTAGTGTTTTGGTTTTAACAATTTGTGTTTATATTTGTTTTAATTTTGTATAGATGGCGGATGAAAGTAGAGTAAGTGATGTTGGTTCAACTGAAAGCTTACCTATTACTAATGATAGCAATGCCAACACAATTGATAGTGATACTCAATATTCTAAGAAAAGAAAAGCCATGCAACCTAGATCCGAAGTTTGGCAACATTTTGATAAATTTGAGGTAAATGGGGTCGGTAAAGTAAGGTGTAGATATTGTAAGCAAGCTTATGCTGCTAATACATCTAGGAATGGAACAAGAGGATTGAAAAATTATTTGACTAGATGCAAAGAATACCCACCTAACATTGATAAAGATAATAGTCAAATAAAGATAAATTTTCAATCTTGCCAAAATGATGGAGGAGTACTTTGGAAATTTGATCAAGAAGTGGTTAGGAGGGCCTTAATTGAGATAATAGTTATTGATGAACTACCATTTAGCTTTGTAGAAAAGGAACGCTTTATGAAGTTTATGAGAATAACTTAACCACTATTTCATCTTCCTTCTCGTAGAACAATAACAAGGGATTGTTATGAAGTTTACGGTGAATTGAAGTAAAATCTAAGAAGTTCTTTTAGAGAAGCACAACCAAAAATTTGCCTCACAACAGACACATGGACTTCATTGTAAAGAATAAATTATATGTTGACAGCCCACTTCATTGATAGGGATTGGAAGTTGCATAAAAGAATACTAAATTTTTGCCTTATCACTAGTCATAAGGGTGAAGAGATGGCAAAAGCTATTTGTAATTGTTTGCTTGAATGGAAATTATACAAGGTGTTCACTACTACTGTAACGACCCGACCGGTCGTTTTGAGCCCTAGCGCATCGTTCGGCAGTTTGGGACCCTGAGCAGCTTCACTTCAGGTATTACGACTTGTACGCGTGGTCGGAATTTTATTTCTGGAAGTTCGGAGTTGATTTGGAAAGAAAATTCTGATTTCGGAAGCTTTAAGTTGGAAGAATTTGGCTAAGGTTGGATTTTTAAGTAAATGACCTCGGAATTGGGATTTGAAGATTCCAACATGTTCGTATGATGATTTTGGACTTGGGCATATTTCCGGATCGGGTTTTGGATGACCCAGGAGCATTTCGGCGCCTATTATGGAAGTTGGCATTTTTGGAAGAATTTCCTAAATTTGGGTTGAAGTGCATTTCAATGTTATTGACTCCCGTTTGGGATTCCGAGTCTGGGAATAGATCCGTATGGTAATTATGGTATTGAGAGCACGTCCAGATGTGGATTTGGAGGTCCGAAGGTCATTTGGCGAAAGCTGGAATTTGAAGGTTTTTGAGAAGTTTGACCGGGAGTGGACTTTTTGATATAGGGGTCGGATTCCAATTCCGGAAGTTGAAGTAGGTCTGAAATGTCGAATGTGACTTGTGTGCAAAATTTGAGGTCAATCGGACGTGATTTTATAGGTTCCGGCATCGAATGTAGAAGTTTGAAGTTCTAAAATTCATTAAGCTTGAATTGGGGTATGATTCATGATTTCGATGTTGTTTGATGTGATTTGAGGCCTTGAGCAGGTCCGTGTTATATTATGGGACTGGTTTGTGCGATTGGACAGGGTCCCGGGGGCCTTGGGTGTGTTTCGGGTGGTTTCAGACCAAATTAGAGCAGTTTTGGACTGTTGTTGATGGTGTCTGGTTTCCTTCTCCGCGAACGCGAAAGAAGTCCCGCGTTCGCGAAGAGGAATTTGAGGGGTTGCTGGGTTTGGCCTCGCGAACGCAAGGCAGTGGATGCGAACACGAGGCAAGAGCTGGTCAAGCCTTTGCGAACGCGGCCAAGGCGACGCGAACGTAAAGAAGAAGGGGCAGGGCAGCTGGCCTTCGCGAACGCGATCAGAGGGTCACAAACGAGGAGAGAGATTTCTGGGCGTGAGTTTGTTGAGCTTCACGAATGCGAGGGATGTGCCGCGTTCGCGACAAAGGGTCGGACTGGGCAGTGAGTTGTTTTAAAATGGGAGTTTGGCCATTTTCACTTCATTTCCTCCATGGGAGCCGGTCTTGGAGCCATTTTGGAGCTCCATCTTCATCATCTATGTCAAGGTAAGTGATTCCCACCTGATGCAAGTTAAATGCTTGGATTATATATGAATTTAGACATGAAAATTTATAGAAATTTGGGATATTAAGAGAAAAATGTAGAATTTGGTATTTTTGGATTTTGACCACGAATTTGGGCATGAAATTGGAAATAAATTATATATTTGAGTTCGTGAGGTTATGGGTAATGGTTATCTTCGAAAATTTTTGAAATTCGGGCACGTGGGCCCGAGGGTTGTTTTATCGATTTTTCGAGCGGAGTTGAAAATTATTGTAAATTGATTAATTATGAGTATTAGAGCATATTTTGATTGAGTTGCATCTTATTTGACTAGTTTTGGAGCGACGGGCATCGGTTTGAGTTGTTGGAGCAGATTTGGAGCCGGTTATAAAATTTCGGAGTGAGGTAAGTCTCATTTCTAATCTTGTAAGAGGGAATTAATCACATAGGTGAATTGATTAAATATATGCTTCTACTTGCGGGGGCTACGTACGCACGAAGTGACGAGAGTCCGTACGTAGCTACTAGCTATGCCTATGTCCGGGTAATTTTAGGTTTGCATCATGCCTTGTTGATATTGTTATTTGATTTGTGGTTACCGTTTGCCTTGAAAAGAAGAAAGATTGAGGTTTGCGTATTAAATTGTCTTAAGAAGGATTTAAATTGAGGAAAATTAAGTTTTCAAAAAGCTTTTATTTGGACTTCGTATTTTTGAAAAGAAATTGAGGAATATTATATTAACTTAATAAATTTATATTTGACTGCGTCGCATGTATGATCCGCGAGCGGGGTAATAGATGCATCTATGGTTCGTGCCATTCGACCCTCGGCAATGCACCATTTATATTTATTTGTTGGATCGGGCCGTACGACGTCGGCATGACTTGCGCATGATTGTATTAATTGCTTCGGAAATTATAATAATTGATATTGCTTCATTGGCCGGAGATATAAATTGTTAAACGATGAAAATGAATTTGGAGAAATTTCTTATTAACAAAAGAATTGTTTACTTATTTTATGATATTGGGCTTACAGCAGTTCTACGTGATCCATGCTCAATTATATCATTGGTATATTAATTATAGCCCATAGTAAGTGTCTGAGTCGACCCCTTGTCATTATTTCTTCGAGGTTAGGCAGGATACTTACTGGGTACGCGTTGATTTACGTACTCATACTACACTTGCTGCATATTTTTGTGCAGGTATATATATGTCTAGAGGCCTTGTGGGCGCAAAGGCGGGGTCATTGCTGAGACTTAGGTGAGTTGCACTCTCTACTATGATCCGCAACCAGCAGAGTCTCCTTCAGAGTATTTATATTTCTCATGTCCAAATTTATATTTCGGACACATATTGTATTTTATTTTTCTTCCTAGTTGATGCTCATGCACTTGTGACACCAGGTTTTGGGATGATTATGGGTTGTCCTGTATTGAACTTGTTGAAAATATTATTATTTACCCTGTAAATTCAATCTTTTACTATTTAATTGAAGGAAATTATGATTTCAAAATACTAAAATGAGAACCAAATTAAGTATTTATTTTTAGCTTGCCTGACAATAGCGTTCGGCATCATCACGACCTTTAAGGGATTTTGGATCGTGACAATTACTGTGGACAATGCTTCTTCAAATGATGTCACAGTCAAAGAATTGTCTAAAAAGTTAGATATATGGAAAACTAATATGAAGAGTGGTAAACATCTCCATGTGAGATGCATGGCTCATATAATAAATCTAAATGTGCAAGTGTCACGACCCAATATCCCCTCCGTGTGACGTCGTGACGGCACCCAGTCTCTACAACTAGGTAAGCATAACATTTTGCGAAATAATAAAATGAAAATATAAATTTAACCAACTATTCAAAAATACACAACAATCCCAAAAATCGATACATCGTGAATCACAAACTACAGGAAGAAAAGTCTAGTGTCTCTATATATCAGAGTCTATCAAAAGAAAATACAAAAGATAATGGACATGAGGAAGAGTAGAAAGGGGACTCCGAGGTCTGCGGACGCGGCAGATATACCTTGAAGTCTCCAAAACTATTCCGGCTCACTAATAGTGCGGCTGATAAGGAGCACTGGATTTGCACACGAAAAACATGTGCAGAAGAGTAGCATGAGTACACCACAATCGGTACCCAGTAAGTGTCAAGCCTAACATCGGTAGAGGAGTGACGAGGCTATGTCCGGGCCCTACTAGAATATGATAATAAAGCAAGGCAAAAATGAAATATCGCAGTAAAAATAAAGACTGAAATTTAACAAGAAAGAATTCATAGAAGGTAACAGCTCAATACACAGAAATACAACAGGGGATCTCCCGAGATACCATCTCGTAGTCCCAAAATAAATATGCAGTATAGGGGAGAGCTCCCGGAATATCGTTCTGTAGTCCCAAAGTAAATATGCAGTACAGGGGAATCTCCCGGAATACCGTTCCGAAGTCCCAAAGTAAATATGTGGTACAGGGGGATCTCCCGGAATACGGTTCTATAGTCCCAAAGTAAATATGCAGTACATGGGGATCTCCCGGAATATTGTTCCGCAGTCCCAAAGTAAATATGCAGCGCAAACAATAGAAATACAACTATATCACGAAATCTTACGATTTAGACTAAGTACCAATCAAGGAAGAAGCAGAAAATTCACTAAGCATGCTGCACAAAGTTCACATAAGTAGTTAAGACACGTAGACATGCTGTATTAGACTAAACAAGATAGCTACACATATTGGAATAACTCAATTAAGAATAAAAATAGATTAATACTCATTAAAATGGTATAACTCAAATAAAAGGAAAACAGGTTAATGCTCAGTAAGAAAATCGGGTTTTTCCACAACTATCCCGTGTACGTACTCATCACCTCACGTACACGACGCTCACATATCACAATAGTTCCAAATCTTAGGGGGATTTCCCCCGCACAAAATTAGGCAAGCCACTTACCTCGAGTCAAGCTCAATTAATCGGTCACAATGCCTTTCCCACGAATATCCGGCTCTGAATGACCCAAATCTAGCCAAAAGTAATTACGTATCATAAATACAACAATAATAGACTCATCTAATTAATGAAATCAATATTTTAACGAAAATTTTGAAATTAACTCAAAAATCGCTCGTGGGGCCTACGTATCGGAATCGGGAAAAAGTCATAAAATACGAACACCCCGTTCACACACGAGTTCACTTGTACCAAAATTCACCAAATCCGATGTCTAAATCCCAATCAAAACTCAAAATTTCGTTTAGGGAATTGTTCCCCCCATTTTCCCCAACTTTTCAATCCAAAACCAAAATTAAATGAAGAAAACAACTATAGATTAATGAAATACAACCAAAAACGAGTTAGAAATCGTTACCCCAAAGCTCTCTCTAAAAATCCCTCAAAGAATCGCCAATTTCCGAGTTCCCAAGTCCAAAAATGGAGAAATGACTCAAGCCCTTGAAACTCTCTCTTTTCTGCCCTGCGAACTCGCTTCTGTGAGCCCAGAACCGTACCTGCAGTACCGCTTCGCCGGCTAGGACGCCGCACCTACAAGTTTTCATAGAACTCCAGAGCCCGCACTTGCGTGCCTAACTCCGCACCTGCGGATGCGCTTCTGCGCTTAATCGTCTGCTTCTGCGGAACCTTGGGTCCTTCTCATCTCCGCATATGCAGCTTCCCTTCCGCAGATGCGGCTCCGCTCCTGCGGCTCACTCGTCGCATCTGCGACAACTGACTCCCCGGCCTAAAAACACACCTGCGATCCCAGCCTCACTTCTGCGAGGCCGCACCTGCGGACTTCCCACCACAGGTGCGAAAACACCAGAACCAGCAACTCAAAAATTCTTCTAAGTCCAAACTTTCACCCGCTAAGCACCCGAAACTCGCCCGAGGCTCCCGGTACCTCAACCAAATATATCAAAAAATCCTAAAAAACCATACGAACTTAGTTGAGTCCTCAAACCACATCAAACAACGCTAAAATCACAATTCATCCTCTGATTCAAACTTAAAGAACTTGAAATTTTCAAATTCGACAACCGACGCCGAAACCAACCAAACCACGTCCGATTGACCCCAAATTTTGCACACAAGTCATATTCAACATTACGGACCTACTCCAACTTCTGAAATCGAAAAACGATCCCGATATCAAAAATTCCACTACCGGCCCAAAACTCCAAAAATTCGTCTTTTGACATTTTAAGCCTAAATAAGCTACGGACCTCCAAAACACAATCCGTACACGCCTCTAAGTCCATAATCACCTAACGGAGCTAACGAAATTGACAGAATTCCATTCCGGAGTCGTCTTCATACAGTTCCAACTACGGTCCAAATCCTAAGGCTTAAGCTCCCGTTTTAGGGACTTAGTGTCCCGGAACACTCCAAAAATCAAAACGAAGCCTCCCGACAAGTCACAATAGCAGAAATAGATGTGGGGGAAACAATAAATAGGGGGATGGGGGCTATTACTTTCAAAACGACCGGTCGGATTGTTATATCCTCCCCCTCTTAAAACAATCGTTCGTCCTCGAACGAGCATAGAGACATACCTGAAGTGGTGAAAAGATGAGGATAACGGCTGCACATATCCTGCTCGGTCTCCCAAGTCGTCTCCTCGACCGGCTGTCCCCTCCATTGAACCTTCACAGAAGCAATGTTCTTTGATCTTAGCTTTCTGACCTGCCTGTCCAAAATAGCCACTGGCTCCTCAACATAATATAGATTCCTGTCTAACTCGACTAAGCTAAAATCCAACACATGAGACGGATCACTGTGATACTTCCGGAGCATAGAAACGTGGAATATCGGATGAACTCTTGCTAGACTGGGATGCAAAGCACGCTCATAAGCAACCTCCACAACTCGACACAACACCTCAAATGGACCAATAATCCTTGGGCTCAGCTTGCCCTTCTTTCCTAACCTCATAACGCCCTTCATAGGCAAAACCCGGAGCAAGACCCGCTCTCCAACCATGAATGCAACATCGCGAACCTTTCGGTCCGCATAACTCTTCTGTCTGGACTGGGTTGTGCGAAGTCTATCCTGAATCACCTTAACCTTTTTTAAGGCATCCTGAACCAAGTCCGTACCCAATAATCTGGCCTCACTCAGCTCGAACCAACCCACTGGGTACCGACACCGCCTACCATACAGAGCCTCATATGGTGCCATCTGAATGTTGGACTGATAACTGTTGTTGTAGGCAAACTCCGCAAGTGGCAAGAACTGGTCCCAAGCACCCCCAAAATCTATCACACAAGCGCAGAGCATATCCTCCAGTATCTGAATAGTGCGCTTGGACTGTCCATCCGTCTGAGGGTAAAATGTTGTGCTCAACTCAACCCGAGTACCCAACTCATGTTGTACAGCTCTCCAGAATCGTGATGTAAACTACGTACCTCGGTCAGAGATAATAGATATCGGTACGCCATGAAGCCTGATGATCTCACGGATGTAGATTCGAGCTAGCTGCTCGGAAGAATAGGTAGTCATCACAGGAATGAAATGAGCTGACTTGGTCAGCCTATCCACAATCACCCAAACTGTATCAAACCTCCGTTGAGTTCGTGGGAGTCCAACAACGAAATCCATAGTGTTCTGCTCCCATTTCCACTCTAGAATCTCTAACTTCTGAAGCAACCCACCTGGCCGCTGATGCTCATACTTTACCAGTTGGCAATTCAAACATCGTGCCACATACTCTACTATGTACTTCTTCATCCTCCTCCACCAGTAATGTTGTCTCAAGTCCTGATACATCTTTGCGTCACCTGGATGAATAGAGTATCGCGAACTGTGAGTCTCCTGGAGAATCAACTCACGCAAACCATCTACGTTGGGCACATATAGCCTGCCCTGTATCCTCAATGCACAATCATCTCTAATAGTGACCTCCTTAGCATCACCGTGCTGGACCGTGTCCTTAAGGACAAGCATATGAGGGTCATCATACTGACGCTCCCTGATACAATCATAAATAGAAGACCGAGAGACCACACAAGCCAATACTCGACTCGGCTTATAAATATCCAATCTCACAAACTAGCTGGCTAAGGCCTGAACATCCAACGCCAATGGCCTCTCTAATGTTGGTAGATATGCTAAACTCCCCAAAATCTCTGCCCGACGACTCAAAGCATCGGCCACCACACTGGCCTTCTCAAGGTGGTACAAAATAGTGATATCAGAATCCTTAAGTAGCTCCAACCACCTCTGCTGACGTAAGTTAAGATCTTTCTACTTAATCAGATGTTGCAAACTCCGATGATCGGTGTAGATCTCACAAGGAACACCGTACAAATAATGTTGCCATGTCTTCAAGGCATGAACAATAGCTGCTAACTCAAGGTCGTGGACAAGATAGTTCTTTTCGTGCACCTTCAGTTGTCTGAACGCGTAGGTAATCACCCTACCGTCCTGCATCAATACCGCTCCGAGACCAATCCGCGATGCATCACAATATACAGTATAAGACCCCGAACCTATATGTGATACCAATACTGGGGTTGTAGTCAAAGTTGTCTTGAACTTCTGAAAGCTCTCCTCACATTCCTCTGTCCACCTGAACGGAGCACCCTTCTGGGTCAGCCGAGGCATAGGTGCTGCAATAGACGAGAAACCCTCTACAAATAGACGGTAATACCCCGCAAAACAAAGAAAACTTCGGATATTTGTAGCTAAGGACGGTCTGGGCCAACTCTGCACTGCTTTAATCTTCCTCAAATCCACATGGATCTCATCTCTCGATACTATATGACCCAAGAATGCCACTGTGTCTAGCCAAAACTCACACTTTAAAAATTATGCATATAATTTCTTTTCTCTCAAGGTCTGAAGTGTAGTCCTCAAGTGCTGCTCATGATCCTCCCGACTTCGGGAGTATACTAGAATGTCATCAATAAACACAATGACGAATGAATCCAGATAGAGGCGGAACACACTGTGCATCAAGTGCATAAAAGATGTTGGGGCATTGATCAGCCCAAAAGACATCACAAGAAACTCACAGTGACCATATCTGGTCCTAAAAGCAGTCTTCGGGATATCTGGCCCCCGAATCTTCAACTGATGATAACCTGAACGTAAGTCAATCTTGAAAAACACTCATGCACCCTGTAATTGATCAAATAAGTCATCAATACGAGGCAATGGATACCTGTTCTTCACTGTGACTTTGTTCAACTGGCGGTAATCAATAAATATCCGCATAGAACCATCCTTATTCTTCTTCACAAATAAGACAGGAGCACCCCAAGGTGACACACTGGGCCGAATGAAGCCCTTATCAAGCAATTCCTGTAATTGCTCCTTCAACTCCTTTAACTTAGGAGGAACCATACGATACGGAGGAATAGAGATGGGATGAGTGCCCGGCAACAAGTCAATGCTAAAATTAATATCTTTGTCAGGTGACATGCCCGGAAGATCAGCTGGAAATACATCTGGAAATTAATTGCTCCTTCAACTCCTTTAACTTAGGAGGAACCATACGATACGGAGGAATAGAGATGGGATGAGTGCCCGGCAACAAGTCAATGCTAAAATTAATATCTTTGTCAGGTGACATGCCCGGAAGATCAGCTGGAAATACATCTGGAAAGTCCCTCACTACTTGAACTGACTCAATTGTAAGGGTATCAATACTGACATCTCTCACATAAGCTAGATACGCGCCACACCCTTTCTCAACCATTCGTTGAGCTTTAAGAAATGAAATAACTCTGGTGGGAGTATACTCTAAGGTACCTCTCCACTCTAATCGCGGAAATCCTGGCATAGCCAGCGTCACGGTCTTAGCGTGACAATCAATAATAACATAATGGGACGACAACTAGTCCATGTCTAAAATAGTATCAAAGTCCACCATGCTGAGCAATAATAAATCGGCTCTGGTCTCAAAACCACTAAGAGCAATCAAACACGACCGATACACGCGGTCCATAATAAGAGAATCTCCCACAAGAGTAGACACATAAATAGGGGAACTCAAATAATCCCGAGATACACCCAAATACGGGGCAAAGTAAGAGGACACATAAGAATATGTAGAGCCTGGGTCAGATAATACCGACGCATCTCTATGACAGACCGGAACAATACCTGTAATGACAGAATCAGAAGCAACTGCCTCTGTATGAGCAGGAAATGCATAATATCTAGCCTGGCCTCCCCCTCTGGGGCGACCTATACCTCCCTGACCTCTACCTCGGGATGGATGAGCAGGTGCGGTGGCATATGGCGCTGTAATCATAGCGTGAGGACCCGGTGGAGCACGCTGTGGCTGAGAAGTATATGGAGGTGCACCCTTCCTAATCCTGGGGCAATCCCTCACCACATGGTGAGTGTCGCCATACTCAAAATAAGGTCTGGGAGGGTGTGGCTGCTATGACTGGCTCGGGTCAGGTCTGCTGGACTGGCCGCTAGGAACACCTCGTACATGAGGCACACTAGATACTGGCGGTGCATAATAATGCTCATAGGGTCTAGAAGGAGCTGAAACATTGTTGGCGGCTGGAAGAGCTGAATGAACGGAGCGGCTCACATAATCCCTACCATGGCGAGCTGCTGGGGCACGAGCCCCAGAATAATAACCAATCTCTCGAGACCTCTTGGTCTCTCTCTCCTCTCTATCCCGGGCAAGCATGCCCTGCAATCTCCTGGCAATACTCACAACCTGCTAATAAGAAATATCCATCTCTAACTCTCTGGCCATACTAATCCAGATACTGGGGTGGAGTCCCTCAATAAGCCGTCGAACCCTCTCTCGAACTGTGGCAACCAATGCCGGTGCATGTCGGGCCAAATCACTGAAGAGAACTGCATACTTTGACACAGTCATAGCACCTTAGCGCAGCTGCTCAAACTCCGCGCGTCATGAATCCCTGAGGCTCTGAGGGACATACTCTCTCAAAAACATGTTCGAGAACTGAGTCCATGTAAGTGAAGCTGCCTTAGCCGGACTACTCAACCCATAAGCACGCCACCACTGATAAGTTGCTCCTCTAAGCTGGAATGTAGTAAAAGAAACCCTTCTCGTCTCCGCTACGCCCATAGTACGGAGAATATGATGACACTCCTCCAGAAAACTCTAAGCATCATCTGTAGCCAATCCGCTGAAGGTAGGTGGGTGGTACTTCTTGTACCTCTCAAATCTGAGTTGCTCCACCTTAGAAGTTGTTGCCCCAACCTGGGGATGAGCTGGAGCTGCCGGCTGCATTGGTACAATCTCTGGAACCTGGTCGACATGAACCCGTTGCTATGAAGTACCGACGATGGGAGTCTGTGCTCCTCCCCCGGCTTGAGATGTGGCAGGAGCAAGTGGAATCAATCCACCCCGAGCTAAGGTGCTGAACATGCTCAAAAACTGGGATAGAGTCTCATGGAGGGCTGGTGCATCAACATGTATCTCAGGTGTCTGCCCTCCAACTTGAGCTACTGGGGGCTCCTCTGTAGCAGCTCGTGCGGGTGCTCTGGCTGCACCACGTGGACGTCCTAGTCCTCTACCCTGGCCCGGCCTCTCACGGCTCTAGCAGGGGGCGCGGGTGCCTGGTCATCAGATCCGCTTGTACGTGTCCCTCACCATCTGTGAGAGAATAGAATACAGAAGTTTAGAATCTTTGAAGTCAACAATTTTCACATGACAAGGAATCAAAGTAGTGAAATTTTCCTAAAAATTCCATAGCCTACCAAAGATCAGTACAGACGTCTCTGTACCGATCCGCGAGACTCTACTAAACCGGTTTGTAACTCACGAGACCTATGAACCTAGAGCTCTGATACCAACTTGTCACGACCCAATTTCTTCTCCGTGTGACGTCGTGACGGCACCTATTCTCTATAACTAGGTAAGCCTAATATTTTGCGGAATAATGAAATAAAAATATAAATTTAACTAACTATTCAAAAATACACAACAATCCCAAAACCCGGAACATCATGAATCACAAACTACAGGAAGAAAAGTCTAGTGTCTCTATACATCAGAGTCTATCAAAAGAAAATACAAAAGATAATGGACATGAGGAAGAGTAGAAAGGGGACTCCGAGGTCTGCGGACGCGGTAGATATACCTTGAAGTCTCCAAAACTGTCTCGGCTCACTGATAGTGCGGCTGATAAGGAGCATCTAGATCTGCACACAAAAAACATGTGCAGAAGAGTAGCATGAGTACACCACAATCGGTACCCAAAAAGTGCCAAGCCTAACCTCGGTAGAGTATTGACGAGGCCAGGTCCGGGCCCTACTAGAATATGATAATAAAGCAAGGCAAGAATGAAATATCACAGTAAAAATAAAGACTGAAATTTAACAAGAAAGAATTCATAGAAGGTAACAACTCAATACACAAAAATACAACAAGGGATCTCCCGAGATACCGTCTTGTAGTCCCAAAGTAAATATGTAGTACAAGGGGATCTCCCGGAATACCATTCCGTAGTCCCAAAGTAAATATGCAGTACATGGGGATCTCCCGGAACACCGTTTCGTAGTCCCAAAGTAAATATGCAGTACAGAGGTATCTCCTAGAATACCGTTCCGTAGTCCCAAAGTAAATATGCAGCGCAAACAATAGAAATACAACTACATCACGAAATCTTACGATTTAGACTAAGTACCTGTCAAGGAAGAAGCAGGAAATTCACTGAGCATGCTGCACAAAGTTCATATAAGTAGTTAAGACACGTAGACATGCTGTATTAGACTAAACAGGATAGCTACACATATTGGAATAACTCAATTAAGAATATAAAATAGATTAATACTCATTAAAATGGTATAACTTAAATAAAAGGAAAACAGGTTGCTGCTCAATAAGAAAATCGGGTTTTTCCACAACTAGCCCGTGTACGTACTCGTCACCTCACGTACATGGCGCTCACATATCACAATAATTCCAAATCTTAGGGGGATTTTTCCCCGCACAAAGTTACGCAAGCCACATACCTCGAGTCAAGCTCAATTAATCGGTCACAATGCCTTTTTCACGAATATCCGGCTCCGAATGGCCCAAATCTAGCCAAAAGCAATTACGTATCATAAATACAACAATAATAGACTAATCTAATTAACGAAATTAACATTTTAACGAAAATTCCAAAATTAACTCAAAAATGCTTGTGGGACCCACTTCTTGGAATAAGGTAAAAGTTGTAAAATACGAAAGCCCGTTCACTCATGAGTTCACTCGTACCAAAATTCACCAAATCCGTTGTCTAAATCCCAATCAAAATTCGGAATTTTCCCCCATTTTCCCCAACTTTTCAATCCAAAATCGAAATTAAATGGAGAAAACAACTATAGATTAATGAAATACAACCAAAAACGAGTTAGGAATCGTTACCCCAAAGCTCTCTCTGAAAATTCCTCAAAGAATCGCCAATTTTCGAGCTCCCAAGTCCAAAAATGGAGAAATGACTTAAGCCCTCGAAACTCTCTCTTTTCTGCCCAGCGAACTCGCTTCTGCGAGCCAAGAACCGCACATGCGGTACCGCTTCTGCGGCTAGGATGCCGCACCTGCGAGTTTTCATAAAACTCCATAGCCCGCACCTGCGCGCCTAAGTCCGCACATGCGGATGTGCTTCTGCGCTCAATCATCCGCTTCTACGGAAACTTGGGTCTTTCTCATCTCCGCATCTGCGGCTTCCTTTCCGCAGATGCGACTCCGCTCTTGCGGCTCACTCGTCGCATCTGCGACCACTTACTCCCCGGCCTAAAAATGCACCTGCGATCCCAGCCTCTCTTCTGCAAGGCCGCACCTGCGGACTTCCCACCGCAGGTGCGAAAACACCAGAACCAGCAACTCAAAAATTCTTCTAAGTCCAAACTTTCACCCGTTAAGGACCCGAAACTCACCCGAGGCTTCCGGGACCTCAACAAAACATAGCAACAAATCCTAAAACACCATACAAACTTAGTCGAGCCCTCAAACCACATCAAACAACGCTAAAATCACAATTCATCCTCTGATTCAAACTTAAAGAACTTGAAACTTCCAAATTCGACAACCGACGCCGAAACCAACCAAACCACGTCCGATTGACCCCAAATTTTGCACACAAGTCATATTCGATATTACAGACCTACTTCAACTTCCGGAATCAAAAAATGACCCCGATATAAAAAATTCCACTATCGGCCCAAAACTCCAAAAATTCGACTTTCGCTATTTCAATCCTAAATAAGCTACGGACCTCCAAAACACAATCCGGATACGCTCCTAAGTCCAAAATTACCTAACGGAACCAACGGAATTTCATTCCGGAGTCGTCTTTATATAGTTCCGACTAAGGTCCAAATCCTAAGGCTTAAGCTCCCGTTTTAGGGACTAAGTGTGCCTCCCGACAAATCACAATAGCAGAAATAGATGCGGGAGAAACAATAAATAGGGGATCGGGGCTATTACTTTCAAAACCGACTGGGTCGTTACAGCAAGATGGTTTGAGAGAAATTGATGCTTCTATCACACGTGTTAGAAATATTGTGAGGTATGTGAGATCTTCGCCTGCAAGGACCTTAAAGTTTAAACAATGTTGTGCACATGTAAAGGTAGAATGTACCAAAACATTATGTTTTGATGTTCCTACTAGGTGGAATTCCACCTATTTGATGTTGGATATAGAACAAAACTTTGAAAAGGCCTTTGATAAGTTTCATCTTTTTGATGATGGATTTTCTGCTTATGTATGTTCTTATCTTTGTGAAGATGGTAGTAGTGCAAGTCCCCTTGAATCTGATGATTGGGTGAATGTGAGGAATGTGATAGAGTTTCTTGCAAGATTTCACGAGCTCATCAAAAAAGTTTCAGGTTCACGTTATGTCACTTGTAATTCTCATTTTGAGGATGTATCTGATTAATTAGTGAGGATGGGCATTTGAGAAAAATGGCTGAGCGAATGCAAGAAAAGTTCAAGAAGTACTAGGGTGAGCCTGAAAAGATGAATAAAATAATTTTTATTGCTTCCATCTTGGATCCACGTAACAAATTTGAATATGTTAGCCTTGCACTTAAAGAATTTTTTGGGGAGGAAAAAGGGAAGAAAATAAATGCTGAGGTGTATGCTTATATGAATTCTTTGTTTGAAGAGTATCTAAAAACGTATTCAACTGGATCTTGTCCTTAATCTCCATCTAGTTCTACTTCATCTAATAACACATCTAATACATCTAGTGGGAGTGTTATAACTGCATCATTAATAATGACTAAGCTTCACTTGAAGAAACAAAAAGAAGACAATAGAAGTGGGGGTGTTAAATCGGAGTTGGATAAATAAATTAGTGAAGAACAAGAGCCTTTTAGTGAAGAATTTGATATCTTAAGTTGGTGGAAAACACATGCTCCTAGATTTCCTATTCTTTCGGAGTTGGCTCGTGATGTGTTGGCCATTCCAATTTCTAATACGGCGTCGGAATGTGCGTTTAGCACCGGTGGCCGTATTCTTGATTCATTTAGGAGTTCATTGAATCCTAAATGTGTGCAAGCTCTTGTTTGTGTTCAAGATTGGCTTAGAGAAGAGAAGAATCCTATTAGTGTTGAAGAAGACTGAGAGTATCTTGAGGAACTCGAGCTTGGTAAGCTTTAATATTTTGTGTGTATTTTAGTTCAAAATAATATATCATACTTGTTTATTTGTATGACATATTTGGTCGAATTATCTTTAGATATGGAAAATAATGGAAGCACTACTAGCATTGTTTGATGTATAGTTGCAGCTTACAATTTGAGTGGTAAGTTTAATATTCTATTTGTTTGGTGATATACTTTTGTAGTTTTGTTCTATTATCATCAAAAAATAATATTCTAACTTATGATTTATCTTTTTTGTTTTAGGTTCAAGTGCAATCATGCCCCGTGCTCCTAAAGTACGCTCTCATATTTGGGAACACTTTGAGGTGATAGAAGATAATGGAGAAGTTCACAAAGTAGAGTGCAAGCATTGTGGTCGAGTCTATAATGTTCATCCAAAGAGGGGTGGCACGTATTGTTTAAGAAAGCATATTAGGCATTGTCTTGAGCGTCTTTCTGAAATCCATATTTAAGAATTAAGACTAAGTTGATTCGAGACTATTAGTGTAAACTCGAATTCTGTTTGGCAGGTTTATGCCCTCTCTGTTTTTGTTGCAATGTGTTTAATTCTGTTGCTACTCGTTAGTAGTTGTTACTATCTTAGCTTGCCGTGATATTTATTTACTTTTTTTCCCTTTCAAGTAGTTGCTGTGAATGTGATAATCAGGTGTGCATCTGCCATGTATGTGTTCCTGCATGTTGTTAGGCAGATTTGAATGTTTCTTACACGCCTTTTGTTAGGTAGAATGGCAGAAACCTGTTTTTGAAATTCAAGGTAATTCAGCTGTAGTTCAGGGAGTCGCAAGATTACAATCTGTAGGAGCTTCTTTTGCAAGTTCTACTTTTGTATTCTGAATGTGGTTTTTGATTGTTTTAGTTTCAACCTCATAAGACCAATTTGTTTGATGTTCCAAACAACTAAAGTTACATATTACTACCTGCTTTTTCCTTTGGATTCAATTCTCATTTTGTTTATCTAATGGTTCCATTCTGTTTGCCGCAGAATGGCAGATTGTTAGGCATGGCAGATTATTAAACCGAAATCGTACCGAACCAAAATAAGAAATATCGAACCATACCGAAATACTTTGGTACAGTATTTGGTATACACAATTGATAAATCGAATACCAAAATACCGAACCAAAATTCTTAAATACCGAACCGAAGTACCGAATGCCCACCCCTAATGTCGATCCCTCGTCACTACTTCTCTGGGGTTAGGCTAGATACTTACTGGGTACACTTTGATTTACGTACTCATGCTATACTTCTGCACTTATTGTGCATGTATATATTTTTGGAGGTCTTTCGGCCGCAAAGGCGCACCTATTGCAGAGACTTTACGGTGAGCTGCATCCCATGTTATGATCCGCAGCACACAAAGTCTCCTTCATATTCATTTATGTTATCCTGTCTATTTTACATTTCAGACAGATATTGTATTGGTATTGTATTTCTTAGTAGTTGCTCATGCATTTGTGACACCGAGTTTTGGGATATCTACTTGTTGTTTATGGGTTTTGCATAATATTGTCATCTTTTATTTTTATATCTTACTAATTATGTATGTACCTATCATTTTCAATGTGTAAATTCCTTTAGTTAATAAAACTCATGATTTCAAGTAATAAAATGAGTAATTATTTAGATAGTTCACTGTTGGATTTTCTAACGGTGACATTGGGCGTCATCACGGTCTATAGTGGATTTTGGGTCGTGACAGTTTAAGAGGTAATTTTTGTCAAGTACTATCAATAGTTCCAAAATTGACGAAAGTAAAGACTGTAAAAGCTAGCTTGCCAAATTTATACTTATGGCCTCAAGTGAAAAAGATTCAAATGATAAAAAATATAAAAGTAAGAACAGATCCAACATTCAACGACTTCTTGCTTTCAGTCGGAAATGAAAAAGAGCATCCAATAAAAGATGATTTGGTTCTTCTAGAACACTTGGTTATCAACCCAAAGGGTAATAGCAATGCATTTAATAAGAAAAATATTTTTCTCATTAGATTAAAAAATAATTTGTACGATAGAAATTAAAGAGATATCTTAGCTAGCAGAAATGAATGTGTTGATCAACTAAATAAAGGTATTGCTAAGTTTTATGGTAAAAATAAAAAAAAATTTAGTTTTGACTCAGCAGAAGATGATCGATACCAACAATTACTACCAAGAATGATACTTAAATGCTTAATATCAAATGACCTTCTACCATCTAGGTTTGTTGTCAAGTTCATTATTTCTTACGTATATTAGTGTCACCGTATATATAATAGATTGAGTTAAAATTGATCTTCCATTGCATATAAGTTGATTTTGAAGAAAAATATGCTCGTCATGCTACCGAAAATTATAGATACGCCGAATAGCTTATGTAATAGTACACATATAGTATATATAAGTTTTGACAATAACGTCATACATGCAGAAATTATGATAATGATCAATGTGCTTCTAAGTATGTGTTTATTCAGAAATCAACTTTAGTCTTCAGAAACTAAAGAATAGCCTTTTAATTTGTGTAAAGATATTAATATCGACAACAAGAGTTCTGGTTATGGCACAACAACCAAAGCATTAGAAAGAAACATACACACAAAAAAATCATCTACAAAGAGGTATTCGATAAGATACCATCATATTAGATACATTTAAACTACAATATATAATTATCTAACTAACATGACTAAATTGATCATTTGTGTAAGTTCTAATGATATTCTTTCATTTTGAATTCACGTATTATGCTAATGTAATAATATTTTTCAGCATTTACATGATTGTTGTATTATTATATATAAAAAAAATTCATCAATTAAATTTTTTTCTTCATTAATATAAATAAATATTTAAATCATCATATTTTATTATTAACGTGAAACAAACCGATACATTGAAACACAACACGACAAACAATAAAATTTATCCGATCATTGTATACTGATACAATGCATAACACGGTAACATACCGGAAATGACGTCGGAATACAAACCGGAGTCGGAAAGCAATTGATCGGCCTTCTCACGTAAGCCTATCTCGCCGGCCGGAGTGGGCCCAAGCCGTTATTCTGGAGGATAGCAGAAGCCGTACTTATAACCCGACCCGATTGAGATTTTGGATATTTGGCCCTTTATTTTTGGGGCCTTTGTGTTGTTTAGTTTTTCCTTGCACAGAGCATTCTTCTTTCTGAGTATGACGACTCGTATAGCTCCGGGAGTTGGAGCAAACCTGCTGGGCCAACACGCAGCGGAGCGCAACCAAGATGCCACCGCCTATGTCGGCAACCTCGACCCTCAGGTATCTCTTTCCTTCCTTCTAATCCCCTAGGGTTTTTTCCTTCTCCACCACTCTATTCGAGCTTCCTTACCTAAATAGAAAAGCAGTTGATTCAAACACAACGCGAAGGCTCAGTGTGACACTAGGAATACATGTAAAAGCTTTTCCCTTAGCTTCTCGAAAGTATAAAATGGGTTAACTCAGTTTTAACCCCGCCCAAAATCAACCCAACATGTCCATTTGCCACCGTTAATGCTGAACATTTTCTATGGTGCGAATAACTATCTCCCGCAATAGATTCTGCTTCTCTTTCCTTTTATGCTGACAGATTTGGTAATTTTCCCTTCCAATATCATTAACCTTAGTATGACTGCTTCCTCCTATACACGAAACATCTTTTTCCAGTTGATGCTCCAATTTGATGCTGGTGTCCCTTCCACAAACTCCTCCCTGCTTTTCTGCTTTTGTTTTGTTTTGTTTTGCTTTGCTTTCAGGGTTGAATTACTCAGAAAATTGAGAATTTTTTCCTGGATTCAGGTTTCTGAAGAGTTGTTATGGGAGTTGTTTGTTCAAGCAGGTCCAGTAGGTATGTCTTAAATTTTTAACTGAACCCCCTGTCCCCATAAAAAGGGAGTAAATCAGTGGAGCTTCTTGATAAATTTTGTTTAACATCCACTTTGGTTTTAAATTTTTAATCAGAATCTTCTTATCCCTTTTTTTTCCCCCAATCTTTTGGGAAATTTAGATTCTTTTAAATCTCACTTGTTCGCTATATAAATCATTATGTGTTGCAGTCAATGTTTATGTCCCTAAGGACAGAGTTACTAATGCTCATCAGGGATATGGCTTTGTGGAATTCCGAAGTGAAGAAGATGCTGACTATGTATGTGTTAGTTGTTTTTCTTGTTACTCTCTTTTTACTTGCTAGTGTCTTGTTATCCGTTATATTCTTTTACCATGGAATTGGTTTTTGCTATTCCTTGCTTTCTCTCTCTAAAGCACTACCAATGCAGGCAATAAAGGTACTGAATATGATTAAACTTTATGGGAAACCAATACGAGTGAATAAGGTAATGATATGCCATTGATGCATCTCCCCTTTCTATAATGAATTGTCCCACATATTTCACATTTTATTTAATCTAATAAGTTATCCTCGTACAGGCATCACAAGATAAAAAGAGTGTTGATGTTGGTGCCAACTTGTTTGTTGGGAACCTTGATCCTGTAAGCAGTAGATTTCTTTGACAGTATTTTACAAACTCTTGTGCTATTCTCATCCAAAGTGTCTGGACGTAGACATAGGATATCAGCTTTTATTTAGGTGTATAACATCACCTGCATATTATCACACTGCTCATGCTAGCGGTTCTGTTAGCTTATAAATCCACTTCTGTTTTATATGCAGGATGTTGATGAGAAGCTTCTATATGACACTTTTAGTGCTTTTGGAGTTATTGTCTCAAATCCAAAGGTTAAAGTCATTTCCCTTCTACTTTCATATGATTCATGATTCTTCATTTTGCTGCTTTTAAAGATGCGTGTCTGGACTTCCTAGCCATCCGTGCTGATCAAGTCTCGTTTATTTTGTGTCCATGCTTCAGATTATGTTTTTAAATCCTAACAATCTGCTA
Source organism: Nicotiana tabacum (assembly GCF_000715075.1). Classification (NCBI taxonomy): domain Eukaryota; kingdom Viridiplantae; phylum Streptophyta; class Magnoliopsida; order Solanales; family Solanaceae; genus Nicotiana; species Nicotiana tabacum. The sequence goes on along the minus strand of NC_134083.1, from coordinate 15,314,561 downwards.
GAGATATTGTATTTGTACATCCTCTAAACAAACATCTAGCCCTTTTAAAGTTGATTCCTACAGGTTCTCTCTTGTCCTTTCTTTTCTTTCTCCAGGGGGTGTGGGAGGTATAAAGAGATGGTCCCTTCATGTTTGCAGTGTTATTAATGATTGCCCTCCTTACTTAGCTAGTGATTCATGTTAACATGCTAGACCAGTTTGAATGATAAACATTTAAACAATGCACATATTGTTTTTCTCTATAACTATGCGTATATTGGTTCATATAGCACTCTACATTTTACTAGGACCACATAGTTTACTTGCCATTTAGAGGTGGTGGTTGTTGTTATCTTCTGATGTATTATCTTTTGTTCCAGATAATGAGAGACCCTGAGACAGGGAATTCCCGGGGTTTTGGTTTCATTAGTTACGATTCATTTGAGGCCTCTGATGCAGCAATTGAGGTAACTGTCCGTTTACCTCTTTGCTTACCAACCATAACATGTACAGATACATGATATGTTGTGAGTTACAAGTCCAAAAAGTTCAACTGTCCATTTAAGTATTAGCTATTGTTCGACTTGAAGCCTGTGCTGTGTATGGAGTCCTATCTTCTTTTAAAGTCGATTATAAATTAGGATACATTTCTAATCAGATTGGAGAAGATAGCTATTTGCATGATATGGAGCTGTACTGGGTTAGAAGTGGAGTATTTTCCTGTTTGGTTTATGCTATTAATTTATCTGGTTTAGTCATAATACAATCGCAACGTTTGACGCTTTCTTTCAATTCCAGAAAGACAGGTCAACTGGTTAAATAGTTACGACAATCAATTTTTCAAATATGATCTGAGACTGATGCATCTCCAAGTTGGTAATAAACGGGCTGTGTCTGGAAACCTTTAACAGTAAAATATTTTTGTCTGACATGACATGGGAGATGGAAGCTTGGCTTTCTTAAAAAATGTGTAATTTAACAACTGCATAGAAATAAAAAATGTACCCGTAGATATATGGTAACATCATTTTGGATCAGTGGTGCTAGTATGTGTTTTCTCTCTATTGTGCGTAAAATACTTGAAACATATACATCTTTCCTTTCTCCTCCCTACGTAGCCTCAGAGTTTGCATATGTGCTTTATGGTCTTAGGATTCTAGTAGTGCGTTCGTGACACAAATGGGGTCTGGGGAGGGTAATATGTACGCAGACCTTACCACGACCCCGAAGTATGGGTTATCTCACTGTAGTGCTAAAATACCTTAATCCTCTACATGTTTCCTTCTCTTTCCACACTCCTTGGCTTCAGAGCTTGCATTTGTGTGTTAGGTCCCAGGATTATAGCTTGACCTTGCATCCAAGGGACAGTACAACTAAAGGGAAAATTTATATTGGGCAGTCTTGAGTCTAAGAGGCTGAACAACTTAACTCTCCCTTTAGCTGATGAATCTGGACTGTGACTTACAACTTGGTGTTTCTGCAGGCAATGAATGGTCAATATCTTTGCAACCGTCAAATTACAGTTTCCTATGCCTACAAGAAAGATACAAAAGGGGAACGTCATGGCACCCCTGCTGGTAGGAATCTTCTGTGTTATAAAAAAATGAAGTTGTGAATGCTAGGATGTGGATAATTGTCATTCAATCAAGATTGTTGAACTCTGTTTTGCTTGTGCTATTCCAACAAATTTGATATATCAATTAAATTTAAGATAGCTAATATTTTGAAATTCTTAAAAGTAAGTGACAAGGTATGAGCGAGGTGGTTTTTTTAAAATGCACGAGTGGCTATTGTGCATCTTCTCTGCTGTTTGAAATTTCAGGAACTTTATTTTCTCTTTGAATTATGTAATCGTTACTTCTCCAACCACTTCTAGGAATTCTAATTTGTTGTTGATGATATGCAGAAAGGGTTTTAGCTGCTAGTAATCCAGGTACTCAGAAAAACAGGCCTCATACCATGTTTGCAAGTGGACCCCCCAGCGTTCCACAAGCCAATGGTGCGGTTGGTACTCCAGGTCCCCCACGGCCTTTTGCAAATGGTCCTATACCTCCAGCTCCTATTCCAGCAATCCGGCCACCACCTATGCAGCCTAATGTCTACCCGCCAATGCAAATGCCTGCACCACAAGCTTGGCAGGGACATCCTATGCAACCAGGTGCAGCTGGCATTCCGCAGCAGCAAATGCAATTCAGGGGAATGCCACCTCCACCGCCCCCACAGGTAGCTCCACCCCTAAATAGGCCCCCTCCACCACCAGCTGCAATGGGCGCTCAGGTTTGGCGTCCTCCACCACCACCTCAGCACCTTAATGGTGGCCCCTACCATTTGATGCCACATATGTCGATGCAGCCTCCCCCTCCACCTCCTGCACAAGGTTGAAAACTTGAGATGCCAAATTTTATACTAGCTTGGATGTCTGTTTCCTTTGACATATTTTTAAACTAGTGCATTCACTGTAAAAGGTACGTAATTGTGAGTGTCAATGTTGGGATTTCAAACTTTTAGTCGAGGATTAGTTCGACGTGGAAGTAACTTTTGCTTTTGGCGTCTGTTGGTTGTCATAAACAGAGGAAGATAGATAGTTGGTTTTAGCGTAAACACCATATGCAATCTCTGAGACGTCTGATTTTAACAATCTACACGTATATCACGAAGCGAGATAGTTAACAGATTGCAAGATCTGTCATCCGTACAGGGATCTTCTGAACATTATCTCCCTGTGTTGAAAGACATTTACAATAACATTTCAAATTATGTCAGGGCAGTTAAAAGAGTTTGTTGTGGCCCTTCATTCAGCAGCAGCTTCATGCTTCTGTTGACCACTTGATTGCAGAAATTTGCTTGTTTTTCCTAGCTCTCATACTTCATAATTGAATGAATAGTCCTTATTTATATATACACTCAATTTCTGAATGCAATAATGCTCTATGTTATATATGGTGTAATCATAATTTGCGGACCTTTGGAGTGAGGGGTGAGGGGAGAGGTGGTTTCCCGACACATATTTTAACTTACTTTTCACTTTTGTGTTTAGAAGTTACCAACTGTTTAGACAGTACATGCATATGGGCGATTTAAGTACTGGGAACTAGTTGAACGAACATAGCCAAATGCGTGAACCCATATTTTTAGGTTCTCAAAAGGATAGATTAAAGTAAAAGCCGTTAATTACGTTGTTGGTAAGGTCATCTTCCTTGCCATATATTAAGCTTTGATTCTAAAGCAGAGAATAAATTACTCTTGTAAACGTTTGCATTTTTTGGGCAAGCCTAAAGAGAAATTCTAACTTGAAACTCATTGTTTGACTTTTGAATAAAGGCGTCGGCATAGTTCGGAGGACCATTTATGACATGAGTTTTGTTATTTCAGTTAAGTTGATAAAAAAAATAGGTATATTTAAACAGAGTACATATGGTCGCTCAAAATATCGCCTAAAATTAGGTTGTATTTGTTATCTTAACAGTAATTTCTCCAATTTGCCTCATACAGCCGTGGGATACCCATATTAAGTGAGAAGACCGTGTGTAAATATATGTCACGCATATATTAAATTGATGTAAATATCGAGTGAGGTAAGCTTTTACATTATTATTGTTTGACCAAAAAGTGTAACTTTCGATTAAACTATTAAATTTATATAATGATGGGTTAAATCTAGTTAAGGATAATAACTCTGGATATAAATCTTAAAAACGTGCGGAAGGTGGGGACAGATCCCGTAAATGATTGATGACAACAAGTGCAAAGTATTCTTAAAGTAAGAGCAATAATGGAGGTGTAACTGACAATAAATAGCAATAAATGACATTCAAGTAAACAAGAAGAATGATTTACCCAATAATGGATGGATTAGACGAATATTTCTCCTAACAATGATGAGTGAGAAAGATCCAAGATTTGTTTGAACAATCCTTGGTGGAAAGATATGGAATAATATGAGCAAGAATTTTTGTCAAAAGGCAATCTTTATATTTTTATGTTTGGGAGAAAATCTTCTAGTGAAAAGTGTTCTTATCAAATGAATATTGCGTACCTCTATCATTATCTTTTCTCTTTATATATATGAGATATTTTTCTACGAAACACTAGTAGTACAAGTAAAGAGAATATGCATTAGAATATTCCCTTTTAATATCCTACCCTAATAAACTAGTCGTTACAGCTCCTGTCATCAATATTCAATCTCGACCTCGACCCTTGTCGACATTTCAATTACGGCTCTCGTCGAGTCTCGTCGTCATTTCGACTACGGCTCATGGCTGACACCTCGGCCAATGACTTTGCTGCATCCTGATCGACCTCGATCAACTCTTTTCTTAATGCCTAAATATTCTCAGGGCAGATTTTGGCCTATACAATCATAAAATCAAATGTAAACATGCGCATGATAGATTTCTTACATGGTCAAGAAATCACGTCTTTTGGATATAGTTTTTAAAAACTATATTGTTCCCAATTTACCTTTAACTTCTTCCTCGAACTGATAAAGTTCTTTCTCGCCTAAGAAATTTTATTTGATTCTAAGAACATCGTTACGTACTTAACTAAATTGAATATAGTAGTTGTCTTTTTCTTTTGTCCTATTTACTGTTTGAAGAAGGTCAAATGCTATTCAAACTATACTATACCAAGTTGGAGGTTGGAACTAAATACTAGAAACCTCATACAAAGCATTATTCTATCATTAAGTCCCTTTCATTATTTTAAATGAAAAAATTTCCTTATCATTTGCCTTGCCGCAATTGAACTAGACAGTAGACACAACACTCGAAGACCAAATTGAGCGAACGTATGCTGCTTCTATAACTCAAAAGAAATAAATTATGTTCTGATTAGAGTTGTTTGCTTGAACTTGAACTTTAGCAATCATACATTCTAAAGGGTCGTTTGATTGCGGGTTAAAATTATGTATGTATAAGTTATACATATATTAGTTATGCAGGTATTAGTTATGATGAAATAAATAATGCAGGAATTAGTTATACATGGATTAATTACGCAGAGATTATATTTTTTGAATATTTGATTTATTGTTTTACAAATTGATATACAGTATATAAATTTTAAAGTAAAATACTTATTTACTGATTTTGTCTCTAATAGATTGAGAAGAGGAAGAGCCTAGCAGTGAGGCATCACTATCTCCATGCTTGTTCTCCAAAGGGTTTGATACAGATCAATCTATAGAAGGAAGTCTTTATGTGTAAAATAATAGGGGTAAATTTATCATTCCAATATTTTATCCATGTATTACTAATACATGTATTAGCTATTCCATCTTCTACCCCGCATAAAATAATACACAGATTGACTCATAACTTATACATGTGTTATTTATGTAGAATTGTAAAATGACAACCAAACATGGTATTAGTTATGCTGAATTCTGTATAAAATAACTAATGACTATCAAACATTGTATAAGTTATGTTGCCCCCAATACATGAATAACTTTTCTCCTAACCAGCTACCAAACGAACTCTACGTGTTGATTAATAGTTGAATGGTCAAATACATATACAACCCATTCAACTTGACTCCGTTTTTTATTTTGGCACTATATCTCAACCTTGTTTCATTTTAGCCCTCCAACTCTATTTCTTATGTTTCATTTTAACACAAAACCTGAAACTAGTGCAAAAAAATATAGTGCGTGTGTATACACAAATCTGATGTGTAATAAATATCCAATTAAATGTTGCCACCTGATTTTTTCATCCTTTATTTCATATAAGCTTGAAATTTGAAGTGAATCCATGTCTCAAAGAAAATTATTTTTTCGTAATGGAATGGATATTTGTTTTTGTGGATTTCAAGTTGAACCGAAAGTATCATGGACACCAAGAAATCTGGGTCGGGTATTTTAGTATTGACCCATTTGATAAGGATGAGCAACGTTTAATTGGATATTTATTATACTTCAGATTTATATATACACACGCGCTATATTTTTTGCACTGGTTTCAGCTTTTGTGTTAAAATGAAACATAAAAAATAGAATTGGAGGGCCAAAATGGAACAAGATTGAGATATAGTGCTAAAATAAAAAATAAGAATAAGTTGAATGAGTTGTATATGTATTTGGCATAGTTGAATTAGAATGGCATAGTCAACGGACAAGTATTGAATAACAAAACAGTGGCCAAGTTAGAAGTTTATAAGGCAATAGTGATGAAAAAGAGAGGAGGTCGCTTTCCTCTATATTTAGGGCCCAACGCGTCTTACACACGCCTAATGACATGGGCATCCACTTGGCAGTCCTTCTGTCATGAAATTTCCTATCTTTTCTTTAAGGATGCCTTTATTATCATTAAACTATTTCTGGCTAATTAATCAAAGATTGAATAGAGAGAAAAGTAAAGCAGAATATAACGTTTTAGATTGCAAAGGGAGAACATATTCCATCTCTTCTTAATCATTAGAAAAGTCCGATATTTGGAAAGGTTTTTCAATCATGTATTATTCAAATCAAACACGAGTATATCAGTAATGAGAGACGGAGGGATATTATCCCACTCCATCGAATCATACATTGAAACAGATGCTCTAGAAAGACAATGAGCAATCTAATTTGTTGATTTCTTAACGGACCACAAAGAAAAAAAAAGGATCCCTTTGAGAAGAGTTTTAAAAAGAAAAGAAAATAGTTAACAATTAAAATGCTTAACTATAAGTTTCGGGTTCAAATAAAAAAAAGAAATTCTAAATCCGAAGTTCTTTATCCGGTAATGGGTCTCTACTTGAATCTACGTTACTCTTTCCGTTCCAGTTTATTTAAACTTATTTCCTTTTTGGTTCGTTCTAAAAAGAATGACCCCTTTCTAAATTTGAAAACAATTTAGCTTAAACTTATAATTTTACCCTTAATGAGAAGTTTTTATACCCACACAAATACTCTGGACTACTTTTTGATTTGTTTAGGACTACAAATTTTAAAAGACTTCATTTTTTCTTAAACTTCGTGTTCAATCAAACAAGTTCACGTAAATTGAAACGAGGAGTAATATAAAAAAAAATATATCAAAGAATTAAAAAGGGAAACAATTGAACCATTAATTAATATTAGTCTTTAAAAGAAAAGGAAAGAATTGTAACCTTTGCTATTCTTTACACAAACGCAAAGTCTTCTCGCGTGGTTCCTCATATGCTTTTACCATTCCCCTCCTATATATACACACAAACCCCGTATTTTCATCATTACACAAAGCCCACCACTACAAGTCTTCTCTTTCTCATATTCTTCTTTCAATCAACGGCAATGGCTGCTACCAACAATGGCAACAACAACAATAACTCCGTTTCCAAGCCTTCCCTTTATCTTCAGGACATGGACGAGGTCCAGAAAGTGTTCAAACGGTTCGACACTAACGGAGACGGCATGATCTCCGCCGACGAGCTCTCCGGTGTTATCAATGCCCTTGGATCTGATACATCTCCCGACGAAGTCGCTCGTATGATGGACGAAATTGATACCGACAGAGACGGTTACATTAACCTCGATGAATTTGCCGAGTTCTGCAAGGGTGACGTTAATGGCGTCGGTGACGGTGGCGTTAACGAGCTTCGTGAAGCCTTTGACCTCTACGATCAGGACAGTAACGGCTTGATCTCCGCCGCTGAGCTCCACCAGATCCTGATTCGTTTGGGCGAAAGCTGCTCGGTTCAGGACTGTACCAAAATGATCAGCTCCGTCGATGCTGACGGCGACGGTTACGTTAACTTTGATGAGTTTAAGAAGATGATGACCAACAGCAAGTAGGCCCTGGGTTTTTATTTTTATCTTTGTTTACTTTACTCTCCTTTTAGCGGCTGATAAAGGTGAGGGCGCACGGATTGTAGTGCGTCCTTTGGTAGGGTATAGTTTCTACTTCTAACTGATGATAGACGGAGAAACCGTAAGTAAACCTTAGGTTGACGACGTTAACAGTATACGTAGTGGAATCTGAATTCACTACTTGATCTGTTGTTAATGAAATTTATTTTTTATCTTTCTGTTTTTTCGTTTATTGTTAAATTAAAGTAAGCTTTACATTTTATAATCTTCTCCTATAAGGTAATAGAAAATGCAAGGAGAAATAGTTTTTAGTACTGAACCTAAATGATTTGTTTTAAACTTCAATTACCTTACAAATTTGAACTGTCAATGTTTTTTCTCACAATAAACACATCTATGTTTCACATGCTCTAGAGTCCAAATAATTATTCAACTGTAATGTAATAAAATTAGCATTACTTTAAATTTATACCTTACGGTTTTGAACTATCCAATAAATAGGAGAAGAAATTAGGGGAGTGCTATTGCACAAAAAGATACGTGTCAAGTACTACATAATAATAATAATAAATTTAGTACTTTAAGATGATTAATGCACAAGAAAAGGACACAAGCAGACAACTTGCTCTAGAGATCAAGTTTGTGAGGTAGACGTTTTCCTTATGAAACAGTGATAACTTTATGTAGTAGCCGAGAAATGTCTAACCAGTTTAGGCAAGCTATTTTTTGGCTTAAAATTTTTTTTTCGTCTAAAGTTAATGTGTTTGATCAAATTTTTCAGGGAATTTTTTTTTTTTTTAAAGTTACATATTTGACCAAAGTTTTCAAGAAAAAAAATATTTTTGACCAGAAGTAATATCTGGACGGTTTGCCCAAACTTTTAGATGACCGAGAAATGTGGTCGCGAGCAATTAAAATCTCTGGGGGCGGTGGTATGTCTGTACATATCATAACCTCACACTATTGCGAGTTAGGTAGAATTTGAACAGTTACCTATGGTACATGAAAAATACTCTCTCCATTTCAATTTAGGTGAACTCATTTGATTGGGCATGGAGTTTAAGAAAATAGAAAACTTGTTTGAATTTATAGTGTAATGAGGCACATATATTTTGTGTGGCTATAAATCATTGCATAAAGGTAAATTGTTTCTAAATAAGGAAAGAAGTCATTTTTTTTGGCACGGACTAAAATTGAAATAGATTCACATAAATTGAAACGGAGGCAGTATATGAATTATGATCCAATCTGTCCAATTAGATTAATTGAGGTTGGGCCAAGAAAGAGCTTAGGTGAGTACACCTTCTGCCATCATTATCAAAAATGCAGATCAAACAATTATAGTTTCAAACACCGAGTGTAATCAATTAAACAAAGTAGAAGGAAAAAATGAAACAAATATGGGTGTAATGAGCTGAACAAATGCAGTGGATGATGACTGGAACGACGTCAAAAGAATGCATATGTTTTTGGACATTCTCGGGAAGACGAGTTGGAGATTATGAGTGCGTCAATAAAGAAGGCATGATAAAGATTCATGGGTTAATTTGGGTTGGGCTAGAAATTAGAAAATGTGAAGGTGAAAACCAGATATCGAGCAGGTCAAAAGTGACGCCACAATGGAAATTAGAAACTATAGCAGTCATCCAATCCGTGAATATGTAGAGGGGTTGTACGGATTACATGCTTTTGACGCCCATATTATCTAGCAGCTTGTTTAGATCATGGATATGGATAGATTGTATCTTAAAATGAAATTTTTTATTATTCCGGAACAATAGATTTAACAATACAATACAATAACAATAACAATCCAGTATAATTTCACTAGTGGGGTATGGGGAGGATAATGTGTACGCAAACCTTACCCCTACTTTAGGGTAGAGAGACTGTTTCCGATAGACCCTCAGTTTCCTCCCTCCAAGAATTTCCCCACCTTACTTACCAATACAATACAATAAATTTTAAATAAACAATCAAAACAAATATTATTTTGGGATAACAATACACGTGAGGGCTAACAACCATCCCAACAAGTGGTAAGACTTCAACTATTAATGCCAATTGGTGGTAAATTAAATTAAGCGAATTGATTAATATAGCAGGCAAAGACGACGAATACTGAAAGCGGCAGCTCTAACAGAGCAGCCCGCAAGGTCAAATTAAAGGATTCCTCGAAAGCGTAACTTTCTGCTGAATTCTGCCGCACCAATTTCTTGAAAAGGTCTACCAATTGCTTATTCTGTTACTACTTCACCTCTGCGTGCTTTGAGCTGCTGAGATCTTTCTCTCTACTGTTATTAGCTGGTAAAATGTAAAACCGAACTCGGGATTTGATCGAGCATCCAACACGACAATTTGGGATCGAGAGATGGTGATAAAATTCCAGAGATCGATTCCTGCCTTGCCGAATTAGCCACCGGAATCACTAGACTTACCTTCGAGTTTACCGAGGTCATAACCGGTCCCGGGTATAACGGTCTCAAGGAACATATTATC